>NC_091284.1:291708824-292331122 GCF_032444005.1 Ranitomeya imitator
ATTATTCAAGACATGCATCTTAATAGAGTACTTTTTGAGTTTTATCTGCTGCAAACGTGGGGCAACATCAGCTTCTGGCAGCATTCCTGAGGAATCCTAACCCATTCCTCTAGCATGTTTTCAGTGCTAGAGTAAACAAAGCAGCCCCAGAGAATCACAGGTCCTCCACCATCTTTAACTATAGGTAGAGGGTTCTTTCCAATAATAATAAATTCACAAGAATAGCAATTGTAGTATAGTGTAGGAGCATATTTTTATCAAAAACATATGCTCCTCCATATACTCATAGTTCTAGTGAAATATATAGATCATTAGTAATCATAAACTCCTATGGTTCTTTTCAGTATGAACTTCATGTTTCCTCCCCAAGACAAAAAGACATACCTTTGAACCATAGACCCTGAAACTTCCAGATTTGTTTCATGGCTCCACAGAACAGAATTCCAAAACTTCTATAGCTTATTTATATGATTTTTATCATATTAGAGGTGACTTTACTTTATATATATCAGTCTTGGGAGTTTGAGCATGGTGACCTCAATGTTTAGTATGTGCAAGTAGAAGCTTTGATGCTTGCTAGAGGTCTTTTTAACCCCTTCATGACCTTGGGATTTTTCGTTTTTCCGTGTTCGTTTTTCACTCCCCTCCTTCCCAGAGCCATAACTTTTTTCTTTTTCCGTCAATTTGGCCATGTGAGGGCTTATTTTTTGCGGGACGAGTTGTACTTTTGAACGACATCATTGGTTTTAGCATGTCGTGTACTAGAAAACGGGAAAAAAAATCCAAGTGCGGTGAAATTGCAAAAAAAAAGTGCAATCCCACACTTGTTTTTTTGTTTGGCTTTTTTTGCTAGGTTCACTAAATGCTAAAACTGACCTGACATTATGATTCCCCAGGTCAGTACGAGTTCATAGACACCTAACATGACTAGGTTATTTTTTACCTAAGTGGTGAAAAAAAATTCCAAACTTTGCTAAAAAAAAAAAAAAAAAAAAATTGTGCCATTTTCCGATACTCGTAGCGTCTCTATTTTTCATGATCTGGGGTCGGTTGAGGGCTTTTTTGCGTGCCGAGATGAAGTTGTTAATGATAGCATTTTGGTGCAGATACGTTCTTTTGATCGCCCGTTATTGCATTTTAATTCTGGCGTTTTGCATTTTCTGGCGTTTTGCATTTTTTTCTCGCTATGCCGTTTAGTGATCAGGTTAATGCTTTTTTTTAATTGATAGATCGGGCGATTCTGAGCGCGGCGATACCAAATATGTGTAGATTTGATTTTTTTTTTTTATTCATTTATTTTGATTGGTGCGAAAGGGGGGTGATTTAAACTTTTATATTTTTTTTATTTTTTTCACATTTTTTTTTTACTTTTTTTTTTTACTTTTGCCATGCTTCAATAGCCTCCATGGGAGGCTAGAAGCAGGCATAGCACGATCGGCTCTGCTACATAGCAGCGATGATCAGATCGCTGCTATGTAGCAGAATTGCAGGTGTGCTGTGAGCGCCGACCACAGGGTGGCGCTCACAGCTGCCGGGGATCAGTAACCATAGAGGTCTCAAGGACCTCTATGGTTACTATTCTGAAGCATCGCCGACCTCCGATCATGTGACGGGGGTCGGCGATGCGATCATTTCCAGCCGCCCGGCCGGAAGTGGTAGTTAAATGCCGCTGTCTGCGTTTGACAGCGGCATTTAACTAGTTAATAGGTGCGGGCAGATCACGATTCTGCCCGCGCCTATTACGGGCACATGTCAGCTGTTCAAAACAGCTGACATGTCCCGGCTTTGATGCGGGCTCACCACGGAGCCCTGCATCAAAGCAGGGGATCTGACCTCGGACGTACTATCCCATCCGAGGTCAGAAAGGGGTTAAAGGGTTTTTCACCATCAGCATCCTCAGGAATCTGGGAACAGCTTGTGGAGACACGGGGGTCAGTGGGTTCTCTAGTCCGCTAGCTTTTACCCTATGGACCAGGGATCATCCCACCAAACGCCTACTATCCTTTCACCATGGGCATAATACTCAGACAGCACAGGGTGAGGGTAAAACAGTGTGGAAATACTTTATTGAACCACAAAACATGCACATAACACATAGAACAACCACAGAAAAACGCCGGATATACTAGAGTATAAGCCGACTCGAGTATAAGCCGAGACCCCTAATTTTGCTACAAAAAACTGGGAAAACTTAATGACGCGAGTATAAGCCTAGGGTGGGAAGTGCAGCAGCTACCTGTAAATTTCAAAATAAAAATAGATACCAATAAAAGTAAAATTAATTGAGACATCAGTAGGTTACGTGTTTTTGAATATCCATATTGAATCAGGAGCCCCATATAATGCTCCATACAGTTCATGATGGCTTGATAAGATGCTCCATACAAAATACGCCCCATATAATGCTCCATAAAGTTTATGATGGGCCCCATAAGATGCTTCATAGAAAATATGCCCATACAATGCTGCATAGGTTGATTATGGCCACATAAGATGCTCCATAGATAATGTGCCCCATATAATGCTGCATAGATTAATTATGGCCCCATAAGATGCTCCATAGATAAAGTGCCCCATACAATGCTACATAGGTTGATTATGGCCCCATAAGATGCTCCATAGATAATGTGCCCCATACAATGCTGCATAGGTTGATTATGACCCCATAAGATGCTCCATAGAAAAGACACAGGATTGAGAACCTCAGAAATCCTATACGGACCAATAAAACGAGGTTTAAATTTAGGAGAGGAAACCTTCATAGGAATATGACGAGAAGATAACCAAACCAGATCCCCAACACGAAGTCGGGGACCCACACGGCGTCTGCGATTAGCGAAAAGTTGAGCTTTCTCCTGGGACAAGATCAAATTGTCCACTACCTGAGTCCAGATCTGCTGCAACCTATCCACCACAGAATCCACACCAGGACAGTCCGAAGACTCAACCTGTCCTGAAGAGAAACGAGGATGGAACCCAGAATTGCAAAAAAATGGAGAAACCAAGGTAGCCGAGCTGGCCCGATTATTAAGGGCGAACTCAGCCAACGGCAAAAAGGACACCCAATCATCCTGGTCTGCAGAAACAAAACATCTCAGATATGTTTCCAAGGTCTGATTGGTTCGTTCGGTCTGGCCATTAGTCTGAGGATGGAAAGCCGAGGAAAAGGATAGGTCAATACCCATCCTACCACAAAAGGCTCGCCAGAACCTTGAAACAAACTGGGAACCTCTGTCAGAAACAATATTCTCAGGAATGCCATGCAACCGAACCAGATGCTGAAAGAACAAAGGTACCAAATCAGAGGAGGAAGGCAATTTAGCCAAGGGCACCAGATGGACCATTTTAGAAAAGCGATCACAGACCACCCAAATGACTGACATCTTTTGAGAAACGGGAAGGTCAGAAATGAAATCCATCGAAATATGTGTCCAAGGCCTCTTTGGGACCGGCAAGGGCAAAAGCAACCCACTGGCACGAGAACAGCAGGGCTTAGCCCTAGCACAAATCCCACAGGACTGCACAAAAGTACGTACATCCCGTGACAGAGATGGCCACCAGAAGGATCTAGCCACTAACTCTCTGGTACCAAAGATTCCAGGATGACCAGCCAACACCGAACAATGAAGTTCAGAGATAAGTTTATTAGTCCACCTATCAGGGACGAACAGTTTCTCTGCTGGACAACGATCAGGTTTATTCGCCTGAAATTTTTGCAGCACCCGCCGCAAATCAGGGGAGATGGCAGACACAATGACTCCTTCCTTGAGGATACCCGCTGGCTCAGATAAACCCGGAGAGTCGGGCACAAAACTCCTAGACAGAGCATCCGCCTTCACATTTTTAGAGCCCGGAAGGTACGAAATCACAAAGTCGAAGCGGGCAAAAAATAACGACCAACGGGCCTGTCTAGGATTCAAGCGCTTGGCAGACTCGAGATAAGTCAAGTTCTTATGATCAGTCAATACCACCACGCGATGCTTAGCTCCTTCAAGCCAATGACGCCACTCCTCGAATGCCCACTTCATGGCCAGCAACTCTCGATTGCCCACATCATAATTACGCTCAGCGGGCGAAAACTTCCTGGAAAAGAAAGCACATGGTTTCATCACTGAGCAATCAGAACCTCTCTGCGACAAAACCGCCCCTGCTCCAATCTCAGAAGCATCAACCTCGACCTGGAACGGAAGAGAAACATCTGGCTGACACAACACAGGGGCAGAACAAAAACGACGCTTCAACTCCTGAAAAGCTTCCACAGCAGCAGAAGACCAATTAACCAAATCAGCACCCTTCTTGGTCAAATCGGTCAATGGTTTGGCAATGCTAGAAAAATTACAGATGAAGCGACGATAAAAATTAGCAAAGCCCAGGAACTTTTGCAGACTTTTCAGAGATGTCGGCTGAATCCAATCCTGGATGGCTTGGACCTTAACTGGATCCATCTCGATAGTAGAAGGGGTAAAGATGAACCCCAAAAATGAAACTTTCTGCACACCGAAGAGACACTTTGATCCCTTCACAAACAAAGAGTTAGCACGCAGGACCTGAAAAACCATTCTGACCTGCTTCACATGAGACTCCCAATCATCTGAGAAGATCAAAATGTCATCCAAGTAAACAATCAGGAATTTATCCAGATACTCACGGAAGATGTCATGCATAAAAGACTGAAACACAGATGGAGCATTGGCAAGTCCGAACGGCATCACTAGATACTCAAAATGACCCTCGGGCGTATTGAATGCAGTTTTCCATTCATCTCCTTGCCTGATTCTCACCAGATTTTACGCACCACGAAGATCTATCTTAGTGAACCAACTAGCCCCCTTAATCCGAGCAAACAAGTCAGATAACAATGGCAAGGGATACTGAAATTTAACAGTGATCTTATTAAGAAGGCGGTAATCAATACACGGTCTCAGCGAACCATCCTTCTTGGCTACAAAGAAGAACCCTGCTCCCAGTGGTGATGACGATGGGCGAATATGTCCCTTCTCCAGGGATTCCTTCACATAACTGCGCATAGCGGCGTGTTCGGGCACGGATAAATTAAATAATCGACCTTTAGGGAATTTACTACCAGGAATCAAATTGATAGCACAATCACAATCCCTATGCGGAGGTAGAGCATCGGACTTGGGCTCTTCAAATACATCCTGATAATCAGACAAGAACTCTGGGACCTCAGAAGGGGTGGATGACGAAATCGACAAAAATGGAACATCACCATGTACCCCCTGACAACCCCAGCTGGATACCGAGATGGAATTCCAATCCAATACTGGATTATGGGTTTGTAGCCATGGCAACCCCAACACGACCACATCATGCAGATTATGCAACACCAGAAAGCGAATAACTTCCTGATGTGCAGGAGCCATGCACATGGTCAGCTGGGCCCAGTATTGAGGTTTATTCTTGGCCAAAGGTGTAGCATCAATTCCTCTCAATGGAATAGGACACCGCAAAGGCTCCAAGAAAAACCCACAACGTTTAGCATAATCCAAATCCATCAGATTCAGGGCAGCGCCCGAATCCACAAACGCCATGACAGAAAACGACGACAAAGAGCATATCAAGGTAATGGACAGAAGGAATTTGGACTGTACAGTACCAATGACGGCAGACCTAGTGGACCGCTTAGTGCGCTTAGGACAATCAGAAATAGCATGAGTGGAATCACCACAGTAGAAACACTGACCATTCAGATGTCTGTATTCCTGCCGTTCAACTCTAGTCATAGTCCTATCGCACTGCATAGGCTCAGGTTTAACCTCAGGCAGTACCGCCAAATGGTGCACAGATTTACGCTCGCGCAAGCGTCGACCGATCTGAATGGCCAAAGACAAAGACTCATTCAAACCAGCAGGCATAGGAAATCCCACCATGACATCCTTAAGAGCCTCAGAGAGACCCTTTCTGAACAAAGCTGCCAGCGCAGATTCATTCCACTGAGTGAGTACTGACCATTTCCTAAATTTCTGACAATATACTTCTATATCATCCTGACCCTGGCACAAAGCCAGCAAATTTTTCTCAGCCTGATCCCCTGAATTAGGCTCATCGTACAGCAATCCGAGCGCCAGGAAAAACGCATCGACACTACTCAATGCAGGGTCTCCTGGCGCAAGAGAAAATGCCCAGTCTTGAGGGTCGCCGCGCAAAAAAGAAGTAATAATCAAAACCTGTTGAATAGGATTACCAGAAGAATGAGGTTTCAAGGCCAGAAATAGCTTACAATTATTTTTGAAACTTAGAAACTTAGTTCTATCTCCAAAAAACAAATCAGGAATAGGAATTCTTGGTTCTAACATAGATTTCTGATCAATAGTATCTTGAATTTTTTGTACATTTATAACGAGATTATCCATTGAAGAGCACAGACCCTGAATATCCATGTCCACACCTGTGTCCAGAATCACCCAAATGTCTAGGGGAAAAAAAAAAAGTGAACACAGAGCAGAAAAAAAAAAAAAATGTCAGAACTTTTTCTTTCCCTCTATTGAGAATCATTAGTTTGGCTCCTTGTACTGTTATGTTTGCTAATGACAGGTGTTATGAAGGCAATCCAGAAACACAGTGTGCTTAGCGATCAGAGCGCACACAGTGATCTGACAAATACCCAAAAATACAAGAACGAGCTCTGAGACGTGGAAACTCTGTAGACTGCACACCTGATCCTATCCTAAACACAACTAAAAGCGGCTGTGGATTGCGCCTAACAACTACCTAGGCAACTCGGCACAGCCTAAGAAACTAGCTAGCCTGAAGATAGAAAAATAGGCCTGACTTGCCCCAGAGAAATTCCCAAAAGGAAAAGGCAGCCCCCCACATATAATGACTGTGAGTAAGATGAAAAGACAAAACGTAGGGATGAAATAGATTCAGCAAAGTGGGGCCCGATATTCTAGGACAGAGCGAGGACAGTAAAGCGAACTTTGCAGTCTACAAAAACCCTAAAGCAAAACCACGCAAAGGGGGCAAAAAAAACCCACCGTGCCGAACTAACGGCACGGCGGTACACCCTTTGCGTCTCAGAGCTTCCAGCAAAACAAAAGACAAGCTGGACAGAAAAAAAGCAACAAAAAAAAAAACAAAAAGCACTTAGCTATACAGAGCAGCAGGTCACAGGAACAATCAGGAGAAGCTCAGATCCAACACTGAAACTTTGACAAGGAGCAAGGATAGCAGCATCAGGCGGAGTTAAGTAATGAAGCAGTTAACGAGCTCACCAGAACACCTGAGGGAGGAAGCTCAGAAGCTGCAGTACCACTTGTGACCACAGGAGTGAATTCAGCCACAGAATTCACAACAGTTTCCCATCCAGTGCTCCAATGCAGTTTGGGAAGTCACAATTGACCTGGAACCCACGGGCAATTTTGAGCCAATCAGCCTGTTTTGGCTCAGGCATCACAAGGTCCTTAAGTCTATCCCATATTTTGCGACAAGTTAACCGCACAATGCCAGAAATGGTGGACCGGCCAATCAAAAATTCAAGGTGGAGACCCGCAAAGGACAATCCAGTGGACAGAAATCTGTAAGTAAAAAAAAAAAAAAGGACAATCAGGTCGGTTTCAAGAGTGAACACAAAACATGACTAAGCACAATCATATTTACATTTGTCTGATACTAGATTAACGCTGGAAAGGGAAAAATGTCCTTAAGGGGCTTAACTATAACAGTTACGTCACTTTGTCACATCTGCTTGGGACATAATGTACACATATTCCGGGCGAAAACAGATTAAAACCAAAAAAAGGGCCAAAAAAAACCATCATCAACATACAGTATGTGAGGATGTAGAATACATACCGTAACGTGAGGAGAAGACGCTCCTCAGCAGAGATGGCTTTGCGCAGCCTTGTGTCCTGAAATGTTATTCCTGGGTGTAAGATCTCCAACAATCTGTCAAATGTTTGGATAGACATGCGACAGTAGAGATAAAACTTGTCTGGATGTTCCCGCAGAGCTGTATATAGCCGATGAAAATGGCCTTTAGTGAGGCGTTTAGTCAGAAGAGGATGCACCAACATTCTTCTGCTACTCCTTCGCGGATCCACAATCACAGGGTATGGGTGGCCAAACCGACGAGACAATAGCCAGTTAAGCAAAACCCGCTGCGTTGGGGTGAACTGCAGGTGGTCAGACATGGTACAAATGTTACCACAACACTCCAACAGTTGACAAACCACAAAATGACCATATGGGAGTGAGACACCTGTTGTAGAGGCCTTAAATAGGGTTGATGAGGGTAATTTAAATCAATTTCAGCCGCCAGATCCGTTAAATGTCCATTTTGTCAGGTTGCGATAAAAATACGCATTACGGTGGGCATACGGATTATATACGCAATATTACATGCGCAAAATACGCAACCACACCTTGCCTACGGAGTTCTTACGGATCACCGTATTTCTAATTTTGACGCGTATTATGGCCCTAAAATACGGACCGTATTTTTCAACGCTAAGTGTGAGGCCGGCCTTAGGAAGTCACATTCACTGAACAAAAAAGCTATTTATCTCCAAAACATCCTAACAGGCCAAGTTACATGTTAACATAGGAACCCTTCTTTGATATCACCTTCACAATTCTTGCATCCATTGAACTTGTGAGTTTTTGGAGAGTTTCTGCTTGTATTTCTTTGCATGAAGTCAGAATAGCCTCCTAGAGCTGCTGTTTTGATGTGAACTGCCTCCCACCCTCATAGATATTTTGCTTGATTATAATCCAAAGGTTGAGGTCAGGGGGAAGATGGTGGCCACACCATGAGTTTATCTCCTTTTATGCCCATAGCAGCCAATTATTCAAGAAGTATTCTTTGCAGCATGAAGATGATTTTTCTCCTGAAGGCTCGTTTCTGATTTGTATACCATGGAAGAAAGTTGTCAGTCAGAAACTCTATATACTTTGCAGAGGTCATTTTCACACCTTCAGGAACATTAAAGGGCTCTACCAGCCCCATGATTCCGGCCCAAAACGTGACTCCTCCACCTCCGTGATGACATCGCAGCCTTGTTGGGACATGGTGGCTATCCACCAACTATCCACTTCTCCATTCATATGGACTATCCAGGGTTGCTCGACACTCCTCAATAAACAAGACTGTTTGAAAATTAGTCTTCATGTATGTCTGGGCCCACTGCAACCTTTTCTGCTTGTGAACACTGTTTAGGGGTGGCCGAATAGTAGGTTTATGAACCAAAGCAAGCCTTTGAAGGATCCTACACCTTGAGGTTCGGGGCACTCCAGAGGCACCAGCAGCTTCAAATATCTGTTTGCTGGTTTGTAATCGGTTTTTAGCAGCTGCTCTCTTAATCCGATGAACTTGTCTGGCAGAAACCTTCCTCATTATGCCTTTATCAGCACGAACACATCTGTGCTCAGATTCAGCCACAAATCTCTTAACAGTGCGATGATCACACTTAAAGGGAACCTGTCACCCCGAAAATCGCGGGTGAGGTATTCCCACCGGCATCAGGGGCTTATCTGCAGCATTCTGTAATGCTGTAGATAAGCCCCCAATGTTACCTGAAAAAGGAGAAAAAGACGTTAGATTATACTCACCCAGGGGCGGTCCCGCTGCTGGTCAGGTTGGATGGGCGTCTCCGGTCCGCTCCGGCGCCTCCTATCTTCTTTCCATGACGTCCTCTTCTGATCTTCAGCCACAGCTCCGGCGCAGGCGTGCTTTGCTCTGCCATCTTGAGGGCAGAGGATAGTACTGCAGTGCGCAGGCGCCGGAAAGGCCAGAGGCCCGGCGCCTGCGCACTGCAGTACTATCCTCTGCCCTCAAGAGGGCAGAGCAAAGTACGCCGGAGCCGGAGCCGTGGCTGAAGATCAGAAGAGGACGTCATGGAAAGAAGATAGGAGGCGCCGGAGCGGACCGGAGACGCCCATCCGACCTGACCAGCAGCGGGACCGCCCCTGGGTGAGTATAATCTAACGTCTTTTTCTCCTTTTTCATGTAACATCATGGGCTTATCTACAGCATTACAGAATGCTGCAGATAAGCCCCTGATGCCGGTGGGATTACCTCACCCGCGATTTTCGGGGTGACAGGTTCCCTTTAAGTTTTTGGGAAATATCTAATGTTTGATACTTTTCAGCAGCAGAGAGATCATGTTTCTTTCCCATGTTACTTGAAAACTGGGACCTGCTTCATAATGTGGAACATCATTTTTAAGTAGTTTTCCTTTAATTAGAATCACCTGGAAAACTAATTATCACATGTGTTTAAGATTGATTTCAGTGATCCATTGAGCCCTGAGGCACAATACCATCCTTTAGTTTATTTGAAAAACAAAACAATTAAATCTTTATGACACTGAAATCCAATTTGCATAAAAATTTGGAACACGGTGTATATGTTTGGATGTATCAATGTTACAGAGGCACATTTCTTTTTATAGTTAACAACTATCCTTCAAGCCAGCATCCAGAGATAAAGAGAAAGATGACGCTCATTGTTTGACCATATAATCAATTTGCATAGTTTGTACTCCTCTATTTTGCAAGTCAAGCTTGCCTGGACAATGTGTAATCAGCATATCAGCAAACATCATAGTTCAGTTGCCCTGCATCTCTGTGATCCAGGATAACCGCACAATATGTTACAAGGAACGTCAACTTAAAAGTCAATATTACAGGCTTATTCGAACAAAAGTCTGTGTTTTCTTGACCAACCAGAATGAAACACACAAATTCAAAAGTCAACATATACATTGCAGTCTATTACTCATGGCTTGCTGAAAGTAAACATCTGGTTTATTAAGATAAAATGATGTGTTGTCACACAGTTGGTGATGGCTTCTTTGCTAACTAAGCTTTCAACTGAATCTTTAGGTATCTGGTTTGCATCGTATTTGCTGCAGGGATTGAGTAATTCCGAGGCTGCAGTAATCATTTTATGTGTCATTTTATGTTAAATTTGAAGAAACCACTATTTATATTAGTTGTGTTAAGATATTTAAAGGGAATCTGTCACCATGTCTTTGCCATCTAATCTGAGAGCTGCATAATATATAGACAGGCTCTGAGTCCAATGATGTGTCACTTACTGGAATGCTTCCTACAGTCTTGATAATCGCCTGCTGATATAACAGTGATTTTATCAGTAGAGGACTAGTACACCTCTTGCCATGTAGTCCTCCATATTCTTGAACTCTGAATATCAAGCCCCCACCACAGATTGGAGAGGAAGCTGTCTATTAGTGGTGTGTGAGGTTATTCTGAGCTCAGCATTCAGAGATCTGATAGAGCTGCAACAAAGAAAACATTTATTTAGTTAAAATGACAGCATGGATCCCAGTAAGTGACACATTGCTGGAATTGGGGTCTGTGCCCGGATATCATGCTGTTCTCAGATGGGATAACAAACCTGTTGACAGATTCCCCTTAATTTGTTCTTGTTAGGTTTATTGCAAACAGTAGAAAGTTCACAAAATGTGTTAATAACCCTAAATTGAAATGGAGGTTGAATAATTTTGGTTCTAACTGTATGTAAAGTTTACTACTACATCACTTCTTTAACATCCTAACTTTTCCCTGTTATTCTTATATTGTGTTTTTTTTAGAAAATGATGAAGGATAATAACCTTGTACGTCACTTGGATGCTTGTGAAACTATGGGTAATGCTACAGCTATATGTTCTGACAAGACTGGTACTTTAACCATGAATCGTATGACTGTGGTTCAAGCATATGTGTGTGGGACACACTATAGACAAATTCCTGACCCTGAAGCACTGAACCCAAAAATATTAGACCTGGTTGTCAATGGAATATCTATTAACTCAGCATATACATCAAAGATTTTGGTAAGTATGCCTAAATCCAGAACAAGAATTCTGTAGAGAGAAAGAGTTTGGTGTATGCTGTAAACTGTATGGTGCCAACTGATCCTAGGAATTGGAACAAACCTTGGGGCTGGTTGTTGTATTCCAATAGAGCTCATAAAATCCTATAAAAATTGCTATCTAAAAAAAATCCTTTTAATGGAGACTGTCTTCTCCCAGTATCATGTGCTTCACTAAATTGCATAAATTCAAAGTACAGATACTTTCCAATAAATGCAGTTCTGAAGGTGGCCAAACATCATAAACTCGTCATACACATTAGGCAGCTATCAGATCAGCTTTCCATTTGTCAGACCGCTATCGTGATTCCTTCGTACACTTGAGTACTTGGCTTACAGCCGTTTTCAACAAGCATAGAGGAGAAATCGTCAGATAAACATCTGACTGCAGTTATTTTCTCCTTAACACAAGAGGACCTGGCATTCATCCTTCTCTGGCCAGTCCTTTTTTGCCTGATGTCGGGAAGTCGGCATACACCTCAGATGTTTGGTGTGAAATTGGTGGGCTTGGCCTTTTGATAGCTGTATGCTAGACTCCCACCATGTAGATGTACTCTTTTGGGGGGGGGGGGGGGGCGGAGATAAGCTCCTGTCAGACACCTCTACTGGTGACTTATCTCCTACTGATCCCTTCACTAATGAACAGACACCTTATAATCTTTATTTTTTTTTTTTATATAGCGCTAACATATTCCGCAGCGCTTTACATTTTGCACACATTATCATTGCTGTCCCCGATGGGGCTCACAATCTAAATTCCCTATCATCATAGTCATGTGCTGGACAATGAAGGGAACTGCCTGCCTGTATCAGAATGACACCTGTAGCTTAATATGCAAATTGCCTCTTCAGAGAAAAAGAGGACTCAAACTCTATAGCGCCACCTGTTGGAAGTAGCGATCCCACAAGTTGCAATCAACCTTTTAAAGGGACTCTGTCACCTGAATTTGGAGGGAACAATCTTCAGCCATAGGGACGGGGTTTTCGGGTGTTTGATTCACCCTTTCCTTACCCGCTGGCTGCATGCTGGTTGCAATATTGGATTGAAGTTCATTCTCTGTCCTCTATAGTACACGCCTGTGCAAGGCAAGATTGCCAATATTGCAGCCAGCGGGTAAGGAAAGGGTGAATCAAACACCCAAAAAACCCCGCCCCTATGGCTGAAGATTGTTCCCTCCAAATTCAGGTGACAGAGTCCCTTTAATGAGTCGTGCAATATGACTTAGGATAAAAGCTTAATCAGTACCTCAATTCGCAGACACGGTGTTTCGGGCTGTTGGCCCTCGTCAATGCGAAGCATGAGAACTAATTTGGCTAGGTGAGAGGCTCTGGACTGGGGTCTAAGGGGTAACGTTTCTGCTTATGGAGAGTGACATACCAGCTCTGGCTTGGCAAGGTAAGGAGGTACCTGTAGCTTAGGAACTGAAATCTGTCAGTCTTGATAATTAAAGCACCACTCCCGCGTTTTTTTTATTTCAGCACTCGAGTGGTGCTACTAATCTAAATTCCCTGGCCCTAATCTTATTCTCCCCAGCCGCTGTCTTCAGCTCTTCCCAGCACCACTTCAGTCCCGATCCGTTGTCTTGTGACCACAACTTCTGAATGACCGAAAGTCATAGGTAACAGTCACAAGCTCTCAATGTAAGTCTGTGGGATCATTGTTCTGGCTCTCACAGACTTACACTGAGCAGTGACCTCTGGCTCGTCCAGCACACACTGGTGCTACATACAGGTCAGTAGCTGCTGGATACTGAGCGGAGTGGCGCCGATAACACATGAAGACAGTGGCTGGTGAGTACTAGGGGCAAGAAACTTAGATTAGTAACAGCACTCCAGTGCTGCAATAAAAAAATTCACTGGAGTGGTGATTTAAAGTACTGTATATTAGTAGATGGTTGTTTTTAACATTTGGCTTTTTCTATCTTTAGACAACTTTTGTAATCTATTGTTACTGAACGTCATGTTAAGTCTCTGGTCTAGGAAATCTTGCAAAAAAGATGAAAAATTCTTTCTATTTCACTTAGCAGCACCGTACTACCATACTAACGTTCTACCTTTCTCTGTGTTAACAAGCTTTTTTATCATCTTCACTCGATCTATAGCCCCCAGAAAAAGAAGGTGGTCTTCCAAGACAAGTGGGTAATAAGACTGAATGTGCTCTGCTGGGATTTGTTTTGGACCTGAAGCAAGATTACCAAGCTGTTCGTAATGAGATTCCTGAAGAGAAACTCTACAAAGTGTATACCTTTAATTCAGTGCGCAAGTCCATGAGCACTGTACTCAGCGAGACTGGAGGAGGTTTCCGCATGTACAGCAAAGGCGCCTCTGAAATAATTTTACGCAAGTAAGAACTGAGAGCAATTTGTTACATAGGTTCAAAAAGACCTAGGTCCAACCTTTCTCCTTCAATGATAACAATTTCTGTCACTAAATTATCTATAACTCACAATGTTATGTGTTCTGAAGAAATTGTCCAGCCCTTTCTTAAAAGCTGTTATAGTGTCTGTCATTACTACCTATTGTGGCAGGGCATTCCACAGTCTGACTGCTCTAACTGTAAATAACCCTTTCCTGTTAACCCTGCTGTTCTGTTTAGATTTCACATACACTTGTACTGTTCCCGGTCATTTTTGACCGTCCTTATAAAATAATCATTTTTAGCTAATCTAAGTGGTTTTTTTAAACAGTTTTTGCACTATTATATTGCTTGTGAAGATGGTTGTTCAAATACCAGAAAAAAAAAATAAATACAAAGCTTGTTTTATATTTTTTTTATATCCAAAAGGGAACATGGTATTTTTTCGATTTTTGTAAAAATTGATTATTTTTGCAGATAAAAAAAAAATCTTGATCTAAATGTTAACTATAAGTAATAATATCAAACATTATGTAGATATACTTTTTTCAAAGGCAAAAAAAAAAAAAAAAAAAAGCTTTTTTCTCTATAAAATGGCAAAAAACGTTGTTTTTTATACACTTATACTGTTCCCGGTCATTTTTGACCGGACCTAACATCCTCGTCTGTATCGGAGTCGTTTATAAACTCCTCCAATTCAGCTTGGGTGAAGTGTCTTCTTCTCATGCTGTAAGGCATCACTGTTGAATGAAAAAATAAAATATATCCATAAACAATGAATGAAAAAAAAAATCAAAACAATTTCGCAACAATACACACAATAACGTCCCGTCACACATTGAGATATGCCCTGTGATTATGGTGCTGGAGCGTCGCAAACAAAAATGAGGCATGCACTCATTCTATCACAGCAGTGAGAATATGTACTCATAAGCAGACATTGAGTCTACACAACCCTAATGCTAACCCCCTATCATCCATTCTATCACAGCAGTGAGAATATGTACTCATAAGCAGACATTGTCTACACAACCCTAATGCTAACCCCCTATCATCCATTTTATCACAGCAGTGAGAATATTGAATAATTTTAGAATAAAAGAATAATTTATCTGTAACATACCTGTAAAAATGGGACTTCAGAGCTCTGACGTCTGAACCTCTGCTCACTCTGTGTTGTCTCCAGCTGAACTGAAACTCTACACTGCTATGTTATCTGTCTACAGATAAGATCAGAGCAGACACCACCCTGCAGCAGGAAAAAGCTCACAGTACAACACTTTAGGTGAATTCTGCTTAGGACAGCATTGCACAGTGTAATACTGTACAACCAGCAAACACATGGAAAATCAGAAAATCATGATTTACAATATGAAATGTTGACAACTGAATGGAACTAGATCTATATGAACAGCAGGGTAAATAAAAACCAGTGAAATAAATTGCGCATAGCTATACTGGAAGCGAATCCGTCGGCTGTATCGCAACTTGAAAATGTTGGTATGTGTAAATCTTTTCTGACCAAAAGTAGTCAGATACATTGATAAATAGTAGTAGATGCAATATATAGTTCAAAATGAGGTGATAGCACCTTTATTTTTGTCAAAAATTGTCTGGAGAGCTGAATAAAGGCCTATCGGTCATTTTTGACCGAACAGTACAAGTGTAAAAAAAATTGTACCAAATAAAGTAAACAAAAATTAAAAAAAAAAAAAATTCCCACAGAGAGTACCCCCCTAATGACGAAAAGTCAGGGAGCCTCAAGTCTCAGAATCACACGCTGAATTTTTATAACATTATAGAATTTCAAAAACGGTCATTTTTGACCTAACAGAACAGCAGGGTTAAGCTGCCGGAATCACCTTTCTTCCGCCTGTACTGAGTTCCCCCTGGTCCCTATTATGGTCCCTGGAAGGAATAAGTCATGTGCAAGTCCCTTATACTGAACACACATATATTTACACACACAAATGAGATTTACTCTGAGATACCGTATATACTCGAGTATAAGCCGATAATTTTAGCCTATTTTTTAGGCTGAAATTGCCCCTCTCGGCCTATACTCGAGTCATACCCAAGGGTCGGCAGGGGAGGTGGAAAGGCAGTGGTCTAAGCATACTCACCTGCTCCTGGCGCGGTATCTGGATGTCCCTGGTTCTCCGGGTGCCGGCAGCTTCTTCCTGTAGTGAGCAGTCACATGGTACCGCTCATTACAGTAATGCATATGGACCCCACTCCACTCCCATAGGGGTGGAGCCGCATATTCATTACTGTAATGAGCGGTACCATGTGACCGCTCACTACAGAAAGAAGCTGCCGGTGCCGGGGAAGCAGGGACCGCGCCAGGAGCAGGTGAGTATAAGCAGTGCGCTATATTCACCTGCTCCCCGTTCCACCGTCGCTTCTGCATCCTCTGCACTGACGCTCAGGTCAGAGGGCGCGGTGATGCGATTAATGCGCGCCGCCCTCTGCCTGAGCAGTCAGTGCAGTGGACGGGAACGTAGCGGCGGAGCAGGTGAATATAGAAAGTGCCGGGGGCCTGAGCGACGAGAGGTGAGTATGTGATTTATTTTTTTTCTATCGCAGCAACAGCATATGGGGCAAATGACTGTATGGAGCATCTAATGGGGCCATAATCAGCATTTATAGACCATTATATTAGGCAAATGACTGTATGGAGCATCTTATGGGGCCATAATCAGCATTTATGGGGCAAATGACTGTATAGAGCATCTTATGGGGCCATAATCAGCATTTGTGCAGCATTATATGGGGCATATTTTGTATGGAGCATTATATGGGGCGCCTGATTCAATATGGATATTCAAAAACACTTAACCTACTGATGTCTCAATTAATTTTACTTTTATTGGTATCTATCTTTATTTTGACATTTACCGGTAGCTGCTGCATTTTCCACCCTAGGTTTATACTCGAGTCATTACGTTTTCCCTGTTTTTTGTAGCAAAATTAGGGGGGTCGGTTTATAATCGGGTCGGCTTATACTCGAGTATATACGGTATCTATTTTCTAAGCTAAACAAGCTCGACTATTCCAACCTCTCCTTATATGAGAGGCCTTCCATCCCTTGTAATAATCTAGTTGCCCGCCTTTGAACTGGCTAATTTCTGAATGTTCTTTTTAAAAAGTGGAGCCCAAAACTGGATCCCATATTCTAGTTGTGGCCCCACCAGTGATTTATAAAGTAGTAACAATACGTTGGGATTCCAGGATTTTCTCTCTCTTTTGATACACCTCAAAATCTTGCTTGCTTTTGTGGCTGCTGCTTGACATTGAGCACTGTTGATCAGCTTACTTGTAACCAGAATACCCAAGTCCTTCTCCTGTTCTGTGGTCCCGAGTATACTCCCATTTAATGTATGTGCAGCAATAGAATTACTCCGTCCTACAGTAGGTGTATTACTCTTTATTTATCTACAGTAAATCTCATTTGCCAAGTGTTTGCCCATTCAGACATCTTATTCAGATAATTTTGTAATATTGTAATGTCAAGGTCAGATTTTAATATCCTACATAGTTTGGTGTCGTCAGTAAAGACTTACACGTTACTGTCAATCCCATCCACAAGGTCATTAATAAAGATGTTAAAAAAAGAATCGGTCCTAGCACAGATCCCTGCGGTCCCCTCTGCTGACTATATCCCATTTAGAGAACGTACCATTTATGACAATTCTTTGTTTCCTGTCATTTAGCCAATTCCTTACGCATCTGCATATAGTTTCCCCCAGTCCCTGGTTATGGAGCTTTAGTAGAAGGCTGTGGAACAGTATCAAACAGCCAGATAAATCACATCAGCCGCATTACCTACATCCAGGTTTGCACTTAGCTCCTCATAGAAACCCAACATGTTAGTTACACATGGCTTATTCTTCATGAATCCATGCTGGCTAGCATTTATTATATTATAATATAATATTATATATTATATATTATATATTATATTATAATATATTTCTGCAGGTCATCTTTTATGATGCCTTCAAAAACTTTGCACACAATTTGCTCTCAGAATAAGATATTTTTCCCACATACTAATGTTTTTTCTTTTTGGTGCATAGATGTACAAAAATTTTGGATCAAGGTGGCGAGGTATGCCCATTTAAGACTAGAGACCGGGATGAAATGGTCAAAAAAGTAATAGAGCCAATGGCATGTGATGGTCTTCGTACGATTTGTTTGGCATATCGGGACTTCCCAGCAGGCGCTGAACCTGACTGGGATAATGAAGCTGACATCTTGTCTGACCTCACTTGTATTGCTGTGGTGGGCATTGAAGACCCAGTTCGTCCAGAGGTAATATTTTACTAGAATTAATTTTCTTCCATGTGTCTGTTAAAGTTACAAATAGCCAATCTAGTAGCATGCGAATGATGACTGTGACCTATTGTTTTTTTTACTTCATCACAGTATTGTTTAGTTGTTATAGAAAAATATCTTGTAAGTTTCCTGCATGGTCAGGAGCTATTGTCAAGCAAGTGGTTGAATCCTGAACGCATGTAAGCCTTCCTTTAGGGCTGGGTTCACATTGCGTTAGTGGCAGTCTGCTAACGGGATCCGTTACATAGCGCCACTAACGCAATGTAACGGATCCGTTAGCGCAGCCATTGACCGCAATGTATCTAACGCATCGCTATCGTATGCCCTTTTTGGCATGCATTAGCGATGTCCTGTTATTTTCTGACGGACCTCGAATGCTGCTTGCAGCGTTTTTCGGTCCGTTCTCGCTAGCGCAGATCGGGCATCTGCGCTAGCGGGATCGCTAAACGCAATCCCTTTTTGGACATTGCGTTAGCGCATTCCGTTACCGTATGCGCTAAACGGATTGCACTAACGCAATGTGAACCTAGCCTTAGGCTGCATCCGCATTAGGATTTGTAGCAAACTTTATGGCCTCTTTTTTGTAAACCTTTTTGCCATCAGGTAATATTTAAAATATTAAATGACCACATACACAGTGTTTCAGATTGACAGTTTGTTTTTTTCGGGGTGGAGGAGGTTGAGGTCAGAGTTAGTAAAATGTTGCATGATCTAGATATGGCATTTTTTGACATTTATCTCTGTATGCTGTGCCAGCGAACTCCAAAAACAATTGTAAATGCCATAAAAAGCATAACCAAGCACTGACTACAGGCGATCTGGCTGGTATCTCTGTCTTTGTGCAAGGATCAGCTCTATTCCTTTTTTTTTTTTTATTCTGTCTCCTATCATTTGGTCTATGTGCAGGTGCCAGAGGCTATAGTGAAGTGCCAGAGAGCTGGGATTACTGTGCGCATGGTTACTGGGGACAATATCAACACAGCTCGTGCCATTGCTACAAAGTGTGGCATCCTACAACCCGGGGAAGACTTCCTGTGCCTCGAGGGAAAAGAGTTCAACACACTAATTCGCAATGAAAAGGGGGAGGTAAGAAGGACACTGGGCAAGCAGTAATGGACTGTGTGAGGCAGCAGGGATGTGAACAGATCCCAGAAATAAAATCCTGATTTACCACAACATTTATGGCCGATATTTACTGTTCTGGAAAAACTTCAAAGTCTAATTTGGCCTTTCTATTCTTAAAGCTGATTAATGGCTTGCACCTTGTGGTGAACCCTCTGTAATGCTCTCATAAAGTCTTCTCTGGTATGCCTGTTTGTTAGGCAGTACCGGCATGTGTTGCAGCTGTCGAACATCCGCGAGACATGCAGGCTCAGGGACTCAAACATATTTTTCGAGCTTGCCAAAATCACTTGGTTAGCGCACGAGCATGCTTGGATAACACCTTATCCTAGCACGTTAGCTCAATACTAACAAACCTCTAAAATGACAAAACTTGTGTCGCTGTTCAAATATTTCTAGACCTAACTATAACAATCTGTTCTGCTCCCCCTACTCTATAACATGTCTAGGAAAAGGAATGAAAAAAAGGAAACCTGTCAAATGTCCGAAGTAATACTCAAATTACAAAGTTTATTCAAAGATCAGATATAAGGGGAGAGGGAGAAAATGGGCACACATCACATACAGATGCATGCCATTTGGTTATATGTATCATAATCCTAAATCCCAACAGTGGGATTCAATAGAACAATTGCACAACCCCGATGTACCTAAAGTGCAGTGTTTAAACATTGTCCGAGGTTTACAGTATAATGGTATCCATAATAGTATGACATATGATTCAAGACTATAGTTAGATATGCACAACTACCTGGGGATAAGTAATACCATATGGGTAAAGTTCCTGACTGGACGTGCATCCACCCCAACGCACGTTTCGGCAAAGCCTTCATTAGGGGGCTTTAACATGTCTGCAGATTGGACTGCTTTTTTATGGTGACAGGTTCCCTTTAATTGAGAGAGGATAATCTGTCCCTATGTTTATTAACATTCAATGGTTTTATAATATCCCATTGATGTCAAACGCATCACTACCATCACATCAAAGATAAGTCATTCCCTTTCACAAATATTTCTGTTTCACAAAAATGTGGGACCTAAGGCTACGTTCACATTTGCGTTGTGCGCTGTTGCGTCGGCGACGCAACGCACAACGCAAACAAGAACGCACGCTAAAACGCATAGTTTTGCGACACATGCGTCCTTTTTTGCTGGATTTTGGACGCAAAAAAAATGCATCTTGCTGCGTCCTCTACGCCCTAACGCTTGCGGCAAAAAAGACGCATGCATCGCAAAACGCATGCAAACGCATGTCCATGCGCCCCCATGTTAAGTATAGGGGCGCATGCGTCGCCGCGGCTGTGCCTGACGCAGCCCGGCAGAACGCAAATGTGAACGTAGCCTAACTGTACACTTGAATTTTTAGTATGTTGACAAATCGCTAATGTGCTCATAAAACTGAGCAAAACAATCCATATTAACCCTTTCCGCCAATCTTGTCGGCATGGGTCCCTAGTTTTTTAGCAACAACTGAGGCTCCTATGAATGTTCCAGGCACCTATAAATAATGAGCACTGAGGAAAAAAAACTGCAGCGTATGTAGTATGCAAGAAAAAAAAAAGCACCAAAAATATTTTTTAGTCTGTTTATGTTGCAAACTAGTAAAACATTTACATAGTAATTTATATTGACTCCTGAACACTTGAGGGCGGACACCTGGATGTTCGGGTCCTGTGGGTTCGGCCGAACAGTTACAAAAAGTTTGGGTACCAGAACAGTACCCGGACCCCATTCACTTGAATGAGGGACCCGAACATACAGTGTTTGCTGCGCTGTAATGTGCATGACAGCGCGGCAAACACCGCTTCTGATTGGCGGTGAAATCATCCCCGCCAGTCAGAGAGCCGCGGTTCCCACGCTGTCAAAAGACATTATGAGCGCTCAGCTGTGATTGGAGGTATAAAGATTACCTCCGGTCACTAGTGTCAGCTGATGGGACTAACGCACCCATCATCCAACACATGCTACTGCTAATTACAGTGAGAGCAGGTGCAGTGGATGGGAGTATTCATCATCCGCTCCTGTGCTGTAAATAAATAATAATAAAAAAAAAACCCGGAGTGGGTTCCCCTGTGTTTTTGTAAACTAGCCAGGGGCAACCCTCAGCTGTCAGCTTCAACAATGTTAGTTATTAAGAATAGAGAGGTCCCCACGCCATATTTTTTATTTTATTTAAATAATCAATTTTAAAAAGGCATGGGGTCTCCCCCATTTTTGACAACCAGCCCTGCTAAAGCAGACAGCTGGGTCTGGTATTCTCAGGCTGGTAAGGGGACATGGATATCCCCTCCCAGCCTAAAAATAGCAGCCCGCAGCTGCCCAGAAAATACACATCTATTAGATGCGCCAACTCTGGCGCTTTGTCCGGCTCTTCCCACTTGCACTGTAGCGGTGGCAAGTGGAGTTAATATTTGTGGGGTTGATGTCACCTTTGTATTGTCAGGTGGCATCAAGCCCACAGCTTAGTAGTGGAGAAGTGTCTATAAGGGTATGTGTCCACGGCCGGATTACATCCGTTACAACCGCAGCATTCAACCCGCAGCGTCCAGATGTTACAGCATAGTGGAGGGAAATCCCATCTCCACTATGCGTACGAACACGCTTTCGGCAGCCCTGCGTATACGGACATTTGGCGCATCTTTTTAGAATGCAGCATGTCTGTTTACCTTGCAGCGGCGCTCCGTTGCCGCAAGCTAAATAACAGGGTCCTATGTATAGGGTGCGGAGATTCCAGATGTGTGCAATGAACACATCCGGAATCACCGCGCGTACAGAAGGGGGCAGTGCGAGTTTTACGCTCCGTCCAAAGCGTCGTCAATCCGGACAGTGGACACGCACCCTAAGACACCTACGGTATATATTACTAATCCTACAGTTGTATTGTAAATAAAGACACAGCCAGAATAAAGTCCTTTATTAGAATTTAAACAAAACACACTTTTCCTTTTTTATTTCAAAATAACGAACACAGTTATACTCACCTAACGCCTATTCCACCGAAGCCCTCGTTCTGCTGTAGTAAAAGTAAAATAAAAAAAAAAACAACAATATCCTTCTCATCTCTGTAGTTCTGTCCCATGACATAAATCCATGTCTGGGGTAAAACCGTTTTCAGCCAGGACGGTGCCAGTTGCTACTAAGATTCTGTCCCAGTAATGTTAACAATGTCTCTTCACTAAACACAGATCTTACCTGAGAACTGAATATTTTGAGAGTGAACGATCGGTCCTGTTGGAGAATAGCAAATTTCTCTGATATGGTATATTGCAAAGTTGCTTATTTTCATTTATGAAATGAAAATTAAAATAACACTTAATATTTACCCCTTCACGACCTTTGGCATATAGTTATGTCAAAGGTTGTGTCCCTGCCTTTGATTAGAGCCCACCTCTTTCATCCCCACATGTGGTGATTGATTTAATCAGTCATCATGTGCCTTTTAACAGCCTTGGGTAGATCAAAGCTCTGCCCGCTGCGGCTAACCAGTTAAATCCCGCTGTCATTCACTGACAGCGGGATTTAATACTCACAGGTCACTGATGACTTGTCAGGACAGCCACAGGTTTGCTGATGACCCCAGTGCCTGTCATCACGATCTTTCTGTGAATGGTGGCCTGGGTTCATATATCTTGATTTCTTCTATACAGTGCTGATGCCTTGCTTTGTACAGCACAGGCGATAGGATGATCTCAGCTTCACGTCTCCTAAAGAGACTATTAACCCTGCTGTTCTGTTGGTCAAAAATGACCGACTTTGAACTTCAATATTCTTTAAAATATTCAAGATGCGGCTCTGAAACCCGTGGCCGACCGACCCATCCTCATTTAAGTCAATCAACCACAAGATTCAGAACCGCATCTTGAACACCCCAAAAAATACCAAAGTTCAAAATAGGTCTCCCCAGACCGAACAGAACAGCAGGGTTAAACACAGTAAAAAGTGAAAAAAAAAAGTTATGAAAAATAACGAAGTTCAAATCACTCCTGTTTTGCCCCAGTAAAAATAAAACCATTTTAAAAAATATACATATTTGGTATCGCTGCGTTCGTAAAAGTCTGATCTATCAAAATCTAATATATATTAATCTAAACGGAAAACAGCGTAACGAGAAAAAAAAATCTAAATTCCAGAATTGTTGGAGACGTACCTTGTGGTCAGCTGTAGTATTTTGTGCTAGTGGTACCTTGTGCTCAGCTGTAGTATTTGGTGCTACTGGAGAGGTACCTAGTGCTCAGCTGTAGTATTTTGTGCTAGCGGTACCTTGTGCTCAGCTGTAGTGTTTGGTGCTACCGGAGAGATACTTTGATCTCAGCTGTAGTGTTTGGTACTGCGAGGAGGTATTCTGTGTGCTGCGTAGTGATGTTTCTCAATGCAGTCGAAGAAAAAGAATATATCTTTGATCTGGACCCGTCGATGCACTTACCGCACCCTCCTGCATACCTGATGTCCTGACGGATGTATTAATTATTTTCTCCAATAAAGTGCACGAATTACACAGCTACATTTGGGTGAGTGCCGCATATATTCTTTTTCTTCGACTGCATTGTGGATCGTACTTGATACTTTTATGCAGAGCACCATATACCCACAGCTTTCGTGACACCTGCTACTCGGCTGTTCTGAATAAGTCCTGCTCAGTGGAGCTCGTATTTCTCTAGTGCCGTCCTGTTCTTTATATCTTTTGTTGGTAGTGATGTTTCTCTCACAGTTCATGGATTGTTGTCTTGAGTTCTTGATGCAAGTTGCCTAGGGGTACGCTATAGAAACTGTAAGAAGCATTGAAAGACATTTTCAGATATTTTGCTTGTGCCATCGGCCAATTTGTATAAATAGTTTAATTGAGAAAGCTGAACGTGTTGTCCCAACTTGGCAAGACATCTGCTATCTACAAGATATGTAATAACTTGGCTGTCCTGATTCTGAGAACAAGGCTTTACATTTTCACTGTCTGGATGGAGCAATGGCCATGACTTCTCTATTCATTGCATATGGGGCTACTAGAAAATGAGCACTGTACTCGCTATCTCTGACAGTACCTTAGATATTACGTGGACTAGTGGTGCGCATGCAGAAAAGGGAAACCTTGCTCTCAGGATTGTTGGATCCCCAGCTATCGACAACTTATCACATACCTACACATTGCTAATTTAGGACAACACATTTGTTTGAGTTTATTTGGGCTATTTTGTTAGAAAATAAGTTGAATAAAAAAGTGAAAAAAAATCAAACTTAACACCTGACTGCTCCTTGCTGTCAAACAAACAGAATATTGGGTGTGCTTTTTAACTAGGAGTTAATTTACATTGAGTGACCCATATTGTTAAGAGACGACCTTAAATAGTCTGTTTACACAGGCTGATACCAGGTTTAGATGTGCGCTGCTGCGTTACTGATCACTAACCGATTGTCTTTAGTGCGCCAGTGATCCCTGCAGTGCAGGTGTTTACACAGGATGATGCACTGCCAAGAACTATGATCTTATGTGTAAACCACCCTGTGTAGACTGCACGAATATTGTGAAAGCGTGTTCCTAGGAATGCTGGTTCACAAACATTGTGCAGTGCAACAAAACTGCATTAAAGCAGTCTCTCAGCAGTGATTGTTGTCTCCAGCCCCGTAATGACATTGAGGCTTGACTTCCTGAAAGCACAGTTTTAATTTCATTACCTCATTGACTTCATTAGCTCTTAGCACTGCAATAATTTTTGGAATGACCTTACCAAAGTTGGAAGCTAAACCTAATGCCTACACAAGCATCCTTTTTTTTAAATTAAATATAACAAAATGAAATTATCTCTAATGTAGGACTCGGAATTGACATGAATATAGCCTAACTGGTTGACCCTCTGTCTCAGGGAAGAAGTACATGAGGGTGCATGCTTAAGAGTCAAGTAATCAATGAATAAACTTTTAGTTTGATTACAATGTATATTTTCCCGGATTAAAGTTGTCAAAATGTCTTCGCTAAACAAACTGCAATGTGTGCGTGTGTGTGTATATATATATATATATAATGAGAGAGAACAGAAAGCTAGAGCATTGTCCTTGAGTTCAATAGAATAGAGTACAGTGTGATTCACAGTGTCATACTGCAGAGAGATACGGGAGAGTCAGAAGGGAGTAATGACCATGACATTTACTTGTTAGTGGATCATTAGGGACTTTAGTAAGATCAGTTTCTATAGAGTGTAAAGCTATGTTCATACATTGGTTTTTTTCTGCTTATTTTCTGCAGCTAAAGCCTGATCTTTTGGAAGTAACAAGGTTGCAGGCTTTCTTGCTGCTTTTTTTTTTGCTGCTTTTTCTGGATGCTTTTTGCTGCATTTTTCAGGATTCCAAAGTTCAGCTTTGCTTCCAAAATACATACATGAACATTGCAAGGTGTTGGGCCACCGAACAAGACATACGGAATGTGAAACCATAAAACAAAGTGCTTAAAGGGAAACTGTTATCAGAAGAAAATGTGATTAACCTGCAAATATGGGTTTAATCTGCAGGTTAATACAGGGGCGGACAATGACAGCTTGTGTCCCCTGTGCAAGAAATGTCTGATCCACCCCTCTTTTATGGCGACAAAGCTACGGTATATATGTTATTATTTTTTTATAGCGCCATTTATTCCATGGCGCTTTATATATGAGGAGGGGTATACATAATAAAAATCTAGTACAATAATCTTAATCAATACAAGTCACGACTGGTACAGGAGGAGAGAGGACCCTGCCCGCGAGGGCTTACAATCTATAAGGGATGGGTGAGAATACAGTAGGCGAGCTGGTCGTGCAGTGGTTTGGTCGATCGGTGATTACTGCAGGTTGTAGGCTTGTCGGAAGAGGTAGGTCTTCAGGTTCTTTTTGAAGGTTTCCACGGTAGGCGAGAGTCTGATGTGTTGGGGTAAAGAGTTCCAGAGTGTGGGGGATGTGCGCGAGAAATCTTGTATGTGATTGTGGGAAGAGGAGATAAGAGGGAGATAGAAGGAGATCTTGTGAGGATCGGAGGTTCCGTGTAGGTAAGTACCGGGAGACTAGGTCACAGATTTATGGAGAACACAGGTTGTGGATCGCTTTGTATGCCATGGTTAGGGTTTTGAACTCGAGTCATTGGGTAATGGGGAGCCAGTGCAGGGATTGACAAAATGGAGAGGCTGGGGAATAGCGGGGGGACAGGTGGATTAGTCGGGCAGCAGAGTTTAGAATAGATTGGAGGGGTGCGAAAGTGTTAGACGGGAGGCCACAGAGCAGGAGGTTGCAGTAGTCAAGGCAGGCAATGATGAGGGCATGAATTAGGGTTTTTGCAGTTTAGAAATGTACAGGTCGGGAATTATTTTTGAGCTGAAGTCGGCTTGGACATGTGGTTTGAAGGAGAGATCCGTGTCAAGGATTACCCCGAGGCCGAGAGCTTGTGGGATTGGAGAGAGTGAGCAGCCATTTACTTTAATGGATAGTTCTGTTGCGGGAGGCGAGTGGGATGGGGGAAAGATGATGAATTCTGTTTTGTCCATTTTATGTTTAAGAAATCTAGCGGAGAAGAAGGATGAAATAATAGACTGTGGGATTCTGGTTACTAGGGTGGTGATATCTGGGCCAGAGATGTAGATCTATGTATCGTCGGCATAGAGATGATACTGAAAGCCGTGGGACTCTATGAGCTGTCCAAGGCCAAAGGTATAGATGGAGAAGAGCAGAGGCCCTAGGACTGAACCTTGCGGGACTCCGGCAGATAAGGGGCGAGGTGAGGAGGTGGTGTGTGAGTGGGAGACGCTGAATGTCTGGTCTTATATAGTTATTGTTAGATGTATTATGCAATGACTGCTGATTGAGCATGGGAAAGGTTCTTTTCTAATGTAGGAGCTGATGGACTGGTCGTCTGTTCACCGGCTCCATCGTCAGTGATATTATATCTAACAAGAGGGGACTATGTTATAAAAGAGAGCCCTGTGAATAACAAAAATAACTAGAATACACTATGTAAGTGACAGCGCTGTACATAGCAGCAGAGGAAGCTATAGAATAAGGGACAGCACCATATATAACTGAGAGGATGGTACGTAATAAGGGACGGTGTTATAAATAATAAAAAAGGAAACTATGTAACTAAGGATGGTGGCATACATGATAAGTACACTATATACTAAGGGACTGTGCTATACCTAAGTGAGTACACTATATACTAAGTGACTGTGCTATATATAATAAGTGAGTACATTTTATTATGTGCAATATATAATGAGGCTACATTCCTGTATCTTTGTGCAGTGTCTGTGTGCTGCCCGCTTTTACAGACGCATTGAGCATGTCCTATTCTGATCCTCAAAATCAGATCAGAACAGAAAAACACAAAGGAATAGAAACACACCGGCGGGATACACTAGAAAGCTGCAGGTGCCTAGACAGCTACTGTGCTAAATCTGTCATATGGCAAAAAGAAGAAGAAGAAATCGATTAAGACACCGTGCTAACTAGATATAGAAACAAATAATGGGTACGTATAATAAAAGGATTGGGTAAACGTCTAGCTAAACAAGAACTGAAGATAGAAAATAGCCAGCAGTGGGGGCAGCCAGTAAAGGAATGGCCGCAACCACCAGCAGAAAAAACAATAGTAAGTGCAATGAGGGTGTCACAAATGTCAATAAACAAATGAGCAATAGCTAACAAAGCCAGCAAAATTGCCTATTGTGGCCGCGGTATGAGGTATAAAGGAGAAATAAATAAGAAGTGTGTGGCAGATGTATATTATGAATAGAATGGAAAGACCGCACACTTACTAGGATAGATGTGACTGCTATGGAGAAGCTGGCGCTGTCCTGAGAGATGCTGGCGCTGTCCTAAGAAATGTAGGAGCAGGATCACCAGCGGCCCGGGTATCTGGAAATACAGAGTCCAAAACGGCAGCGTGGGGCGGTAACAACACCTATGGGTATGGGGAGTGTCCTCCCTGGTGAGTGCACAGCCTCCGTGCGCCTGGAGCGCCGCTAACCGGCACACGTGAGCCGGAAGAGAGCCGCTGCAAAGAGCGGTGAGAAAAGGGGGCGTGGTCTGGGTGACATCACCAAGACAGGAGGGTAAGGAGCAAAGGACGGGTGCCGCACAGGACCAAAATTGCCTACGCGTTTCGAAGGTCTCCGGAACTTCTTCGTCAGGGCTAAAGGTCCCGGCAGTTTCATGCTCCTTATATAGCCCCTGATACCCAGAACAGAACCCTCACGGATGAGAACTTACCCTCACGGATCTCATTCTCAGAGCCATGATTTTCATGTATGTGTGAATGGACTTATAAAACTCTGAGTCCGTGTGCCATCCGATTAAAAAAAAAAAAAAAAGACAGGAAGCACACGGATATTTCACACAAATTTGAGAATGTAGAATAAGGAATTAAAAAAAAAAAAAAAAAACATTATCACTCCACGTCACACAGTGCAGATACAGAATAATATCTACATCCAGGCACTTACCACTAACGTCTCGTCTGACTAGAGATGCTTTCTCCTGTTTCTTCTCCATCTGGTCAGACCTTCATGTCAACATCTCCCAGCCACGTCTCGTCTTGTCACAATGATCATCGCAGCCCCTGAAAATAACAAGGTCACATACATTGTATACATACATGTCTCCCCCCTGAATACAAATATGTACCCCACCATTATTATACTATTAGTTATGCACCATTAAAAATATACAGTGATAAACGGCACAGTGTCCCCCATTAACTATAATCTTTGACTCCCAATAATATAAATGATCCAGTCTGTGACGCTCCCCAATTACCTGTATACCCACATAAAATATGCAAGGTTTTACAGTACAGGAAAAGTGAATGAGATCCCTGAAGTCTCATGCACACGCTGCTTATTTTTTCCTTGTAGATTTGCAGCAGATTAAAATCTCAAAGAGTTCGGTAAGATTAAAATCTGCAAAATGTCAATTCTTGCAGCATATCTCACCTATTGTAATGGGGAGAAATACGTAACAAAAGCATGGCAAAGATATGGAAAAAATAAATGTATTTTATGCAACTTTTTTCTGGCAACACATTAGGATATGCAGCAGAATTTTCTCCTGCAAATCCTGAACGTGTGCACAGAGCCTTAGTCCCTGTCCTGTGTCCCCCCTTTCATCAAAATTACTTGATAGCATGGTAATGAATTTGGAAGTTGGAGAAGACGCCATCAAGTACTGAGCATCCTCCGCCACCTCCCAGTTCTTTACAAGTCACTGACAACGTCTTCTCTCACCTTTCAGTTCATTATAAAGGGTCCTATGCACCTTATTGTCTCCTCTTCCACTCCCCAGTAAATTTTAAGTCCCCGATGGCATCACATAGAATTTTGAGATTGAGGAGGATGCTATCAGGGACTTAGCAACCTCCTCCAACCACCCAGTTCATTTTACATCCATATCTAATATCGTCCTCCCCTTCCTCCTGTTCATATCCATTATAAGATCCCCTTCCTCCCATCCCAATCCCCCGCATCCCATCATGGTCCTCTTCTCCACCTCCATCATTGCCCTCCCCATCACCCCAATCATTGCCCTCCCCATCACCCCAATTATTGCCCTCCCCATCACCCCAATCATTGCCCTCCCCATCACCTCAATCATTGCCCTCCCCATCACCTCAATCATTGCCCTCTCCACCACCTCCATCATTATTCTCCCCTTTACCCCGTCATTGTCTTCTCCACTACCTCCATCATTGCCTTCTCCCCACCACCTCCATCATTGCCCATTTTACCACCTCCACCATTTCCGCCTCCCCCACCACCTCTTCATTGCCCTTTCCACCACCACCATCATTGCCCTTTCCATCCCACCACCCCCATCATTGCCCACTCCACCACCAACACACACACCATTCACCTCTCTGCACGTTACACACACAAACACACATCACCACCTACACACATATACATACATACACACACACCTCACCTTTCCTCACGTCCCCCCGCAACTGCAGTATCGTCACCGCCGGCAGCTCTCTGTCTGACACAGAAGTGCGCGGAATGCTGACGTCAGCAGCATTTTCTCCTGTAGGCAACAGAGCTGCAGGGATTGCTCTCTGCCCGCCACACATGAGGGCAAACTGGCCAGGGGCTCCCTGGAGCCTCAGGGCTGGAGAAACAGGCCATATTGCCCTCAGTGTTAGCCGCCCTGCAGAGTCCCCCCGGAATAATAGTGTTACTAACCTGCCCAGCACCTGCAAGTAGCCAAATGGTGTGGAGAGAAAACTGAACTTTATCCCTCCCCAAAAACCCTCCCCCCCCCCACCCCGTCAACGTTCAGGTTTCATTTATGGGGGTAGAGTAATATTGTTTCTTGTGGTGACAGGTTCTGTTTAAAGGGGTTTTCTTATGATCAAAGTTCATTTTAATCACCATTTTAATTAGTAGATCTTGAAATAAAAATATGATCCACAATTGGATGTGTTAAAAACATATTCCTGTGCTGAGATGATCTTATATATGTTCCCCTGCTGTGTACTGTGTAATGGCCTTACAGGAATATGGTCTGAAGGTACCACATCTCCTGAGCAGGGGAGCAAACAAAAGAGAGTATGCAGACAGGATAGCAGGGGGTCGTAAATGAGTGTTCTCCAGATGTGACACTCCAACCAATGACGCTGTAGCCCTTAGGTGGTAGGGAAAAAAGTACAATGGAATCTTCAAAGAAGAATCTTCAAGTCTTCAAAGAAAGAGCACTTACATGGCCAAAACACACAGTTAAAATAGATAAACGATATTAGATGAAACGAGCAAAAATAACTTTTTTTATTTTAATCCGTGAGGTGTTAAGGTGCCTAGGGTCACAATCCAGCAACATTCAAGCTTCATGCTGCCCCCTTCGATCCCGTAGCACAGTCTATCAATACTTTTCACCCAAAAGCAGGTAGGATCACAGCCATGACACGACTTAAAATGTTTAGGCATAGTTTTCAGTGAAGATAGATCCTCAATTTCACATGCTGCCAGGATGTCCATAATTTGCTCTCTAGTACGTAACTTAAGTTAACAAGAAGGGAGACCAACTTAAATAATTTACATGTGCATTATATACATATACCAGAACTGATAATATGTAAGGACCATATTAGGGGAAAACTCTAAAGAGCAATGCAGTAACCATAAGAAAAAAAGAGTTACAATTCCCAACTGCAAATCAAATAAATGATAACAAATATCAAAAGAATAAACTGATTTAGAAAAAAGTACAAAACTTTATTACCACATAATACATAAATATAGAAACACACAATAATATCCAAAATGACTGGACAGGTAATCTAAGCAATGATGCATATAGGCAGTGACAGGCTATCCAAAGTACAGGGGTACTCTAACCGTAACATCATCTTATAACAGTGTCTAACAATACATATATAAGTAACCCCAACTGTAAGAGTACATACCGTATATACTCGAGTATAAGCCGAGATTTTCAGCCCAAAATTTTGGGCTGAAAGTGCCCCTCTCGGCTTATACTCGAGTCACGGTGGGCGGCAGGGTCGGCGGGTGAGGGGGAGAGGGCGCTGAGGCATACTCACCTAGTCCCGGCGGTCCTGACGCTCCCTCTGCCTGTCACACGGTCTTCGGTGCTGCAGCTCTTCCCCTGTTCAGCGGTCACGTGTGACCGCTGATTAGAGAAATGAATATGCGGCTCCACCTCCCATAGGGATGGAGCTGCATATTCATTTCTGTAATCAGCGGTGCCGGTGACCGCTGATAGAGGAAGAGGCTGCGGCACCGAAGACCGTGTGACAGGCAGAGGGAGCGGGACGCCGGGAGCAGGTAAGTATGTAATATTCACCTGTCCGCGTTCCACACGCCGGGCGCCGCTCCATCTTCCCGTCCTCTTGCTCTGACTGTTCAGGTCAGAGGGTGCGATGACGCATATAGTGTGCGCGGCGCCCTCTGCCTGATCAGTCAGTGCGGAGAGACGCCGGGACTGGACGCTGGGAGCTGCAAGCAGCGAGGTGAGTATGCCATTTTTTTTTTAATTGCAGCAGCAATGGCACAGCTTTCTATGGCACAGCTATGCGGCAATAATGAACGGTGCAGAGCACTATATGGCACAGCTATGGGACAATAATGAACGGTGCAGAGCACTATATGGCACAGCTATGGGGCAATAATGAACGGTGCAGAGCACTATATGGCAGCTATGGGGCAATAATGAACGGCGCAAAGCACTATATGGCAGCTATGGGGCAATAATGAAATGCGCAGAGCACTATATGGCACAGCTATAGGGCAACAATGAACTGTGCAGAGCACTATATGGCACAGCTATGGGACAATAATGAACGGCGCAGAGCACTATATGGCAGCTATGGGGCAATAATGAACGGCGCAAAGCACTATATGGCAGCTATGGGGCAATAATGAACGGTGCAGAGCACTATATGGCAGCTATGGGGCAATAATGAACGGCGCAGAGCACTATATGGCACAGCTATGGGACAATAATGAACGGTGCAGAGCACTATATGGCAGCTATGGGGCAATAATGAACGGCGCAAAGCACTATATGGCAGCTATGGGGCAATAATGAAATGCGCAGAGCACTATATGGCACAGCTATAGGGCAACAATGAACGGCGCAGAGTACTATATGGCAGCTATGGGGCAATAATGAATGGTGCAGAGCACTATATGGCACAGCTATAGGGCAATAATGAACGTCGCAGAGCACTATATGGCACAGCTATGGGGCAATAATGAACGGCGCAGAGCACTATATGGCACAGCTATGGGGCAATAATGAACGGTGCAGAGCACTATATGGCACAGCTATGGGGCAACAATGAACGGTGCAGAGCACTATATGGCACATCTATGGGGCAATAATGAACGGTGCAGAGCACTATATGGCACATCTATGGGGCAATAATGAACGGTGCAGAGCACTATATGGCACAGCTATGGGGCCATAATGAACAGTATGGAGCATCTATTTTTATTTTTGAAATTCACCGGTAGCTGCTGCATTTTCCACCCTAGGCTTATACACGAGTCAATAAGTTTTCCCAGTTTTTTGTGGCAAAATTAGGGGGGTCGGCTTATACTCGGGTCGGCTTATACTCGAGTATATACGGTAAATGGGTGAGAGGAATATATAACCACCAGCCTGCTCTCAGGACAATCTAAGTAAATAGGTATAGTAACCGCACATTATGTCCCCATTATCCATACAGATCAAAAGTAAGTCAGGAGCAGATGCTGGATAAGGAATTTCTCACCCATAGGACAGCACTGAACACACCCCAACACGTGTTTCGCTTCCGCTTCTTCAGGGAGCAGTGATATTTGTTATCATTTATTTGATTTGCAGTTGGGAATTGTAACTCTTTTTTTCTTATGGTTACTCCAATTTACATGTGCATGTAGCATAATAAATAACAAAAGTACTACTGCAAGAATTATAGTTAGTCATCTTAAATTTACGGCCATAAGCCGACTCAAAGGATGTAGCCCTAAAAATATTTTTACATGCCATGCAGTCACCACAAGGATACTGGCTCCATTTCAATTCTGTTAGATGAGAAATTGATGGCGGTTTGGCCACATTATGGCTTCTCACCAAGAATGTTTTTATTTCAGTCAGTTAGTGATAGAGTTTCAGGGGTTGTTGCTGGTTCAGTCTTCAAAACAGTGCTTTTTCAAAATACTCCTCCTAGTTTCCCAGTGGCAATTGTAAGTGGAAATCTCAGTGGTGTCACTGTGGGATTTCCTCTGGGATTCAGTGAGTAGATTAGTGTGAGATGTTGCCCTATCGCGGCGATACCCAATTTTGATGTTTTTATTGCTTTACCCTCGTGTAAGGAATCTGTCCCTGAGGTTATCTGCTTGCTTTTCAAAGCAAGCATCAGATGGCTGATCAGATGCGCTTAGTCCTCAAAAATTGAACAACTGGGATGACCCGAATCGTTGATCTCATGTGGGTAATAAATAATTTACTGAAGTCACCTTCCTAAATAAATCTGTGTATTGAGCCATCATTGCATACCTCTAACTGGACATTTAGTAAGTTGATAGGTGATCTATAGTAGTTGTATGTGAGTCTGATAGAAGGACGTTGCGGTTCAGCTCAAAATATTTAAGTTCAAATTCAGTACTTTGTCACATGATAAACAAGTCATGGAACTGTATTAAGCCGGTTTCACATTAGCGTTTGCATGAGCTGCGGAGGGCTGCGGACTTCCTCCGTGAAGCCCCGCCCTCGGTCGCACCTCCACTGCTAGCTCCGCCTACTTCTGCATGCGGCCGGCATGCGTACCTATCTTTAATACGAAGAATAAAAAAGGAAAACCGCACACTATCTTTAATATTAGGTACGCAGGTCGGGCGGCTGTATGCGGATGCTTCCGCATGCGTCGTTTTGACGATGCGGCGACCAGCGTAGAACGCAGCTTGTAGCAATTTTTTTTGTCTCCGCATCGTCAAAACGACGCATGCAGAAGCATCCGCATACAGCCGCACGACCTGCGTACCTAATGTTAAAGATAGGTACGCAGGCCACATGCCGGCCGCATGCAGAAATAGATGGAGCTAGCGGCAGAGGTGTGGCCGAGGGCAGGGCTTCACGAAGGAAGTCCGTAGCCCTCCGCAGCTCATGCAAACGCTTATGTGAAACTAGCCTTAGCACTGCACATGGGAAACTGCCCGTTAGCCTCCCGCCAAAAGCCCCTCGCTCCCAGTGACCAAGAAAAGAGATTGATGTAGGAAGGCACACATGCCATACCCATGGCATTGCCTTGATTTTCTGTAGAATGTAATAAACCTCAACAGCTCCAACACCAAATCACTCATGGGAGCATCCCAATTGCTCAATCTAAAGGTAGGCAGAATGAACCAATAAAGAGCAGTTCAAGAATTATTTTCATTCAATTACTTCGTTACTCCATTCACCTTGTGGTTTGATAGTACAGCTTTATTATTAAAGACCGTATGATTCCAATATTTCCAGATTGATTATCTTTTGCTACTTTTGCACACTAAAACCTCTTTGTTTTTAATCAAAAATAAGTTTTACATCGCCATATTCTGAGAGCGCAACTTTATTTTTGGGGGTGACAGAACTGTGTGAGGGCTTGTTTTTTTGCAGGTTGAGTTGAAGTTTTTATTGGTACTATTTTCGGGTACATAATATAATCACTTTCTGTTCAGGTTTTTCACACACAGAAATAAAAATGGTGCATGTTTATTTTGTTTTCGCACAAAAGCTGCATTTTAAGTGACTAAACCGCTTTCCTCTCTTTTTTTTTTTGTGGGCTTTGTTTGTTTTTTTAACATTTTTACTTAGTCCAACTACATAGCTTGAGTATTTTTCACTTTCATCACTAGTCTCAGAACTTCTGTACTGCAGTGTGCAAGATCTTTCCATTTCATACTGACTCAGTCTGTAGGGTACCGTCACACAGTGGCATTTTGATCGCTACGACGGCACGATCCGTGACGCTCCAGCATCGTAACAATATCGCTCCAGCGTCGTAGACTGCTGTCACACTTTGCAATGTACGACGCTGGAGCGATAATTTCATGACGTATGTGCGATGTAGAAGCCATTGGTTACTATGCGCACATCGTATACAATATCGTGCACACCTTTGTTACACCATGCGATCATGCCACCACAGCGGGACACTAGACGACGAAATAAAGTTTTAAATGATCTGCTACGACGTACGGTTCTCAGCGGGGTCCCTGATCGCAGGAGCGTGTCAGACACTGCGAGATCGTAACTATATCGCTGGAACGTCACGAATTGTGCCGTCGTAGCGATCAAAATGCCACTGTGTGACGGTACCCTAAGACCTAAGACCTTGCTTACGGCAGAGCCCAACAGGCCACCGTGCCCTGAGGTCATTACTAAGCTCCAGGGTGCCTTGGTAACCCACAATTGCTGGATCCCGATCAGGGTTGTGGAGTCGGAGTTTAGGTCCTTAAAAAATGGACCGACACCCAAAAGATATAATAAATTGGGTTCAGGAGTTCAATGCAGTAATTTTTTCATAAGAATTTGGGAAAGTTGTGATATGTCATATAAAACTCTGTTCTATTCCTGATGATGGCGGGAGATGAATCTGTGCTGCACTTAATGTACATGCTCAGTAGAGAGGCAGTGCTGAGATGTCTGAGTCGGAGGGTTGGCTTACTGACTCTACAACCCTGATCAAGATAGACATAAAGAAGGGACCTTCTCCATCTGTTCTATTAATTATTTAGCTGTTGTGATTGACAATTACGGGGTTAAACTGGTTGTGATCGGTATTTAAATAGATAGTATACAGGTGATTCCATACCTGTTGCATTTTTACCTGTCAGGGGGCACTATCTTAAACGTCAGCACTGTAAAAATTGGCACCGAGGATTAAGGCTATGTGCACACGTTGCGGATTAGGTTTAGGAATTTTTGATGCGGATTCTGCATCTCTTGGCAGAAAACGCAGGTGTGGATTTGACGCGTTTTCCGTGTGGCTTTGTTGCGGATTTTTTGAGGATTTACTGCGTTTTTTTACCTCTGCGGATTTCTATAATGGAATGGGTACAAAAACGCTGACATTTAATTTTTTTAATCCGCAGTGTTTCCGCACAGAATTTTCGGCACCATCATCAGAGCATTTTTTTTTACCATTGATTTACATTGTGCTGTAAATCACTTGCGGATCTGCTGCGTTTCTGTGCTGCAAAACACGGTGCGTATCCGCAGGAAATCCGCAACGTGTGCACATACCCTAAGTCTCCTTAATAACGGCTATAAAAAGGCGTATCAGAGGTCAATAAGGGGGTTAATATTTATAACATAATATTCCCTCTCCTGGTTTACTTTTATAAACTGTAACTAATTATTTAACAATATGTCACTTTTTCTGAATAACATATTTGAAACAATTATAACCCTTTATCTTCTTTTAAGTACCGTATATACTCGAGTATAAGCCGACCCGAGTATAAGCCGATCCCCCTAATTTTGCCACAGAAAACTGGGAAAACTTATTGACTCGAGTATAAGCCTAGGGTGGAAAATGCAGCAGCTACCGGTGAATTTCAAAAATAAAAATAGATGCTCCATACCATTCATTATTGTCCCATAGATGCTCCATATAAAGCTGTGCCATATATAATGCTCCATACCATTGATTATTGCCCCATAGATTATCCATATATAGCTGTGCCATATAGAATGCTCTGCACCGTTCATTATGGCCCCATAGATGCTCCATATAAAGCTGTGCCCCATATACAATGCTCTGCACCGTTCATTATGGCCCTATAGATGCTCCTTATAAAGCTGTGCCATATAGTGCTCTGCACCGTTCATTATGGCCTCATAGATGCTCCTTATAAAGCTGTGCCATATATGCTCTGCACCGTTCATTATGGCCCCATAGATGCTCCTTATAAAGCTGTGCTATATAAGCTCTGCACCGTTCAGTTTGGCCCCATAGATGCTCCTTATAAAGCTGTGCCATATGTGCTCTGCACCGTTCAGTTTGGCCTCATAGATGCTCATAAAGCTGTGCCCTATATGCTCTGCACCGTTCAGTTTGGCCCCATAGATGCTCATTATAAAGCTGTGCCCTATATGCTCTGCACCGTTCAGTTTGGCCCCATAGATGCTCATTATAAAGCTGTGCCCTATATGCTCTGCACCGTTCAGTTTGGCCCCATAGATGCTCCTTATAAAGCTGCCCCATATAGAATGCTCTGCACCGTTCAGTTTGGCCCCATAGATGCTCCACATAAATCTGTGCCCTATATAACGCTGCTGCTGCTGCAATAAAATAAATAAAAACACATACTCACCTTTCTTGCTTGCAGCTCCCCAGCGTCCGGTCCCGGTGTCTCTCCACACTGACTGATCAGGCAGAGGGCGCCGCGCACACTATATGCGTCATCGCGCCATCTGACCTGCACAGTAAGAGCGGAGAGACGCCGGGAAGATGGAGCGGCGCCCGGCGTGTGGATCGTGGACAGGTAAATATGACATACTTACCTGCTCCCGGCTATCCTGACGCTCCCCCTGCCCGTCACACTGTCTTTGGGTGCCGCAGCTTTTTCCTCTATCAGCGGTCACCGTTACCGCTGATTAGAGAAATGAATATGTGGCTCCACCCCTATGGGAGTGGAGTCCATATTCATAAGTTTAATGAGCGGTCCCACGTGACCGCTGTACAGGGGAAGAGCTGCGGCACCCGAAGACAGTGTGACGGGCAGGGGGAGCGTCAGGATCGCCGGGACTAGGCAAGTATGCCTCAGACCTCTCCCCCCCTCACCCGCCGACCCTGACACAGACCGTGACTCAAGTATAAGCCGAGAGGGGCAATTTCAGCCCAAAAATTTGGGCTGAAAATCTCGGATTACACTGGAGTATATACGGTACCTTTTATTGTTGAAAAAAAACCTTCCACATATTTTCAAAATGTCGTCTTTAACAACCCAAACTAAAAATCTAGCTTGCTGCCTAGCTTTCCAGTGAACGCCATTGAAAAAGAAAACAAAGAATTGCTATATTTTGGTTACCCCTATATACTCGAGTATAAGCCGAGATTTTCAGCCCAAATTTTTGCAGATTCTTTACTGTAAAGGTACCGTCACACTCAGCGACGCTGCAGCGATATAGACAACGAGCCGATCGCTGGAGCGTTGCTGTTTAGACGTCAAACACAGCAACTCCAGAATGATGCAGGAGCGATCCAGTGACGTAACGGCGACTCACTTATCGTTCTCGCTGGTTGTTAGCTCCATGTAAAACATTGCTGGCATCGTTGCTTTTGATGCCAAACATGACGATACACGCCGACCTGACAACGAAATAAAGTTCTGGACTGCTAGCTCCGACCAGCGGTGGCACAGCAGGATCCAGATCGCTGCTGCGTGTCAAACACAACGAGATCGCTATCCAGAACACTGCAACGTCACGGATCGTTGTCGTTCTCGTTGCAAAGTTGCTGAGTGTGACGGTACCTTAAGAGCAGTGAGACTATGGAACTCTCTGCCGTATGATGTTGTAATGAGTGATTCATTACTTAAATTTAAGAGGGGACTGGATGCATTTCTGGAAAAGTATAATGTTACAGGTTATATATACTAGATTCCTTGATGGGGCGTTGATTCAGGGAACTAGTCTGATTGCCATATGTGGAGTCGGGAAGGAATTTTTTTCCCCAGTGTGGAGCTTACTCTTTGCCACATGGTTTTTTTTTGCCTTCCTCTGGATCAACATGTTAGGGCATGTTAGGTTAGGCTATGGGTTGAACTTGATGGACTTAAAGTCTTCCTTCAACCTTAATAACTATGTTCCTATGTTACTAAATCAAAAAGTCATGAGTCCCAAAATTATACCAACAAAAATTTTAGTTTGTCCTTCAAACAATTAAGTCCTCATACATCATCATCACTGAAAAAAAAGATGGCTGTTGGAATATAGCGACTCAGGAAGACTTTCGTTTGTGGGATTTTGCTGTGAGAAAGTAAGTGTACATAAACTTCACATATTTGATATTGTTGTGTCCGTAACAACCCACGGTATAACAATAGCGATACAGTAAATGCAATAAAAAAAATAGCCAGAGTTTTTGTTTACGATCATTTACTTTAAAAAAACAAAATTGAATAAACAGTGATCAAAAGACTAATGAAACCCAAAATGATACCAATAAATAGGTATTATTTCCAAAAATAAACTCTCGTACAACTCCCTCAACAAAAAAAATAAAATACATAAAAAGTATAAAATAAGTTTAAAATGAGCATATATTTATCCAACCCAATGAAAACCATAAAAAGGTAAAAAAAAACACCCTCTGGGAATGAAAGGGTTCATAGCTATGATTATTATGGCTGTGCCTCCTAGCATGATGGGGTATATAAGCAGAAATAATTCACTGTTTGCAGTGCTTTGTTTCCTGACAATGCGAGACATGCAAAGTATCAGTCATGGTGAGGGGGTTAATGTGTTCACGCTGCACAGGAAGATGGCTTTCTGTGTGCATTGGTGTCTTGTGATCCCAGTGCAGTTTTGAGTTATAAGATGACCTCTGTTCATGCATGAGATATTAGGGTTTTGTATTTACCTCTATAGAGGGAACCCAAAAGGATGCCCCTTTCCCTTTTATGACAGTACTAACTCAATATTGGTTTTGTACAAGGCCATTTATGAACTTCGCCTACTTCCAGTTTCCGTACAGACGAGGAAGTGGCCCAAGTTGTTCTTACAAGAGTATTAGCTTGTTTTTATTGTTGTAACATTCCTAGGTAGAGCAAGAAAAGCTGGACAAAGTTTGGCCAAGTCTTCGAGTGCTGGCACGGTCATCTCCCACAGACAAGCACACATTGGTGAAAGGTAGGTAATGCAACAGGCCTTATCAGGGTTATTGTGACATAGTTCTTAGGCACATTGTAAAAGAAAAAGCAATCAAGTGGGTAGTTAGGACCTACCTGCTTGTTTGTTTTTAGGCCCATAGTAAAAAAAGAAAAGTGTAGCTTCTAAAATGACATTAACATCTCTCCATTCCATTTCTTATTCTGCCTAGGTTCTTCTTTTCTAAAATGTTTCTAATTGTATACCTATTTTAGGCATCATTGACAGCACAGTGGTGGAACAGAGACAAGTGGTCGCCGTTACAGGGGACGGAACTAATGATGGGCCAGCATTAAAGAAAGCAGACGTGGGATTTGCCATGGTACATTGGAATAATACATTAAGTTATTGCTTTACAAGAGCATTTACACTTTCTGTAGTAGCTGAAATCATAAACCTCCACATTTTTAAAAATATGTCAAGACTCAACATGTGCTTTCTTTAATAGGGTATAGCTGGTACAGATGTGGCAAAGGAAGCCTCAGACATTATCCTCACAGATGATAACTTTACCAGCATTGTAAAGGCCGTTATGTGGGGACGCAACGTGTATGATAGCATCTCCAAGTTCCTTCAGTTCCAGCTCACTGTTAACGTGGTTGCTGTCATTGTTGCTTTCACTGGAGCCTGCATCACTCAGGTAAGGAAATGTGTGTTTTAATATCTTATTGTGTGAGCATGTGTCTCAATTACTCTCAAACTTTTATTTACTCAAGTCAAAGTGTGTGACCTTTTCGGAAACAAAATTATAGATATTTTAGGTATTTAAAGGGGATTTCCACTTGCGATAAAGTGCTCCACAAAGTGTCTACAGTTCATTAAATAACAAACTTAGGTACTCCATGTCCCTGGGTCCCGCCATTTCTGCATTCCTGGTGTTCTGACTAGCCAGCCAGTCAATGAGCTCGGCAGCTAGAGCTAGCGATGAGTTGCTCTTTTGACATGATGTCACTGCTGTAGGCCGTTTCCACACATCCCTGTCTCTGGTACATGTGGTGACAGTTTTCACACATACCGGAGACACTTAAATTAATAGATCCATTCAAGTGATTGTGACCCACACGTAGACATGTCCGTTTTTTTACCAGCAGCATGGGCTGCAAAATGTCCATCACATGCACACAGATGAAACACTGGTATGTCATCCTTGTGACACGTATCGGCGCCTGAGAAGCAGCGGTACAGTAAGACTGCTCTCATCATTTCTCCCCTGCTCTGCAGGCAATCAGCATGATCAGGGGAGAGTGATGAGAGTTATATTCAAGTGATAACTATGAGAGCAGGCTGCGGCTGATGGGACTATTTCTCCTATCAGCCTACACCTGCTGCCACTAATAACAGTGAAAGCATGAGCGGCTGCTGAGAGTATTCATCACCTGCCGCCTGCGCAATAAATAAATAAAAAATCTGGCGTGGGTTTCCCTGTATTTTCTATAACCAGCCAAGCAAAACTCACTGCTGTGGGCCGCAACCCTCAGCTGTCAGCATTGGCAAGGCTCAATATCAAGAATAGAGGGGTCCCCATGCTGTTTTTTTAAATGATTTAAATAATTTAAAATACCCATTTTTGACAACCAGCCTTTGCTAAAGCTGACAGCTGGGGGCTGGTAGGCTGGTAAGGGGCCATTGATATAACCTCACCCAGCCTAAAAATAGCAACCCGCAGCCGGCCAGGAAAGACGCATCTACTAGATGTGCCAATTCTGGAATTTTGCCCAGCTCTTTCCACTTGTCCTGTAGCTGTGGCAAGTTGGGTTCATATTTGTGGGTTGTTGTCACTTTTGTATTGTCAGGTGGCATCAAGCCCGACTTAGAAATGGTATTTTTAGTCTGGGAGGGTCAATATCCATCAGCAAGGCTGGTTGTCAAAAATGAGGGGACCCCATGCCATTTGTTTAAATTATTCAATTAAATAATTTAAAAAAATAACAACAGCGTGGGAACCCCTTTATTGTTGATAACCAGCCTTTCTGAAGCTGACAGCTGAGGGTTGCAGCCCCAAGCTGTGAGTTTTCCCTGGCTGGTTATCAAAAATACAGGGGAATCCATGCCGAATTTTTAATTAATTTATAGCGTAGTCGGCGTATGATGAATACTAATCAGCCGCCAATCACTGTCACTGGTATTAGCGGCACCAGGTGTATGGTGATGGGCATAATAGTACCATTAGCCCCCACCTGCTGTCATTGTTATCACTTGAATATAACTTGAATATAACTCTCCTCATTCTCCCCTGATCGCCAGCAGAGCAGAGGAAAATGATGAGAGCCGTCTTCAGCATCGGCGCCGGGGAACAGCGCAAAATATACCGCTGCTTCCCTGGCGCCCGTGCGTGTGATACTGATGCGGTACACGGGCGGCACACGGTTGCCACACTTCTGCCCAAGTATTGCACACACGCACACTGACATCTCTGGTGCTGGTTTTTCCGGTATCGAAAATATCAGGATGTCTGAAACTGGCCTTACTTACAACACTAGGACCACAGCAGGGGTGTGTACAATCACATTTAAGACATTGAACTGTCTACTACTGGACAACCCCTTTTTAATAGCTTTGCTGCGCAGAACAAAATAAAAAGTCATACCTCTCGGACCGTCATTCATATGACATTCTTATGTCACATAGCTGCTGTGACTGACAAGTATGCACTTATTAGGGGCAATGGTTACATAACATAATATGCAATGTGCTGCTGAGAGCGATTTACTTTTTAATGGTTTGATTACTTGAAAAATGAGTGTTTAACTCGTATATTGGGTAATTGGCATATTTACACTGGCTGATTGAGAGCAAGCGTTCTTGTGAATGTTCATTGGCCAATTATTGGCCCATCTTCCTCCAGAATCGTAATCCTGATGTACACATTTCTATTTTTGCACACGCAAATGCTAGAATGTTAACTGTTCTTAATTGCATTATTTCTGCAGGACTCTCCGTTAAAAGCTGTGCAGATGCTTTGGGTCAATTTGATCATGGATACCTTTGCGTCCCTTGCACTTGCCACTGAGCCTCCCACAGAATCACTACTTCTGCGTAAACCATACGGTCGTAACAAGCCACTCATCTCGCGTACTATGATGAAAAATATTTTGGGACATGCCATGTATCAGTTGACTATCATCTTCACTCTGCTCTTCGCAGGTCAGGATTGTGCCTCCTTTGAGTAAAGTAACCTATTTTCTTTATATGTGGACTTCTGTGTGTTGCGTGTTGGTTTGTACATCTCGTCTAATTGGCAAACATGATCGAAATAATAGGGTAATTTGCTGTTTACCTGTTTGGTTTCAGGCCATGTGATATTCTAGCTAGGTCACTATACATCATTCTCTTACAGTTTTTGTATTATTTTTATGGCTTTAAAATTCTGAAACTTTTAACTCTGATGTCTGCTGTTAGAGGAAGGTGACAGAGGTAACACCCAGCACCTTCTCTGTGTGTGGAGTGTGCTCTGTTTCTGAGCCCACTATATATGCATGCACCCACTATATTTTGTAATAATACATAATTTATCAGGAAAAGGTTAGTAAGAGTGAGTGCTCTAAAATATAACTGAATTGTCTTGAAATGAACAAGATATCTCAAACCATATAAAGAAAATCAGCTCACCTTCAGCATTCTCCAGCCATGTTTGTTAGGTAGAAGGCAATCTATGGGAGGATGGAAATCACACTGGATTTTTGATTATTCAACACCAAGGACATGACTTAAAACATAGTATATTTGGGGGGGGGGGGGGGGGCGTGGTTTGCGGGGGACAGGAGAAGTTGTGCTTTGCAGAGCTCCTGAAAAATCCCCTTTAGCGGGCTACTTTTTTTGATGTGAGTGAGTGAGGAGAGGGGAGGCTGCTAAGGGGAGGGGATGAGAGGCAGGAGAGGAGAGGCTGGAAAGGAGAGGAGAGGCTGGAAAGGAGAGGAGATGAGAGGCTGGTAAGGAGAGGAGATGAGAGGCTGGTAAGGAGAGGAGAGGCTGGAAAGGAGAGGAGATGAGAGGCTGGAAAGGAGAGGAAAGGCTGGAAAGGAGAGGAAAGGCTGGAAAGGAGAGGAGAGGCTGGAAAGGAGAGGAGATGAGAGGCTGATAAGGAGAGGAGATGAGAGGCTGGTAAGGAGAGGAGAGGCTGGAAAGGAGAGGAGATGAGAGGCTGGAAAGGAGAGGAAAGGCTGGAAAGGAGAGGAAAGGCTGATAAGGAGAGGAGAGGCTGGAAAGGAGATGAGAGGCAGGAGAGGAGAGGCTGGAAAGGAGAGGAGAGGCTGGAAAGGAGAGGAGATGAGAGGCTGGTAAGGAGAGGAGATGAGAGGCTGGTAAGGAGAGGAGAGGCTGGAGAGGAGATGAGAGGCTGGAAAGGAGAGGAAAGGCTCGAAAGGAGAGGAAAGGCTGATAAGGAGAGGAGAGGCTGGAAAGGAGATGAGAGGCAGGAGAGGAGAGGCTGGAAAGGAGAGGAGATGAGAGGCTGGTAAGGAGAGGAGATGAGAGGCTGGAAAGGAGATGAGAGGCTGGAAGGGAGAGGCTGGAAAGGAGAGGAGATGAGAGGCTGGAGAGGAGATGAGAGGGTGGTAAGGAGAGGAGATGAGAGGCTGGTAAGGAGAGAAGATGAGAGGCTGGTAAGGAGAGGAGATGAGAGGCTGGAAAGGAGATGAGAGGCAGGAGAGGAGAGGCTGGAAAGGAGAGGAGAGGCTGAAAAGGAGAGGAGATGAGAGGCTGGTAAGGAGAGGAGAGGCTAGAAAGGAGAGGAGAGGCTGGTAAGGAGAGGAGATGAGAGGCTGGTAAGGAGAGGAGATGAGAGGCTGGTAAGGAGAGGAGCTGAGAGGCTGGAAAGGAGAGGAGATGAGAGGCTGGAGAGGAGAAGCTGGAAAGGAGAGGCTGGAGAGGAGATGAGGCTGGAGAGATGAGAGGCTGGAGAGGAGATGAGAGGCTGGAGAGGAGATGAGAGGCTGGAGAGGAGATGAGAGGCTGGAAAGGAGATGAGAGGCTGGAAAGGAGATGAGGTTTGAGGCTGGAAAGGAGAGGCTGGAAAGGAGAGGAGATGAGAGGCTGGAGAGGGGAGGCTGCTAAGGAGAGGACATGAGAGGCTGGTGAGGGGAGGCTGCTGAGGAGAGGACATGAGAGGCTGGTGAGGGGAGGCTGCTGAGGAGAGGACATGAGAGGCTGCTGAGGGGAGGCTGCTGAGGAGAGGAGATGAGAGGCTGGTGAGGGGAGGCTGCTGAGGAGATGAGAGGCTGGTGAGAGGAGGCTGCTCAGGAGAGGAGATGAGAGGCTGGTGAGGGGAGGCTGCTGAGGAGAGGAGATGAGAGGCTGGTGAGGGGAGGCTGCTGAGGAGAGGAGATGAGAGGCTGGTGAGGGGAGGCTGCTGAGGAGAGGAGATGAGAGGCTGGTGAGGGGAGGCTGCTGAGGAGGAGAGGGGAGGCTGGTGAGGAGAGGAGAGGCTGCTGAGGAGAGGAGATGAGAGGCTGGTCTCATGCTGTATATGGGGAGGCTGTGTGGGGCTCATGCTGTATATAAGGGGCTGTGGGGGTTTAAAGATATATAGGGGGTGTCAGCATACTTAATTCTGCTCAATATTAAGTGATACAATTAATATTAATTAATATTGAGTAGCATTATTTTCATGCTATTGGTTCGGCCTCCACAACAGTCATGGTCTTTCATCTGGCCCCTCAGGAAAATAAATTGCCCACCCCTGATCTAGAGACATGGAGTGAGAAGCCCACAGACGATAGCAACAGATTAGTCCGTTCTCTCACTAAATTACCCATCCAGCTCTTAAAACTATTCTCTCTGAAACGTCCCAGCATTGCAGAGATAAACTTTCCTGTTTGCAGTCTCAGTGATGCTGCCCGTGGTTTTGGTAGTATGAATCGACTGACAGGTTCCCCTTAAAAACCTGTCAGCCAAACCTTGGAACCTTGGCAGAATCAACTGACCATGTACTGTGTCTGAGATCCACCAGATTCTCATATGACAACTAATGGAAAGGTTTGCTAAGGGTACTTTCACATCTGCGATTTTCTCCGTTCGCGGCAGATACTGCAGTTTTTCCGCCTCTGTCGTGTAACATATCACTTACAGGCCGGCAACTCTGCGTTCGGCCTCATTCATTCCCTATGGGACTTGCGGACATGTGCGGCACTTGAGGTGAGACAAAAAAAAACACTGCTAGCAGCATTTTTTTTCTTGTTGCTGCAAGTACTGCATTTGCCGGATCGCAGCAAAACCGCAAGTGCCGCAAGTCCCATAGGGAATGAATGAGGCCGAACACAGTGTTGCCGTAAGTGATCCGTTACGGATGCGGAAAAACTGACGGATCTGCCGCAAATGTCAAAAATCGCTGATGTGAAAGTAGCCTAAGTCACTGCCGATAGTGTCTGCATTAGTCATACTCACCAATGGGGGAGGCAGCACGAAAAGTGCCTAGGGCAGCAGAAACTCTAAATACGGCCCTGCCTACAATCTGTTATTAAAATGTATAAGCGGGCACTATAATCTGCTGAATAAGTAGCAGTCGTAGTGTTCCGCCAAGTGCAGAACCCCAATCAAACACTGTCCTTATCATAGTACAGAAACCAAATAAAATGCACTCCTCAAAAAAATAAAGGGAACATTTACACAGAATATAACTCCAAGTAAATTAAACTTCTGTGAAATTAAACTGTCTACTTAGGAAGCAACACTGACAATCAATTTCACATGCTGTTGTGCAAATGGAATAGACAACAGATGGAAATTATTGCCAATTATCAAGACACACTCAATAAAGGAGTGGTTCTGCAGGTGGGGACCACAGACCACTTCGCAGTACCAAAGCTTTCTGGCTGATGTTTTGGTAACTTTTGAATGTTGATTGTGCTTTCACACTCGTGGAAGCATGAGACGGACTCTACAACCCACACAGGTGGCTCAGGTAAGTGCAGCTCATCCAGGATGGCACATGAATGCGAGCTGTGGCAAGAAGGTTTGCTGTGTCAGTCAGCGTAGTGTCCAAAGGCAGGAGGAGCTACCAGGAGATGTGGAGGGGGCTGTGGGAGGACAACAACCCAGCAGCAGGACCGCTACCTCAGCCTTTGTGCAAGGAGGAACAGGAGGAGCACTGCCAGAGCCCTGCGAAATGACCTCCAGCAGGCCACAAATGTGCATGTGTCTTCACAAACGGTTAGAAACCGACTCCATGAGGATGGTCTGAGTGCCCGATGTCCACAGATGGGGGTTGTGCTCACAGCCCAACACCGTGCAGGACGCTTGGCATTTGCTACAGAACACCAGGATTGACAAATTTGCAACTGGCGCCCTGTGCTCTTCAGAGATGAAAGCAGGTTTACACTGAGCACATGTGACAGACGTGACAGTCTGGAGACGCTGTGGAGAGCGATCTGCTGCCTGCAACATCCTTCAGCATGACCGGGGCAGCATTGAAGCTATGGATTGGCCCGCCCATTCCAAAGACCTTAATCCAATTGAACACATCTGGGACATCATGTCTCGCACCATCCACCAACGCCACGTTGCACCACAGACTATCCAGGCGTTGACGTCCAGGAGTTGGTGGATGCTTTAGTCCAGGTCTGGGAGGAGATCCCTCAGGAGACCATTCGCCGCCTCATCAGGAGCATGCCCAGGCATTGTAGGAAGGTCATACAGGCACGTGGAGGCCACACACACTACTGAGCATCATTTCCTTGTCTTGAGGCATTTCCACTGAAGTTGGATCAGCCTGTAACTTCATTTTCCTGTTTGATTTTGAGCATAATGCCAACTCCAGACCTCCGTGGGATATTAGTTGTGATTTATGTTGATAATTTTTAGGTTTTATTGTTCTCAACAGATTCCACTATGTAATGAATAAAGATTTACAACTGGAATATTACATTCAGTGATATCTAGGATGTGGGATTTTAGTGTTCCCTTTTTTTTCTGAGCAGTGTACGGTATATACAAATTGGGAGAAACTTGCACAATCGGTTAACTATGCATTAAAATGTGAAACACTGGACATGATTCCTTCTTTCTTTCAATTTTCTTTTTATTGAAGTTTTAATAATTACAGACAAGTAAAACATCAAGAACTACGAATGAGCATATCAAAGTGCAAAAGAACATGTGACAAGTTAGCGATATAAACTCAGGCCAACTGACACTAATAAGTCCATATACTTTTAAAGAAAATGAGTCTAACAACTCATTCAAAATTGTTGATACGGGAGTAACTTTATAGATTTAGAGAGATGAGAAGGTATAGGGGGGAACAGAGAGAGATAGAGGTAAGATGGGGGGAGGTGGTGGTTGGGGGGAGGGGTAGACTAGGATGACACCTTGAGGATTGAATTGTTTATTGTGCTATTGCAGAGTAAAAAGTATTTTGGGTCCTGAATTGGATCCATAAATTCCAAGTGTTATAGAACTTATCAGTGGTATGATACACTCTTGCAGCTAATTCTTCTATGTGGAACAATTGCTCAATTTTGGAGTAAAGCTGGCTGGAGGTGGGTATGTTCTTAGTATTCCAATATGACGGAATTAAAGATTTCCCAGCCGCTATAATGAACTGAGCCATCTTGGAGACGTTCTTTTCATTTGGCCAAAGAGGAAGGTTTAAAAGGACATTTTCCGGTTTCAGAGTTGTCTGTTTTCCCAAGACCTTATATATAATAGAGTTCATCTCACTCCAAATTGGAGTAAGTTGCGAGCAGGACCACCACATGTGTATGTAGGAACCATCCGCTACTTCACATCTCCAACAGTTGGTATTTATATTGCAATGCCATCTCTGGGTGAGCTTGGGCGTTATATACCATCTGGAGATAATTTTATACGAATTTTCTGGAATCCGCACACATGTAGATGGACCATGCGAGTTTCTATATATACAGTGGGGCAAAAAAGTATTTAGTCAGTCAGCAATAGTGCAAGTTCCACCACTTAAAAAGATGAGAGGCGTCTGTAATTTACATCATAGGTAGACCTCAACTATGGGAGACAAACTGAGAAAAAAAAATCCAGAAAATCACATTGTCTGTTTTTTTAACATTTTATTTGCATATTATGGTGGAAAATAAGTATTTGGTCAGAAACAAAATTTCATCTCAATACTTTGTAATATATCCTTTGTTGGCAATGACAGAGGTCAAACATTTTCTGTAAGTCTTCACAAGGTTGCCACACACTGTTGTTGGTATGTTGGTCCATTCCTCCCTGCAGATCTCCTCTAGAGCAGTGATGTTTTTGGCTTTTCGCTTGGCAACACGGACTTTCAACTCCCTCCAAAGGTTTTCTATACGGTTGAGATCTGGAGACTGGCTAGGCCACTCCAGGACCTTGAAATGCTTCTTACGAAGCCACTCCTTTGTTGCCCTGGTGGTGTGCTTTGGATCATTGTCATGTTGAAAGACCCAGCCACGTTTCATCTTCAATGCCCTTGCTGATGGAAGGAGGTTTGCACTCAAAATCTCACGATACATGGCCCCATTCATTCTTTCTTGTACCCGGATCAGTCGTCCTGGCCCCTTTGCAGAGAAACAGCCCCAAAGCATGATGTTTCCACCACCATGCTTTACAGTAGGTATGGTGTTTGATGGATGCAACTCAGTATTCTTTTTCCTCCAAACACGACAAGTTGTGTTTCTACCAAACAGTTCCAGTTTGGTTTCATCAGACCATAGGACATTCTCCCAAAACTCCTCTGGATCATCCAAATGCTCTCTAGCAAACTTCAGACGGGCCCGGACATGTACTGGCTTAAGCAGTGGGACACGTCTAGCACTGCAGGATCTGAGTCCATGGTGGCGTAGTGTGTTACTTATGGTAGGCCTTGTTACATTGGTCCCAGCTCTCTGCAGTTCATTCACTAGGTCCCCCCGCGTGGTTCTGGGATTTTTGCTCACCGTTCTTGTGATCATTCTGACCCCACGGGGTGGGATTTTGCGTGGAGCCCCAGATCGAGGGAGATTATCAGTGGTCTTGTATGTCTTCCATTTTCTAATTATTGCTCCCACTGTTGATTTCTTCACTCCAAGCTGGTTGGCTATTGCAGATTCAGTCTTCCCAGCCTGGTGCAGGGCTACAATTTTGTTTCTGGTGTCCTTTGACAGCTCTTTGGTCTTCACCATAGTGGAGTTTAGAGTCAGACTGTTTGAGGGTGTGCACAGGTGTCTTTTTATACTGATAACAAGTTTAAACAGGTGCCATTACTACAGGTAATGAGTGGAGGAAAGAGGAGACTCTTAAAGAAGAAGTTACAGGTCTGTGAGAGCCAGAAATCTTGATTGTTTGTTTCTGACCAAATACTTATTTTCCACCATAAAATGCAAAAAAAATGATAAAAAAACAGACAATGTGATTTTCTGGATTTTTTTTTCTCAGTTTGTCTCCCATAGTTGAGGTCTACCTATGATGTAAATTACAGACGCCTCTCATCTTTTTAAGTGGTGGAACTTGCACTATTGCTGACTGACTAAATACTTTTTTGCCCCACTGTATATATATATATATATATATTTAGTTTGTGTTTCAGAGAAGGAGGTACCTATGTCTTTTTCCCATCTAGCCAAATAAGCACGTTTCAATGGTGTATCAATGCTAATTAGTGATTGATATATTATTGAAAGGGTTCGGGTAGGGGTTTTCGCTCTTGCACATAAGATTTCAAAGGGGGATAGAGATCTATTTTAGTCAGTGGCGATAGGGGCGGGGCTAAGGATATGCCTAGTTTCTCCCAAATTTTAACTGTGGCTATTGTGTGTACATTTGTTATTTTGTATGAGGACAGATCTTTGTTTTGTCCAAGTAGAATGGAACGCAAAGGGAGAGGAGACACTGCTTCTTCTATGTTTAACCATTGTTTATCATCTGATTTTCTAATCCAATAGATCATTCTTGTTATATGTGTTGCTTGGTAATATTTTACAATATCCGGGGCACCCATTCCTCCGAAGTCTTTCGGCAGAGTAAGGGTCTTAGAATTAATGCGTGGTTTTCTTTTTTGCCAAATATAGCTGAAGAATAAGGAGTGTAATTTGGATATGTAAGAGAGGGGGATTTGGATTGGGAGCATATTAAAGATATAAAGAAATTTGGGTAGTATTAAGCTTTTTAAGATGTTTTTCCGTCCTATCCAAGACAGGAAAGTGTCTTTCCAGGAACGGAGTTGTGATGATGTGGTCACTGATAATTGATTAAAGTTAAGAGTAAAGAGATCTTTGTGGCACATAGCTGTATACCTAAATATGTTAGACTTTTTGTTTGCCAGGGAAAGGGAAATGCAGATTTAAGGTTATTTACTACTTTGGCTGGTAATCCTAAGTTTAGTCATTCAGATTTTGTTTCATTTATTTTGAAATTAGATAATTTGCTATAGATCTCCATAATATTCATTATGACTGGAATGCTCCTTAAGGGTTTAGAAATGATTAATAATAAGTCGTCTGCAAATGCCGCAGTTTTATAATGTATGCCCTTAATTTGCAAACCTTCTATATTAGCGCATTGTTGAATGGCCTGCAGAAGAGGCTCCAATGACAAAACGAAGAGTAAAGGAGACAACGGACAACCCTGTCTTGTACCGTTGAAAATATGAAAAGAGTCTGTAAGGGCCCCATTTAGTCTAATTCTAGCTGTGGGCTCCGAGTACATTGCCATTATTGCAGTTGTGGTTGATAGGGGAAAGCCAAATTTTGATAAAGTTTCCTGCAGAAACGTCCAGTCAACCCTATAAAATGCTTTTTCAGCACCTATACCCATTAGCGCCAATGGTATTTTCTTCAGCTTCGCGTATTGCATCAAGTGCAGTACTTTATATGTGTTGTCTTTCCCCTCTCTACCTTTCACAAATCCAGTTTGATTTGGAGAGATTAATTGTGGTAGCACGATCGCGATTCTGTCTGCCATCATTCTCGCATACAGCTTTAGATCCATATTTAACAATGATATAGGCCTATAGCTGCCACATTGTTCTGGATCTTTTCCTTCTTTATAGATCAGAGAAATTCTGGCTTCCAGAAACTGGTGTGGCGCTTTTTCACCTTTCTGTAGGGAATTTCACACATTTAGGAGGTGAGGAAGTAGGATGTCTGAATTGGATTTATAATACTGAGTTGTAAAGCCATCCGGTCCTGGGGCTTTCCCTTTGGGACATTTTGACAGGGCCGTCCGTAGCTCCCCAAGGGTAAATGGTTTAATTAATTGTTCTTGATGGGAAGTGGAGAGAGTTGGGAGATTTAAGGTTTCAAAGAAAGTTTGGATTTCTTGCTTTCTCTGGGTTTTCTCTTTTTCCCCCTCGTTTGGGCATAATTGGTATAAAGATTTGTAGTAGTTTAAAAACTCTTTTTCTATCTGGGAATAATTCTGGGTTGTGGGACCAGCTTTCGTTTTAATGGAGTGAATGAAAGTGCGAGTCTGTCTCATTGGAAAATGTATAGATTCTTGATGGTTATTGACTGTCTGTGAGACATCAGCCTGGCTTGGAAGTCCTTGCGCTACCATTGCTGACTTGGCAAAGATTTACAATGTGTTCTAACTTTCCTCCATAGTCGTTATAAGTGTCCATTGTGTTGTCTGTTAATGGGGGGTGTATGCATTCTATCATTCCTAATCTCATTGTACAAAAGTGTAATTACTGGGATTTCTCTTTATGTTTTTTTTCTTTTCCATTTTCATAGGAGAGACCTTTTTTGACATTGACAGTGGAAGAAATGCACCCCTACATTCCCCTCCCTCAGAACATTACACTATTGTATTCAACACATTTGTTATGATGCAACTTTTTAATGAGATCAACGCCCGAAAAATCCATGGAGAACGGAATGTTTTTGAGAACATCTTCAGAAACCCTATTTTTTGTGCAGTTGTTGTGGGAACTTTTGCAGCACAGGTATTTGAGTCTCAAAAAAGTTGGAACACAGTTTCACGCTCTTTAATTTCTCCTTTTGGTATTTTAAAATGTATTCTTTATTGCATTTACTATATTTATTCTTGCAAAGTAGTATACAAAGTTTGTAAATTCATCCTTTTGCTGCCAGAGGTTTTTCTTTTTTTTTTTTTTTTATAGTTTTGTATTATTTCCTATAATCCCCGGGACTCTAAAGCCTAAAAATCTATTATAAAGGAGATTTTATTACGGTAGCAACATACAAAATACAGGGAAGCCCACTTTAAAAGGCGATATACACCTACATGTAACTTTTTGACACAAATTATTATTTTTATAAATACAGTAAAAATATAAATTTGTGCCCAAAACATAAGTATAATCTGCATCCTAGGTCTGGAAGTTTGAGCTTCAAAAGAAGACCTGGTTTGCAGCTCTAATTGACACGTAACTGATTTTTGAAACAAACCCTAGGTCACAGCTTATTTTATCACTTAACTAAAACTTTTACTTCCAAGGACCTGTACCTTATATTTTCTTGGCTGCTAATGATATCCTTAGCAGAGAAAGAGTAAACATATTTATTTTAAGCTATTTTTTATATTTATTAGTCGCAGTGATGTCATTGCTATTACAGGTAGGATTACAGCAATATAAAAATATATATGTATTTTAATTAAGAATCCCACCATTCTTGATAGGCGTCATCACTAGTGATGAGTATGCTCATTACTCAGCTTTTCCCGAGCATGCTTGGGTGGTCTCTGAGTATTTGAGAGTGCTCGGAGATTTAGTTTTTGCTGACGCAGCTGCTTGATTTACGGCTGCTAGACATCCTGAATACATGTGGGGGTTGCCTAGTTGTTAGGGAATCCCCACCTGTATTCAGCCTGGCTAGCAGCCGTAAATCATGCAGCTGCATCAAGAAAAACTAAATCTCCGAGAGCTCACAATTACTTGGAGACCACCCGAGCATGCTCGGGAAAACCCGAACGAGTATACTCGCTCATCACTAGTCATGACCTCTCTCCTACTCCCCCTGCAAAAAGTGACTTCTGCACAGATTCCATTGATGCCAATGAGTTATTTTCAGTCTACAGATTCCTATTTCTGTATGCTATTGACAGAGAAGAGCAGCAGCTCAGGCAAGATGGCTGATCCTAAAATTGTGTACAAAATTTAGGAATAAAAAAACAGAATTGGTTTAACACTGATATTGCTGCATTGGTATTGGCCATCACCATAAATATGTCCCTCCATAAGCTGGTAGCGTACAATTACCAATATGTTCCACAATATAAGTGTGATGGTAAATAGTGTGTTTCCATTGTCACATGTACTTTTTGTCAGTTTATGCAAAAGTAAAATATCAAGTATGTAGCACAAATTTCCAGACCTTCATTGTTAATCTTTATCTTCTGACAGTTTTATGTGGACCTTGGTCATCTTCAATGCTCAGAGGAATCTATTAGTGTCTTACTATTCCACTAATAAGACCCCATTCCAGATAATTCACTGGTTGAATAGTCTGAAGGTCCAGGTTGTGAACTGATACTGGGCTTTTTTTCCTATATTTATGTATTTTTAAGATAAGAAAACTAAAATTAAGGAATGTGCAATGTACAGTTAAAGAAAAATACAGCAACTCTGGGCTTAGCTGTTCTTTTCATTAGGATATTTGTATGTGATCTTCAGCCTTTTCTTTTCTTTGTTCTAATTTTACCAGAATTATTTTTTTGTATAACGTAGTATTGTAAAAGCAACTCTAAAATCATTAATAAACTGTAGATAAAATACTGAATGTTCTGTAGTGGGAAGAACCGAAATATGAACCCAGTGCTCGTCATAATACAGCAGTGCATCTCGGAGAGATACAGTGGGGCAAAAAAGTATTTAGTCAGTCAGCAATAGTGCAAGTTCCACCACTTAAAAAGATGAGAGGCGTTTGTAATTTACATCATAGGTAGACCTCAACTATAAGAGACAAACTGAGAAAAAAAAATCCAGAAAATCACATTTTCTGTTTTTTTATCATTTTTTTTGCATATTATGGTGGAAAATAAGTATTTGGTCAGAAACAAACAATCAAGATTTCTGGCTCTCACAGACCTGTAACTTCTTCTTTAAGAGTCTCCTCTTTCCTCCACTCATTACCTGTAGTAATGGCACCTGTTTAAACTTGTTATCAGTATAAAAAGACACCTGTGCACACCCTCAAACAGTCTGACTCCAAACTCCACTATGGTGAAGACCAAAGAGCTGTCAAAGGACACCAGAAACAAAATTGTAGCCCTGCACCAGGCTGGGAAGACTGAATCTGCAATAGCCAACCAGCTTGGAGTGAAGAAATCAACAGTGGGAGCAATAATTAGAAAATGGAAGACATACAAGACCACTGATAATCTCCCTCGATCTGGGGCTCCACACAAAATCCCACCCCGTGGGGTCAGAATGATCACAAGACCGGTGAGCAAAAATCCCAGAACCACGCGGGGGGACCTAGTGAATGAACTGCAGAGAGCTGGGACCAATGTAACAAGGCCTACCATAAGTAACACACTACGCCACCATGGACTCAGATCCTGCAGTGCCAGACGTGTCCCACTGCTTAAGCCAATACATGTCCGGGCCCGTCTGAAGTTTGCTAGAGAGCATTTGGATGATCCAGAGGCTTTTTGGGAGAATGTCCTATGGTCTGATGAAACCAAACTGGAACTGTTTGGTAGAAACACAACTTGTCGTGTTTGGAGGAAAAAGAATACTGAGTTGCATCCATCAAACACCATACCTACTGTAAAGCATGGTGGTGGAAACATCATGCTTTGGGGCTGTTTCTCTGCAAAGGGGCCAGGACGACTGATCCGGGTACATGAAAGAATGAATGGGGCCATGTATCGTGAGATTTTGAGTGCAAACCTCCTTCCATCAGCAAGGGCATTGAAGATGAAACGTGGCTGGGTCTTTCAACATGACAATGATCCAAAGCACACCGCCAGGGCAACGAAGGAGTGGCTTCGTAAGAAGCATTTCAAGGTCCTGGAGTGGCCTAGCCAGTCTCCAGATCTCAACCCTATAGAAAACCTTTGGAGGGAGTTGAAAGTCCGTGTTGCCAAGCGAAAAGCCAAAAACATCACTGCTCTAGAGGAGATCTGCATGGAGGAATGGGCCAACATACCAACAACACTGTGTGGCAACCTTGTGAAGACTTACAGAAAATGTTTGACCTCTGTCATTGCCAACAAAGGATATATTACAAAGTATTGAGATGAAATTTTGTTTCTGACCAAATACTTATTTTCCACCATAATATGCAAATAAAGTGTTAAAAAAAACAGACAATGTGATTTTCTGGATTTTTTTTTCTCAATTTGTCTTCCATAGTTGAGGTCTACCTATGATGTAAATTACTGACGCCTCTCATCTTTTTAAGTGGTGGAACTTGCACTATTGCTGACTGACTAAATACTTTTTTGCCCCACTGTATATCATGAAAAGAATGTGGCCATGGGCATCACTTACGTCTGTGATTTGTATTGTCCGAGTACTGTGGGAAAACATCAGTCTTCAGCTTGCTAATAGATGTAATACATCTATCCATATCCTGTTTCTGCTTTTTTTGACAGATTGTAATTGTAGAATTTGGAGGCAAACCATTCAGTTGCTCTGGCCTAACTTTGTCCCAATGGTTCTGGTGCATCTTTATAGGACTCGGAGAGCTGTTATGGGGCCAGGTGTGTTTCCTCTTTCTTTTTATTACCATATGAAGATGTCGATGTATATCCTGCACACAGAATGACATGATCATCTTCTTGTTGATCTGTTCAGTTAATCTGCACAGTTCCCACAAGCCGACTTAAGTTTTTGAAAGAAGCAGGCCATGGACCCATGAAAGAGGATATTCCCCATGAAGAACTGCCAGAGGATGTAGATGAGATTGACCATGCAGAAATGGAGCTCCGAAAAGGCCAGATCTTGTGGTTTAGAGGCTTGAACAGGATACAGACTCAGGTAATGCAGCTATTAGTTGTTCCAATGTAACCAATGACATTATTTCTTCTCTTAGCATTGCAGACACATGCAGTAACTCTGCATCATATACTGTACATGATGCAAATTCAATTCTCTGTAGCGCGATTCTGCCCGCGCCTATTACGGGCACATGTCAGCTGTTCAAAACAGCTGTCATGTCCCGGCTTTGATGCGGGCTCATTGAGGAGCCCTGCATCAAAGCAGGGGATCTGACCTCGGACGTACTATCCCGTCCGAGGTCAGAAAGGGGTTAAAAGGACATTTGCAGTTTCAGGACACTTTAAATTATCCTTTAGTGAAATATAGCTGTCCTTTATTGCCTCATCCTTCTCCAGTTTGTTCCTGTTTTCACTCCGTCCCTCATCCCTAATTATGTAGAAAGGTGGGATTTATGTATAATTTTATTTGCCTATAGAGCACCATTAATTCCACAGCACTTCACAGGCTTCATCATCACAGTCCCCATTGAGGCTCACAATCATTATGTATGTCTTGAGTGGGAGGAAACGGGAGAACGCACAAACTCCTTGCAGATGTTGTCCATGGTGGGATTTGAACCTATGATGTCAGTGCTGCAAGGCAACAGTGCTAACCACTGAGCTAGAATACAGCTCTGACCACTGAGCCACCGTGCTGCTCACAGTTGTTTCTGTTTGCCTGAAACCATTTCTAGGAACCTCCATTTTTTCTAATGCTAATAATATAAGTAGTGCTACTTTACATAAGGTCAGATTCACACATCCATATTTTGTGGTGCGAATACCGACTGCTTTTTTTTTTATGTTTGTGCAGCCTTTTAATTTTTAGTGAGCATACTCAAAATAATAATAGAAATAATAATCTTTATTTTTTGTATAGCGCAAACGTATTCCGCAACGCTTTACAGTTTTGCACACATTATCATCACTGTCCCTGATGGGGCTCACAATCTAAATTCCCTATCAGTATGTCTTTGGAGTGTGGGAGGAAATCAGTGTACCCGGAGGAAACCCACGCAAACACGGGGAGAACATACATACCGTATATCCAGTCAGCCCTCACACAGGGTTAATGGCAGCTTAATGGACCTGTGACCACGACGTCATCACAGGTCCTGCGCTCGTACCAACCCTGGGACCAGAAGCTGCCGCGTGCACCGCACACAGGCGCCAGGACTTCAATTGGCCTTCGGAAGGTGAGTATATGTTTATTTTTTATTGTAAGTCTTTTTTAACCACGCATATAATGCCCACATTGCTATATACTACGTGGGCTGTGTTACATACTGCGTGGCTGCTATGTACTACGTGGGCAGTGTTATATACTACTGTATGTGGGCAATGTTATATACTACATGGTTGCTATATACTACGTGGGTAGTGCTATATACTATGTGGGCAGTGTTATATACTGTGTGGGCTGCGTTATATACTGCACGGCTGCTATATACTATGTGGCCAGTGTTATATACTATGTGGGCAATGTTATATACTGCGTGGGCTGTGTTATATACTGTTTGGCGTGTGTTATATACTGCGTGGCCACTGTTATATACTGCGTGGCCACTGTTATATACTGCGAGGCCTGTATATTCAAGAATATGTCGTGGCCTGTGCTATATACTATGTGGCTGCTATATACATACATATTCTAGAATACCCGATGCGTTAGAATCGGGCCACCATCTAGTCTACTATATAATTGTCTAAGGGTCACTTCCGTCTTTCTGTCTGTCACGGATATTCATTGGTCGTGGCCAGGGTTAATAGCTCCGTTAATGGAGTTCGTTACACTGCGGCATAACCCGGTCCATTAAGCTGCCATTAACCCTGTGTGAGGGCTGACTGGAGGGGAGTATGGAGCGGGCACTGACTGCGGGGAGGAAGGAGCGACCATTTTGCCATCGGACTGTGCCCGTCGCTGATTGGTCGTGGCAATTGTCGTGGGCGTTTTGCCACGACCAATCAGCGACTTGGATTTCCATGACAGACAGGCCACGACCAATGAATATCCGTGACAGACAGAAGGACAGACAGAAAGACGGAAGTGACCCTTAGACAATTATATAGTAGATAGAGGGGTCCCCACGCCATTTTTTAAAATTATTTAAATAAGTAATTAAAAAAACAGCCTGCTCCCCCCATTTTTGACAACTAGCCAAGCTAAAGCAGACAACTGGGGGCTGGCATTCTCAAGCCGGTAAGGGGCCATGGATATTGACCCCCCAGCCTAAAAATAGCAGCCCACAGCTGCCCCAGAAAAATCACATCTATTAGATGTGTGAATTCTAGCACTTTGCCCGGCTCTTCCCACTTGCCATTTAGCGATGACAAGTGAGGTTCATATTTGTGGGGTTGATGTCACCTTTGAATTGTCCGATGACATCAAGCCCATGGATTAGTAATGGAGAGGCATCTATAAGACACCTATCCATCGCTAATCCTATAGTTATATGGCAAATAAAGACAAAGCCAGAATAAAGTCCTTTATTTGAAATAAAAAAAAACACATTTTTACTGTTTTATTTAACAATAAAACAAAAATCTTGCAGTGCTGCGTGAGAAATTTCTCACTGTGAACTGAGGTGAACTTGCGCTGTAACGTGTGATGTTTTCTTACCCTGCCAGCGGTGATCTCACCGCAGTTCAGGGGCTCGGCTGGGAGCAAACTATCGGAATACCTAAATGAGGCAGTAGCTGATAAATAATGACTTACAGCTCTAACGTCAGTTTCTCGTAGCGTTTATTTGGAGATACAGATCCCTTACTTGCTTGTGCGTACAGTTATGTTTCTTCTTGTCTTAATTCTTTTCTCCTCTTTCTGCTTTCTCACAAAACTGAGGAAGCCTTCTCCAGCAGGCAGGGTATAGTCTGCTGGGTAGGAGCCAATGTTATTTAATTGTAATAATAGCGTCAGCCTCCAGGTGGCAGCAGACTATACCATGGTTCTGTATAATGGGTATTAGAGAAACGCAACTTAAGCAGTTACTGTATGTGTCACTAGATGGTGGCCCGATTCTAACGCATTGGGTATTCTAGAATATGCATGTCCACGTAGTATATTGCACAGCCCACGTAGTATATTGCCCAGCCACGTAGTATATTGCCCAGTGACGTAGTATATTGCCCAGTGACGTAATATATTGGCCAGCCATGTAGTATATTGCCCAGTGACGTAGTATACTGCCCAGTGATGTAGTATATTGCCCAGCCACGTAGTATATTGCCCAGTTACGTAGTATATTGCGCAGCCACATAGTATATTGCCCAGTGACGTAGTATATTGCCCAGTGACGTAGTATACAGCACAGAGCCACGTAGTATATTGCCCAGCCACGTAGTATATTGCCCAGTGATGTAGTATATTACACAGCCACGTAGTATATTGCCCAGTGAAGTAGTATACAGCACAGAGCCACGTAGTATATTGCCCAGTGACGTAGTATACAGCACAGAGCCATGTAGTATATTGCCCAGCCACGTAGTATATTGCACAGCCACATAGTATATTGCCCAGTGAAGTAGTATACAGCACAGAGCCATGTAGTATATTGCCCAGCCACGTAGTATATTGCCCAGTGACGTAGTATATTGCCCAGCCACGTAGTATATTGCACAGTGAAGTAGTATACAGCACAGAGCCACGTAGTATATTGGCCAGTCACGTAGTATATTGCCCAGCTACGTAGTATATTGCCCAGCCAGGTTTGTCACAGGTGAAAAAATAAACATATACTCACCTTTCCGAGCGCCCCTTGTAGTCCACGGCAGGTTCCGGTCCCAGGGTTGGTATTAGCGTAGGACCTGTGATGACGTCGCGGTCACATGACCGTGACGTCATGGCAGGTCTTTGTAGCGCAGGCGCGCAGAGCTTGTGATGACGTCGCGGTCACATGACCATGACGTCATGACAGGTCCTTGGCGTGCAGAGCCTGTGATGACGTCGCGGTCACATGACCGTGACGTCATGGCAGGTCCTTCTGCCACCAGAACCTGCAACGGAAGATGGCGGCCGGCGCGAGCTGCAACGGAGGGAGAGTATTGCAGGTTTTTTTTTATTATTATTTTTAACATTACATTTTTTACTATTGATGCCGCATAGGCAGCGTCAATAATGAAAAGTTGGGGACACACAGGGTTAATAGCGGCGGTAACGGAGTGCGTTACCCGCGGCATAACGCAGTCCGTTACCGCCGGCATTAACCCTGTGTTAGCGGTGACCGGTGGGGAGTATGTGGGCGGCAGGCACTGACTGCGGGGAGTAAGGAGCGGCCATTTTCTTCTGGACTGTGCCCGTCGCTGATTGGTCGCGGCAGCCATGACAGGCTGCTGGCGAGACCAATCAGCGAATGAATAACCGTGACAGAAAGAAAGAAGGACAGATGGAAGTGACCCTTAGACAATTATATAGTAGATGTGTAAGGGTATCCAAAGGAAGCTTAGTGTTCTTATCTGTTTAACTGTAGAGACATATACGTGTGTGTAGATAGCTGGATATAGACATATATAACGATATAGATATTAATATAACACATGCACATCTCTACATTTAGCTAGAGCAATGCTACTTTTGACTTCCATTGATACCCTACACATGACATGTAACTGCTTAAGGTGCATAACAAAAAAAAAATGCACACACATCCATCACCCACACACAAATCACACATCACCCTCACACACATCACCCTCACATAACACACACATCACTCTCACATCACCATCACACACATCACCCTCATACACACATCACCCTCACACACATCACCGTCACACACACACGTCACCTTCACACACACATACCACACACATCACCCTCATACACATCACCCTCACACACATCACACACATTACACACACCACACACATTACCTGCACACACATCACCCTCACACACATCACCCTCACACACATCACCCTCACACACACATCACCCTCACACACACATCACCCTCACCTCACACACACATCACCCTCACACACATCCATACACACATCACTCTCACACACATCACCCTCACACACACATCACCCTCACACACACATCACCCTCACACACACATCACCCTCACACACACACACACATCACCCTCACACACACACACACATCACCCTCACACACATACCACCCTCACAACACACACACCTCACATCACACACACCTCACCCTCACACACACATCACCCTCATTCACATCACCCACAAACACATCACCCAAACACATCACCCTCACACACATCACCCTCACACACATCACACACACATCACCCTCACATCACCCTCACACACACACATCACCCTCACACACACATCAGCCTCACACACACATCACCCTCACACACACATCACCCTCACACACACATCACCCTCACACACACACATCACTCTCACACACACATCACCCACACACACACATCACCCTCACACACACACATCACCCTCACACACACACACATCACCCACACACATCACCCTCACACACACATTCATCACCCTCACACACACATCACCCTTACACACACCTCACACACACCTCACCCTCACACACACATCACCCTCACACACACACATCACCCTCACACACACATCACCCTCACACACACATCACCCTCACACACACATCACCCACACACACACACATCACCCTCACACACACACATCACCCTCACACACACACACACATCACACACACATTCATCACCCTCACACACACCTCACCCTCACACACACCTCACACACACCTCACCCTCACACACACATCACCCTCACACACACATCACCCTCACACACACATCACCCTCACACACATCACCCACACACAATCACCCTCACACACACACATCACCCTCACACACACACCACCCACACACATCACCCTCACACACACATTCATCACCCTCACACACACATCACCCTTACACACACATCACCCTCACATCACACACACCTCACCCTCACACACACATCACCCTCACACACACATCACCCTTACACACACATCACCCTCACATCACACACACCTCACCCTCACACACACATCACCCTCACACACACATCACCCTCACACACACATCACCCTCACACACACATCACCCTCACACACATCACACACATCACCCTCATACACCCATCACCCTCATACACACACATCACTCTCACACACACATCACCCTCACACACACATCACCCTCACACACACATCACCCTCACACACCACCTTCACACACATCACCCTCACACACACATCACCCTTAAACACACATCACCCTCACATCACACACCTCACCCTCACACACACCTCACCCTCACACACACATCACCCTCACACACACACATCACCCTCACACACATCACCCTCACACACACATCACCCTTAAACACACATCACCCTCTCATCACACACCTCACCCTCACACACACCTCACACACACCTCACCCTCACACACACATCACCCTCACACACACATCACCCTCACACACATCACCCTCACACACACATCACCCTTAAACACACATCACCCTCACATCACATATCACCCTCACACACACATGACCCTCACACACACATGACCCTCACACACACATCACCCTCACACACACACACACACACACACACATCACCCTTACACACACATCACACACACCTCACATCACACACACCTCACATCACACACACCTCACCCTCACACACACATCACCCTCACACACATCACCCTCATTCACATCACCCACAAACACATCACCCTCACACACAACCCTCACACACATCACCCTCACACACATCACACACATCACCCTCATACACCCATCACCCTCACACACACACATCACTCTCACACACAGATCACCCTCACACACACATCACCCTCACACACACATCACCCTCACACACACATCACCCTTAAACACACATCACCCTCACATCACACATCACCCTCACACACACATCACCCTCACACACACATCACCCTTAAACACACATCACCCTCACATCACACACCTCACCCTCACACACACCTCACCCTCTCACACACATCACCCTCACAAACACATCACCCTCACACACACATCACCCTCACACACACATCACCCTCACACACACATCACCCTCACACACACACACGTCACCTTCACACACATCACCCTCACACACACATCACCCTTAAACACACATCACCCTCACATCACACACCTCACCCTCACACACACCTCACCCTCACACACACATCACCCTCACACACATATCACCCTCACACACACATCACCCTCACACACACATCACCCTCACACACACATCACCCTCACACACACATCACCCTCACACACACATCACCCTCACACACACATCACCCTCACACACACATCACCCTCACACACACATCACCCTCACACACACATCACCCTCACACACACATCACCCTCACATCACACACCTCACCCTCACACACACATCACCCTCACACACACATCACCCTCACATCACACACCTCACCCTCACACACACCTCAACCTCACACACACATCACCCTCACACACACATCACCCTCACACACACATCACCCTCACACACACCTCACCCTCACACACACATCACCCTCACACACACATCACCCTCACATCACACACCTCACCCTCACACACACCTCACCCTCACACACACATCACCCTCACACACACATCACCTCACACTCACATGACCCTCACACACACATCACCCTCACACACACATCACCCTCACACACACATCACCCTTAAACACACATCACCGTCACATCACACACCTCACCCTCACACACACCTCACCCTCACACACACCTCACCCTCACACACACATCACCCTCACACACACATCACCCTCACACACACATCACCCTCACACACACATCACCCTCACATCACACACCTCACCCTCACACACATCTCACCCTCACACACACATCACCCTCACACACACATCACCTCACACACACATCACCCTCACACACACATGACCCTCACACACACATCACCCTCACACACACATCACCCTCACACACACATCACCCTCACACACACATCACCCTCACATCACACACCTCACCCTCACACACACCTCACCCTCTCACACACATCACCCTCACACACACATCACCTCACACACACATCACCCTCACATCACACACCTCACCCTCACACACACCTCACCCTCACACACACATCACCCTCACACACACATCACCTCACACACACATGACCCTCACACACACATCACCCTCACACACACATCACCCTCACACACACATCACCCTTAAACACACATCACCCTCACATCACACACCTCACCCTCACACACACCTCACCCTCACACACACCTCACACACACATCACCCTCACACACACATCACCCTCACACACACATCACCCTCACATCACACACCTCACCCTCACACACACCTCACCCTCACACACACATCACCCTCACACACACATCACCTCACACACACATCACCCTCACACACACATGACCCTCACACACACATCACCCTCACACACACATCACCCTCACACACACATCACCCTCACACACACATCACCCTCACATCACACACCTCACCCTCACACACACCTTACCCTCTCACACACATCACCCTCACACACACATCACCTCACACACACATCACCCTCACACACACGACCCTCACACACACATGACCCTCACACACACATCACCCTCACACACACCTCACCCTCACACACACATCACCCTTAAACACACCTCACCCTCACACACACATCACCCTCCCACACACATCACCTCACACACACATCACCCTCACACACACATGACCCTCACACACACATGACCCTCACACACACATCACCTCACACACACATCACCCTCACACACACATCACCCTCACACACACATGACCCTCACACACACATCACCCTCACACACACATCACCCTCACACACTTCATCCACACACACACACTTTACCTGCACATGCATCACACACATGCACGCGCGCGCGCACACACACACACACACACACACACACACACACACACACACACACACACACACAGCTCTGGCAAAGATTAAGAGACCACCACAACATTTTCAGTTTGTCTGATTTTTCTCTGTATAGGTATATTTTTGAGTAAAATATAATTTGTTTTTTTATTCTATAAACTACTGACAACATGCTCTGAATTTTCAAGCAATAAATTTTGTATTTATTTTCTGAAAATGAGAAATGGTCAAAATAACAAAAAATGCAGTGCTTGCAGACCTCAAATAATGCAAGAAAAAAAAAAGTTCATAATCATTTAGAAACAACAATACTAATGTTTTAACTCAGGAAGAGTTCAGAAATCAAATTTTGTGGAATAACCATGATTTTTAATCACAGCTTTCATGCGTCTTGGCATGCTTTCCACCAGTCTTTCACACTGCTCTTGGATGACCTTATGCCACTCCTGGTACAAAAATGTAAGCAGTTCTTCTTTGTTTGATGGCTTGTGATTCTGAATCTTCCTCTTGATTACATTCCAGAGGCTTTCAATGGGGTTTAGGACTGGAGATTGGGCTGGCCATGAAAGTGAAAGGAATTTGATGTGGTGGTCTGTCATCCACACATTGATTGACCTAGCTGTGTGGCATGGCGCATTGTCCTGCTGGTAAAACCGGTCCTCAGAGTTGGGGAACATTACTTGAGCAGAAGGAATCAACTATTTTTTCCCGGATAAGCTTGTATGCGGCTTGATTCATGCATCCTTCGTAACCTGCCCAATTCCAGCCTTGCTGAAGCATCCCCAGATCAACACCTGGTCATCTAATGGTTAGACGAGACCTGGAGAGGCATACAAGCCACAGTGTTTTGCACCCACTGTAAAATTTGAAAGCAGATCGGTGATGATCTGGGGATGCTTCAGCAAGGCTAGAATTGATCAGGTTGTTCTTTGCGAAGGACGCATGAATCAGCCGCATACAAGGTTTTCCTGGAAAAACAGTTGATTCCTTCTGCTCAGGCAATGTTCCCCAACTCTGAGGACTGTTTTTTCCAGCAGGACAATGCGCCATGCCACACAGCTAGGTCAATCAAGGTGTGCATGAAGGGCCACCAAATCAAATCCCTGTCATGGCTAGCCCAGTCTCCAGACCTGAACCCTATTGAAAACCCTTGGAATGTAATCAAGAGGAAGATGGATAGTCACAAGCCATCAAACAAAGAAGAACTGCTTAAATGTTTGCGCCAGAAGCAGTGTGAAAGACTGGTGGAAAGCATTCCAAGACGCATGAAGGCTGTGATTAAAAATCATGGTTATTCCACCAAATATTGATTTCTGAATTCTTCCCGAGTTAAAACATTAGTATTGTTGTTTCCAAATGATTATGAACTTGTTTTGCAATGCATTTTTTTATTTTGACCATTTCTCATTTTCAGAAAATAAATACAAGATTTATTGCTTGGAGATATGTTGTCAGAAGTTTATAGAATAAAAGAACAATTTACATTTTACTCAAAAATATACCTATGAAGAGATAAATCAGACAAACTGAACATTTTGCAGTGGTCTCTTAATTTTTTCCAGAGCTGTAATTTTTCAGCACATTTCCATATACATCTATCTCATATTTGACTGGCTGCAAGTATTCATGTATAGGAAGTGTTACTTATTATGGTACATATACAGCATGAGAACAATTATGCTGCCAAGTTTCTCCAGCAGCCATTACAGTCCTGCATAATTCTTCAGTATTCTTGCAAACTAGGGCTGCTAAAAAGAGATAAGGTCACTAAGCAGCTTAGTGGCCGCTGACTTGGGATCTTTTTCTGGCTCTTGAATCTGCTGTTGTCTTGGTAATCTCATCTCACTTATGGAATAACAGTGTTCAATTTCTCTGTGTGCTGTTAGCTAAAAAAATGTATCTTCAAATGTCTTTCATATCCTTCCTGCTGATTCTTTTTTGCTTTCTTAATCCTCTGTGACCCATTTTACTTTGTTTTTTTTAAAATATGTTTTGAGGCCTAAGTTCATATTTCAGTATATACTTTCTAAGGTAAAATAGATAAAGGGGTATTGCACTTTCAGTAATATTATTTGTATTATGAAACGTTAAAGGGAAACTGTCAGATTATTAATGCTGCCCAATCTATCAGCTGCTTGAAACGGGAACAGCTCAAACATTGCAGTCATCTGTGTTTCACTCTGAAACACTGCAGCGTTTAAAAGGGATCTGTCAGCAGGAATATGCTATGTAATGTAAGAGCAGCATGATGTTGGGAAAGAGACCATGATTCCTGCAATGTATCACTACTAGGCTGTGTGTTACTGTTTCAATAATAACCATATTTAAGCAGCAGGAGATAATCAATATAGAACAAGGTGTCTCAAGCCATGTAGACATCCTGCTCTTTGTAACCTAGAACCCACAATTTATCATCAGCTTTCAGTCAGTATACAGTGTACATAGAAAGCTGTCAATCAGTGGTGTGGGTGGGGTTACGCAGGGCTCCGCATTCAGAGAACTGCTAGATCTGCTGCAGAGAAAACTGCGATTTCTCAAAACTGCACCAAGCAGAGTAGTAAGTGACATATCACTGGAATCAGGGTCTTTGTCCCTAAATTATGCTGTTCTAAAAATACAATCAAAACCTGCTGACAGATTCCCTTTAAGCTAAACCATTGTGTAAAGACTGGCTGGTAACCAGGAGAACAGAATTTTTTTCATTGACGATCTTTCACTACCTCCATGGTATATGAAATAAACACCTGTCCTGGACATGTGATGGACTGATTACAGGTCCACTACCATTATCAGAGCACCAGGGTGTCACATGACCAGTCACAGATTTTTAGCCTCTAGAAGTCAACAATACAAGTGGAGACCTTGAAATCTAAGGAATCGATGCAAATTGTATGTTTTCATGATACAAAGCGTACCTTATTGGTCGCAATTGTAATACCCCTTCACATTTTCGATATGCACCTGCCTTTAAAAAAGCACCTAGAAGAGGGCTGTGCAGTGCATCCGTATGCTTCAGACTGCATACTAAAGCTTTATTTTGTTCAAGGGAAAATCTTAGCAGCAAATATTGTACGAGTGCCTAGTATTACACAATTGCACATGCTCCACAGTATGTCTGAGATCTATGTCCACAGCAACTAATTGGAGCAAAGATGTTTTTTCTTTACCTTCTCTGGTAAAATAAAAGCTGTGTTCTGACTGGTTGTTACGGGAGAAGAGTTTTTCTTGTAGATCCATTTAATAGATTCCACAAGAGAATTAGCCTCTTATACTTGCCACACCACCACGATGCAGGTCTGCTTCTTCTTAGGCTGTTTCCACGGTCAGGAAACCTTCAGGATTTGCTGGGGATTGGATGCTGCGTACAGCATAGTGGAGGGGATTTTATGAAATCCCATCTCCACTATGCGTGCAGGGCCGCTTCTGCCGGACATGCGGTGCGTCTTTATAGACCGCAGCATGTCTATTTATATTACGGAGACGCTCAGTCTCCGCAAGATGAATAGCACCGTCCTATGTAAAGGATGCGGTGATTCCACATGTGTTTAATGAACACATCCGGAATCACCGCGCGCACAAAAGGGGGCAGGGCTTTGGGGGCGGAGCAGGGTATCCGCTGCGTCCAAAGCGCAGGGACTCCTGAACGTAGAGACATAGCCTTAGCCAATAACTGACTTTTATTTTCTAGATTCCAATAAATACTGAATGTTGTTGACGTGCCATAAAGTGTTTATTTTCTTTAACTTCTTCGAATTGCAGTTCTCTAATATTTAACCAATCATGGAGCAGAAATATTCAATATTAACCCACAGGGCATTAGAAATGTCAAATTCCACTAGTTACCATGTGATTCAATCAACAGTTGTCCTGTGAATCCAAGCAAGATGGAAAACTAACTGCTTTTCGACTCCGCAACAAGAGAAAGGCAAAAATCCAGCTTTGCTCTTTATTACAGTAAAATAAAACAATATTAAATTATTACAAAAGTATGATACAATACTGGTGGATGTAAAAGTCTCCATACATAAATATAGAGAATTCCTGGGTTGTTTTAAGTGGTCTCTGAATGCTAACCTACTAAATTTTTACTATGGACACTTGATTGTTATCCCAGAAAAACAAATGAGAGAGTACATTGAAAATGCAATGTAGCACATAACACCAGATGTGCTAAATGGTTCTTCTCGAGTCAATAGGATAGGGGATAATGTGCTGATCAGTGGGATTGGAGCTGGGAACCCAGAGAACTGAATGGAGCGGAGGTGCATATGTGCAGCCTCCAACCCAGGGATCCCCTACCTGTGGCTTGGGAGTGGCTAGCGGGACTATGATGTGTGGCTCACGGCTGGTGCATTATTACCAGGTCTAGAAGACAGCTGTGAACAGCAGATCTCCAGATAGTGACAGATCTGTGTGGGGCTTGTTGGAGAGAGAAATTAGGTAAGCGCTAAGCTGGACATGGAATGATCCTGCCAGACAGAGGTTCTTGGAGTTGGATCTGACAGTGTGGTGGGAATGCTTGATGCAAAAATACCGAATGAGGGTCAGGTGGTATCCCCCTAGATGCAAGTATTCTGCCTCGGTTCTATTTTGTGGGGAAGCTTTGGTTGATGATATACCTATAAATGGGGAATCTGCTTGTCACTACTGTAAGGGAGGCGGGAGCAGTACTGAATGTGCCTCGCGACCCTCGCTCACAGCGGAATATGGCTCTCAAGGTAAAAAAAGGTTGGGGGGTCACTGCTCTACCCCTTTCATTGTCTACTGGTGAGTTCAGTTTTTGGCTATTTCCTGCAGTCTCATGCTCAGAGCCTCATTCTCAGGGACCCAAAGCACTATTCTCAGGTTCTCTGGCAGCCAAATGGCTGAACCCCCAGCAATTAGCAAGTTGTCTCCTATCCTATGGGAAAGCTTGATTTGTTTGGTATTAACACAACGTCTCCACGAATGGGAGACGCTGTATTTGTGTGCTCTCATGAATGACAACCATATTTAGCCTGTTTTGTGAGGGTAGCTGTTTGTTTATGTAGCCAAGCTTTCAAACAACCATTACATATGTATATGCATATCTTTTGGTGTGTACTTATTACACTTTTGTCTCTATTGTTCTGTTTAATAACGCTTTATTACTTTATATTCTAGTAATATTTACATTTTTCTGTTTTGCTCAGAATTCTGTAATGTCTCCACCTTCCTTAGTTCTCTATTTCTCATCTCTGTTTCCTCCTCTGACTTTAGTGTGTCTCCCTCTGATTCCTTACAGATGGACGTAGTTTATACATTCCAGACGGGCGGTACCTCTTTACAAGGGGCTCTGAGGCGCCAGCCTTCCACCATTAGCCAGCACCTCGATGCTAAACATGTCTCTAGCCCAACACATGTAGCTCTGTCCTCTGCTACCTCTCCCCCAGCCACCTCTGCTGCTGCTGCTTCTGTGGGCAGTGAGTTCAACACTATTACAATGCATGCTGTGCACTTGGGCTGCTGGTCACTTCTGTCTGTCTCCTAACACTATCACTATCCAGGCGACCAAGTCACCTAACCTCGGGATGGGTGTGATGGGGATTGTTCATGCTCACTTTTTGCCTTTTTCCCTATTTATTTTTAACTTTTCTCTTATGTTACATTTATCCAGCAGGTGACAGTCTTTTTTTTTTTTTTTTTTTTTTTGTTTTGTTATGGTTTTGTTTGCTTTTTTCAAAAAGATGAGCTATAGAGCAAAGGGAGGGCCACTTAGCGCAGCCTTACTTGTTTTCTAGGGCATAGCGATATTTAATAGAGAACCCTGCAGTGTACGGGCCAGTTACTACTTTAGCTTTGGAGAGCCCTAGAGTTTTAGATTTTTTTGTAGATAACCGGAAAGTTATTTGTAACAATAAGTGTATAAAGTTTTAATAAAGGTGGTTATATACTAAAAGATAAATTACATTAAAAATAATTATCATGCCATAACTGATAATTGCAGGCACTATTGTCTGATAGAAATAGAATAGTTATTCATTAATTAAGTGATAAAGATTCATAGAGGGGAAAAAAATCAGCAGAGCACATAGAGATAAGAAAAAAGAAAAACCTCAAACCTAGAAAGTGTTCATATTCCGTTCTCCTAACACCATGTCTGGGCTGTTCTATTAATGTAGGATTCCATTACTTAAACTGTCGATTTGGCAAGCTTTCCCACCTACAAAAAATGGAGAGGTCTGTAATGTTTATCGTAGGTACACTTCAACTATGAGACAGAATTGAAAAATAAAAACTAGAGAATCACATTGTAGGATTGTTATATACTTATTTCATGCAATAAAATACAAATTAATTATTTTATCACCTACCCAAGAGCAAGAAATGTGACTCTCACAGACCAGCATGACAATGACCCAAAACATAAATGGTAATTACAGCACTCCTGTGGCTGGTGCCCAAGTAGGATCCTATGCCAATGTAAATCTTGTAGAAAACTTGGCACTCGGGTAAACGATGTAAGCAGATAATTTTATTTTCTGCAGGCAATCCAAAAATAAAGAAACGTGCTGCATATCCTGAACGTTCATTTCTGCCTGTAACCCTGTGCACACTGCAGTCAGTCTGACTGATGAAGGTCATTGTAGGACCAAAACGTTTCTTAATTTTATTTTGTGCAGGCAATCCAAAAATAATCTGCTTACATCATTTACCTGACCCAAAACACACAGCCAGAGCAACTAAGGATTGGCTCCGTAAGAAGCATTTGAAGGTCCTGGAGTGGCTAAGGCAGTCTCCAGACCTGAACCCAATAGAAAATCTTTGGAGGGAGCTAAAATTCAATGTTGCTCAGTGACAGACCCCAAACCTGAAAGATCTGGAAAAGATCGGCATGGAGGAGTGGGCCAAAATCCCTGCTGCAGCGTGTGCAAACTTGGTCAAGAACCACAGGAAACGTCTGACCTCTGTAATTGCAAAGGTTTCTGTACCAAATATTACGTTCTTTTTTTCTATTGTATCAAATAGTTATTTCTTGCACATGCTTATGTAAAAAATGTACAATGTGATTTTCTGGATTTTTTTTTAAGATTCTGTCTCTCACAGTTGAAGTGTACCTACAATAAAAACTACAGACCTCTTCATTCTTTGTAGGTGGGAAAGATTGCAATATTGGCAGTGTATCAAATGCTTATTTTCCCCACTGTATACAAAAGCACAAGAAAAAGTGGGGAAGTTGGTTTAGAACACAAGCACTATTAGATGTAAAGTATTGCCATAAAAAGCCACTAAATGGCAGTGGACTCGCACAAAATAGTGGTATTTCAAATAGAAGGCATAAATGTACTGTCTAAACAAGGGTGTAATGTAACACTTAAAGGGAACCTGTCAAGGCCGGCTCGTGCAAATTATGTTATCGCGCCTACAGGGGCATGATAACTTGAAAAGAGGGCTAAACTAGCTTGGGGCAACTAACGCCCCATCGACTAGTCAAAGCTTTCATTACCATAGGGAAAGCGGAGGTTATAAATGCTTTTTTTAAAGCATTTATTTAACTGAATTATTTTATACAGGGCTGGTTAGGGAGGGAGTTTAATCATACATACCTGAATGCTGCTGGATTGGAGGGCACTGGGACCTGACAGGTGCCCTTTAAGCAGGTCAACACCCATAGAAAGTAGAGACATAACACGTGTTGGAGTTTAGGTGAAGAGTGATGCGGTGGTAGACTTTTTTACTTTAATATGAGTCGTCAGTATGATTATTATAACACATGTACATGCTCTTTACCCAAATTTTGAGGCAAAACGAACAAGATTAAAGTACATTACACCAATCTTCAGGCAGTACTTCTATTGAGATACCACTGTTTTGTGTGAGTCCACTGCCATCTAGTGGCTCTTTATGGCAGTGCTTTATCTCTAATAGTACTGTGTCCTGCATTATTATTATTATAGCGCCATTTATTCCATGGCGCTTTACATGTGAGGAGGGATATACATAATAAAAACAAGTACAATAATCTTAGGCTATGTTCACATTTGCGTTGTGCGGTGCTGCGTCGGCGACGCAACACGCAGCTTTTTGTGACGCATGCGTTCATTTTTTCATGATTTTTGGCGCAGAAAAAACTGCATCATGCAGCGTTTTCTGTTGCGACAAAAAGACGCATGCGTCACAAAACTCAAGACAACGCATGTCCATGCGCCCCCATGTTAAATATAGCGGCGCATGGCACATGCGTCACCGCGGCTGCGCCCGACGCAGCCCCGCAAAACGCTAATGTGAACGTAGCCTCACGTAGCCAAGTCACGATTGGTACAGGAGGAGAGAGGACCCTGCCTGCGGGGGTACAGTTTACAAATCAGACTCCCCCTTTTCTTGTGCTTTTATTTATACATGTTTTTTTTTTACAATTCATGTATTTTCTCAATAAATTACTAATATACATTTAAGTAGTATTTTGTTTAATAATGGAGTAAATCCTGTATGTATATATTATTTTTGGCTTATTGTGATGCCACACAAAGGGAAAATGCTTAAATTGAGCAAACTGACATCATTATGCTCTAAATGGTTAAGCAAAAATATATTTGTATCTAGTTTACAGGGAAGCTGTTTTTTTATAGCTTTATGGTTTTAATACGTTTACATTTCACTATTAAATTATTTAACAACGTGTTTCTAAGACAAAAACAAAGTATAAATAATGCAGATCACAAACCTGGTGTTAATAGAGCCGTGTAACACAATCTTCCATTTTCTCATCTTGCAGACCTAGACTACCAGTTCTGCTTTTGTAAACAGGCTTTGCTATTAAACCCTTTTTTATCATGCAGATTACATTGTACTGTCTAGTCGGGTAGGTGTAAGTTCTTTAGAATAGAACTTGCATCTATACATATATATAATAGAGAATGTTTTGAGTGTTTCTGCAGTATTAATGTTCTTATTTAGTGGCAGTGAATATGTTTGGCTTATAGTTTTATTCCGTATAACCACTAGACTGTGGGAGTGCGGTAGTAGCCTAGACAAAGGAAAACTGAGCACAACTCAGTAGTTTACTAAGCGATGGGATGTCCTTAATGTTGGTATAGTTATTAAACACACATTGATATACTAATATCAATTACTAATGCCTCTTTTAGTTTTTTTAATATCCATATTCACAGGAGTCCTGGACCTTTGCTTTAATTGGGCTCTAACTTGCTGTTTCTCTCACTTTCTGTGCTGCTTTGATTTTTCAGCTCATTGTCTGCATGGGGGTCCTGCTGCCTGCATAGAATGCATGAGTGGGCATGCTAACGCCTTCTTGGGAAGATGCTGTTGTGCAGTGAAGGGTTTAGATCAGTGTGTTGAGTAGGTATTAAAGATGCAGACCCTCTTGGAATACCCATCCAGATAGTTTACAATCACGTAAACCACAATGATTGAGGAAGTGTTTCCATTGTTCAAATTAGGTTGAGTATGTCGCTTTAATGTCACTGAACTTGATGAATTCAGGATGACACTGTCTGCCTTTTTCTCTGACTGAGTGGGACTGCAGCTTTATAAATGCTTTATTATGAATGATGACTATCATGTACTGAACGCTTAAGATTTTTTTTCGTACCAAAGATTTTATTAGTGTCTTGATTTTAGCAGTCTGAAGCCATTAATAGAAACAATCATATTTTTGTTTAGTCTTCTGTTGTTGTCTTGTTTTTGTACTGTGTTTTATTTTTATGCCAATAATTATGATCATTGTGACTTTGTTCTGTGCACATCACGTTCTGGCACATGCAGAACATGGCTGTAGAGTGCCATAGAGCCAATGAACGCAGAGAGTGTATTCTAGGCTTCTACTAGGTATACACCACCTCTACCCCAATCACGTGGGTAACATATACCTCTGTATGATCTATATTGGGCCTTTATGTTTGGCAGATAAGCGGGCGGATTTCTCAGGTGTATGCACCAGATTTAGCCGGTAAACGTGATGTGAACAGAGCGTTCTTATGGCATAATACAGTCACCAACTTATATGAAATATTAATAAATTAATTCCTACAAAATGTGTTATACAGTGCATGGCCAAGATTATGATGAAGTCCCTGTCATGTTCCAGCTGCACCCATTGCCAACACTTGCATACAGATTACTGCCTCTAGTAAACCAGTATAGTGTCTCTCTAATCCAGTGTATTGGAAGGGGAAAATAGTCCCAGGAGTAAAATGAAGAGCTCAGTGACTTGACACCAACAAGGGGCTGTGTTAGTGTGTAAAGTAGAGTAAGATAGCGCATTACGTTTTGGTCTCGCAGGAGTTTCAGTGCAGTTGCCTAGTTTTTAGCTACAAACATGCCTCCACCATGTCTGCTGCACTATTCTGCTGAGAACATTTTGGCCAAAGCGTGTGTGTGGGTGATATGGCCACACGTATTCAGGCATACCATCTGGCTTCATCCATATTGGAGTGACTTTTCATTAAACTTCTCAGAAACTGATGGTTGCCTGTAATTTTGCTTGAATTTTCAAGAAATAGCATCATATGAAGTTGCAGTGTCTGTTGTCGTTTTTACAAATATGGCATCTCAAACAAAACAGCCAAATTGCGATAATTTATCTTTTTTGGAGATGGTAGTATTGGCAATCAGTCTCCATTCTGTGTTAACAATATATGGACACTTTTTGGTTGGAGAGTTTGTTCCAAACTAGATATAAACCACATCTGACATTATTTATTGAGTATCTTGTTCTCACAACTTTATTGCAGAAATTTGGCGGCAAGGTCTTTTCATTTTTTGTATGGATCACTTTGACAGTACCTCATACAAGCACAAATCTGGCCTCCGCTACATTCAGGACCTCGCGCCTGTTGTTGCCATTGCAATAGCGGCACCTGAAACAAAACTGCATAACTGGTACCGTAATTGGGTTTCAGTCAGAGATATTTGGCAGCTTGTCTGGTTTCTGATTTAACTAATGCGTGTGTGTGTGTGTGTATATATATATATATATATATATATATATATATATATATATATTAATATTGTGATGCAATGACCTCTGTGACAGCTAGGGGGCGCTGTGAGTGCTCCTTGGGATGTGCATGGAGGCATATCTATTGTGATAATCGTGGTGAAACAGTGACTGGCTGTGTTGTGAATGGCCGATATGTGTCGCAGAGGGAGTCTGCGTAGTAAGTCTGATGCAATGTTGTTGTTCTGGGACCTGTAGTCCCTCAAGAGTGTATATGTATGGTGTAGTGGTAAGGGAGACTTACTAGGCTAGTTGTGTGAGATGGGCGGGACAAACTAGCCACACATCCACACTCCCACCCAGGGGAGTGGTTAAGGATATATAATGTGACCAGGGTGTGGGTCACATGGTTCCTGTGTGGTTCCAGTGGAAGGTCCTGGAGAGCCTGTGTGTTGGGAGGTCTTGGGAGTAGGACCGGATCCCTGAATAGCACACTGAACCACCTGTGTTGGATTTCCTGGGAGTAGGAGTCCTGAATAGCACATGGTGGGGCTTTGGACCTGGTGAGCCTGGTGTGTTGGATTTTCCTGGGAGTAGGAGTCCTGAATAGCACACTGAACAACCTGTGTTGGACGAGGTCCTGAAGAGCACATGGTGAGGCTTTGGACTTGCGGGTGGCCTGGGGTGTTGGACGAGGTCCTGAATAGCACCTGGACAGGTCACATGTGCGGTTCATGTGGGGAAGCAACCGTCCTTCGGTGGGTCTGGACTGACTAAGATATGCTGCAAAGGCAAGTTGGTAATTCCCGCGAGGCAGCTTTCCCAGAGGGCTGACAAGGAGTCAGCAGGTGGAGCAGGAGCTCCCGTCAGGTACCTATACAGACTGTTGGTGCTTGTGATGTTCTATGAACTGTGTGGTCTCCCACGGTGACTGAACGGAGTGAGGTTCGGAGTGTTTAGAGACCGCGACCCAGTGTCATATGTGCTGTATGTGACATGGGACATTGGTGAACTGTACGACGTACGGACACCCATGGTAACTGGACGAAGTGAGAGGTCCAGCATGTTTAGTGTCCATGAGTCAAAGCCGTACATGAAGTGTTAAGATAAAGCTGCAAGTTAATATCACCAGTTGGTGCCTATTGTGTTCTATGGAACGTATAATATGAACTGTGCATAAGCCGGTTTATGACAATTTAATAAACTGTATGGACTGTTTGTTTGGAAAAATCGTGCCTGACTACGTTAATCCCGTGCCAAGCGAGTGTCCCCCAATACACTTAGTGAGAGCAATCTTACAATAAATATATATATATATATATATATATATATATATATATATATATATATATATATATATATATATATACATGGGTTGAGATCCTGTTCAAAGCTAGATATAAGCTGCATCTAATGACATAAGGATTTTGGTCTCACATCTTGTTGCACAATTTGGGGTCTTGTTACTTATTATTTTGACACTGCTTCGTGAGCACAAAAATTACCTTTATCTGCACTGGTCCTTTAAGTTGAATCCGAAATGTTCTCACTAAATGCAGCTAAGGCTTCAGCCAGACATCTGTGAATCACATATATGCTCCATCCATGTTTCTTACAGAACACGTACCCATTATAATCTACGGTGCTGTTCACATGTCCATGTGGTTTTTTTTTTCACATGGCGTGTCTACAAACAGAGATTTGTCCCTTTTTGGATCAAAATAACCCATACAAGTCTGGGTCTGTGAAAAATCAGGAACATCACACATTGATATCCATGTCCTGTCCATCGATTAACATTGCAATGGATAACAGAAGCTTCGCAATTTTAATTATATACTTGTTCATAAGAGAAAATCACTGATGAAACTCTGGTGGTAAAAACTGACACACTGATGAAAATCTGACCAATTTATTTTATTTTTTCTTTTGCTTACCATAACAATCACTTATATCTGGGTGAGCCCTAAGTTCCAAAATTTAGGGGAAAGTCCTAAAAAAAATGAAGCTGTCCTAAAAGAAAATGAAATCAAACCTGTATGTCCAGAGTGTTCTAGTAGTGAATAAGTACATTTGGGTGCACATACTCTTGGCCTTGTAATGTATGGCTAGTTGATATTTTAAGTAATTGAGTGTATTCCAAGTAACTAACCCTTGGGAAGAGTATTTGTGTGTATATAGAGATTCAGTTTTTTTACACACAAATATTCTTTTTTGTTAACTTTTATTTTACATCACAGATTTTCTTTCAGTCCTTACTTTGATATTCTCATTGTATTCTATGTCCATTTCATATTTCTTTGTTTTTTGAATTGTTAATCGCCTGTTTCTCTTAAAATATTTATTTTAACATTTTTTTTCCATGAAACAGATTAAGGTGGTTAATGCGTTTCGCAGCTCCCTGTATGAGGGACTTGAAAAGCCACAGACCCGCAGTGCCATCCATTGCTTCATGACCCATCCGGAGTTCATGCCACAGGAGTCAAGGCCTGATCCCCAGCTAACAGACAGCGACAGCGAGGGTGAGGAATCGCAGGGTCTTCTGAAAGGACTTACTGTACAGATGCACAATCACAATAACAACTCCTCTGCTGATCCTCGCCCATTGGACATCACAGTATCACCGTCTGAAAGCCCAGTGCACAGTATGGAGACCTCCATTTAACACCAGAATGAAAGCCCCATTCAGCCGCGACTGTGGATGAGGTCACCGTTCCTTCCCTTGCTGTCCTGTCCTTTCACTACTCTTTACCCAACACTCCCACAATAGCCATCTTCATCACAATTCGCAAACACTACCCAATACTAGGTCTATTCAGCCAAAAATTACATGTCATCACTTCAATGGGTAATCATAAAGCCATACCAACACTGAACATGATGTATCTAAACTATCTGAGAAAAAGTGTCCTTACTTGCCCGTAGCAACCAAGAAGATTCAACTTTCATTTTGTTAAGAACACTGGAAAATGAGATCTAGATTCTGGATTGGTGCAACAGGTTCACTTTTTCTTTGAGACAGTTCAACATGAGCCCCATTGTGTGACAACCATAAAAGCAGACATTTTAGTATAGAGTCCTACTCCTCCGCTATGCCAATATTCCTATAACTACATAACTAACTGCTAATAATTACAGCACTTCCACCTACTCACTCTCATGGGCTTAGCACCTATAATTGTACACTAGGCCTGTTCATCCTCTGTGCATTCATTGTGTAATCATTGAAAAAGTCTTCAACACTACCCCTTATTCTACAGCCATGAGGAAATGTATTTATTTAATACATGTAATGTCTTAAACACATACTCAAGAAACTCACCCATTAGACAGCTATGTATGATTCATCAAATTGTTTTTTTGTTTCTACATGAATTTGATCATATATTCAACGTCACAATTTCCACAGCCGCTTGGTAATGTGAGCATAAACACAGCGCATGTGAGTTTACGCTTTTAACTCCGTTTCCCTTTGTCCTGTGTGTTTGCATGTTTAATTACATGTTCCCTGTCCTGTTACTCCCTTATATCCTATATAACCTGCTTGTTCTCCTAGCCGATATGTTTTGTCTTCACCCAAAGGTGCCACTGAATAAGGGAGCTGGTCTTAGGATTCTATTTCCAACCAAAGTGTGTCATCCGTTTATTGCTTCACCAAGGCACAGCACCCAAAGCACCTGTCTTCCACATGTAGGACTGCATTTTCCCACAGCTTATCTGCCCCAGACTGTCTGAAGCTGTGAACTTTTGCAGCTTGCCAACTGCCGGATATCTCCCAGTACCACGGAGTAAAAACTGTGCCATTCTGCCAGTATAGCTGGTGTTTGTACCCCCTGAATTTCTGATCCTTAAACCCGGAGGTCATCAGGCTCTAGGTGGAGGGGTCCCAGGGTGTGTTCTTGGAAGCAGGGCTACACTGCCATTGAAAAAAGCATGTGTGTGCAATAAAGATCTCTAGACAGAAATGATCACACATCCACAAACGCTAATATTGGTATGTTTACAATCTGTGTTCCTGAATGAGGGCTAATGAATATGTGGGAAGTTTTGCACTGCTGCTGACCTTGTTCTGCTGCCGGGAAATTAATCTATGATGGGGCACAGTATGCCAAAGGGAATAGCCGGACTGTACGCCATCATATTGACACTTAGTACAGCAGGACAATGGATGCATGAGACTGGCACCGCTTTTTTTGAGAATTGAATATGGTGGCAATTAGACTAGAGCTGGCCACAATGTACATTACACGAGCATGGATAGTATGCACTAGGAGGTAGCTGAGCATTGCTACTACCTTTACCTATGCATGTGACAGTAGTAAAATCTTCCTAGTCACAAGTTCTAAAAGACTGAGTTGATCACTTAAGTAGAGCATACTGTCCATTTGCTAAGTTGTGTCCATCTACATTACTCCTTTTTCACTGCCAGAAGGGGTTTACAACTAGCAGTGTAGGGGAAGAAAACCTTTCTCTGTATCCGTGTGAGTGGATTTCTTTTCCCTTTCTTGTGCCTTTTTCTAGTTCCTGCACAACTCCTAGTATTTAAGTGTTCCTTATAAAGGGAAATGTTTTTAAGATCTCCCCCTGTCTCCTCTGCAGCCTATGACACTTCTGGAGTGGGTCGAGGTGACGGCCCACCGACCTGATTCAGGCTTGGAATGATCAGATGGAGGGATTGAATTGTTGCTGTCTAACGCTAACCAATCATTCCAGTGAGCTGGATTTCTCTTCCAAGCACTGTACATGGGATAGTTATCCGTTCTGTCTGTTGCCTGAGTAAAATCTAAAACTCAAGCTTTAAGAACTACACTGAAAGCCTAAGTATTCCACTTTTGATGCTTTCTGCTCACATACAAAATTAATATGTTGCAATACCAATAAGATATTACATTTTCAGGAAAGATTGTGAACGCTGGCAGCTAAAGGGGTTCACTTACATAGCGTTGTAATACACAAGCAATGTATTGCCAGCAGATACTGTATGGGAATGTGCACACTGAAAGACACCGTAGTACTGTTAACCCCATACAGCCCTTTTCTACTTTGTAAATTGCAGTTAAAACATTGAATTCGCTACTGGGTAAGTGATATAGGTAACCTCTTTGTAAGCTGCTTGGCTTAGTTGTAAAATAATTCTATACATTGTAGTGTTTATTGCATTTTTTATTTGATGTTTTTATGCTTTCAGGAAAGCAAGATCTGATGTTATACAGAACCTTATTTTGTTAGTTTAGAGAATGAAGAAAGCTTTGGGGTTGTGTGCACAATAGATTAAGATCCAAGGTGAATCCCAGAGGGGCAATGCTAGTCTCATGGCCAGCAGGTAGTGCAAGTGGTACAAAAGCCAATATTGTATTTTTGATTTCTCATACCACTGTCAGCTCCGTGCTCTGTCGGCATGGGGCTGTCATACAGAAATGTGTTTTTATACATGCATATATATATAGATATATAAATTATGTTCATATATGGCAGGGCATTCTGCAGTGTACGCTTTTTATGTGCTGACGTTTTTTTAATGTAAAATAGGTTTTTCTATTTTGTTTTGACGTTGCGTACACCACAGAAATCCTGAAATTTTGTTGTTGTTGGGGAGACTGTATGGAATACAGTTTGGGGAGATTTTTTTCTGTTATTTTTATACAAGTCGTTAAATACTTCATTGCCAAGGATAATCTGACATATGCTGTTAGAGTATACAGCAGATGTCTCTTGGCAGTGAAATGCTTAGCCATAAGAGAGGTAGTCTTACAAACCTTGTGCTGTGGTGGACAACAAAGAGAAGAGGAATGTGTTGTGCATTTGGAGATTGCACACGGAAAGTGCTTTCCAGCTGCTGCATACGGGGCGCAGAATTTCCACCAGAATCCTTCAACATTCCAAAAACCTCTGACTGGATTCCCATTGTCGTTAACTGAAACCACAACATGTAAGGGCAGAGCAAGGATTTTCTTCACACGGAAAGGGGTTTTTGAATGGCTGCTAATTCTACAGCTCAAGTCCTACTTTGTCAAAGAAAGGAAGAGTAACATTAAGTTACCGGTACATTTGAAAAGACAACACAATCTACCATCTTGAATAGCTGCTTTCTTTTTCTTTTCTGAAAAGTATACGGTAATATGCACCATAAACTTGAAGTTCATATGACCAATAAAATGTAAAGTCTGGTCTTTGTATGATATGATAAAATTAAAGCCGTATGCCCACCTTCACATTTTTTTTAAATTCTTAGTGTAAATAAAATGAAAAATGACACAACTTTGCAATAAGTCTTTTTCCCCGTAGCTCCTATGCAGACTGTGTTTCTATGGTAATGGTCAGCAAACAATCTTTGTATAATATCCTGCAATCATGTTCCCTTTCTGTGATTCTACTTGTGGCTAACCCTTATAAATAGGCACACATAGAAAGCAAGGGGCAAATAGAAGAATGTATGAGAATACACTACATAAAATGTATTTGAATAAATAAACCTCAAGGCACGATGCACAAAATAAATATATAAGAGGGGGAAACATATATATATATATATCCACCAATGTGCACCAATGGAAAAAATGATGGACAGATCCGGAAATTATATAGAAAAACGAAGAAAAACCGAGACAAAAGTCCAAAATGAAGTGTAAATAACAATATTTATTAAAATATAAAGTGGAACGGTGGGAAAGAATACCATATACAGCACACCACCAGGGACATATAAATAGTACAAAATTAATACAAAAAAGTATAATAATAGATTTATCCGTATCAATAAACCGTATTGATAAACCATATAGCGGTGTCAAAGAGTAGATGAGATGCTATCAAATTGTAAGGTGCATGTGCAATAGTATAAACAATAGGCTGGAGGAGGCCAAGTAAAGTGCTAGCAGGAATATAGAAAATGGTACCAGCTAGTGCTGCTGAATAAACTAGATGAGGGCCTGGAGGACCAAGTAGCCAAATAAGTATGGGGCACCTAGATAACAGAGCCAAAACTAAATAAAGTGCAAGTATTATAGGTCAGAACAAGCCATAGATGTTGCCTGCTATATGGTGAATGGATCCCTGGGATGTGCCGATACTATTGCACATGCACCTTACAATTTGATAGCATCTCATCTACTCTTTGACACCGCTATATGGTTTATCAATACGGTTTATTGATATGGATAAATCTATTATTATACTTTTTTGTATTAATTTTGTACTATTTATATGTCCCTTGTGGTGTGCTGTATATGGTATTCTTTCCCACCGTTCCACTTTATATTTTAATAAATATTGTTATTTACACTTCATTTTGGACTTTTGTCTCGGTTTTTCTTCGTTTTTCTATAAAATGTATTTGATCAGAGTTTGCAGAGCAGATGTAAGTACCAAATATTTTTATATGTATTTACATTTATACTAAGGTTGCGTTCACACATGGTCACTGAGTTTTGCTTCAAAATGAAATGTGCCAGGGTAACAGATAAAAAGAATGCAGCAGCATCGGGCCCCGGTTGTTCTCTGCAGCAGCATCGGGCCCTGGTTGTTCTCTGCAGCAGCATCGGACCACGGTGGTTCTCTGCAGCAGCATCGGGCCCGTGGTAGTTCTCTGCAGCTGCATCGGGCCCGTGGTGGTTCTCTGCAGCAGCACTGGGCCCCGGTGGTTCTCTGCAGCAGCATCAGACCCCGGTTGTTCTCAGCAGCAGCATCGGGCTCCGGTTGTCCTCTGCAGCAGCATCGTGCCTGCGGTGGTTCTCTGCAGCAGCATCGGGCCCGTGGTGGTTCTCTGCAGCAGCACTGGGCCCCGGTGGTTCTCTGCAGCAGCATCGGGCCCCCCGGTGGTTCTCTGCAGCAGGATCAGACCCCGGTTGTTCTCAGCAGCAGCATCGGGCCCGCGGTGGTTCTCTGCAGCAGCATCGGGCCCCCCGGTGGTTCTCTGCAGCAGCATCGGGCCCGCGGTGGTTCTCTGCAGCTGCATCGGCCCGCAGTGGTTCTCTGCAGCAGCATCGGGCCCCCCAGTGGTTCTCTGCAGCAGCATCGGGCCAGCGGTGGTTCTCTGCAGCAGCATCGGGCCCGCGGTGGTTCTCTGCAGCAGCATCGGCCCGCGGTGGTTCTCTGCAGCACCATCGGGCCCGTGGTGGTTCTCTGCAGCAGCACTGGGCCGCAGTGGTTCTATGCCGCTGCACGTCTGATGCACGGTAATACAGCCTTATTGCAAAGTTGCTTTATTTTTTATTTTAAATTTATTGGGACAATGAAAGAATTTGTGGCACAGTTGGTAATAGACTTGTTAGCATTTGTTTCAGTCTCATGACATTTCACACTATCCCGAGAGAATAACTGCTTTCTATGTGTGCCACAAATCCTTGCTAGTTGGTGTGATACACATCAGAACAAAAGTAAAACGTTCTACTTGGCAGAGAATGTGTCTGATCTGTCCATGTTAGAGAAATTTGCAGCTAATAGCATTTTTATGCGTTGTCTTCTAATATAACATCCATCAGGTCTGTTTTTTCTCTCATCATAAAGTTGATACCTGGTCATGGTATTACAATAGTGATAATGTATCATTATATTGGAGTAAAATGTGATACAGTTGTATTGAATTTATTATACATAATGGTCTCATAAAATTAAAAATGCAGCTCACCCAACCCCAGGGAAGGTAAAATACACAATGTGGCCACGTCCACTCTATTCCCCTATATTCTCCATTGTTCTTAATATTTACATATGTCCTACAAGTCTTTCACAAATCTTGTAAACATTTATCTGTCGCCCGGAAAGAGCATGCCTTATTAAACTTGGGTTTCCTTACTTGTTTTACTCTTATCTTTTTTGCGTTCAGTAATTGGTTAAACAAGCACTGTTATTTTGTATGAAACAACTGACTGGCTCTGAGTTTTGTGTGCATGATATTAAAGAACTGGTTACTATATTTTTATTATTTTTAAGGCCATTTGTTTCCGATAGCAGCACAAGCTTAATGTTTGCTGTCACTGGATTCTGCAGTGTGTGTGCATTGCGAAATCTCACTCCACCATCCCCTTATAAAATAGAGCCTGTCATGGAACACTGCCATCTTCAGGACTTGGAGGTTGTACCATCTATGAAGCAAAGTTTCCGCGAACTGTGTGACAGCAGACTGGCAAATTATGACCGTGTCCGATGCGCATGCTGCCATGATTCCTGTGCGAGTTGTCATGTGACCCAAGGTATGCGATTTGCATAGTTGTAGTCCAATGCAAATTAGATTCTCCTGGACTTTGCTTTCAGTAGGAAAGAATTGAGAGAAGCCAGATGAGTCTAGTAAGCATTTGACCTCGAGTAACAAATTGTATATATGTGGTCATGTGAGTGCTAGGGGAGTCGTTACAATGTGCATATTACATAGAAAATATAACTTGGCACATAATCATTGTAGAAGTGAAGAAAATTTTATCCAAAAGTACACACAGTAGTCACAAACGTTTCGATCTATCGAGACCTTCATCAGTGTACTATATGATATAGCAGACCATTATGGGATATCCTTATCCCTGTGTAAACTGTACTTTCAGTCTAATAGATTATATACGGTATACTAGTATGGCATGAGCCGCTGGGCTGGCTTGTCAAAGATAAGAAGTAGAAGAGAGTCCTAGATGCGGTATCAACCGCTTGTCAGTCAGGCTGGCTTGTCACCTGACTGACAAGCGGTGGATGCCGCGTCCAGGACTCTCGTCTAGTTCTTATCTTTGCCAAGCCAGCCCGGCTGCTGATGCCATACTAGTATACCGTATATAACCTATTAGGGTATGTGCATACGTTCAGGTTTTTTCGTGTTCTTTTTGTGTTTTTTTCACGATAAAAACGCATTACAAACTGCAGACATATGCATCCTATCATTTAGAATGCATTCTGCAATTTTTGTGCACATGATGCGTTTTTTTCCGCAAAAAAAAACGCATTGCGGTAAAAAAAAGCAGCATGTTAATTAATTTTGCGAATTTTTCATGTTTTTCCCGCCATTCCAGGGGTGGGCAATTAATTTTCCCAAGGGGCCACCTCAGAAACTGGCCCTGCTGTGGAGGGCCGAACCAATCGGCTGAACTTCAAGGGGCGGTCCAAAACCATGACTTTTTAAAAAGCAGTTGCTTATGTGATGAAATTTACATGAGCATATAAAAAAAATCAGGATTTTCGTCCAGAAAAAGACGATTTTCCATCTGTATTGTCATCTGTATGGCGTCCATTTTTATAGAGCAGAAGTGAATAAAATTTAAAAGAAGAAATACAGTGTCCTGTGTTAGTAATGGAAATGTATTCGTAAAAATCAGATGCTATATGGATGATTCATATGGGATCCAATTTTTTTATTTTTTGCACACCCATAAACTTCAACAGGGGGAACGGTCTGGAGAGGATGTGATAAACCACAGATCACAGGTTGAGCACTATGGGGGACTTAACCCTTACCTCTCCTGCACAGGACATACAACAGTACAAGCTGGGAGCAAACAGGGAGGTAAGGATTAACCCTCACATACAGAGGTGAGGAGGCATACATGGTGGGGGCAGAAGAGCAGTTTGGGGAGCACATAGAATATGTATGTAGTGGGGGTGAGGGGGCACTTCACTGCTGGACCCCATATTCAGTGGGAATACTCAGCCCAAGTGTTTTATCCCCATTCAGCTGCCAGGAAGATCCAGGGAGACACAATGGCTACTAATAAGCTGCTCTCCCTGAACCTAAACTACAGCCCCACAACTTTCATTCCACAGTGTGAAAGGAGGCAATGCAGGTGCTGTGACCTCCTCAGCACAGCGGACACAGGATGCTACTTCCCAGGTGGTATCTGGGCTCCTCTTAAGCTACCTGCCCATTATCTGCAGCAGATGTGTGTTGTAGTCCATGCTTCCCTCCTCCGGTCCTGACCGCTCTGCCTCCAGACCTGCATAGGTTTCAGCAGCTCTGCAAGCCGGGAACTGAGCAGCCCCGCATCCACCAATGAGACGACAGGGGCGGGGCAACAATCGCTTCTGAGAAAGATCAGACTCATAGATCAGTCCCTCTCTGGCCTGCTGGCTGTGAGTGTCAGCGGGCCGCACAGAAACACTCAGGGGGCCGGATGTGGCCCGCGGGCCGCAGTTTGCCCAGGCCTGCGCTATTCTATGCATTTGGGAAAAAACGCAAAAAAAACGCATGCGTATTTCTGGCAGAAATGTCCATTTTTTGTCAGGAAATTTCTGCTAGAAAATCCTGACGTGTGCACATACCCTTAAACTGAAAGTACAGTTTTCACAGGGATAAGGATATCCCATGATGGTTTCTTATGTTATATAGTACACTGATGAAGGTCGCAATAGACCGAAATCTTTGTGACTACTGTATGTACTTTAGGATTACATTTCTACCACGATTGTGTGCCAAGTTATATTTACTATACTCCAGGGTTTGGGAACCTACTTGTGGACCTTTTCCAGACGGCTGTGCTGACGGTTTCTTCTTGATGCCGTTACATGGAGTGACTGCAGACTTTGTTTCTTAGGGTATGTGCAGACGACCCGGAAGTGGCATCGCCTTGGACGCAGTGCATGTTCACTGCATTCAAAGTGCTGCCGTCTATTGAGTGCAGGTGAATCGTCATGTGTTCACTGAACCATGTGGATTCACCGTATGCAATCTATCGGTGAAATTTCTCTTGTGGAGACTCGTGTCTCTGTAAGGCTAAATTCCCATTGCGTTAATGGGACCGCGCTAACGGACAGCGTTGCACGCGGCGCGCCCGAGGTCCGTTCTCCGCTCTCGCAGATCACAGACATTAAACGCGACCCCTTTACAAAACATTGCGTTAGCGCTAGGCGCTAAACGGATTGCACTAACGCAATCTGAACCTAGCCTAAGAGAAATTGACTTGCTGCGGTCTGGAAAGACGCGCCACATGTCCGTCTCCACGGGTGAGCAGCGGACCTCGCTGGACGTATAGTGGACATAGGACTTGCTCAAGGCTCCTAAGTTCATTATCAAAAAAGCAGAGATTAATATAAATTATACTCAACAATTTCACAAAAAACATAAATTGGTTACGGGTCTCTGGAAATAGTGATATGACCACAAAAAAAATTTTCAAAACATTTTTTATCACTAAAATAATGAAAAAAACTGACCATGTTTGGTATCACCATAATCGTACTGAAGAGGAGAATCATATTCTGTGGTCATTTTTACCACACAATGTAAGCCGGAAAAACAATTCTCATATATTGCGGGGGTTGGTGGTGGTTCACAATTTTACTGCACTTGGAATTTTTTCCCATTTTCTAGTACACTGCGTGATAAAATGAATGGTGTCATTTGTAAGTACAACTCATTCCCAAAAAAACAAGCCCTCCAACATCTACAGTTGAAACCAGAAATTTACTTACTTCTTGAAATAAGAATAAACCTTTCCTGTTTTAGGTCAATTAGGATTATCATAATTATTATTTGCCAGATGTCAGAATATTGAGAGAGAGAATGTTTTAAGGCATTTTTATTACTGCAAAGTCAAAAGTTTACGTACACTAAGATTACTATGCCTTTAAACAATTTTGGACTGCCCATATGATGATGTCATGTGTTTGGAAGCTTCTGTTTTTGGTAACGTGAGTTAATTAGAGACACCTGTAGATGTATCAGCCAAGATATCAGGAAGAGAATTGTGGACTTTCACAAATCTGGCTCATCCTTGGGTACAATTTCAAGATACCTGAAGGTGCTTCAAGGTGATTGTACAATCATACACAAGTACAAACAAGATGGGAATGTCCAGTCATCATACCGCTTCTGGAAGGAGATGGATTCTGTGTCCCAGAGATGAACGTGGTTTGGGGCGGCATGTGCATGTCAACCCAAGGACAAAAGCAAAGACCTTGTTAAGATGATGGTGGACGCTGGTAAGATTGTGTCAATATCCACTGTGAAACGAGTACTGTATCAACATGAGCCGAAAGGCCACTCTGCCAGGAAGAAGCCATTACGCCAAAAGAAACAAAAAAAGCCAGATTAGTGTTTGTAAATGCACACATGAACAAAGACCTTAATTTTTGGAGATATGTCCTGTAGTCTAAGAAAACTTTTTGGGCATAATAACCATCGTTACATTTGGAGGAAAAAGGGAGAAGCTTGGAAGCATAAGAACACCATCCAACTGTAAAACACGTGGGTGGCAGCATCATGGTGTGGGGGGGTTGTTTTACTGCAGGAGGGACTGGTGCACTTCACAAAATAGATGGAATCATGAGAAAAGATTATGTGGCAATACTGAAGCAATATCTTAAGACATCAACAGGAAGTTGAAGCTTGGGCGGAAATGGGTCTTCCAAATGGACAATGACCCGACGCATACTGTCAAAATGTTAACAAAGTGGCTTAAGGATAACAGTCAATAAGTCAACAGTCATAAGTCAATGTTTTGGAGTGTCCATCACAAAGCCCTGATCTCAATCCTATTAAAAATGTATGATCAAAGCTGAAAAGGCAGATGCGAGCAAGGCAACCTACAAACCTGGATCAGTTACATCAGTTTTGTCAGGAGGAATGGGCCCAAATTCTGAACAACTATTGTGAGAAGCTTGTGTAAGGATATCCCAAATGTTTGACCCAAGTCATTATGTTTTTAAAGACAATGGTACCAAATACTTATGAAATGTATGTAAGCTTTCTCAGTCGCCCATGACAGCACTACCAGAGGGAATCCGCCCTTCAGGGACAGGAAACCTACAGGATAAAAAGGGCGGTACCTCTCTCCTGCGTCAGTTTGGTTTCCTGTCCCTGACAGGGAACCCTCTAGGATCGGTACCTGAGATCCGGAGCCGACCAGTCGACCTATGACGGCGGGGAGGCCCCTGTCACGGCTGGCGCGGTGTCCGACGCCACCACTTCTGGGTCCGATGGGGCTGCAGAGTGCGTGGAGGGAAGCGCGGCCGCCTCCCCGGATTGGGGTAGGGGCTTCAGGGACCCGGTGTGCCTCGGCGATGCAGAGGCACTTCCTGATTCGGAGCGGTGGCATGGTGTGTGTGAGAGCACCAAGATGGCCGCCACACCGGATATAGATATGCTACTTCCGGGTCCCAGGCAGAGCGCGCATGCGCAGTTGAATCATGGGTGATCAGCGCTTCCCTGGAACGCAGCCCTGGAGGAGGGGGTGAATCGGCGCCAAAAATATGGCTATTTAAAGACAGCTGTGGAGTGGCTCTTTGCTGCATGCAGTCCTAATAATGGAGGACAGCGATCAGCAGCTCCAGCCAGCGCAGCCCTTACAGCAGCGTCACCACCAGCGCAAGCCAGATGAGCAAAAGAAAAGGTTCTCTGCAGGCACCCGCAGTACCCGCTCTAGCAGCCATTCCACGCTGCAGATTAAAGCCTCCAATATGGCTAACCAGCCGATACCACCGACTTCGTATCTCATACAGGATCCTATACCTCCTCCAGAACCGGTCCCTGTGGCTGCGCAAGATGGGTTAGTGATCTTCGTGAAAGTTCACCAAATAATTGGGGTCCCCCTTTTCCGTTTATTTTTAGGCAAGAAAAAGAACGGAGAAAACTAAGAATAGAGTCTGCCCCTTATGCAGAGAACCCCTGTTGCAAAACTGGGATAAGAAATTGTGCGGTTCCTGTATAGGACAAGTCCTTTGTGAAGAAACCCCTAGTTTCGCCTCTGAATTACTGTAATAAGATCAGAGGTAGAAACAGCATTTAAATCTCTTAAAGGGGAAAGGGGTCAAGGAGAAAACACATGTGCCCTATTCTCACTCCGATTCTTCTAGTTCTGAGGGGGATGCTTCAGACAGACAGGGTTCCTCCTCCTCCTCGGATTCTGAGAGCGGAGGCAGCCACTGCTTCCCCTTAGATGAAGTAGATGCCCTTGTGGAGGTCGTAAGATCAACCATGGGGGTCCTAGATCCACGTCCTGACAAAACAGTACAGGACATTGTTTGGAGGCCTGGGGCAGAAAAGGCGTAGAGTCTTTCCACTTAATGAAAATGTTCAAGCCTTAATTAAAAAGGAGTGGGAGAGACCAGAAAGAAAAAATTCATCCGTGCCCTCCCTTAAAAGGAAATATCCCTTCGAGGAAGAGGCTTCTAAGTCATGGGAGAAGGCACCCAAACTTGACATAGCAGTAGCCAAAACGTCAAAAAAATTTGCATTGCCCTTTGAGGACATGGGAACTCTGAAAGATCCCCTCGATAAAAGAGCCGATACCTTCCTTAAAGGGGCCTGGGAATCGGCAGGGGGATGTATAAGGCCTGCAATAGCAGCCGCATGTACTTCCAGATCTTTAATGATTTGGATAGATAACTTGGAAAAGCAACTAAGAGACGGGGTATCCAGACATAAAATGATTGAATCAATTCCCATGATTAGAGGGGCGGCAGCCTTTTCAGCCGATTCAATCAAACTGACTTCAAAATCGGCAGCCTTATCCAATGCAGCTCGTAGGACGCTATGGTTAAAAAGTTGGCCGGGCGACCTACAGACTAAACAAAAACTCTGTTCAATCCCATGTGAGGGGAAATTTTTGTTTGGGGAAACCCTAGATGACATTTTACAAAAAGCCGGGGATAAGAAGAAGGGGTTCCCTAACCTGGCCACACCATTTGTTAAGCGGCCCTTTCGGAGTAGGAAGTTTTTTCGGAGACGTCCCCCAAGGGAACAGAACAGATGGGATGATGGGAGAAGGAGGGATAGGGGCTTCCTCTTTGGTAATTCCCCAAGAGATAAAAAAAAAACCCTAAGTGACACCACCCCCAGGGTGGGAGGGAGATTGTCTCAATACCTTCCGGCCTGGGAAAAAATCTCAACCAATACTTGGATTTTAAATCTGATAAAGATGGGACTTCAAATAAACTTTACCTCCCTTCCTCCCCAAAACTATGTGGTCACCCCACTGAAACCCTCACCTCAGCAACAACAGGCCTTGGAACAAGAAATCTCAAAGCTTATAATCAAAGACGTGATCCAAGAAGTTCCCCTACTGGAAAGAGGCAAAGGGTTCTTTTCCCCACTATTTCTGGTCCCAAAACCAGATGGTTCTTTCCGCACAATAATAAATTTACAGAAACTAAACAGTTATGTAAAAAATCAATCCTTCAAAATGGAATCAATAAAATCAACAATAAAAAACCTGTTTCCGAATTGCTTCATGATAGTGTTGGATCTCAGCGTACTATCATGTCCCCATCCACAAAAATGCCCAGAAATACCTCAGACTAGCGGTAGTCATTGGAGGAGAAATAAAACAATACCAGTACAAGGCCCTTCCATTTGGCATTTCAGTAGCACCCCCGTATATTTACCAAATTGGTAGCGGAAATGATGGCCCACATAAGAGAAAAAGACATTCTAATAATACCATATCTGGACGACTTCCTAATTGTCAGCAACTCAGCCCAACACTGTCGCCAACAATGCGACAGAGTAATAAAAATTCTATCGGAGTTAGGTTGGCTCCTAAATCTCCAAAAGTCGAAACTAGAACCGACCAGGGTTCAAGAGTTTTTGGGCCTAACTTTGGACTCGATAACGCAGGAATGTCGTCTTCCAGACCAGAAAAAACAGAAAATATCAAATCTTGTGTCCAGAGCTCGCTCAAACCCTCATATGACCCTGAGAGGGGCGATGTCACTGCTGGGGTCCCTTTCTGCTTGTCTCCCAGCAATACAGTGGGCACAAATTCGCACGAGGGACCTCCAGTGGGATATTCTGAGGAATCAGGTTACACTGGGGGGACACCTAGAAGGACACATGACTCTAAATTCAAACACTATTCGTTCCCTAGCCTGGTGGTTAGATTCCAACAACCTATCAAAGGGGGTTCCGTGGGTAATAGACATATCTCGGATAGTTACCACGGATGCCAGTCACACGGGGTGGGGAGCTCACCTGGATGACCGTATCACTCAGGGAGTCTGGACAGATCAAGAATACGAGGTATCCTCAAATCAAAAAGAACTTTGGGCAGTGAGCCACGCTCTATCATATTTTCTTCCCAGCCTGCAGGGGCATCAATATCCGGGTTTTTTCGGACAATCAGGTAGTCGTAGCCTACCTGAACCATCAGGGGGGACCAGATCCAAAGCCCTAATGAAGGCCACTTCCCAGATCTTCACCTTAGCAGAAGACAACTTCCTATCCCTCTCTGCGCTACATATAAAGGGGGTAGAGAACCAAAAAGCAGACTTCTTAAGCCATACCCGGTTAAAACAGGGGGAATGGGCACTGAACCAAAGCATCTTCGATCGGATCACCAAAATCTGGGGGGTCCCTGTAATAGATCTCTTTGCCAGTGCAGAAAACAGAAAACTAAGGGAATTTCGTTCTCTGAACCCCAGAGGGGGCCCTCGGGCTCTGGATGCATTCACAATCCCCTGGACTCAGGGTCTGGCATATGCTTTTCCCCCTCACATACTTATTCCGGCAGTTCTGCGGAAAATCAGACAGGACAGGGCGAGAATCATCCTAATAGCCCCCTTCTGGCCCAAAAGGGCCTGGTTTTCCTGGCTGAGAATCGGTCACCGATCCCTGGGTTCTCCCGGACCTTCCGGACTTCTTATCACAGGGACCGGTGTTCCACCCTCAGTTAGCAAACTTCCACTTGACAGCGTGGACTTTGAGAGGTCACTACTAAGGGCAAGGGGCTTTTCAGGTAATTTAGTGTCTACGCTATTAAAAAGTAGAAAAACAGTAACAACTAAAATCTACGGTAAGACCTGGAAAAAGTTTCTGTCCACCTCTGGGGTAAAACTACAAGATGGGGTCCCAGTGGTCAAAATATTAGAATTTCTACAGAAAGGCTTGGATATGGGCCTCTCGGTGAGCACCTTAAAAGTGCAAATAGCGGCTTTAGGTGCATTATACAGTGAGAATATTGCCATTAACCCATGGGTAACAAGGTTTATTAAAGCTGCGATACGGTCTAAACCCTTAAAAATCAAAAGCCTTCCGACCTGGGACTTAAATTTAGTCTTATCAGCCCTGACAGAACCTCCGTTCGAGCCCATAGATTCGATACCACTTAAAATCTTATCTTTCAAAACAGCCCTTCTCACAGCTTTGACATCTGCCCGTAGAATTAGTGACCTCCAGGCTCTATCTGCGAACCCTCCCTTCACGCAAATCATGGATGATAGGGTAATACTAAAAACAGACCCCGCTTATCTACCCAAGGTTGCTTCCAATTTCCACAAGTCCCAAGAAATAATCCTTCCTTCCTTCTGCCCAAACCCTAAAAATAAAAAAGAGGAAAGGTTCCACACATTAGATGTGAGAAGGTGTTTAACCCCTTCCCTATGTGGCGTCATGGAAAGATCGCGTCCCTGCAGATCGGGTGAAAGGGTTAACTCCCACTTCACCTGATCTGCAGGGACAGGGGGAGTGGTACTTCAGCCCAGGGGGGGTGGCTTCACCCCCCTTCCCCCCGGGGCTACGATCGCTCTGATTGGCAGTTTCACTTTCAACAGCCAATCAGAGCGATTTGTAATATTTCACCTATTAAAACTGGTGAAATATTACAATCCAGCCATGGCCGATGCTGCAATATCATCGGCCATGGCTGGTAACACTAATGTGCCCCCACCCCACCGATCGCCCCCCCACGCCACCGATCTGTCCGGTACACTGCTCCGGCTCCCCTCCGTCCTGTGCTCCGCTCCCCCGGTGCTCTTGTCCGCTCCCCCCGTGCTCCGATCCAACCCCGCTGCACTCCGATCCACCCCCCCGTGCACTCCGATCCACCCACCCGTGCTCAGATCCACCCCCCCCATGCTCAGATCCACCCCCCCCCCGCACTCCGATCCACCCCCCCATGCTCCGATCCCCTCCCCTTTGCCCACCCCCACCCCATCATACTTACCGATCTTTGCGGGGTCCGTCCGTCTTCTTCATGGGCGCCGCCATCTTCCAAAATGGCGGGAGCATGCGCAGTGCGCCCGCCGAATCTGCCGGCCGGCAGATTCATTCCAAAGTGCATTTTGATCACTTTGATAGGTTATATCACAGTGGTCAAAATAAAAAAAAATAGTAAATGACCCCCCCCCCCTTTGTCACCCCCATAGGTAGGGACTATAATAAAATAAAGAACTTTTTTCCCACTAATGTTAGAATAGGGTTAGGGTTTCGGTATGTGCACACGTATTCTGGTCCTCTGCGGATTTTTCCGCTGCGGATTTGATAAATCCGCAGTGCTAAACCGCTTTGGATTTATGGCAGATTTACCGCGGTTTTTCTGCGCATTTCAGTGCAGTTTTACAACTGCGATTTTCTATTGGAGCAGTTGTAAAACCGCTGCGGAATCTGCAGAAAGAAGCGACATGCTGCGGAATGTAAACCGCTGCGTTTCCGTGCAGTTTTTCTGCAGCATGTGTACAGCGATTTTTGTTTCCCATAGGTTTACATTGAACTGTAAACTCATGGGAAACTGCTGCGGATCCGCAGCGGATTGGCCGCTCCGGATTCGCTGCAGTGTTCCATCAGGTTTACAGTACCACGGCCCGGAGCTGATGAGCTCATTTCCGGTGCGCCGGGACGGCACAAGGCTCCATGGTTTCCATGACCACGCATCGGGAGGCGTCTCTTTTTGTAACAAATTCTATTGGATGGGAGAGCATTTAAATGTCCGACGTCCCTCTACCCCGACACGCCCCCTGAGGAAGTGTTACGAAACGTGCGTCGGGGTAAAGGAACGGAGACATGGACATCTTACCATATGTAAGTCTTTTGTTGCCAGATTGCCCATATTTTGAGACCGGCCACGATACTTTTGGCATATTAGATTGTTATAGGTCTAAGCGCCAGTATATCTACATGCCATGTGGCAGTAATAATTTAAAAGTCCCGTTGATTGGGTCACCTGGCATGCTTGTTAGCCGTATGTATACACAAACCTTACCGGTTTGTTAGGCCCGGGTCTTTTGTTTAGGCAGTTTCTTTCTGCATAGGGGCTTGTCTGGCCACTTATGTTTCATATTGGTTTCTTTGTAGGTGTCATGTGTATTAATCCGCTCCATCACATTTGGAGGTTTTCTCTTAATTACTGTTGTTTAATTTTGATGTGAATTATTAATAAATATTATTGAATCTAAGTATTTTTGGTGCATTGTGTATTGAGTTTAGTTGCGTTGTATGGCAATTTGAGACTTTTTTGTGGTTTGTTATGTTGGCATTATAACACAATGATATAACAGGGATCAATTTCTTTTGGTTAAATTAATAGAAAGGTATCAATTACTTTATTTGAAAAATCTGTTAGTTTTTGTAGCTGCCTCTCAAATTCCAGGCTGTCAACCGTAGGCCCTTCACATGAGGGTGGTTGAAGGGGCCCTGGAAGAATCCATGGATCTGAGATTGACATGACCCTGAGCCAGGAAAACCATGGTCTCTTGGGCCAAAACGGAGCAATTAGGATCACATTTGCTCTGTCCTCCCTTATCTTCCTGATCACAGTTGGAAGAAGTATCAATGGAGGGAAGGCATATGCTTTTCAGAATGTCCATGGAACTTGGAGGGCATCGAGGATATTGGGATTGTCGTTTAAAAATAGTGAAGCAAATTTTTTTACTTCTCTGTTGCTCCTTGTAGCGAAAAGATCTATTTCGGGTACACCCCATTTCTCTGTTATCATTACGAAGATATGACGATTGAGAACCCACTCTCCTTGGTGGAGGGTGTGACGGCTGAGGAAATCTGAATTTTGAATTGTCCACTCCTTTGACATGCAGTGCTGATAAGGATAGAAGATGTTCCTCGGCCATAGCTAGGATGTCGTCGGCTATAGACATTTGAGCTTCCGATCTTGTTCCTCCTTGATAATTTATATATGCGACTAATGTCATGTTGTCTGACAATATTCTGGTATGTGTTCTGTGTAGCTGCGGAAGGAATTTACACACGACATGATAGATAGCTTTTAGCTCTCTTTCATTAGATGAATCATTTGATTCTCTAATAGACCATAGACCTGGAACTATCTGATCTCCGAAGTGTGCTCCCCAACCAGTAGGACTAGCATCAAGGCCCCGTCACACTTAGCGACGCTAAAGCGATCTCAACAACGATACGAACTGTCAGGGATCGTTGCTGCGTCGCTATGTGGTCGCTGGTGAGATGTCAAACAGTGAGATCTTCCCAACGACGCAGCAGCGATGCGGCGACCTGTACAATGATGTCACATGGCAGCTATTTTATGACGATTCAGACCTCAATGAGGGACGTCCTTTAGCCAAAGAGCCCGGCGTGCTGCGTTAGTCAGGCCTGCCGATTTGGCTGCTAACCTTATGGAGTCAGCAGATGAGTCCGCCAAGAAGGCTGTAGCACCTCTGATCAAGGGTATAGGGGAGATCAGTTTATCTCTGGAAAACCCGCCTTTTAACCCCTCTTCCAGGTCGTTTAACCAGACTAACATGGACCTAGCCATACATGTAGCTGATATAGCCAGTCTGAATGCTCCCGTACAAGATTCCCATGCTCTTTTTAAGAGAGTCAGCTTTACGGTCCAGTAAAGAACCTGAATCCTCTACTGGTAGCAAGGATTTTCTAGACGTGGATGCTACCGCCGCAATTACCTATGGGGCTTTTAACCATGTGGAAAAGTCTTCATCATTAAAGGGATGTCTTTTTGATGATGATGGTAACCCTCTTTGCTCCTGGCTCTCCCATTCTTTTTTGACCAAATTTTTAATTGCTCCTATTACTGGAAAAGAAGGTGTTTTCCTTTCTGATAGGCCAGCAAACATTATGTCCTGTGGCGTTTTAGGGTCTTTAGTGTCGTCAATGCCCATGGTGTTACATACAGATTTAACTAGATTGTCAATGCTATCTGTGGGAAAGCATGTATCTTGTTCGCCGTCTGAGGAGATGTATTTCTGGGAAACGTCCGAATCTCTATCGTCAATATCAGTAGATTTTGGTCAGATTTAGGCGAATTGTATTTCCTTCTATCTTTACTTTCAGGAATACTCTCGGAACCACGTAAGGCTATTAATTCATCCCTAATAATTTTTCTAATGTCCTGCGACGTTACTAAGGATTCTTCACGTAAGGTGGAATCAATGCATGAGTGACACAATCTCTTTTTATGACTATCTGGGAGGGGCTGGGAACATAAAGCACACTGTATGTTTTTTGTTTTTTCAGTTCTTTTTGCCTAGGGTGTACAGAAGAAGAGGGAACAATAATCAGCTTAATTAGGGTAGATACACACCTCAGTGAAGCTATTTGCCAAGGTACTGGCTGACAAGGAGGAGATGGAGGCACAGGCTGAGGAATAGATAGGTCCGATCTCTTATCTTTGGTGCTTTTTGTACGGCTGCCAGGCATAGTTGCGGTGACTTCTAGTGAAGACATCGCAGGGTCCTGAGGAGATTCCATATTGGACACCGGAGTATCAGTGCCAACGTCCTTTTGAACATGAGGGCCGCCATCTTCTTCCTGTTGCACCTGGAAGTGTTCATCAATTCTGGGTCGCGGCCATGCTGTATGCGCCTGCGTGCCCACCGGTGTCAGCGCAGACGCCGTCTATCCTCCCTCTTCACCCCGGAAGTTATAGCTTTCACTTCCGGGGGAAAATACACTGGGGCCCCACGCTGCTTGTGCGCCCGCCGAGGACGGCGGGATGACACACTCACCCAAGTGCTTTGCTCCCCGCAGGCCACCCAGATGGATCCCCATGAACCAGACGACTTCCCCCGGTCCTGGCCTCACGGCGCCTGCCATCAGAGGGGGGAAGGTGGGACCAGGACCCCCGACGCTGCTTCCAGCTGTGGAGCCCTTGCTGTCCTCAAGGTAAACTGCGCAAGCGGCATCCAGGCTAGGCATCCTCTTCTCTCCATGAGTTACCGTAGGAACAGGAAACCAACTTTGGGAGCGAGGGGGACCGCCCCTTTTATCTCTCCAGAGGGTTTCCTGTTCCTAGGGGCGGATCCCCTCTCTCAAGTGGGTGCTGTCGTGGCGGAGAAAAAGTCTCTTACTATCGCAGCTCTCTTGACGGTGCGGAGATAAAATGATGAACCCTCGATCCACCATCCTCTTAACAGGGAAGTGGAGAGGGATCGTCTGTCTTCTTGCATCATCTGCTAATTAGTGGTGATACAATTGGTGTGTTTGGTCGCCAAAAAGGGAGCCTCTGTACATCCACAGAGTTAAGGTCCCTGGGTGGACAGGGCTGGTTGTCCGGCCTAAATTTCTGCAGCCTGCGTGAGCAATACCAATGTTGCTGAGGGAAGCGATCGCTCCCATGCCAGGAAAGCACCAGAAAAGGTGGGCGGAGCCGCCTTAGCAGGCCATAATGTGGGCACGGCTTCCGGGATGCGGCCTACACATCGGCTGAAGCCGGGGGCTACATTTTTGTAGCCGAACAGAGCGCTACCTCAGGGAGGTGGGACAGCGAAGCAGAGGCTGCCTGTCAGCATGTGAATATCCCACTGCAGAGGCTCATCGCTAACTGGATCCACTCAACATTGGTGCGCGTCCCGGCATGGAGCCGCCACGATGACTGGGTTTCAGTTCTGAGGAAAGCGCGCGCACGCTACTGTTCTGCTGCAGGTCAGGTATTGCAGCGTGGATGGTGCAGGGATAGAGGGATAAACCTAAATTCACCATCCCTTTGTTAGGGAGGTGGAGAGGAACCGTCAGCCTCCTTGTGCATCCGCTTTAACCGTGGTGGGACAGTGGGGGCTGCTCGGATGCCAAAGAGAGGGGCCTCTGTACATCCGTAGAGTTCAAGCACTCGGGTGCACAGGGCCAGTTATCCAGCTATATGCCTGGCTCCAGGAGAGGATACATGGAGGCGACACTCCGTGTGATCGCCTGCTGCAGTTGTGGGGAGATTGGAACTCGAAGGAACAGTCGCCCATGAAGTGAGCTCAGGCATAGCTTCCGACGTCGCAGGAGAGGGAACGGGGAGGAACTCTCCGCGTGCTCGTCTGTTGATGATTCAGGGGAGATCGGAACCTTGAAAGCATCCGTCGCCCCCTTCACTCCGTTAATTAAAAAATAAAAATTAACAGAAAAGTAAAAATAAAAACGTTGGGGCCTGAACCAGACCCAAGTGCCTCCTACAAGAACTGGTTAGCTGAGAGCCAGCAGGAGGGTTTTACTGCAGGGGAGGATTTAACTTTCTTTGTATCACTTAGTGTCAGCCTCCTGGTGGCAGTAGCTCACACACCCACGGTCTGTACGGAGGCGTAGGAGAAAAAGATTAACCTGATCGCTAAAGGTGTAGCGATAAAAAAAGTCAAAACGACAGAATTACTTTTTTTGGTCGCCGTGACATTGCATTAAAATGCAATAATGGGCGATCAAAAGAATGCATCTGCACCAATATGGTATCATTAAAAAAAAGTCAGCTCAGCCCGCAAAAAATAAGCCCTCACCCAACCCGAGATCACGAAAAATGGAGATGCTATGGGTAACGGAAAATGCAATTTTTTTTTTTTTTAATCAATGTTTGGAATTTTTTTTTCACCACTTAATTAAAATAAGAACGTAGACATGTTTTTGGTCTATGAACTCGTAATGACCTGGAGAATCATAATGGCACGTCCGTTTTAGCATTTAGTGAACCTAGCAAAAAAGCCAAACAAAACAAGTGTGGGATTGAACTTTTTTGCAATTTCACCGCACTTGGAATTTTTTTCCCGTTCTCTAGTAGACGACAAGGTAAAACCAATGGTGTCGCTCAAAAGTACAACTCGTCCCACAAAAAGTAAGCCCTGACATGGCCCTATTGACGGAAAAATAAAAAAAGTTGTGGCTCTGGGAAGGAGGAGAGCGGAAAAACGAAAAACAAAAAAAGCTCCGGGGTTAAAGAAAAAAAGAACCTAGACATGTTTGGTATCATGGAACTCATAATGTCCTGGAGAATCATAATGCCATGTCAGTTTTAGCATTTGGTGAACATGGCAAAAAAAAAAATTTGTGGAATTGCACTTTTTTTTTTCAATTTCACGGCATTTGGAATTTTTCTCCCTTTTGCCAGTAAACTATATGGTAAAACCAATGATGTCGTTCAAAAACACAACTCGTCCTGCAAAAAAAAAACAAGCCTTATTGATGGAAAAACACGGGTATTACATACCTGGTAATGTGTTTTTTCATGAGACATGACGGCACCATGAGAGAGGGGATCCGCTCATCAAGGACAGGAAACCTTCAAGATAAAAGGGGCGGCTCCTCTCTCCACATCAGTTGTTTTACAGAGTACGAGAGGAACTCCGCCGGTTAGTGTACACATAAATAATACATCCTATACGGTTCTATTCACCGACACCCAAGGGAGTGTATAATACTAATAATGCACCCAACTAATGACGTGATCAAAAGGGTGGGAGTATAAGGGTGCAGTCATGTCTCATGAAAAAAACACATTATCAGGTATGTAATACCCGTGTTTTTCCATCATACATGATGGCACCACGAGAGAGTTATAGAGATTTGTATTCTCTTTTAGGGAGGGATCACTGCTTGTAACACTCTTCTCCCAAATGTGAGATCAAAGGTAGCAGATAGGTCTAGCCTATAATGTTTAAAAAATGTAGACGGAGGACCAAGTGGCCGCCTTACAGATTTGGTCGATGGTAGCATCTGCTCTCTCTGCCCAAGATGTCGCTATGGCCCTCGTGGAGTGGGCTTTCAGACCCAGTGGCACAACCCTGCCTGCACTACTATACGTTAGAATAATAGCCTCTCTCACCCATCTAGCTATAGTCTGTTTTGAGGCTTTAAGGCCCTTACTTGACCCCTGGAATGAAACAAATAAAGCTCTCTGTTTCCTACAGGATTTTGTCATTTCTAAATATTGTAGGATACATCTCCTGACATCTAGGCAATGGAGTCTCTCTTTCTTGTTACTAGGATTGGGACAGAAAGAGGGTAGGGTTATATCCTGAGCCCTATAGAATCTCGATACCACTTTGGGGAGATATGCCGGATCTAATTTTAAGACAACCCTATCGTCCATAATTTGTGTGTAAGGGGGGTCAGCTGACCACGCGTGTAAATCCCCAACCCTACGGGCCGATGTAAGTGCCACTAACAAAGCTGTTTTTAATGTTAGTACTTTATCTGAAGTTGTATTTAACGGCTCAAAGGGGTTTTCTGTCAGAGCTGTCAACACTAAATTTAGATCCCATGGTGGAGGAGTAGAGGATGGAACAGATTCAGCTCTACTACAGGCTCGGACAAACCTCATCACCCACCTATTGCTTGCCAGGTCACAGTTGAATAAGGCTGCTAAAGCTGAAATGTGTACTTTGAGGGCACTAACAGCTAATCCCAGATCTAAGCCCTTTTGCAGGAACTCCAGTATTGCCACTATCGGGACCTCCCCTTCCCGTATTGGCCCTGAGCTGGAGGAATTTCTTTCATATTCTCCCATAGATCTTGGTCGTTACTAGGGTTGAGCGAAACGGATCGGTCATTTTCATAAGTCGCCAACTTTTGGCAAAGTCGGGTTTCATGAAACCTGACCCGATGCCTGTGTGGGGTCGGCCACGCGGTCGGCGACCGCGCCAAAGTCGCGTTTCATATGACGCGTTCAGCGCCATTTCTCAGCCAATGAAGGAGGACGCAGAGTGTGGGCAGCGTGATGACATAGTTCTCGGTCCCCACCATCTTAGAGAAGGGCATGGCAGTGATTGGCTTGCTTTCTGCGGCGTCACAGGGGCTATAAAGGGGCGTGCACGCCGACCGCCATCTTACTGCTGCTGATCTGAGCATAGGGAGAGGTTGCTGCCGCTTCGTCAGAAGCAGGGATATAGCGTTAGGCAGGGAATATAAACCCCCAAACCACTTGTGCTGTAGCGATTTCCACTGTCCATCACCACCTTTTCCTTGCAGGGACAATGGGGGCTAGATTTCTGTGCATCAGCTCTGTAGCTTATAAGGCTGCCTTATAAGGCTCCCTGATAGCTGCATTGCTGTTTGTACGCCGCTGTGCAAACCAACTGCTTTTTTCAAAGCACAAATCCTGTTGCTCCTTCCTTTCTGCACAGCTATCTTGTTTGTTTGTCCACACTTTTGTGTGCAGCAGTCCTTTTTATTGCTGCCTGCCATACTTTTCTAAGATTACTGTAGGGAGATAGTAATTGTAGTACAGTCCCTTTTTATATATATATATATATATATATATATATATATATATATATATATATATATATATATATATCTTCAAGCCACTTTCTGCCCCTGAAACTGTGTAGTGTGAAACAGTGGGCCTGTATTTTTCTGCACTGTCCCACACCTAAAAAGGGAGATTTATATTGTCAATTAGTGCATCTGTGCCAGTCCAGTCTGTTGTATCTGTCAGTCATTTTCTGACACAGAAACAATACTGCAAAACAGTGGGCCAGATTTATTCACTAGTCTTCCATATAAAAACAAAAAGGGGAGATTAGTATTGGCAAATCTGTGCCAGTCCAGTCTGTGTCATCTCTCAGTCATTTTCTGACACAGAAACTATACTGTAAAACAGTGGGCCAGATTCATTCACTAGTCTCCCATAAAAAAGAAGGGGAGATTAATATTGGCAAATCTGTGCATCTGTGCCAGTCCAGTCTGTGTTATCTGTCCAGTCATTTTCTGCCACAGAAACACAGTGAGCCAGATTTGTTCACTAGTCTTCCATATAAAAAAAAAGGGGAGATTTTGTATCCACCTTGTAACTGGTTCTACAGTACAAAATATCGTTTATTAGTTTGGTTACATATTTCCAAGAATGAGGAAGTCTGGTGGAAGAGGTCGTGGCCGTGGGCGGTCATTGTCAGCTGGTAATGATGGTAGTGGTGGTGGAGAATCAGGTGGTCGTGGGAAAAGCAATATAGCACCTAAGTCTCGAGTTGTTCAGCCACCGTCATCGTCAAGGCCTCGAACGCTCCCTTTTCTGGGACAAAGACCGTATGGTCGAAACGCGTAGCTTTCTTCACTTGTGACATGGCATTGTCCCAGGAGTGTGTCTTCTACTATTTTATATGATGGATTAAAGTTTTACATTTTATCAAGAAGCTGGAACATTTTTCTCTTTTACTTGGATCCAAAATAGACACCTGGCCTGAATTGTCCGAATATGCATTGCAGGAGCTCGCTTGCCAAGCAGCTAGAGTGCTATCAGAAAGAGTATTCAGTGCTGCTGGTTCAATACTGACCAAAAAAAGGACTCGTCTGGCTACCCAAAATGTTGATGATCTAACCTTCATTAAAATGAACCACTCATGGATTTCTAATTATTTTGCCCCACCTTTCCCGGCTGACACCTAGCTTTCCTGTAAAAAGGTCTTGCTTTTGGACTGGTCTTACTGACTGTTCCAATCTCTTAATTTGTAGCTGCTGTATGTCCAGCATACGACATGTTTACACCTCCCTAAATGGGCTGACTCCCCCCATGGGGCCGTGTTCTCGCCACTTGGCGCAAGCACCCGTGAGAGTGCAGTTTGTCTGAAGAGGTAGGTGTGCCCACTTTTGGTCGACGGCACTGCCACTGGGTCCCTCATAGTACTATGAAGTGTCTCTGGCGGTGGTGGCGTGCACCCAGCGTCAGACACACCGTTGTAACATGAGGGGCCCTGGGCCAATACCGCCGGGCACGAGAGTGTCCCCCCCAAGCTCACCTGTGCTTTACCACTTGCAAAATTATCTCTCACTGCTCCACCGCTGTTTAGTCTATGCAGTGAAATCCTTCAATGCCTGGCACTGACAATACCAATTTGTTGACATGTATGATGCTAGTTAAAATATTCAGTGGCCCTGTCCTACATTTACACCAGTAAATACTTTGCGCCAAATAACAATGTCTGAAAGTCAGCAGAGGAGCCCACCCCTGTACCTAAGTATGCCACCCTTTTTTTTTTCTTTTTTTGTGAGACATTAACATCTAGGTATTATTTTGGAGTACCGTATATACTCGAGTATAAGCCGACCCGAGTATAAGCCGACCCCCCTAATTTTGCCACAAAAAACTGGGAAAACTTATTGACTCGAGTATAAGCCTAGGGTGGAAAATGCAGCAGCTACCGGTGAATTTCAAAAATAAAAATAGATGCTCCATACCGTTCATTATTGCCCCATAGCTGTGCCATATAGTGCTCTGCACTGTTCATTATTGTCCCATAGCTGTGCCATATAGTGCTCAGGCGCCGTTCATTATTGGCCCATAGCTGTGCCATATAGTGCTCTGCACCGTTCATTATTGCCCCATAGCTCTGCCATATAGTGCTCTGCGCCGTTCATTATTGCCCCATAGCTGTGCCATATAGTGCTCTGCACCGTTCATTATTGTCCCATAGCTGTGCCATATAGTGCTCTGCACCGTTCATTATTGCCCCATAGCTGTGCCATATAGTGCTCTGCGCCATTCATTGCCCCATAGCTGTGCCATATAGTGCTCTGCGCCGTTCATTATTGCCCCATAGCTGTGCCATATAGTGCTCTGCGCCGTTCATTATTTCCCCATAGCTGTGCCATATAGTGCTCTGCACCGTTCATTATTGCCCCATAGCTGTGCCATATAGTGCTCTGCACCGTTCATTATTGCCCCATAGCTGTGCCATATAGTGCTCTGCACCGTTCATTTTTGTCCCATAGCTGTGCCATATAGTGCTCTGCACCGTTCATTATTTTCCATAGCTGTGCCATATAGTGCTCTGCACGTTTCATTTTTGTCCCATAGCTGTGCCATAGCTCTGCACCGTTCATTATTGCCCCATAGATGCTCCGTAGAAAGCTGTGCCATTGCTGCTGCTGCAATAAAAAAAAAATGCCATACCTCTCTTGCTCGCAGCTCCCGGCGTCCGGTCCCGGCATCTCTCCGCACTGACTGTTCAGGCAGAGGGCGCCGTGCACACTATATGCGTCATCTTGCCCTCTGACCAGAACAGTCAGAGCAAGAGGACGCGAAGACAGAGCGGCGCCCGGCGTGTGGAACGTGGACAGGTGAATATGACATACTTACCTGCTCCCGGCGTCCCGCTCCTTCCCCCAGACAGCTGGTCTTCGGTGCCGCAGCCTCTTTCTCTATCAGCGGTCACTGGCACAGCTGATTAGAGAAATGAATATGCGGCTCCACCCCTATGGGAGGTGGAGCCGCATATTCATTTCTCTAATCACCGGTCCCACGTGACCGCTGATAGAGGAAGAGCTGCAGCACCGAAGACCATGTGACAGGCAGGGGGAGCGTCAGGACCGCCGGGACTAGGTAAGTATGCCTCAGCGCCCTCTCGCCCTCACCCGCCGACCCTGCCACCCACCATAACTCGAGTATAAGCCGAGAGGGGCACTTTCAGCCCAAAATTTTGGGCTGAAAATCTCGGCTTATACTCGAGTATATACGGTACTAACTGTGTCAGACACTCCTTCCAATTGTCCTCTGCTGACCACACCAATGCTGCCTGTAACATAGTAACATATTTAGTAAGGCCGAAAAAAGACATTTGTCCATCCAGTTCAGCCTATATTCCATCATAATAAATCCCCAGATCTACGTCCTTCTACAGAACCTAATAATTGTATGATACAATATTGTTCTGCTCCAGGAAGACATCCAGGCCTCTCTTGAACCCCTCGACTGAGTTCGCCATCACCACCTCCTCAGGCAAGCAATTCCAGATTCTCACTGCCCTAACAGTAAAGAATCTTCTTCTATGTTGGTGGAAAAACCTTCTCTCCTCCAGACGCAAAGAATGCCCCCTTGTGCCCGTCACCTTCCTTGGTATAAACAGATCCTCAGCGAGATATTGGTATTGTCCCCTTATATACTTATACATGGTTATTAGATCGCCCCTCAGTCGTCTTTTTTCTAGACTAAATAATCCTAATTTCGCTAATCTATCTGGGTATTGTAGTTCTCCCATCCCCTTTATTAATTTTGTTGCCCTCCTTTGTACTCTCTCTAGTTCCATTATATCCTTCCTGAGCACCGGTGCCCAAAACTGGACACAGTACTCCATGTGCGGTCTAACTAGGGATTTGTACAGAGGCAGTATAATGCTCTCATAATGTGTATCCAGACCTCTTTTAATGCACCCCATGATCCTGTTTGCCTTGGCAGCTGCTGCCTGGCACTGGCTGCTCCAGGTAAGTTTATCATTAACTAGGATCCCCAAGTCCTTCTCCCTGTCAGATTTACCTAGTGGTTTCCCGTTCAGTGTGTAATGGTGATATTGATTCCTTCTTCCCATGTGTATAACCTTACATTTATCATTTTTAAACCTCATCTGCCACCTTTCAGCCCAAGTTTCCAACTTATCCAGATCCATCTGTAGCAGAATACTATCTTCTCTTGTATTAACTGCTTTACATAGTTTTGTATCATCTGCAAATATCGATATTTTACTGTGTAAACCTTCTACCAGATCATTAATGAATATGTTGAAGAGAACAGGTCCCAATACCGACCCCTGCGGTACCCCACTGGTCACAGCAACCCAGTTAGAGACTATACCATTTATAACCACCCTCTGCTTTCTATCACTAAGCCAGTTACTAACCCATTTACACACATTTTCCCCCAGACCAAGCATTCTCATTTTGTGTACCAACCTCTCGTGCGGCACGGTATCAAACGCTTTGGAAAAATCGAGATATACCACGTCCAATGACTCACCGTGGTCCAGCCTATAGCTTACCTCTTCATAAAAACTGATTAGATTGGCTTGACAGGAGCGATTTCTCATAAACCCATGCTGATATGGAGTTAAACAGTTATTCTCATTGAGATAATCCAGAATAACATCCCTCAGAAACCCTTCAAATATTTTACCAACAATAGAGGTTAGACTTACTGGCCTATAATTTCCAGGTTCACTTTTAGAGCCCTTTTTGAATATTGGCACCACATTTGCTATGCGCCAGTCCTGCGGAACAGACCCTGTCGCTATAGAGTCCCTAAAAATAAGAAATAATGGTTTATCTATTACATTACTTAGTTCTCTTAGTACTCGTGGGTGTATGCCATCCGGACCCAGAGATTTATCTATTTTAATCTTATTTAGCCGGTTTCGCACCTCTTCTTGGGTTAGATTGGTGACCCTTAATATAGGGTTTTCATTGTTTCTTGGGATTTCACCTAGCATTTCATTTTCCACCGTGAATACCGTGGAGAAGAAGGTGTTTAATATGTTAGCTTTTTCCTCGTCATCTACAACCATTCTTTCCTCACTATTTTTTAAGGGGCCTACATTTTCAGTTTTTATTCTTTTACTATTGATATAGTTGAAGAACAGTTTGGGATTAGTTTTACTCTCCTTAGCAATGTGCTTCTCTGTTTCCTTTTTGGCAGCTTTAATTAGTTTTTTAGATAAAGTATTTTTCTCCCTATAGTTTTTTAGAGCTTCAATGGTGCCATCCTGCTTTAGTAGTGCAAATGCTTTCTTTTTACTGTTAATTGCCTGTCTTACTTCTTTGTTTAGCCACATTGGGTTTTTCCTATTTCTAGTCCTTTTATTCCCACAAGGTATAAACCGCTTACAGTGCCTATTTAGGATGTTCTTAAACATTTCCCATTTATTATCTGTATTCTTATTTCTGAGGATATTGTCCCAGTCTACCAGATTAAGGGCATCTCTAAGCTGGTCAAACTTTGCCTTCCTAAAGTTCAGTGTTTTTGTGACTCCCTGACAAGTCCCCCTAGTGAAAGACAGGTGAAACTGTACAATATTGTCGCTATTTCCTAGATGCCCGACCACCTGCAGATTTGTTATTCTGTCAGGTCTATTAGATAGTATTAGGTCTAAAAGTGCTGCTCCTCTGGTTGGATTCTGCACCAATTGTGAAAGATAATTTTTCTTGGTTATTAGCAGAAACCTGTTGCCTTTATGGGTTTCACAGGTTTCTGTTTCCCAGTTAATATCCGGGTAGTTAAAGTCCCCCATAACCAGGACCTCATTATGGGTTGCAGCTTCATCTATCTGCTTTAGAAGTAGACTTTCCATGGTTTCTGTTATATTTGGGGGTTTGTAACAGACCCCAATGAGAATTGTTACCATTTTTCCCTCCATGAATTTCGACCCATATGGACTCGACATCCTCATTCCCTTCGCTAATATCCTCCCTTAAAGTGGACTTTAGACAAGACTTTACATAGAGACAAACCCCTCCTCCTCTCCGATTTTTACGATCCTTTCTAAACAGACTGTAACCCTGTAAGTTAACTGCCCAGTCATAGCTTTCATCTAACCATGTCTCGGTTATTCCCAATGTGTACCCCTGGAACCTAATTAAAAGTGCATAGAGCCTACTTTTTTATTTTAGGCCTACTAAGTCTGTCTGCGGTCCCTCCTAATAGTCCTCCGCTGACCACACCAATGCTGCCTGTGTACCCCTGGAACGTAATTAAAAGTGCATAGAGCCTACTTTTTTTATTTTAGGCCTACTAAGTCTGTCTGCGGTCCCTCCTTCCAATTGTCCTCCACTGACCACACCAATGCTGCCTGTGTACCCCTAGAACCTATTGAACCTGCCTAATTAAAAGTGCATAGAGCCCAATTTTTTTATTTTAGGCCTAGTAAGTCTGTCTGCGGTCCCTCCTTCCAATTGTCCTCCGCAGACCACACCAATGCTGCCTGTGTACCCCTGGAACCTAATTAAAAGTGCATAGAGCCTCCTTTTTTTATTTTAGGCCTAAGTCTGTCTGCGGTTCCTCCTTCCAATTGTCCTCCACTGACCACACCAATGCTGCCTGTGTACCCCTAGAACCTATTGAAAAATGCATAGAGCCAACTTTTTTATTTTAGGCCTAGTAAGTCTGTCTGCGGTCCCTCCTTCCAATTGTCCTTCGCTGACCACACCAATGCTGCCTGTGTACCCCTGCAAGATAATTGAAACTGCATGGAGCCTACTTTTTTATTTTAGGCCTACTAAGTCTCTGCGGTCCCTCCTTCCAATAGTCCTCCACTGACCACACCAATGCTGCCTGTGTACCCCTGGGAACCTATTTAAAAGTGCATAGAGCCAACTTTTTTAATTTTAGGCCTAGTAAGTCTGTCTGCGGTCCCTCCTTCCTCCACTGACCAAACCAATGCCGACCGTGTACCCATGTAACCTTTTTTTAAACCTGCATCGAGCCGACTTTGTGGTGTAAGGCCTACTAGCAGTGTCTGTCTGCGCCACTCAATACAGCTGTCCTCTTTAAAAAAAAATGACCTGCAATTGTCAGGCTTTCAACCTATCGGAATTTTAAAACTGCAGTGGGGCTACTAGTTGGGGCCTTCTAACAGTGTCTGCCGCTCCAAGGTGTTCTCCAGGTTGCCTTTCCTGAGCTTCGATCTTCAGGCTCTCGTTAAATAGTTGTTAAATGGAACAAATGCAGTGGGGCTACTAGTTGGGTTGGAGCCTACTAACGGTGTCTGCCGCTCCTTGCTGTTCTCCTGGTTTCCTGTCCTGAGCTTCGATCTTCAGGCTCTCATTAAGTAGTTGTTAATATAACACTGGATTTGGCCTACTAGTTTGGCTGGGGCCTACTAACGGTGTCTGCCGCTCCTTGCTGTTCTCCTGGTTTCCTGTCCTGAGCTTTGATCTTCAGGCTCTCATTAAGTAGTTAATATAACACTGCAGTTGGCCTACTAGTTTGGTTGGGGCCTACTAACGGTGTCTGCCGCTCCTTGCTGTTCTGGTTTCCTGTCCTGAGCTTCGATCTTCAGGCTCTCGTTAAGTAGTTTTTAATATAGCAGTGGATTTGGCCTACTAGTTTGGTTGGGGCCTACTAATGGCGCCTGCCGCTCCTTGCTGTTCTCCTCCACTGAACAAAGCAGTGCCGCCTGTTAACTACTGTTACCAATTTTGAATTGCATTTAGACTACTTACTGATTTGGGCCTACTCACTGTGTCAGCCTCTGATTACAGTTGTCCTCCACTGAACAAAGCAATGCCGCCTGGTTAGTCCTGTTACCAATTTTGAAATGCATTTAGCCCACTTTATTATTTGGGCCTATATCTGTGTTTCCTCCTCATCCTGCCCATTGCCCAGCCAGTGCTAGATGAGTCTGCTGGTACATTGACCCAGACCACTACATTCCCCTTGCACACTACACAGCCAGATTCTGACCCTGCTGAAAGTGAGGTTCCCCTTCCCGCATACTATACCACCTTACACGGGGACAAAGAGGAAGGTGCAGATGAAAGTGCAGGTTCCTTCATCAGGTGGGGGGAATACTCGTTGGCGACGTCACTGGCACAGGGCCCCTCATAGTACGCAAAAGTGTCGCTGCCGGTGGGAGGCGCCCCCGCCGTGCAAACACACCGCCGTACTTTGAGGGGCCCTGTGCCAGTGCCAATGCAAACGAGTGGGCCACCCCTGCTTGCTCAGGATCACGGCACTTGCAAAGTTGAAATACTTACCTCTCCCTGCTCCACAGCCGTGACGTGGTCCACGTTTCCTGGGCCCACTAAATACTTGAACCAGCCATACCCCCAACTTTAGCCAAATGACCCCCAATATCCAATGCCTAACTATTATTATAAGGTAAATTAAGATTGACAAGCTTCAGTACCAAGAATAGATGTTTTTGCCATTAAAATGGGCACTGTAGGTGTTTTCCTGGCCTCCACTCACTGCCGACTATGTTTCCCCATTGACTTGCATTGGGTTTCGGGTTTCGGTCGATCCCCGACTTTTCGCGATAATCAGCCGATTTCACTCGACTCGACTTTTGAGGTAGTCGGGTTTCACGAAACCCGACTTCACCCTAAAAAAGTAAAAGTCGCTCAACCCTAGTCGTTACTGGTTTTCTGCTACTGAGCAAGGTGGATATTAAACCAGCTGAGAACCCTTCTTTCTCTAACAATGACCATTCAAATGCCAGGCTGTCAAATGTAGCCCGGAGTTCTGTGGGTGGTTTGAAGGGACCCTGTGTTAGAAGGTCCTGCTCCTCTGGGAGTACCCACGGGTCTGTCACTGACATAACTCTCAGCCAGTAAAACCATGGTCTTTTTGGCCAGAAGGGAGCTATTACAATTACCCTGGCTTTGTCCTCCCTGATCTTCTTCAGAACTGCTGGGATTAGACATATCGGTGGGAAGGCATACAAGAGTCCTGACGTCTATTCTATCCTGAAGGCGTCTACTGCCAACGGTCTGTCTGCTGGGTTCAGGGAGCAGAACTTTTTTGTTGGCTTTTGAGGTCTAAAGAGGTCTACACTGGGTCTTCTCCACATGTGCACTATCCGTTGAAAAATGGACTTTTTTAGGGACCATTCCCCTTGGCTTAAGTGGTTCCTGCTTAAAAAGTCTGCCTTTATGTTCTCCAAACCTCGAATATGCAGGGCAGATAATGAAAGGAAATGCCTTTCGGCTAGAGTCATGAGTCTCTTGGTTATGTGCATCAGTGACCGAGAACAGGTGCCTCCCTGGTGGTTCACGTATGCGACCGCTGTTCGGTTGTCCGATAGGACTTTCACATGATGCACTGACAAGTGTGTAAGTAATCTCTTTAGCGCTCTTTCGATTGGTAGGAGTTCCCACTCATCTGAGGATAGAGTTTTCTTCTCTTGAGCCCAGGGGTCTTGGACCCATAGTGTGTCTGAGTGAGCTCCCCACCCCATGGACTGGCGTCCATTGTGATTACTTTGGAGGCTGTGTATGTCCAGGAAACTCCTCTCGGAGATGACTATCTGTAACCACCATCTGAGTGATTGGAGTACAGAGAGTGGGAGAATGAGCTTCTGCTCTAGCTGCCTCTGAAGCTCCAGGTCATTCTGCAGCACACACCATTGTAGTTCTCTTGCATGGAACTGGGCCCATTTTACTGCCTGTATGCAGGAGGTTAGGGACCCTAACACTGACATGGCTTTTCTTAAAGTCATCTCTGTTTTTTTTAATGTTGTCATGATCATCTGTTTGATTTTTACCTCCTTCTCCTCTGGGAGGCGACACTCCTGCGTCACGGAGTCTACCATAATCCCTAGGAAATTGTGGACCATTGCTGGCTCCAGTTTGGATTTCTTGAGGTTCAGTTGCCATCCTAGTGTCTGTAGAGTGTCCATCACTATTCTGACCTGCTCCTGACAGTGAGAAAAGTTTTTCCCCACTATCAGGAAGTCATCTAAGTAGGGTATTATCAGAGTGTCTTTTTCTCGGAGATGTGCTGTGACCTCTGCAATCAGTTTTGTAAACACCCGTGGGGCTGTTGCTATCCCAAAGGGCAGAGCCCTGTACTGAAAGTGACGCAACTGGGACCCCATCTGAACTGCCACTCTGAGGAACTGACGATCTTGTTGTCTGATTGGGACGTGGTAATAAGTGTCCTTTAGGTCTAGGACCGCCATGTAACACTGAGGATATAGGAGCTTCACTGCTGATTTTATTGTTTCCATTTTGAAGGATGGAATTATTAGGTATTTGTTGAGGCCTTTAAAAATGTATTATTGTCCTCCAAGAATTATCCGTTTTTTTTATGAGAAAAAGGGGGGAATAAAATCCTTCCATCCTTTCCTCTTTTGGAACTTCTTCCAAGACGTGTTTGTCTAGGAGTGATGTTACTTCCCCTTCCAGACTGTCTTGTTTCTCTTGAGAGGACTGTACCGGGGTCTGCATGTATCTTTTTGGAGGCCAGTGGTGGAATTTTAATTTTAGGTCTGATCCTATGATCTGTCAGATCCATATGCTGGAGGAGATCCTCTCCCAGGCTGGAAGGAACTGAGAGAGCCTCCCTCCCACCTGAGAAGGACCGTCACTGGGAAGGTTTTTTTTGGTGTCCCTGGGGAACTTGCCAAAATAGAAGCGTCTTCCTCCCCTGGGTCGCTTGTCCAAGTTGCTCCTGTCTCGGTCTCTAAACTGCTGCCTTCGGAATTTTTGGCCTCTCTGAAAGGAGCGCCGTAAGAGCTGAAATGGCTTCTTTGGAAAATGTTTTTCTTTTTGTCACCGCCCTTTTCTAATACCTCGTTTAATGCCGGTCCAAACAAGAAGTTCCCCTCACATGGCAAAGAGCAAAGCTTCATCTTTGACTGAGTATCTCCTGGCCAGCATTTAAGCCATACGGCACGACGCCCTGTGTTGGCTAAAGCTGCTGATTTTGCTGCTGCGTCTGCTGATGCTTTAGCTAGAAACACTGCCACTGGTCTCATGGTTGGTATTGCCTCCAGGATAGTTTCTCTGGGAACTTTTTGTTTTACCTGTTCCTCCAGGTTGTCTATCCAGATTTTTAGGGATCTGGCTACACAACTGGCCGCGATAGCTGACCTTAGTGCTCCTGCTGAGACTTCCCATGCTGTTTTCAGGGAACCGTCCACTTTTCTGTCCAGAGGTTCTTTTAGAGAACCTAAATCCTCGAATGGCAGGGAGGATTTTCTGGCAACTTTTGAAATTGCCACATCATTTTTTGGGGCTCTATCCCAAGATGAGGACACCTCCTCTTTAAAAGGATACCTTCTCTTTAGGGAGGTGGTTATTTGGGACCTTTTATCCGGTTTTTGCCATTCCCTTTTAAACAGTTCTTGTAGTTGTTCATTAATAGGGAATGACCTCCATTTTCTCTTTTGCAGACCACTGAACATAAGTTCTTGGCTGTCTTTTTTGCCTTCTCGTCTACCAGCCCCATGGTAGAGCGAACAGCTTTTATAAGCTTATCCGTAGCCTCCGCTGGAAATGTATCCTCCTCCTCTGAGCTACTATCTGAGCGGGCTGTATCTGAGTCCTCCTCTGACTCCCTTTGGGATGCTACTGAGGGGCTGGATCTGTCCCTAGATCTGGCATCTGTGTCAGCTGTCTGTAATGCTTTTACGAATCTAGAGACTTCGGACTGGATCAGAGATCTTAGGCTGTCCGTAAAGGAGGGTGTTTCCTCCGCCACCGTCTTGTTGATACACTCCTGACAGTCTTTTACCCCAAGATGTCTTTAAAGGCTTTTAACATAAGGGACATTCCTTATTTATAGCTTTTGCCTTATACTTTTTGGGGACCTCCTATACTCCACCCCACAATGTATGTAAGAAAAGAGGGGAGAGACGGAGATAAGAGAAAAGAACAGAAATTAGCATGCTGGACTTTCTCGCAGTTAACTCACCACTCGGACTCTTTCAAAGTACGGGTACCGGATCTGGAGGTTGACTGGTTTTCTCTGTGTCTCCCAATGAGACCAGGGACCCCTGCTTGGTATGGCGATCCGTCCGTACGCTGTCCGAGCGGCTTCTGCTGCTGCCATGGCGGATCTGGCTCTTTTCACTTGAGCGAGACCGCCTCTCCTGCACCTCTTGCTGTGGCATTAAATGTTCTGGTGAAAAGCTCTCCATCATACACACTACCACATAACATGAGTAGTCACCTTCAACCTGGCCTGGTTTTAGTGACACAGGGCAGCACTTCTAGTTTGTTTAAATAGATTCATTTCCTCCTTTTTTTTTTTTTTTTAATGAATCACCTGGTTGATCCTGCTATTACTGGTCGCTTCATAGTCAGGTGCATGTGCGCACCTGTCATGATTTGATTACCTGGCTGATCGTGCCTGCACCACTTCCGGTGCTCATAGATGCAATCAATCACCTGGTTGATCCTGCCTTTGCCGGCCACCCAGCGTGACGCCTGCCCAATGAGACAATATCTGAGCGCGCACCCGGCAACCACTTCCGGTGCGCGCTCTCTCCAGGCCGCCCAGCGTGACGTCTGCGCAGCCGCATTGTGTACCGGCTTGTGTGCTCGCACTGATTTCTCGGCCCCTCCTCTGGTCCCCGCTTGATCCCGGGTCCAAAGCCGACGATGCGCTTCCCTGCTTGCAGCATCAGCTGAGCGCCACATAGACACGCCCCCTCACTTCCGGTCGCGGTGTAGAGCGCCGAGGAGGGCGCATGCACAGCCTTACCCTCACCCCTGCAGCTCCATGATGTCCCGCAATGCTGCCCCATACCTTGCTTCACGGGGAGAAACACCATGCTGCTCCTTGCAGGTACCATCCGTCTTTGGGGAATGGGGAGGGGAGGGTTGCTGTGTGCTCAACAGGGCCCAATCTTCACCCGGGCGTTCGCCTCACGGGCTGTGGGCATGCTTCGCTCAGGGGGAGGCATGGAATACATGGCCTCCGAGGCGACTACCAGTACCTGGTGACGGGTGCAGCAGACCAGCGCCTGCCCAAATCCATCAGAAGTCTTCTATCTTGAGGGTTCCCCGTCAAGGACAGGAAACCAACTGATGTGGAGAGGAGCCGCCCCTTTTATCTTGAAGGTTTCCTTTCCTTGATGGGCGGATCCCCTCTCTCGTGGTGTCGTCATGTATGATGGAAAAATAAAGTTATTGCTTTAAGTAGAAGGGAAGCAAAAAACAAAAGCGAAAATGGCCTTGGGGTGAAAAGGTTTAATATTTTTACAATAATTGGTTTACTTTGTCCAACTACATGATTTTCATTTTTTTGCAGGCTGATCGCTTGTATAGCACAGCAAACAGTCTAGCAAACGGTCAGCGCTGCACTGACAAAGTTGGTGATCACGGTCTGAGCATGATCAAGCAACTTTTCTAGCTCTAGTGAGCAGGGTCGTGACAACTATCAGGACCCTGCAATGACGTCACGGGGTCTCCGATCCAAAGGCATAAAGACCTTATGCAGGACCACTCCTGACACTGCGTAGCGGTGTCAGCTGTGAGGATCAAACGAAACCTGGTGGTGATTGCACGTGCACAGCCTCTGTGTGCACAAAATTATCGGGACGTAGCCATATGTCCCAGGTCAATATGAAACCAGGTAACAGGGATGTATGGATACATCTCAGGTGGGAGAGGGGTTATACCTATGAACAAAAATTCATTGTAAACAATACATCTTAGGATAATAACTTCTTCCGCAATTGGATGTGTTTAAATAAAATGTTCCTGTGATAATCTAATAAAAGCGTCCCTCCTGTGTAATGGCTGTGTCTGATCATACCAAATCTTCAGCAGGGGGGGGGGCTGCAATATGCCCATGACTGTGGTGCCAAGGGGAGTGGGAACATGTGAAGGCAGTGCAGTGGGATTGGTTGAAAGGGGACAAAGGAGGGGGTGGGTGTTTAGGCTGAGGAGGGTGTGGGTATAAAGAAAAATGTGTGGTTAGGGACAGTACATGTGGCATTAGCAGGGAAAGAAGAAAAAAGCACACGTGCTTACCATGGCCTCTGTAGATTCCATGCTGTCGCAGCTGTGGGACATGGCCCGGTCGAGAAGGGGTGGCTGGCTGGAAGACCAGCTGGCGACGCTTTTTGGAGCACAAGGAACCCAGGGCACCAGGACAAGGAGGACCCGGCCACCAGAACGTCTTATCGCCTGAGGCAGGTACGTGCGGTAGACGCCGGCCTCGGAGTCTCTCCGGGGACCCTGCAGAGGGTACAGGCCGCGGTGATGGTATCCGGCCTGACCCACCCTCTGGCAGGAATCCATCGGCCGGCGCTGCTGGCGTGGGTAGGCGGCCTAGGGCTGCGGCGGTGCAGGCGCACCCTGAAGCGATGGCTGCACATGGTGTAGCCATGGAGGTGGGACACGTGGCATTGGTGAGGAGAGGCGGCAATTAGAGGCGGGGTGCGGCAATAACGGTGGCTCCGGCGCCGACGTGGAGCAGGAATGGAGCGTCGGGTCAGCAACGGCCTGGAGATGTGTGCACTGCGGCGGGTGACCCTGTAACAGACGCTGCAGGGGTACCTGGCAGGTCCGGTGCACTGAGCAGCAGATCGGCGGGCAGGCGGATTCCGGGCCCTCAACCTGGCCCTGTGCGGCCAGGGCGTACTGTGACAGCGGCGCACAGACGAAGTCAGCAGAAGGCTCAGCAGGAGGGCAGGCGTGGGGACAGACAGGCGGCTGGCAGGTCGAGGTCGGCGAGGAGATCAAGGAATAGATCATCTTCTCCTGCTTCGGTCCCCCCGGTGACGAGGAGGCCGGGGGCACGGGCCTGGAGCAACAAAGCGGCGGAGAATTCCGGATCCAGCAGTGACCTAAACGGCTATCGCGAACCCCTGGATTCTGGAAGCACGGCTGTTGGGAACTCAGCACCTACGCAGCCTCGTGTGTGTGAGTATAGTCCTTGTACGCCAATTAGTGGGGTTCGGTCGGGGGACTTAGGGGAGAACTGTGGTGAGGCTGGTAATTTTGGGATTCCCGGGGTGAGAGAGCTTTTGTCAAGTATGTCACAGATTTTGAGGAGGCTGGATGGGAGGGCGCAGATAGTTTACGGGCATCCCCTGTGGGAGCGTGGTTACCTGCTTTGGGTCAGGGTTCAGTAGGGCCTTTGGGTTCGGACATGTTGAATGGGGGGAGCAGTCAGCGTCAGGTGGGGTGTCAGTGGCTATACAAACTGGAAAGGATAAGGCTGATACTGGATATTGGATGATAGGGCAAGAGGGGAGGTTTACATTTGTTTTGAAGGGCCTTTAGGCGCTCATTTAAAACAAGAAGTAAAGGAAAAAATTGGGAAGGATGAATATGTGGAGATTTTCTCCCTCCTTCCTTTGGAAAAATTTAATCTAGAAAAGGGGAAGAAGGATGATAGCAGAAAAGAGGAAGAGGAAAAGCGTAGGTGGCGTTTGATTCCGCAGACATTCGTTAATTGACAGCAGGCGTTTGCTATTTTGGCGAGTGTTATTGGTGAAACGTTTCAAGAAAATTGTTCGGGTCTTTTTTTGTTACTTGAATGCTATTGGTGAAGCATATAGGGCGTACGGTGACCTGGCATGGCTGCGGTACGATGAGCAATTTAGGCAAAGGAAGGCAGTTAGGCCTGAGATAAAATGGGACCAGAAAGATATAGGGTTGTAGTTGAAAGTTATGGCACCAACACGGTTTGGGCAGTCCTTTCACGGGGGCGGAGGGAGTGTTGGGCAGCATCCGGGACAGGGAGGTGGGGGTCAAGGGACTCAGGGGACGAAATACAAAACAGGGATGTGTTGGCAGTTTAATGACGGCCAATGCAAGTACGGTAGCACTTGTAAATTCAAGCATGTACGTTCCCACTGCAATGGGGCCTCACATGGAGCGGCCAAATGTTTTAGAAAAGCGAGGGGTAGACCTGCAGTGGGTTTTGGTCAAGGGGGTGACACCAGTGAATGTACAAAAGATGGCCCCTTGTCTAAATAGGTATCCGGATAGGTTAAAGGCGAAGTTACTTTTCAAAGGTTTTTCTGAGGGTTTTCGGATTTCTCATCCCACTCATGAGGTCCCTTTTTCAAAAAAGAATCCGAGGTCAGCTGATTTACATGCAGATGTTGTTATGGCAAAATTGGCGAAGAAGGTGGATTTGGGGCGAATGGCAGGGCCGTTTAGTTGTTTACCTGGGGAGGGAGTGATTGTTTCGCCCTTGGGGGTTGTTCCAAAGAAGGAACCTAACAAGTTTTGTTTGATTCAACATTTGTCATACCCTAAAGGGCTATCTGTTAATGATGGCATTGCTGAGGAGCTGTGCTCCGTGGTATACACATCTTTCGATGCAGCCGTGCAATGGGTACGTAGGTATGGCGCTGGTGCGTTAATGGCTAAGACAGATGTTGAATCGGCTTTCCGATTACTTCCGGTTCACCCAGATAGCATTCCTCTTTTGGGTTGCTTTTGGAATTGTTTTTATTTGGATAGGTGTTTACCCATGGGCTGTTCGATTTCTTGCTCACTATGAGTCTTTTGGTACTTTTTTAGAGTGGGTTGTGCGGGATGTTTCGCAGGTTCCTTCAGTCATCCACTACCTGGATGATTTTTTGCTTGTTGGACCGCCAGATTCATTATTGTGTAGGAATTTGTTTGCTACCATGGAATGGGTGTCGGGACACTTTGGTGTTCCATTAGCGCAGGAAAAGACGGAGGGCCCATGCACGGTGTTGAGTTTTTTGGGAATTCTTATCGATTCTGAGAGAATGGAGTGCAGGTTGCCCGAGGATAAGTTATCTCTCCAGCAGGAGGTGCTGAGTTGAAAAATTGCACAAGGTTACATTGAAGGAGTTACAGTCGCTGTTAGGTCGTTTGAATTTTGCATGTCGTATTATGCCTATGGGTAGAATTTTTTCTGGAGTGCGGTCGGCGCATCATTTCATTCGATTGAATAAAGAGCATAGAGAGGATTTAATTGTTTGGAGGCGTTTTTTAGAAAAATATAATGGAAGGTCTTTGATTCTACAGGAGGAACTTAATGATTTTGATTGAGATTTTTACGGATGCGGCGGGCAGTGTTGGTTACGGCGCCTATTGTGGAGGTAAATGGAGCATTGGCGTTTGGCCCGATTGGTGGTGTAAAAATGGATTTATCAAAAATTTGGTGTTGCTGGAATTGTTTCCAATCGTTGTATCTGTGTTTATCTGGGTCAACATGTTTAAAGATAGGCGGGTGCGTTTCCATTGCGATAATGCGAGTGTGGTGGCGGTGATTAATAGCCTTTCTTCTTCCTCTTCCCCATTGATTAGATTGGTGCGGGAGTTGGTGTTGCGGTGCCTGGAGTTGAATACATGTATTTCAACTGTTCATGTACCCGGCGTTCAAAATTCTATTGCGGATGCTTTGTCTCGTTTGCAATGGGAGCGTTTCCGGGAGTTGGCACCATACGCAGAGGAGGCAGGAACAGGATGCCCTTCACATTTGTGACAGGCTTCGGGTCGGGACGGACTTGGTCAGGTGACGAATTGTCGTGGCATACATGGGAGCAGTGGTTAGATCAGTTGGGTACGGTTGTGTCTGACAGTGATAAGATAATGGCGCTTTTGTTATTGATAGGGTCAGCGGAGGAATGGGGTTGGTCAGTGTCAAAGTTGAACAAATTTATAGCTGGTGTGGCTTTTGGTCTCAAGCTTCAGGGTTCTATGGATGTTACGAAAGACTTTTTGATATGACAGGCATTAAGATGTTTTCGTAAAGGATCCTCAATTTGCGACAAGCGCAGGCCCATAACTTTTGGGATGTTGGAACGTTTGGGGGGGCCTTTGGGGGAGATTTGTAGTTCTCATTTTGAGACCGTTTCGCTTGGCTTTTTCTTTGGCCTTTTTTGGGGCATTGAGACTTGGGGAGCTGGTGTCCCCTACAAAGGATTTGGCCAGGGGCTTATTAGCCGAGAATGTAGATTTTTGGGCAGGGGGTATTACCTTTTGGATTAGACGTTCAAAGACTGACCAGCTGGGGGAAGGGAAAACGGGTGGTGTTAGGGAAGGTGGTGGGTGGTTTGATGTGTCCACATCGTTGTTTGGAGGATTATTGGGGATTGTAGTATGGTAGGTCCGGTCCACTGTTGAGGCACCGTCAAAGGGAGTTTTTGTCGCGGTTTCAATTTACGGTGGTGTTAAAAAAAAAAAAAAAGTCTTAGTGTTGTTAGGTCTTGACTTTTTCTTCGGTTCACACTCATTTAGAATTGGGGCAGCGTCGGAGGCGGATTTCTTGGGTTTGGGTGCGGATGTAATAAAGCGTATAGGAAGATGGACGTCTAATCGATATTTGTCTTACGTTCGGCGTTGAAGTGAGTATCTTGATCGAGGGTGGACATTTGTTATTTTGGTATTAATAATTGTTGTATCTTGCAGGTCGGACTCATCTGTTGGCTTGGATACTTGGACATTCCTTCGTTCATTGGGGAGCGATTCAGGCTGACGTTAGGCAAAATGGGAGGCAATTGGGTTTTTGCAGAGATACAGTGGTTGTTCGTTGGTTGGGATTTCGGGGCATGTTGTGGTGCAGATTGTCTGAATTTTCCCACTCTGCTCGGTTGGATCGCGCGCCGGATATAGTGGTGGTACATTTGGGAGGGAACGACTTGAGGTCTAAGCCGGTGAGGGAGTTGATTCGGGATATCCGCTTTGCCTTCCTGAGATTGTGGGTATCTTTTCCTGGGATGATGACGGTTTGGTCGGATATCGTGCCGAGGAAGACTTGGAGGGCGGCACGTTCTCATAAGGGTATTAACAGGGCACGGGTCAAGCTGAACAGGGCTGTAGGAAGTTTTGTTTCCCTGAATGGGGGTGTGGCGGTTCGGCATTTGAAATTGGAAGATGGGGTGGGGAACTTTTGGAGGAATGACTGTGTTCATTTAACCCCTTAGCAACCGCCGATACGCCTTTTAACGGCGGCCGCTAAGGGTACTTAAACCACAGCGCCGTTAATTAACGGCGCTGTGGAAAAAGTAAATAGCGCCCCCCAGAGTCGGATTTTCTCCGGGGTCTCGGCTGCCGGGGGTAGCCGAGACCCCAGAGAACATGATTCGGGCGTTTTTTAACCCACCCCGCATTTGCGATCGACGGTAATTAACCGTTTACCGGCGATCACAAAAAAAATAAATAAAACGCGATCTCTTTTTAATTTCTCTGTCCTCCGATGTGATCGCACATCGGAGGACAGAGAAAAGGGGTCCCAGGTAGCCCCCCAATACTTACCTATCTCCCCCGATGCTCCTCGTGGCTCCCGGTGGGCGCCGCCATCTTCAAAATGGCGGGCGCATGCGCAGTGCGCCCGCCGGCCGGCCCCGCGAGAATCTTTGGGGTCTCGGCTGCCGGGGGTAGCCGAGACCCCAAAGAGCATGATCGGGGTCGGTTTTACCGACCCCTGTTTTGCGATCGCCGGTAATTAACTGTTTACCGGCGACCGCAAAAAAAAAAAGAAAAAGTCAAAGTGTAATTCTCTGTCCTCTGATGTGATCGCACATCAGAGGACAGAGAAATAGGGGGATTCGGGGACCCTGCCATACTCACCTGTGTCCCTGGGTCCTCCTGCTGCTCCTCCTGGCCGACGGCAAAAGAAAATAGCGGGCGCATGCGCAATGCGCCCGCCATCTGTCTCCATCTGCCGGCCGGCAGGAGAAGAGCAGTTGGGGCTAAAATTAGGGTTAGGGGTAGGGTCAGGGGTAGGGTTAGGGTTAGGGCTAAATTTAGGGTTAGGGTTGGGGCTAAATTTAGGGTTAGGGTCGGGGCTAAATTTAGGGTTAGGGTCGGGGCTAAATTTAGGGTTAGGGTTGGGGCTAAATTTAGATTTAGGGTTGGGGCTAAATTTAGGGTTAGGCTTCTTTCACACTTACGTCGGTACGGAGCCGTCGCAATGCATCGGCCCGACATACCGACGCACGTTGTGAAAATTGTGCACAACGTGGGCAGCGGATGTAGTTTTTCAACGCATCCGCTGCCCAATCTATGTCCTGGGGAGGAGGGGGCGGAGTTACGGCCACGCATGCACGGTCAGAAAGGGCGGATGCGACATACAAAAAAACGTTACATTGAACTTTTTTTGTGCTGACGGTCCGCCAAAACACTGATCCAGTGCACGACAGACGCGACGTGTGGCCATCCGTCACGATCTGTCGGCAATACAAGTCTATGGGCAAAAAACGCATCCTGCGGGCACATTTGCAGGATCCGTTTCTTGTCCAAAACGACGGATTGCGACGGATGCCAAACAACGCAAGTGTGAAAGTAGCCTTAGGGTTAGGGTTGGGGCTAAAGTTAGGGCTAGGATTGGGGCTAAAGTTAGGGTTAGAGTTTGGATTAGGGTTAGGGTTTGGATTAGGGTTAGGGTTGGCATTAGGGATACGCTTGGGATTAGTGTTAAGGTTAGGGTTGTGATTAGGGGTGTATTGGGATTAGGGTTAGGTTTGAAGTTAGGGTTGAGATTAGGATTAGGGGTGTGTTGGATTTAGGGTTTTGATTAGGGTTATGGTTAGGGTTGACATTAGGGTTGTTTTGGGGTAAGGGTTGTGATTATGGTTAGGGTTAGTGATTAGGATTATGGATCAGGTTGGGATTAGGGTTAGGGGTGTGTTGGGGTTAGGGTTGGAGCTAGAATTGGGGGGTTTCCACTGTTTAGGTACATCAGGGGGTCTCCAAACACGATAGCCAATTTTGCGCTCAAAAAGTCAAATGGTGCTCCCTCCCATCTGAGCTCTGCCGTGCGCCCAAACAGTGGGTTACCCCCACATATGGGGCATCAGCATACTCGGGATAAATTGGACAACAACTTCTGGGGTCCAATTTCTCTTGTTACCCTTGTGAAAATAAAAACTTGGGGGCTACAAAATCCTTTTTGTGGAAAAATATATACATATTTTTTTATGACTCTGCATTATAAACTTCTGTGAAGCACTTGGGCATTCAAAGTTCTCACCACACATCTATATAAGTTCCTTGGGGGGTCTAGTTTCCAAAACGGGGTCACTTGTGGGGGGTTACTACTGTTTAGGTACATCAGGGGCTCTGCAATCGCAACATAATGCCCACAGACCATTCTATCTAAGTCTGCATTCCAAAAAGGCGCTCCTTCCCTTCCGAGCTCTGCCGTGCGCCCAAACAGTGGTTTACCCCCACATATGGCGCATCAGCGTACTCGGGATAAATTGGACAACTATTGCAGTCCAATTTCTCCTGTTACCCTTGTGAAAATAAAAACTTGGGGGCTACAATATCTTTTTTGTGGAAAAAAAAATATTTTTTATTTTCACGACTGCATTCTAAACTTCTGTGAAGCACTTGGGCATTCAAAGTTCTCACCACACATCTAGATAAGTTCCATGGGGGGTCTAGTTTCCAAAATGGGGTCACTTGTGGAGGGTTTCTACTGGTTAGGTACATCAGGGGCTCTGCAAACGCAACATAATGCCCGCAGACCATTCTATCAAAGTCTGCATTCCAAAACGGCGCTCCTTCCTTCCGAGCTCTACCATGCGCCCAAACAGTGGTTTACCCCCACATATGGGGTGCCAGCATACTCGGGACAAATTGGACAACAACTTTTGGGGTCCAATTTCTCCTGTTACCCTTGTGAAAATAAGAATTTGTGGTCGAAAAGATCATTTTTGAGTAAACAAAAGCGATTTTTTATTTTCACGACTCTACGTTATAAACTTCTGTGAAGCACTTGGGGGTTCAAAGTGCTCACAACACATCTAGATAAGTTCCTTAAGGGGTCTAGTTTCCAAAATGGTGTCACTTGTGGGGAGTTTCCACTGTTTAGGCACATCAGGGGCTCTCTAAACGTGACATGGCGTCCGATCTCAATTCCAGCCAATTCTGCATTGAAAAAGTCAAACGGCGCTCCTTCACTTCTAAGTTCTGCGGTGCGCCCAAAAAGTGGTTTACCCCCACATATGGGGTATTGGCGTATTCAGGAGAAATTGCATAACAAAATTTATGGTTACATTTCTGTTTTTACACTTGTGAAAATAAAAAAAATGGTTCTGAATTAAGATGTTTGCAAAAAAAAGTTAAATGTTCATTTTTTCCTTCCACATTGTTTCAGTTCCTGTGAAGCATGTAAAGGGTTAATAAACTTCTTGAATGTGGTTTTGAGAACCTTGAGGGGTGTAGTTTTTAGAATGGTGTCACACTTCATTATTTTCTATCATATAGACCCCTCAAAATGACTTAAAATGTGATGTGGTCCCTAAAAAAAAAATGGTGTTGTAAAAATGAGAAATTGCTGGTCAACTTTTAACCCTTATAACTCCCTAACAAAAAAAATTTTGTTTCCAAGATTGTGCTGATGTAAAGTAGACATGTGGGAAATGTTATTTATTAACTATTTTTCATGACATATTTCTCAGATTTAAGGGCATAAAAATACAAAGTTTGAAAATTGCAAAATTTTAAAAATTTTCGCCATATTTCCGTTTTTTCATAAATAATCGCAAGGAATATCGAAGAAATGTTACCACTAACATGAAGTACAATATGTCACGAAAAAACAATCTCAGAATCAGCGGGATCCGTTGAAGCGTTCCAGAGTTATAACCTCATAAAGTGACAGTGGTCAGAATTGCAAAAATTGGCTGTCACTAAGGGGTTAAACGATATACGTTTGGACTCGTGGGCGCTAGCCATACAGGCAGGAGTTGAGAGAGCAGGACGGTGGTGGGGCACTCGCGAGCCTGAGGTTGACAAGGCTGCTCGTGGTTGGGTTCTTGGAGTTGATGTTTTATGGGGTGTACTGGCTTCGGTTTACGGGCTCTGGACAGGGTGTTTACCTCAGGAGCTTTTGGAGTTGGTTTGCCCGGAAACAGGTTACCTGGTGCACTCGAGCTGGTGGTTACGCCTGAGGGTAACATAGTAACATAGTTAGTAAGGCCGAAAAAAGACATTTGTCCATCCAGTTCAGCCTATATTCCATCATAATAAATCCCCAGATCTACGTCCTTCTACAGAACCTAATAATTGTATGATACAATATTGTTCTGCTCCAGGAAGACATCCAGGCCTCTCTTGAACCCCTCGACTGAGTTCGCCATCACCACCTCCTCAGGCAAGCAATTCCAGATTCTCACTGCCCTAACAGTAAAAAATCCTCTTCTATGTTGGTGGAAAAACCTTCTCTCCTCCAGACGCAAAGAATGCCCCCTTGTGCCCGTCACCTTCCTTGGTATAAACAGATCCTCAGCGAGATATTTGTATTGTCCCCTTATATACTTATACATGGTTATTAGATCGCCCCTCAGTCGTCTTTTTTCTAGACTAAATAATCCTAATTTCGCTAATCTATCTGGGTATTGTAGTTCTCCCATCCCCTTTATTAATTTTGTTGCCCTCCTTTGTACTCTCTCTAGTTCCATTATATCCTTCCTGAGCACCGGTGCCCAAAACTGGACACAGTACTCCATGTGCGGTCTAACTAGGGATTTGTACAGAGGCAGTATAATGCTCTCATCATGTGTATCTAGACCTCTTTTAATGCAACCCATGATCCTGTTTGCCTTGGCAGCTGCTGCCTGGCACTGGCTGCTCCAGATAAGTTTATCATTAACTAGGATCCCCAAGTCCTTCTCCCTGTCAGATTTACCCAGTGGTTTCCCATTCAGTGTGTAATGGTGATATTGATTCCTTCTTCCCATGTGTATAACCTTACATTTATCATTGTTAAACCTCATCTGCCACCTTTCAGCCCAAGTTTCCAACTTATCCAGATCCATCTGTAGCAGAATACTATCTTCTCTTGTATTAACTGCTTTACATAGTTTTGTATCATCTGCAAATATCGATATTTTACTGTGTAAACCTTCTACCAGATCATTAATGAATATGTTGAAGAGAACAGGTCCCAATACTGACCCCTGCGGTACCCCACTGGTCACAGCGACCCAGTTAGAGACTATACCATTTATAACCACCCTCTGCTTTCTATCACTAAGCGAGTTACTAACCCATTTACACACATTTTCCCCCAGACCAAGCATTCTCATTTTGTGTACCAACCTCTTGTGCGGCACGGTATCAAACGCTTTGGAAAAATCGAGATATACCACGTCCAATGACTCACCGTGGTCCAGCCTATAGCTTACCTCTTCATAAAAACTGATTAGATTGGTTTGACAGGAGCGATTTCTCATAAACCCATGCTGATATGGAGTTAAACAGTTATTCTCATTGAGATAATCCAGAATAACATCCCTCAGAAACCCTTCAAATATTTTACCAACAATAGAGGTTAGACTTACTGGCCTATAATTTCCAGGTTCACTTTTAGAGCCCTTTTTGAATATTGGCACCACATTTGCTATGCGCCAGTCCTGCGGAACAGACCCTGTCGCTATAGAGTCCCTAAAAATAAGAAATAATGGTTTATCTATTACATTACTTAGTTCTCTTAGTACTCGTGGGTGTATGCCATCCGGACCCGGAGATTTATCTATTTTAATCTTATTTAGCCGGTTTCGCACCTCTTCTTGGGTTACATTGGTGACCCTTAATATAGGGTAAAGAAGGTTAGGTTAAAAAAGTTTGTGGGGGGCTTTTTCCCATGGTGTGCCAGTTTTTTTAGCTCCAAGAACCCTCCCCTCAAGTTTTTTACACAATTGTATAAATAGTGTTATTATCTTTGTTTTGTTGATAAATGGCCGCTGTGGCCAAAGAAAAAACGCTCATTTGTTCAGTAATAAGTTTTGGTTTTATGGAGAATTTGGTATGGTGGGATTATGATGTCATGAGAGAGAAGGACCAATCTTGGCGATACACAGTCATGTGCAGGGAGGGGAAAAGGAGAGGGAGGAGTACAGAAGTATACATGAAGGGATCACAAATAAATCTGTCTTTGAGGTAAAATATTTTTTAACCCCTTCCCGACCTTTGACGCCACGTAGGCGTCATGAAAGTCGGTGCCAATCCGACCCATGACGCCTATGCGGCGTCATGGAAAGATCGCGTCCCTGCAGATCGGGTGAAAGGGTTAACTCCCATTTCACCCGATCTGCAGGGACAGGGGGAGTGGTAGTTTAGCCCAGGGGGGGTGGCTTCACCCCCTCGTGGCTACGATCGCTCTGATTGGCTGTTGAAAGTGAAACTGCCAATCAGAGCGATTTGTAATATTTCACCCATTATAACGGGTGAAATATTACAATCCAGCCATGGCCGATGCTGAAATATCATCGGCCATGGCTGGAAATACTAGTGTGCCCCCACCCCACCCCTCCGATCGCCCCCCCACCCCCCCGATCTGGCCGGTACACTGCTCCGGCTCCCCTCCGTCCAGTGCTCCGCTCCCCCCCGTGCTCGTGTCCGCTCCCCCCGTGCTCCAATCACCCCCCCGTGCTCCAATCACCCCCCCTGCACTCCGATCCACCCCCCCCGTGCTCCGTTCCACCCCCCCGTGCTCCATTCCAGCCCCCCCGTGCTCCGTTCCACGCCCCCCGCGCTCCGTTCCACCCCTCCCGCGCTCCGATCCCCCCCCCCCCGTGCTCCGATTTCCCCCCCGTGGTCCCCCCCCACCCTATCATACTTACCGATCCAGCCGTGGTCCCGTCCGTCTTCTCCCGGGCGCCGCCATCTTCCAAAATGGCGGGCGCATGCGCAGTGCGCCCGCCGAATCTGCCGGCCGGCAGATTCGTTCCAAAGTGCATTTTGATCACTGAGATATAATCTATCTCAGTGATCAAAATAAAAAAAATAATAAATGACCCCCCCCCTTTGTCACCCCCATAGGTAGGGACAATAAAAAAATAAAGAAATTTTTTTTTTTCCACTAATGTTAGAATAGGGTTAGGGTTAGGGGTAGGGTTAGGGTTAGGGGTAGGGTTAGGGGTAGGGTTAGGGGTAGGGTTAGGGGTAGGGTTAGGGTTAGGGGTAGGGTTAGGGGTAGGGCTAGGGTTAGGGCTAGGGTTAGGAATGTGCACACGTATTCTGGTCCTCTGCGGATTTTTCCGCTGCGGATTTCATAAATCCGCAGTGCTAAACCGCTGCGGATTTATGGCGGATTTACCGCGTTTTTTTCTGCGCATTTCACTGCGGTTTTACAATTGCGATTTTCTATTGGAGCAGTTGTAAAACCGCTGCGGAATCCGCACAAAGAAGTGACATGCTGCGGAATGTAAACCGCTGCGTTTCCGTGCAGTTTTTCCGCAGCATGTGTACAGCGATTTTTGTTTCCCATAGGTTTACATTGAACTGTACACTCATGGGAAACTGCTGCGGATCCGCAGCGTTTTCCGCAGCGTGTGCACATACCTTTAGAATTAGGCTATGTGCACACGGTGCGGATTTGGCTGCAGATTGGCCGCTGCGGATTCGCAGCAGTGTTCCATCAGGTTTACAGTACCATGTAAACATATGAAAAACCAAATCCGCTGTGCCCATGGTGCAGAAAATACCGCGCGGAAACGCTGCGTTGTATTTTCCGCAGCATGTCAATTCTTTGTGCGGATTCCGCAGCGTTTTACACCTGTTCCTCAATAGGAATCCGCAGGTGAAATCCGCACAAAAAACACTGGAAATCCGCGGAAAATCCGCAGGTAAAACACAGTGCCTTTTACCCGCAGATTTTTCAAAAATGGTGCGGAAATATCTCACACGAATCCGCAACGTGGGCACATAGCCTTAGGGTTAGGGTTGGAATTAGGGTTGTGGTTAGGGTTAGGGGTGTGTTGGGGTTAGTGTTGTGGTTAGGGGTGTGTTGGGGTTAGGGTTGTGATTAGGGTTATGGCTACAGTTGGGATTAGAGTTAGGGGTGTGTTGGGGTTAGTGTTGGAGGTAGAATTGAGGGGTTACCACTGTTCAGGCACATCAGGGGTCTCCAAACGCAACATGGCGCCACCATTGATTCCAGCCAATCTCGTATTCAAAAAGTCAAATGGTGCTCCCTCACTTCCGAGCCCTGACGTGTGCCCAAACAGTGGTTTACCCCCACATATGGGGTACCAGCATACTCAGGACAAACTGCACAACAATTACTGGGGTCCAATTTCTCCTGTTACCCTTGTGAATCTAAAAAAATGCTTGCTAAAACATAATTTTTGAGGAAAGAAAAATGATTTTTTATTTTCACGGCTCTGCGTTGTAAACGTCTGTGAAGCACTTGGGGGTTCAAAGTGCTCACCACATATCTAGACAAGTTCCTTGGGGGGTCTAGTTTCTAAAATGGGGTCACTTGTGGGGGGTTTCTACTGTTTAGGCACACCAGGGGCTCTGCAAACGCAACGTGACACCCGCAGACCATTCCATCAAAGTCTGCATTTCAAAAGTCACTACTTCCCTTCTGAGCCCCGACGTGTGCCCAAACAGTGGTTTACCCCCACATATGGGGTATCAGCGTACTCAGGAGAAACTGGACAACAACTTTTGGGGTCCAATTTCTCCTGTAACCCTTGGGAAAATAAAAAATTCTGGCTAAATAATTATTTTTGAGGAAAGAAAACGTATTTATTATTTTCACGGCTCTGCATTATAAACTTCTATGAAGCACTTGGGGGTTCAAAGTGCTCATCACACATCTAGATAAGTTCCTTTCAGGGTCTAGTTTCCAAAATGGGGTCACTTGTGGGGGGTTTCTACTGTTTAGGCACATCAGGGGCTCTGCAAACGCAACGTGACGCCCGCAGAGCATTCCATCAAAGTCTGCATTTCAAAACGTCACTACTTCAATTCCAAGCCCCGGCATGTGCCCAAACAGTAGTTTACCCCCACATATGGGGTATCACCGTACTCAGGAGAAACTGGACAACAAATATTGGGGTCAAATTTCTCCTGTTACCCTTGGGAAAATTAAAAAATTCTGGGCTAAATAATTATTTTTGAGGAAAGAAAACGTATTTATTATTTTCACGGCTCTGCATTATAAACTTCTATGAAGCACTTGGGGGTTCAAAGTGCTCACCACACATCTAGATAAGTTCCTTTGGGGGTCTAGTTTCCAAAATGGGGTCACTTGTGGGGGGTTTCTACTGTTAAGCCACATCAGGGGCTCTGCAAACGCAACGTGACGCCCACAGAGCATTCCATCAAAGTCTGCATTTCAAAACGTCACTACTTCACTTCCGAGCCCCGGCATGTGCCCAAACAGTGATTTACCCCCACATATGGGATATCAGCGTACTCAGGAGAAACTGGACAACAACTTTTGGGGTCAAATTTCTCCTGTTACCCTTGGGAAAATAAAAAATTGCAGGCTAAAAGATCATTTTTGAGAAAATAATTTTTTTTTTTATTTTCATGGCTCTGCGTTATAAACTTCTGTGAAGCACTTGGGGGTTCAAAGTCCTCACCACACATCTAGATTAGTTCCTTTGGGGGTCTAGTTTCTAAAATGGTGTCATTTCTGGGGGATCTCCAATGTTTAGGCACACAGGGGCTCTCCAAACGTGACATGGTGTCCGCTAATGATTGGAGCTAATTTTCCATTTAAAAAGCCAAATGGCGTGCCATCCCTTCCGAGCCCTGCCGTGCGCCCAAACAGTGGTTTACCCCCACATATGGGGTATCAGCGTACTCAGGACAAACTGGACAACAATATTTGGGGTCCAATTTCTCCTATTATCCTTGGCAAAATAGGAAATTCCAGGCTAAAAAATCATTTTTGAGGAAAGAAAAATTATTTTTTATTTTCATGGCTCTGCGTTATAAACTTCTGTGAAGCACCTGGGGGTTTAAAGTGCTCAATATGCATCTAGATAAGTTCCTTGGGGGGTCTAGTTTCCAAAATGGGGTCACTTGTGCGGGAGCTCCAATGTTTAGGCACACAGGGGCTCTCCAAACGCGACATGGTGTCCGCTAACAATTGGAGCTAATTTTCCATTCAAAAAGTCAAATGGCGCGCCTTCTCTTCCGAGCCCTGCCGAGTGCCCAAACAGTGGTTTACCCCCACATATGAGGTATCGGCGTACTCGGGAGAAATTGCCCAACAAATTTTATGATCCATTTTATCCTACTGCCCATGTGAAAATGAAAAAATTGAGGCGAAAAGAATTTTTTTGTGAAAAAAAATTACTTTTTCATTTTTACAGATCAATTTGTGAAGCACCTGAGGGTTTAAAGTGCTCACTAGGCATCTAAATTAGTTCCTTGGGGGGTCTAGTTTCCAAAATGGGGTCACTTGTGGGGGAGCGCCAATGTTTAGGCACACAGGAGCTATCCAAACGCGACATGGTGTCCGCTAACGATGGAAATAATTTTTCATTCAAAAAGTCAAATGGCGCTCCTTCCCTTCCGAGCCTTACCATGTGCCCAAACAGTGGTTTACCTCCACATGGGAGGTATTGGTGTACTCAGGAGAAATTGCCCAACTCATTTTAGGATCCATTTTATCCTGTTGCCCATGTGAAAATGAAAAAATTGAGGCTAAAAGAATTTTTTTGTGAAAAAAAAGTACTTTTTCATTTTTACGGATCAATTTGTGAAGCACCTGGGGGTTCAAAGTGCTCACTATGCATCTAGATAAGTTCCTTGGGGCGTCTAGTTTCCAAAATGGGGTCACTTGTGGGGGAGCTCCAATTTTTAGGCACACGGGGGCTCTCCAAACGTGACATGGTGTCCGCTAAAGAGTGGAGCCAATTTTTGATTCAAAAAGTCAAATGGCGCTCCTTCCCTTCCAAGCCCTGCCATGCGCCAAAACAGTGGTTTACCCCCACATATGAGGTATCAGCGTACTCAGGACAAATTGGACAACAACTTTCGTCGTTCAGTTTCTCCTTTTACCATTGGGAAAATAAAAAAATTGTTGCTAAAAGATAATTTTTGTGACTAAAAAGTTAAATGTTCATTTTTTCCTTCCATGTTGCTTCTGCTGCTGTGAAGCACCTGAAGGGTTAATAAACTTCTTGAATGTGGTTTTGAGTACCTTGAGGGGTGCAGTTTTTAGAATGGTGTCACTTTTGGGTATTTTCAGCCATATAGACCCCTCAAACTGACTTCAAATGTGAGGTGGTCCCTAAAAAAAATGGTTTTGTAAATTTCGTTGTAAAAATGACAAATCGCTGGTCGAATTTTAACCCTTATAACTTCCTAACAAAAAAAAATTTTGTTTCCAAAATTGTGCTGATGTAAAGTAAACATGTGGGAAATGTTATTTATTAACTATTTTGTGTCACATATCTCTCTGGTTTAACAGAATAAAAATTCAAAATGTGAAAATTGCGAAATTTTCAAAATTTTCGCCAAATTTCCGTGTTTATCACAAATAAATGCAGAATTTATTGACCTAAATTTACCACTAACATGAAGCCCAATATGTCACGAAAAAACAATCTCAGAACCGCTAGGATCCGTTGAAGCGTTCCTGAGTTATTACCGCATAAAGGGACACTGGTCAGAATTGCAAAAAACGGCAAGGTCTTTAAGGTCAAAATAGGCTGGGTCTTGAAGGGGTTAATAACAGGCAGTGAAATGCTTTATCTCACAACCATTTGCGATCCCCTGCTGAAATGTCTGTATACTTCTATTTATCCTCCCTTGCCCAGGAGATGCGATATGATGATCAGACCATGTCCCTGTACGGTCAGACACAGCCATTACACAGTACACAGCAGGGACACATTTATAAGATTATTTCAGCACAGAAACATTTTATTAAAACACATGCAATTGTGGAACTTATTATTGTTCTAAGATCTATTGATTAAAAATCAACTTTAACCCCTCCATGACCTTGGAAGATTTTCAGTTTTTTCCGCTCCCCTCATTCCCAGAGCCATAACTCTTATTTTTCTGTCAATATGGCCATGTGAGGGCTTATTTTTTTGCAGGACGAGTTGCACTTTTAAACGACATCATTGGTTTTACCATGTTGTGTACTAGAATATGGGAAAAAAAATTCCAAGTGCGGTGAAATTACAAAAAAAGGGCAATCCCATGCGCGTTTTTGTTTGGCTTTTTTGCCAGGTTCACTAAAAACTAAAAAGGGACCTGCTATTATGATTCTCCAGGTCATTACGAGTTCATAGACACCAAACATGTCTAGGTTATTTTTTTTATCGAAGTGGTGAAAAAAAATTCCAAACTTAGCTAAAAAAAGAATTGCGCCAGTTTCCGATACCCGTAGCGTCTCGATTTTTGGTGATCTGGGGTTGGGTAAAGGCTTATTTTTTGCGCGCTGAGCTGACGTTTATAATGATATTTTAGTGCAGATATGTTTTTTTGATCACCCGTTATTGCATTTTAACCCCTTTACCCCCAAGGGTGGTTTGCACATTAATGACCGGGCCAATTTTTACAATTCTGACCACTGTCCATTTATGAGGTTATAACTCTGGTTATAACTCTGGAACGCTTCAACGGATGTCGGTGATTCTGACACTGTTTTCTCGTGACATATTGTACTTCATGATAGTGGTAAAATTTCTTTGATATTACCTGCGTTTATTTGTGAAAAAAATGTAAATTTGGAGAAAATTTAGAAAATTTCACAATTTTCCAACTTTGAATTTTTATCAAAGTCACACAAAATACTTAAGTAACATTTCCCACATGTCTACTTTACATCAGCACAATTTTGGAACCAAATTTTTTTTGGGTAGGGAGATAAGGGTTAAAAGTTGACCAGCAATTTCTCATTTTTACACCACCATTTTTTTTTTTAGGGACCACATCTCATTTGAAGTCATTTTTAGGGGTCTATATGATAGAAAATACCTAAGTGTGACACCATTCTGAAAACTGCACCCCTTAAGGTGCTCAAAACCACATTCAAGATGTTTATTAAAGGGAACCTGTCACTCCGTTTTTCAAGATGAGCTAAAAATAGCGTTAAATAGGGGCAGAGCTGCTTTACATTAGTGTATTTTGTGAGCCTTTACTCCCCACCTATGCTGCCGAAATACCTTTGCAAAGTCGCCATTTTGGGCTGTCACGCTGGTCTGGTCATATGGGCGTGGTGACAGCGCTGTTTCTCCCCCAGATCTCTGTTGGTGGCGTAGTGGTGTGCGCTATTTGAAGTAAAATAGCGCGATCTGCGCTATTCAGCCGTTTATCGGTGGGCGCGGCCATCTTTGTGAGGCCGCGCGTGCGCAGATGGTTCTCTCGGCTTCCCGGGGCTTCGGGAAAATGGCCGCGGGATGTCGCACGTGTGCACATGGAGATCTCGGCGGCCATTTTCCTGAAGCAGAGTTCGCATCTCGGCTGCAGGAAAATGGCCGCCACGATCGCCAACTGCGCACGCGCGGCATCCCGCGGCCATTTTCCTGAAGCCCCGGGAAGCCGAGAAGAACCATCTGCGCACGCGCAGCCTCACAAAGATGGCCGCGCCCACCGATAAACGGCTGAATAGCGCAGATCGCGCTATTTTCCTTCAAGCTGCGCAGTGGATTCGTCAGTTGGACATGCGCACACCAATACGCCACCAACGAAGATCTGGGGGAGAAACAGCGCTGTCACCACGCCCATATGACCAGACCAGCGTGAGTGACAGCCCAAAACGGCGACTTTACAAAGGTATTTCGGCAGCATAGGTGGGGAATAAAGGCTCACAAAATACACTAATGTAAAGCACAGCTCTGCCCCTATTTAACGCTATTTTTAGCTCATCTTGAAAAAACGGCGTGACAGGTTCCCTTTAACCCTTCAGGTGTTTCACAGGAATTTTTGGAATGTTTAAATAAAAATGAACATTTAACTTTTTTCACACAAAATTTATTTCAGCTCCAATTTGTTTTATTTTACCAAGGGTAACAGGACAAATTGTGCAACAAATTTTGGGGTCCATTTTCTCCTGAGTACGCAGATACCCCATATACAGTCATGGCCAAAAGTATTCACACCCTGCAATTGTCAGATAATACTCAGTTTCTTCCTGAAAATGATTGCAAACACAAATTCTTTGGTATTATCTTCATTTAATTTGTCTTAAATGAAAAAACACAAAAGAGAATGAAGCAAAAAGCAAAACATTGATTATTTCACACAAAACTCCAAAAATGGGCCAGACAAAAGTATTGGCACCCTCAGCCTAAAACTTGGTTGCACAACCTTTAGCCAAAATAACTGCGATCAACCGCTTCCAGGAACCATCAATGAGTTACTTACAATGCTCTGCTGGAATTTTAGGCCATTCTTCTTTGGCAAACTGCTCCAGGTCCCTGATATTTGAAGGGTGCCTTCTCCAAACTGCCATTTTTAGATCTCTCCACATGTGTTCTATGGGATTCCGGTCTGGACTCATTGCTGGCCACCTTAGAAGTCTCAAGTGCTTTCTCTCAAACCATTTTCTAGTGCTTTTTTAAGTGTGTTTTGGGTCATTGTCCTGCTGGAAGACTCATGACTCAAGACCCAGCTTTCTCACACTGGGCCCTACATTATGCTGCAAAATGTGTTGGTAGTCTTCAGACTTCATAATGCCATGCACACGGGCAAGCAGTCCAGTGCCAGAGGCAGCAAAGCAACCCCAAAACATCAGGGAAGTTGAGTCAACTTTAATCCATGTCAACTGTCTGCAAGTGTGATTTAGTTATTGCCAACACCTGTTAGGTGCCACAGGTAAGTTACAGGTGCTGTTAATTACACAAATTAGAGAAGCATCACATGATTTTTCCAACAGTGCTAATACTTTTGTCCACCCCCTTTTTATGTTTGGTGTGGAATTATGTCCAATTTGGCTTTAGGACAATTCTTTTTGTGTTTTTTTATTTAAGACAAATTAAATGAAGATAATAGCAAACAATTTGTGTTTGCAATCATTTTCAGGAAGAAAATGAGTTTTATCTGACATAATTGCAGGGGTGTCAATACTTTTGGCCATGACTGTATGGGGGTAAACCACTGTTGGGCGCATGGCAGAGCTCGGAAGCGAAGGAGCGCCATTTGACTTTTCAATGGAAAATTGACTGGAATAGAGATGGGACGCCATGTTGCTTTTGGAGAGCCCCTGATGTGCCTAAACATTGAAACCCCCAAGTGACACCATTTTGGAAAGTAGACCCCCTAAGGAACTTATCTAGATGTGTGGTGAGCACTTTGACCCACCAAGGGCTTCACAGAAGTTTATAATGCAGAGCCGTAAAAATAAAAAATCATATTTTTTCACAAAAATGATCTTTTCGCCCCAATATTTTTATTTTCCCAAGGGTACGAGAAGAAATTGGACCCCAAAAGTTGTTGTACAATTTGCCATGAGTACGCCGATACCCCAAATGTGGGGGTAAACCACTGTTTGGGCGCATGGGAGAGCTCAGAAGGGAAGGAGCGCCGTTTGACTTTTCAATGCAAAATTGACAGGAATTGAGATGGGACGCCATGTTGTGTTTGGAGAGCCCCTGATGTGCCTAAACATTAAAACCCCCAAGTGACACCATTTTGGAAAGTAGACCCCCTTAGGAACTTATCTAGATGTGTGGTGAGAGCTTTGAACCCCCAAGTGTTTCACTACAGTTTATAACGCAGAGCCATGAAAATAAAAAATATTTTTTTTTCTCCACAAAAATTTATTTTTTAGCCCCCAGTTTTGTATTTTTCCAAGGATAACAGGAGAAACTGGACCCCAAAAGTTGTGGTCCAATTTGTCCTGAGTACGCCGATACCCCATATGTGGCCCCCCACTGTTTGGGCGCATGGCAGAGCTCGTAAGGGAAGGAGGGTTATTTGGAATGCAGACTTAGATGGATTAAGGTACCTTCACATTTAGCGACGCTGCAGCGATCCAGACAACGATCCCGATCGCTGCAGCGTCGCTGGAGAGTAGTCACACAGACAGCTCTCCAGCGACCAACGATGCCGGTCCCCTGGTAACCAGGGTAAACATCGGGTTACTAAGCGCAAGGCCGCGCTTAGTAACCCGATGTTTACCCTGGTTACCAGCGTAAACGTAAAAAAAACAAGCACTACATACTTGCCTTCCGCTGTCTGTCTTCCGGCGCTGTGCTTCTCTGCACTGACTGAGCGCCGGCCGGAAAGCACAGTGGTGACGTCTCCGCTGTGCTCTGCTTTCTGGCTGGTTGGCGCTCACAGTGCTGAGAAGCACAGCGCCGGGGGACAGACAGCGGAAGGTAAGTATGTAGTGTTTGTGTTTTTTTACGTTTACGCTGGTAACCAGGGTAAACATCAGGTTACTAAGCGCGGCCCTGGTTACCAGTGGAGACATCGCTGAATCGGCGTCACACACGCCGATTCAGCGATGTCTGCGGGAGAGCCAGCGACGAAATAAAGTGCTGGACTTTCCCCAGCGACCAACGATGTCACAGCAGGATCCAGATCGCTGCTGCGTGTCAAACTCAACGATATCGCTAGCCAGGACGCTGCAACGTCACGGATCACTAGCGATATCGTTGAGTGTGAAGGTACCTTTAGTCTGCAGGCATCACATTGCGTTTGCAGAGCCCCTAATATACCTAAACAGTAGAAACTCCCCACAAGTGACCCCATATTGGAAACTAGACTCCCAAGGAACTTATCTAGATGTGTTGTGAGAACTTTGAACCCCCAAGTGTTTCACTAGTTTATAACGCAAAGCCGTAAAAATAAAAAATATTTTTTTTCTACACAAAAATTTTTTAGCCCCCAGTTTTGTATTTTACCAAGGATAACAGGACACATTGGACAACAACTTTTGGGGTCCAATTTCTCCTGAGTACGCTGATACCCCATTTGTTGGGGTAAACCCCTGTTTGGAAGAAAGGGAGAGCTCGGAAGAGAAGGAGCACTGTTTTACTTTTTCAACGCAGAATTGGCTGGAATTGAGATCGGACGCCATGCCGCGTTTGGAGAGCTCCTGATGTGCATAAACAGTGGAAACCCCCCAATTATAACTGAAACCCTAATCCAAACACATCCCTACCCCCAATCCCAAAGGTAACCCTAACCACACCCCTAATCCCAACCGTAAATGTAATCCAAACCCTAACTTTAGCCCTAAACCTAACTGTAGCCTTAACCCTAGCCCCAACCCGAAAATGGAAATAAATACATTTTTTTAATTTTCCCCTAACTAAGGGGGTGATGAAGGGGGGTTTGATCTACTTTTATAGCGGGTTTTTTAGCGGATTTTTATGATTGGCAGCCGTCACACACTGAAAGACGCTTTTCATTGCAAAAAATATTTTTTGCGTTACCACATTTTGAGAGCTATAATTTTTCCATATTTTGGTCCACAGAGTCAATGTGAAGTCTTGTTTTTTGTGAGGAAGAATGACCAAAAACCAGCTATTCATTAATTTCTTTTGGGGGAGGCGTTTATACCGTTCCGCATTTGGTTAAATGGATAAAGCATTTTAATTTTTAATATTTTTTTTATGTTTTGGTGCTTTTATACGATAAAAACTATTTTATAGAAAAAATTATTATTTTTGCATCGCTTTATTCTGAGGACTATAACTTTTATTTTTTTGCTGATTATGCTGTATGGCGGCTCGTTTTTTGCGGGACAAAAGACGTTTTCAGCGGTACCATGGTTATTTATATCCGTCTTTTTGATCGCGTGTTATTCCACTTTTTGTTTGGCGGTATGATAAAGCGTTTGCCTCGTTTATTTTTTTACGGTGTTCACAGAAGGGGTTAACTAGTGGGACAGTTCTATAGGTCGGGTTGTTACGGATGCAGTGATACTAAATATGTGTACTTTTATAGTTTTTTTATTATTTAGATAAAAAATGTATTTATAGGAAAAATATATATATTTTTTTTTTGGGAGGGGGGGATTTAAAAAAATAAATAAACTGCCTGACGTGCACTCCTGGAGGCTTCCTGGCGCCTGCTCTGAGCAGCCTGAGCAGGCGCTGTGAAGCCACCTCCATGCAGGACCTGGATGCCGCGGCCATTTTGGATCCGTGCCTGCTGCAGAGAGAAAGGAGGTAGGAGACCCTCGGAGCAACGCGATCACATCGCGTTGCTCCAGGGGTCTCAGGGAAGTCCGCAGGGAGCCCCCTCCCTGCGCGATGATTCCCTATACCGTGGGAACACTGCGATCATGTTTGATCGCAGTGTGACGGAGGTTAATGTGCCGGGGGCGGTCCGTGATCGCGATAGTCAGCTGACACCCGGCCACGCTCCCCCGTGAGCGTGGCCGATCGCATATGACGTCATATGTCAGAAAGGGGTTAATGCAATGTCGCAGCGACCAAAAAACCGTAATTCGGGAATTTCGATTTTTTTTTTCTCGCTACGCCGTTTAGCAGGTTAATCCTTTTTTTAATTGATAGATCAGGCGATTCTGAACGCGGCGATACGAAATACCATATAAACTAGAGTGTAAGCTGAGATTTTTAGCCCCCCTAAAAATGGGCTAAAAGTGCCCCCTGGCTTATACTCGAGTATTGGAAGGTGGGGATTCGGCGTATGTGGGGGAGCGACGACTGTCACATACTCACCTGCTCCTGGCGCAGTCCCTGTGTGTCCCATGGTCTCCGGCTCCTTTTTCCTCTGTTCAGCGCTCACGTGGTACCGCTCATTAAAGTAATGAATATGGACTCCACTCCCATGGGGGTGGAGCCGCATATTCATTACTGTAATGAGCGGTACCAGTGACCGCTCAATACAGGAAGAAGCTGCGGGCGCCGGAGACCATCTGTCCAGGAGGAGCTGCCAGGAACCGCACAGGGAGCAGGTGAGTATTAAATATTCACCTGTCCCTCGTTCCAGCATCGGCGCCGCTCCGTCTTCCGCATCCTCTGCATTGACTGTCCAGGAGAGAAGGGACGCCAAGGAGCAGCCACTAGAGGTGAGTATGTCATTTTTATTTTTATTGCAGCAGCATTATATGTGGAACATTGTTATATGGAGCGTCTATGGGGCCATAATGAACTGCATGGAGCATTTTATGTGGCACATTTGTATATGGAGCATCTTATGGGGCCCATCATGAACTGTATTGAGCATTATATGGGGCTCTTGATTCAATATAGATATTCAAAAACACTTAACCCTACTGATGTCTCAGAAATTATACCAATAAAAGTAAAATTAATTATTTTTGAAATTTACCAATAGCTGCTGCATTTCCCACCCTAGGCTTATACTCGAGTCATTAAGTTTTCCCAGTTTTTTGTGGCAAAATTAGGGATTTGGGGGGGGGGGGGGGGGGGGGGGGTAAGGGAGAGAGAATCTGCCTATACTCGAGAATATACTGTATGTGTATTTTTTTTTTATTTTTTTTTTTTTAATTTGCAATGGGGCAAAAGTGGGGTGATTTAAACTTTTAATAAATATGAAAAATAAAAAAAATATAATTTTTTTTCCTTTTGCCTTGCTGCAATAGCCTCCATGGGAGGCTAGAAGCTGGCACAACTTGATCGGCTCTGCTACATAGAGCCGAAGCATAGATCGCCTCTACGTAGTGGAATTACAGGCTTGCTATGAGCGCCGACCACAGGGTGGTGCTCACAGCAAGCCGGCATCAACAACCATAGAGGTCTCAAGGAGACCTCTGGTTGTTATGGCGACGCATCGCTGACCCCCGATCATGTGACGGGGGTCGGCGATTAGAGTATTTCCGGCCGGATGGCCAGAAGCGGTAGTTAATTGCCGCTGTCAGTGTTTGACAGCGGCATTTAACTAGTTAATAGCGGCGGGTGGATCACAATTCTACTCGCGGCTATTGCACGCACATGTCAGCTGTTCAAAATAGCTGACATGTCGCAGCTTTGATGTGGGCTCACCGCCGGAGCCCACATCAAAGCAGGGGATTTGACCTCAGACGTACTCACCCGTCCGAGGTCAGAAAGGAGTTCAAATTAACTTTGTGGAAAAAACCCTTTAAGACAACATAGAATATATTGAATAAATCAGTAAGATTTGAAGGTGAAGAAAAAAAAACACCAAAAGACAAACCATTAAAGTTGAGAAAATATTTTTACTTTGTGGCAATAACTCAACACTTTCAATTAAAAATACACAGTATGATTAAACATACACATTTCTCTATTGTAAGAACTTTTAAACCTCAGCTTGTCCAAAACTGAATCACCCATTAAAAAAAGAAAATTAACAAGAGTCACAGAAGTTGACACTACTACATTTTGTCAATATGACGCACTGTGTCAGGTGTTTAAACAAATAAATTAAAGCCCAGTAAGCAATAGAGTTTTTAGGGTATGTGCACACGAGGCAGATTTAGTGCAGAATTAGTGCAGTTCTGCAGCAGATTTTTCTGCTGCAGAAACGCTGCAGAACTGCACTGTGATTTACAGTACAATGTAAATCAATGTGAAAAAAAAGGTGTGCACATGGTGCAGAAAAATCTGCGCAGAAACGCTGCAGATTTCAAAGAAGTGCATGTCGCTTCTTTTGTGCAGTTCTGCTGCGTTTCTGCACCCCTCCATGTTAAAGATCTTCAGTGGTAAAATCTGCACTAAAACTGCAACAAAAACTGCAGAAAATCTGCACCTGCAGATTCTGCCAGGAGATGCAGATTTAGGCTATGTTCACACTTTGCGGATTCCACTGCGGATTTTTCCGCAGCAGAATTCCGAAATCCGCAGTCAAAACCCGTTGCGGTTTTTACTGCGGATTTATCGCGGTTTTTACTGCGGTTTCTTCCGCGGATTTTCATCTGCAGTTTCCTATAGGAGCAGGTGAAAATCCGCAGAAAAGAAGTGACATGCTGCGGAATGTAATCCGCAGCGTTTCCGCGCGGATTTTTCTGCAGCATGTGCACAGCGTTTTTTGTTTCCCATAGGTTTACATTGTAATGTAAACTCATGGGAAACTGCTGCGGATCCGCAGCGGTCAAATCCGCTGTGGATCCGCAGCAAAATCCGCAAAGTGTGAACATAGCCTTAGTGCAGAAAATTCTGCACCACATTTCCTACGTGTGCACATAGCCTTAAGTGAATGCAATTATGTACATCTAGTAAGTGTAAGTAAATCCAACAAAAAAAAAAATACAAAAATTGACATGATTCAATGGTGAAAGTATTTCCTGAGAAAAATTACAGCTCGGTTTTATGACTAGTATATGAAAAGCTGCAAGGGACACTTTGCTTTAAATAATATATTAGCAATTACTTCAATAATTGTACATAATTTAACAAAACAACCCAGCACAGTAATTCTTTATACTTCAGTGTCCAATTAAAAAGAAAGGGAGGGTAATTTGCTTTCACATGAAACTTTTTTTTATATAAATACACACACATATAATTGAATTTTTTTTTTTACAGGTCTCATTATAAAAACAAACAAAAATGTAAAATAGTGGCTGGATATTTTTGAAAAAGACAAAAACAAAGTATTGCCCATAATTTATATTGGTTTTGCTTAAGCCTAGGAGATTATCTAGATACTAACTTTTTGCTGATTTATTTAGTCTAGAGTAATAAAATTTCCTTTTTTTTCTCCTACAAATTTTAGCCTTGATGCCATACCAGTCTGATGCTTCACATGGTTCAGGATTAAAACTGAGCAAGCAATTCACTGTGCAAAACCATGGCAGTTGTATATTTAATACATCATATACAGTTTACATTGCTTAGATCCAAAATAACTGCAGGATCAGCTGTCAATCATCTTGGACAGTTCCAGAAGAAGAGCATCTTCATCTTTATTTGAATCCAGATTCAACTCTGCATCAAGCTTATCATCATCATCAATTTCCCATATCATCTCATCCAGCTCGTCCTCTGTGGGCACAGAGGCTTTACCCATCGATGCTGTACTTGTCCTTGGTGACTTCATGGGAAGATGAACTGCAGCAGAAGCACTAGGCGAAGGTGTGATAACTTCAGGGCTAGGACAAGAAAAAAAAATTGTTATCGTCAAATAGATACCATCACTGAAAAGCCTGAAGTGTTCCTCTAGTTTCCCACCTCCTGCCCATAGACTTACGAGCAGTAAGGCAGGCGTCACACTAGAGAGTTTTACGGACGTATGAGCGCATAAAATACGTCCGTAAAACACGCATTACAGACGGCCCAATTATTCTCTATGCCCCAGCTCCTATCTGCCGTATTTTACTGATCCGTATTATACGGCTTTCTACGGCCGTAGAAAATCGCAGCATGCTACGTTTGTCACCGTATTGCGCAAAAAAAAAAAATCGCCAATGAAAGTCTATGGAAACAAGAAAAATACGGATTACACACGGACCAGCAGTGTTAATAGATAGAGATATAGATATATAGATAGATAGATACACACATATATACATATACACACATATATACATATATATATATATATATATATATATATATATATATATACACACATATATATATATATATATATATATATATATATACACATACATACATATACATATATATAGATAGATTATATATATATATATATATATATATATATATATATATAATCTATCAGTGAGACATATGTATATATTAATATTTCATCCAGCACGAGATAGCTTTAAAGCCGGTAATTCAATTGCCGGGTTTTGCTATCTCCTTCCTAAACCCGACATGATATGAGACATGGTTTACATACAGTAAACCATGTCATATCCCCATTTTTTTTTGCATATTCCACACTAATAATGTTAGTAGTGTGTATGTGCAAAATTTGGCCGTTCTAGCTATTAAAATAAAGGGTTAAATGGCGGGAAAAAATTGGCGTGAGCTCCCGCGCAATTTTCTCCACCAGAGTAGTAAAGCCAGTGACTGAGGGCAGATATTAATAGCCTGGAGAGGGTCCATGGTTATTGCCCCCCCCCCCCCCCCCCCGGCTAAAAACATCTGCCCCCAGCCACCCCAGAAAAGGCACATCTGTAAGATGTGCCTATTCTGGCACTTGGCCACTCTCTTCCCATTCCCGTGTAGCGGTGGGATATGGGGTAATGAAGGGTTAATGTCACCTTGCTATTGTAAGGTGACATTAAGCCAGATTAATAATGGAGAGGCGTCAATTATGACACCTATCCATTATTAATCCAATTGAATGAAAGGGTTAAAAAAAAAAAAAAAATCACACACACATTATTAAAAAGTATTTTAATAAAATAAACACAAAGGTTGTTGTAATATTTTATTGTACTCTCAATCCACCTGAAGACCCTCGCTCTGTAACAAAGGAAAAATAATAAACCAACAATATACATACCTTCCGTTGATCTCTAACGTCCCACGATGTAAATCCATCTGAAGGGGTTAAAATATTTTACAGCCAGGAGCTCTGCTAATGCAGCGGTGCTCGTGGCTGTAAAACCCCGGGGAATGGAGGTAATGTAGGTCAATGACCTATATTTACCTTCATTCGCGGTGAGGCGCCCTCTGCTGGATGTCCCTCGAGCGTGGGAACTTTCCTGGAAAGCTCCCAGGCTCGAGTTCATATGAGGACAACCAGCAGAGGGCGCATCACCGCGAATGAAGGTAAATATAGGTCATTGACCTACATTACCTTCATTCCCTGGGGTTTTACAGCCACGAGCACCGCTGCATTAGCAGAGCTCCTGGCTGTAAAATATTTTAACCCCTTCAGATGGATTTACATCGTGGGACGTTACAGATCAACGGAAGGTATGTATATTGTCGGTTTATTATTTTTCCTTTGTTACAGAGCGAGGGTCTTCAGGTGGATTGAGAGTACCGTGGACCCTCTCCAGGCTATTAAAGGGAACCTGTCACCCCGAAAATCGCGGGTGAGGTAAGCCCACCGGCATCAGGGGCTTATCTGCAGCATTCTGTAATGCTGTAGATAAGCCCCCGATGTTACCTGAAAGAGGAGAAAAAGACGTTATATTATACTCACCCAGGGGCAGTCCCGCTGCTGGTCAGGTCGGATGGGTGTCTCTGGTCCACTGCGGCGCCTCCCATCTTCATTCCAAGACGTCCTCTTCTGATCTTCAGCCACGGCTCCGGCGCAGGCGTACTTTGTCTGCCCTGTTGAGGGCAGAGGATAGTACTGCAGTGCGCAGGCGCCGGAAAGGTCAGAGGCCCGGCGCCTGCGCACTGCAGTACTTTGTCTGCCCTCAACAGGGCAGAGCAAAGTACGCCTGCACCGGAGCCGTGGCTGAAGATCAGAAGAGGACGTCTTGTAATGAAGATGGGAGGCGCCGCAGCGGACCAGAGACGCCCATCCGACCTAACCAGCAGCGGGACCGCCCATGGGTGAGTATAATATAACGTCTTTTTCTCCTTTTTCAGGTAACATCAGGGGCTTATCTACAGCATTACAGAATGCTGCAGATAAGCCCCTGATGCCGGTGGGCTTACCTCACCCGCGATTTTCGGGGTGACAGGTTCCCTTTAATATCTGCCCTCAGTCACTGGCTTTACTACTCTGGTGGAGAAAATTGCGTGGGAGCCCACGCCAATTATTTCCGCCATTTAACCCTTTATTTTAATAGCTAGAACGGCCAAATTTTGCACATACACACTACTAACATTAGTGGTGTGGCATATGCAAAAAAAAAAAAAATGGGGATTTGAGATGGTTTACTGTATGTAAACCATGTCTCATATCATGTCGGGTTTAGGAAAGAGATAGCAAAAGCCGGCAATTGAATTACCGGCTTTAAAGCTATCTCGCGGTGGATGAAATATTAATATACAGGTCCTTCTCAAAAAATTAGCATATAGTGTTAAATTTCATTATTTACCATAATGTAATGATTACAATTAAACTTTCATATATTATAGATTCATTATCCACCAACTGAAATTTGTCAGGTCTTTTATTGTTTTAATACTGATGATTTTGGCATACAACTCCTGATAACCCAAAAAACCTGTCTCAAAAAATTAGCATATCAAGAAAAGGTTCTCTAAACGACCTATTACCCTAATCTTCTGAATCAACTAATTAACTCTAAACACATGCAAAAGATACCTGAGGCTTTTATAAACTCCCTGCCTGGTTCATTACTCAAAACCCCCATCATGGGTAAGACTAGCGACCTGACAGATGTCAAGAAGGCCATCATTGACACCCTCAAGCAAGAGGGTAAGACCCAGAAAGAAATTTCTCAACAAATAGGCTGTTCCCAGAGTGCTGTATCAAGGCACCTCAATGGTAAGTCTGTTGGAAGGAAACAATGTGGCAGAAAACGCTGTACAACGAGAAGAGGAGACCGGACCCTGAGGAAGATTGTGGAGAAGGACAGATTCCAGACCTTGGGGAACCTGAGGAAGCAGTGGACTGAGTCTGGTGTGGAAACATCCAGAGCCACCGTGCACAGGCGTGTGCAAGAAATGGGCTACAGGTGCCGCATTCCCCAGGTAAAGCCACTTTTGAACCATAAACAGCGGCAGAGGCGCCTGACCTGGGCTACAGAGAAGCAGCACTGGACTGTTGCTAAGTGGTCCCAAGTACTTTTTTCTGATGAAAGCAAATTTTGCATGTCATTCGGAAATCAAGGTGCTAGAGTCTGGAGGAAGACTGTGGGTACTTGACACTGGACTTCAGGCATTTTGGCATTTCCTTCTCCCCAGTCAGTGATGGTGTGGGGTGCCATGTCAGCTGCTGGTGTTGGTCCACTGTGTTTCATCAAGGGCAGGGTCAATGCAGCTAGCCATCAGGAGATTTTGGAGCAGTTCATGCTTCCATCGGCTGAAATGCTTTATGGAGATGAAGATTTCATTTTTCAGCACGACCTGGCACCTGCTCACAGTGCCAAAACCACTGGTAAATGGTTTACTGACCATGGTATTACTGTGCTCAATTGGCCTGCCAACTCTCCTGACCTGAACCCCATAGAGAATCTGTGGGATATTGTGAAGAGAAAGTTGAGAGACGCAAGACCCAACACTCTGGATGAGCTTAAGGCCGCTATTGAAGCATCCTGGGCCTCAATAACATCTCAGCAGTGTCACAGGCTGATTGCCTCCATGCCACGCCGCATTGAAGCAGTCATTTCTGCCAAAGGATTCCCGACCAAGTATTGAGTGCATAACTGAACATTATTATTTGATGGTTTTTTTGTTTGTTATTAAAAAACACTTTTATTTGATTGGATGGGTGAAATATGCTAATTTATTGAGACAGGTTTTTTGGGTTATCAGGAGTTGTATGCCAAAATCATCAGTATTAAAACAATAAAAGACCTGACAAATTTCAGTTGGTGGATAATGAATCTATAATATATGAAAGTTTAATTGTAATCATTACATTATGGTAAACAATGAAATTTAACACTATATGCTAATTTTTTGAGAAGGACCTGTATATACATATATATACATATATATATATATATATATATATATATATATATATATATATATATATATATATATATATATATATATATATATATATATATATATATATATATATATATATATATATATATTAGCTATTGAACCCGTTCTACGCCCGGGTGGCGAGCATTTATATTGGTATATGGTCTCCATCATGTGCTGCTGCCATCCTGCGCCCGTTCTGTCATGTGCTGCTCCCATCCTGCTGCCATCCTGCGCCCGTTCTGTCATGTGCTGCTGCCATCCTGCGCCCGTTCTGTCATGTGCTGCTGCCATCCTGCGCCCGTTCTGTCATGTGCTGCTGCCATCCTGCGCCCGTTCTGTCATGCGCTGCTGCCATCCTGCGCCCGTTCTGTCATGCGCTGCTGCCATCCTGCGCCCGTTCTGTCATGCGCTGCTGCCATCCTGCGCCCGTTCTGTCATGCGCTGCTGCCATCCTGCGCCCGTTCTGTCATGTGCTGCTGCCATCCTGCGCCCGTTCTGTCATGTGCTGCTGCCATCCGGCGCGCCCGTTCTGTCATGCGCTGCTGCCATCCTGCGCCCGTTCTGTCATGTGCTGCTCCCATCCTGCTGCCATCCTGCGCCCGTTCTGTCATGCGCTGCTGCCATCCTGCGCCCGTTCTGTCATGTGCTGCTCCCATCCTGCGCCTGTTCTGTCATGTGCTGCTGCCATCCGGCGCGCCCGTTCTGTCATGCGCTGCTGCCATCCTGCGCCCGTTCTGTCATGTGCTGCTCCCATCCTGCTGCCATCCTGCGCCCGTTCTGTCATGTGCTGCTGCCATCCTGCGCCCGTTCTGTCATGTGCTGCTGCCATCCTGCGCCCGTTCTGTCATGTGCTGCTGCCATCCGGCGCGCCCGTTCTGTCATGCGCTGCTGCCATCCTGCGCCCGTTCTGTCATGTGCTGCTCCCATCCTGCTGCCATCCTGCGCCCGTTATGTCATGCGCTGCTGCCATCCTGCGCCACTATTGTATTATATGCCCCCGTATGCTGCTGCCATATAAAAAAAAAAAAATACTCACCTATCGTCCGGCTCCACTGCAGGTGTGTGTTCAAGAAAATGGCGCCGGAAAGCGCGGATTGCGCAGGCGCCGATTCCGGCAGCAGGAATCGGCGCCTGCGCAGTCCGCGCTCTCCGGCGCCATTTTCTTGAAGACACACCTGCAGTAGAGCCGGAGTGTGTCTTCAAGAAAATGGCGCCGAAAAGAGCGGACTGCGCAGGCGCCAATTCCGGCAGCAGGAATCGGCGCCTGCGCAGTCCGCGCTTTCCGGCGCCATTTTCTTGAACACACACTCCGGCTCCTCTGCCTGTGACTGGACTCTGTCACAGCAGAGGAGACGGAGCCGCACGCAGCGCTGGAACGGAGGACAGGTGAATATACTTACCCTCCCTCCTGGCGCGTCCACGGTCCCTGACTCTCCTGTGGAGATCGCGGTATGCGTTCAGTGCTTACGCATACCGCGATCTCCTGGGAGCGTCACTCTGTGGGGGCCAGACTGCGCCGGCGCTTGCGCCTGCGCAGTCTATAAAGGCTTCGGACAGAGTGACGCTCCCAGCTTTATATTATAGATATATATATAGATATATAGATATATAGATATATAGATATATAGATATATAGATATATAGATATATATATATATACACACAGTACATATGTTTGTATTATTTTTTGAGCCCATGGATCCATTGTATATCCGTATGTCGGTTTTGCAAGCCTGCGAGAAAATCTCGCAGTACGGATGCCATACGGATTACATACGGAGGATGCCATGCGCAAAATACACTGACACACCCTGCCTACAGAGTAGATACGGACCACTATTTTGGGGACTTTTCAGCGTATTACGGCCGTAAGATACGGACCGTATTGTCTTACGCCGAGTGTGACGCCGGCCTAACACATTTCTCACCACTGAGCGAATTACACATTTTACTAGTAATCTGAGAGTGTGAATGATCAGTGTTTATGCTGGTTTTGATGAGAAGACATGTTGAGAGTCAGAGGCTCCCAATTCACGAAGAGGCGTATGCTTCATGTAGCGTCAGGCCTACTGGAGTAAAATGAGTGGCTTCCTGAATGCCATAACTTGTCATGAATTTGACGAGTGGCACTCACTGCACCATACCATCTCCGCTCTACTCACTTTGTCAAAGCAGGGCAAAAATGGAGCGAGAAAAATTCACTATGTTTTAACACCAACTAGAGCTGCACCAAAATTTTGCAACGTTTAACACTATTTATACTCAAATACTGGCATAAAAGCTTTGATGAATCAGACCCTATATCTCTAATAAGATATATCACAGAATTTCTTATCTTGCATTCATAAAATGTAAAATGACCAATTACACCATAAAAGGAGGTTAACTTTCTTTTGTTAGTTCAGCTTTTTTCAGGGCACTTCGGTCCATAAAATGGCTGCTGACGGAGGAGCATGAGACCTAACCATTAGCCTTGTCCAACAGAAAAGCAGCTTTTCCATGTGAGGATGGACAGAGCTGGTGACATGTCACACCATCATCAGCCATGGACAGGATAGCTGTGCAGTCTAATACCAAGAGCAGGAGGAGAGCCTGTCATACCTAGATCAAGTCCAGCACAATTATTAGGAGATAAAGTGCTCAGCTCCTTCATTGGCTCAGCTCACATCCCAGCACAATGCCAAAGTAATAGGCTGCCGTCACACTAGCAGTATTTGGTCAGTATTTTACATTAGTATTTATAAGCCAAAACCAGGAGTGGACAATATATAGTATATAGAGGAAAAGTATAATAGAAACATATGCATCACTTCGGCATTTATCACCCACTCCTGGTTTTGGCTTACAAATACTGATGTTAAATACTGACTAGTGTTGAGCGATACCGTCCGATACTTGAAAGTATCGGTATCGGATAGTATCGGCCGATACCCGAAAAATATCGGATATCGCCGATACCGATATCCGATACCAATACAAGTCAATGGGACATCAAGTATCGGAAGGTATTCTCATGGTTCCCAGGGTCTGAAGGAGAGGAAACTCTCCTTCAGGCCCTGGGATCCATAGGGAGGTGTAAAATAAAGAATAAAAATAAAAAATATTGATATATTTACCTCTCCGGCGGCCCCTGAACTCAGCGCGGGTAACCGGCAGGCTTCTTTGTTCAAAATCAGCGCTTTTAGGACCTGAGAAACACGTCCCGGCTTCTGATTGGTCGCGGGCCGCCCATGTGACCGCCATGCGACCAATCACAAGCCGCGACGTCACCGCAAGCTATTAGCGCGCTCATTTTTAAAAATGAGCGCGTTAATGGCTTTCAAAGACGTAGCGGGTTGTGATTGGTCGCGGCCGCGACCAATCACAAGCCGCGACGTCACCGCAAGCTATTGACGCGCTCATTTTTAAAAATGAGCCCGTTAATGGCTTTGAAAGACATAGCGGCTTGTGATTGGTCGCGTGGCCGCGACCAATCACAAGCCGCGACGTCACCGCAAGCTATTGACGCGCTCATTTTTAAAAATGAGCGCGTTAATGGCTTTGAAAGACATAGCGGCTTGTGATTGGTCGCGTGGCCGCGACCAATCACAAGCCGCGACGTCACCGCAAGCTATTAGCGCGCTCATTTTTGAAAAATGAGCGCGTTAATGACTTTCAAAGACGTAGCGGCTTGTGATTGGTCGCGGCCACGCGACCAATCACAAGCCGCTATGTCTTTCAAAGCCATTAACGCGCTCATTTTTAAAAATGAGCGCGTCAATAGCTTGCGGTGACGTCGCGGCTTGTGATTGGTCGCGGCCGCGACCAATCACAACCCGCTACGTCTTTGAAAGCCATTAACGCGCTCATTTTTAAAAATGAGCGCGTTAATAGCTTGCGGTGACGTCGCGGCTTGTGATTGGTCGCGTGGCGGTCACATGGGCGGCCCGCGACCAATCAGAAGCCGGGACGTGTTTCTCAGGTCCTAAAAGCGCTGATTTTGAACAACGAAGCCTGCCGGTTACACGCGGACTCACCAGGGGCCGCCGGAGAGGTAAATATATCAATATTTTTTATTTTAATTCTTTATTTTACACATCCCTATGTATCCGATACCCGATACCACAAAAGTATCGGATCTCGGTATCGGAATTCCGATACCGCAAGTATCGGCCGATACCCGATACTTGCGGTATCGGAATGCTCAACACTAATACTGACCAAATACTGCTAGTGTGACGGCAGCCATACATCTACCAATATAAGAAATCAGATATTCCAGAAGCTAGAAAGCAATGCTACATAAAGATCAAGAATTCTATTAGTACAAAACTGAAGATGTTCGCCTGATTATCTAAGGCCAAGTCATTCAGACACACATGCATACAGTGGGGCAAAAAAGTATTTAGTCAGTCAGCAATAGTGCAAGTTCCACCACTTAAAAAGATGAGAGGCGTCTGTAATTTACATCATCGGTAGACCTCAACTATGGGAGACAAACTGAGAAAAAAAGATCCAGAAAATCACATTGACTGTTTTTTTATCATTTTATTTGCATATTATGGTGGAAAATAAGTATTTGGTCAGAAACAAAATTTCATCTCAATACTTTGTAATATATCCTTTGTTGGCAATTACAGAGGTCAAACGTTTTCTGTAAGTCTTCACAAGGTTGCCACACACTGTTGTTGATATGTTGGCCCATTCCTCCATGCAGATCTCCTCTAGAGCAGTGATGTTTTTGGCTTTTCGCTTGGCAACACAGACTTTCAACTCCCTCCAAAGGTTTTCTATAGGGTTGAGATCTGGAGACTGGCTAGGCCACTCCAGGACATTGAAATGCTTCTTACGAAGCCACTCCTTCGTTGCCCTGGCGGTGTGCTTTGGATCATTGTCATGTTGAAAGACCCAGCCACGTTTCATCTTCAATGCCCTTGCTGATGGAAGGAGGTTTGCACTCAAAATCTCACGATACATGGCCCCATTCATTCTTTCATGTACCCGGATCAGTCGTCCTGGCCCCTTTGCAGAGAAACAGCCCCAAAGCATGATGTTTCCACCACCATGCTTTACAGTAGGTATCGTGTTTGATGGATGCAACTCAGTATTCTTTTTCCTCCAAGCACGACAAGTTGTGTTTCTACCAAACAGTTACAGTTTGGTTTCATCAGACCATAGCACATTCTCCCAAAACTCCTCTGGATCATCCAAATGCTCTCTAGCAAACTTCAGACGGGCCCGGACATATACTGGCTTAAGCAGTGGGACACGTCTGGCACTGCAGGATCTGAGTCCATGGTGGCATAGTGTGTTACTTATGGTAGGCCTTGTTACATTGGTCCCAGCTCTCTGCAGTTCATTCACTAGGTCCCCCCGCGTGGTTTTGGGATTTTTGCTCACCGTTCTTGTGATCATTCTGACCCCACGGGGTGGGATTTTGCGTGGAGCCCCAGATCGAGGGAGATTATCAGTGGTCTTGTATGTCTTCCATTTTCTAATTATTGCTCCCACTGTTGATTTCTTCACTCCAAGCTGGTTGGCTATTGCAGATTCAGTCTTCCCAGCCTGGTGTAGGGCTACAATTTTGTTTCTGGTGTCCTTTGACAGCTCTTTGGTCTTCACCATAGTGGAGTTTGGAGTCAGACTGTTTGAGGGTGTGCACAGGTGTCTTTTTATACTGATAACAAGTTTAAACAGGTGCCATTACTACAGGTAATGAGTGGAGGAAAGAGGAGACTCTTAAAGAAGAAGTTACAGGTCTGTGAGAGCCAGAAATCTTGATTGTTTGTTTCTGACCAAATACTTATTTTCCACCATAATATGCAAATAAAATGATAAAAAAACAGACAATGTGATTTTCTGGATTTTTTTTTCTCAGTTTGTCTCCCATAGTTGAGGTCTACCTATGATGTAAATTACAGACGCCTCTCATCTTTTTAAGTGGTGGAACTTGCACTATTGCTGACTGACTAAATACTTTTTTGCCCCACTGTACATACACATAGTAGTAACTCAATCAAGACGGCGTAACTGCAAAGGATATAACACCCCATTTCTTACGTCACAGCTACATGTGGCCGGATCGCAATGGTTGATTCTGAGATCTCAGGCCAGTACAAGTTTCCTAAACCAATGGTAACATCCTTACAGAGATATCGCTCGACAACAGCCTTGGAAAGAATGTGACAGAATTGGGTTAGTGGAAAGGGTGAAATCTTAGGATATGTGCACACATTGCGGATTTTGCTGCGGATCTGCAGCTGTTTTCCATGCGTTGTACAGTACCATGTCAACGTATGGGAAAAAAAAAAATCCGCAGTGCACATGCTGCGGAAACGTCGCAGTGTTTTTTCCACAGCATGTCAATTCTTTGTGCGGATTCCGCAGCGGTTTACACCTGCTCCCCAATAGGAATCCGCAGGTGTAAAACCGCAGGTGAAATCTGCACAAAAAACGCGGTAAATCCGCTGTGCAGTTTACCTGTGGATTTTGCACAAACAGTGCGGAAAAATCTGCACACCAATCCGCAACGTGTGCACAAAGCCTTACTCTCTCACTGTGAAAACCCACAAACCAGAAGCTTCGGCCCACCGGGTTGAAAAAGTGGGGGAGCATTAGGAGCAGTTTTACACTAAACTATATTTCATAAAATCAATAGTGCGGAGCTGCACAGTCTTACTAAATAGAACGTGCAGCCCTAGACTGGTGAGAAGTTACTCTGTAATTCCCCTATAGGGGAGGAAAAATCTACCACCGCTATGCAGCATTTTATGCATTTCTAACCTCCCCATTGAAAATTGCTAGCCACCACTTACATCACACCGACATGCATTTGTCAGTATGGAATCAAACATGCAGTCTTCACTGGGAAATAAAATTACATTTATTTATGATTCAAATACCTGAGCTTGAGATGTTTTGGTTTTGCACTGTCTGAGGATTCTGCTACTGGAAGCTGTGAAGAGAAGGAAACATGAATTACAATTTACACAAAGCAATGCCATATAAACATACCTAGAATTGACACTAAAGGTACCGGTTACACTAAACGATTTACCAACGATCACGACCAGCGATACGACCTGGCCGTGATCGTTGGTAAGTCGTTGTGTGGTCGCTGGGGAGCGGTCACACAGAAAGCTCTCTCCAGCGACCAACGATCCGGGGAAAGACTTCGGCATCGTTGAAACTGTCTTCAACGATGCCGAAGTCCCCGGGTAACCAGGGTAAACATCAGGCTACTAAGTGCAGGGCCGCGCTTAGCAACCCGATATTTACCCTGGTTACCATTGTAAAAGTTAAAAAAAAAAAATTTAAAAAAAAAAAAAAAACAGTACATACTCACATTTTGATGTCTGTCACGTCCCCCAGCGTCCACAGGGTTAAAACTGCTTTCGGCAGGAGCGCTGCTAACGCACGCACTGCTGCCGAGAAGCTTCCCTGCACTGACCGTCAGTGCCGGACGTAAAGCAGAGCACAGCGGTGACGTCACCGCTGTGCTCTGCTTTACGGCCGGCACTGACAGTCAGTGCAGGGAAGCTCTCGGCCGGAGCGTGTGCATTAGCAGCGCACCTGCCGAAAGCCATTTTAACCCTGTGGACGCCGGGGGACGTGACAGACATCGGAATGTGAGTATGTAGTGTTTTTTTTTTTTTACTTTTACAATGGTAACCAGGGTTAATATCGGGTTACTAAGCGCGGCCCTGCACTTAGTAATCCGATGTTTATCCTGGTTACAGGTGAACACATCGATAGATCGGCGTCACAAACGCCGATCTAGCGATGACAGCGGGGTGATCGGCGACCAAAAAAAGGTCCTGATCATTCCCCACGACCAACGATCTCCCAGCAGGGGCCTGATCGTTGGTCGCTGTCACACAACGAGATAGTTAGCGGGATCGTTGCTACGTCACAAAAAGCATGACGTTGCAATGATATCCTTCACGATATAATTGTGTGTGAAGGTACCTTAAGAAAATAGACATTCACACCTGAAACAATGGGTGAAATTGTATAGGGTCACCACACCTGCAGAACGGACTGCATTTTCAATGCAACAGATTCCCTTCAAGGACATGCCCCTTTTGGCCTTAACCCCTTCATGACCCAGCCTATTTTGACCTTAAAGGGAACCTGTCACCCCGTTTTTTCAGATTGAGCTATAAATACTGTTAAATAGGGCCTGCGCTGTGTGTTACTATAGTGTAATGTAGTGTACCCTGATTCCCCATGTATGCTGAGAAATACATTACCAAAGTCGCCGTTTTCGCCTGTCAATCAGGCTGGTCAGGTCGGGTGGGCGTGTTCACAGCGCTCTTTTCTTCCCCAGCTTTCCGTTGGTGGCGCAGTGGTGTGCGCATGTCCAATTTCCGAATTCCCTGCGCCCACGTGAAGACACAGCGCGCGATCTGCGCGGTCATCCCTTTCATCGGTGGGGGCGGCCATCTTCCTGGGGCCGCGCGTGCGCAGATGGAGTGCTCTGCTGCACGGGACTTCAGGAAAATGGCCGCGGGATGCCGCGCGTGCGCACAAGAGATCGCGGCAGCCATTTTCCCAAAGCCGAGAAACTCGGCTTTGGGAAAATGGCCGCCGCGATTTCTTGTGCGCACGCGCGGCATCCCGCGGCCATTTTCCTGAAGCCCCGTGCAGCAGAGCACTCCATCTGCGCACGCGCGGCACCAGGAAGATGGCCGCCCCCACCGATGAAAGGGATGACAGCGCAGATCGCGCGCTGTGTCTTCACGTGGGCGCAGGGAATTCGGAAATTGGACATGCGCACACCACTACGCCACCAACGGAAAGCTGGGGAAGAAAAGAGCGCTGTGAACACGCCCACCCGACCTGACCAGCCTGATTGACAGGCGAAAACTGCGACTTTGGTAATGTATTTCTCAGCATACATGGGGAATCAGGGTACACTACATACACTATAGTAACACACAGCGCAGGCCCTATTTAACAGTATTTATAGCTCAATCTGAAAAAACGGGGTGACAGGTTCCCTTTAATGACCTGGCTGTTTTTGCAATTCTGACTAGTGTCCCTTTATGAGGTAATAACTCGGGAACGCTTCAACGGATCCTAACGGTTCTGAGGTTGTTTTTTCATGACATATTGGGCTTCATGTTAGTGGTAAATTTAGGTCAATAATTTTTGCGTTTATTTGTGAAAAAAAGGAAATTTGGCAAAAATTTTGAAATTTCGCAATTTTGAAATTTTTAATTTTTATTCTGTTAAACCAGAGAGTTATGTGACACAAAATAGTTAATAAATAACATTTCCCACATGTCTACTTTACATCAGCACAATTTTGGAAACAAAAAATGTTTTTGCTAGGAAGTTATAAGGGTTAAAATTTGACCAGCGATTTCTCATTTTTACAACGAAATTTACAAAGCCTTTTTTTTTTTTAGGGACCACCTCACATATGAAGTCAGTTTGAGGGGTCTGTATGGCTGAAAATACCCAAATGTGACACCATTCTAAAAACTGCACCCCTCAAGGTACTCAAAACCACATTCAAGAAGTTCATTAACCCTTCAGGTACTTCACAGCAGAAGCAACATGGAAGGAAAAAAATGAACATTTAACTTTTTAGTCACAAAAATGATGTTTTAGCAACAATTTTTTTAATTTTCCCAAGGTAAAAAACGTTATTGTACAATTTGTCCTGAGCACGCCGATACCCCATATGTGGGGGGGGGGGGGGGGGGACCACTGTCTGGGCGCACGACAGGGCTCGGAAGGGAAGGAGCGCCATTTGACTTTTTCAATGAAAAATTGGCTCCAATCTTTAGCGGACACCATGTCGCGTTTGGAGAGCCCCAGTGCCTAAACATTGGAGCTCCCCCACAAGTGACCCCATTTTGGAAACTAGACCCCCCAATGAGCTTATCTAGATGCATAGTGAGCACTTTGAACCCCCAGGTGCTTCACAAATTGATCCGTAAAAATGAAAATGTACTTTTTTTTCGCAAAAAAATTCTTTTAGCCTTAATTTTTTCATAGGCAACAGGATAAAAGGGATCCTAAAATGTGTTGGGCAATTTCTCATGAGTACACAGATACCTCATATGTGGTCACAAACCACTGTTTGTGCACACGGCAAGGCTTGGAAGGGAAGGAGCGCCATTTGACTTTTTGAAATGAAAAATTAGCTCCAATCGTTAGCGGACACCATGTCGAGTTTGGAGAGCCCCTGTGTGCCTAAACATTGGAGCTCCCCCACGTGACCCCATTTTGGAAACTAGACCTCCCATGGAACTAATCTAGATGTGCGGTGACCACTTTAAACCCTCAAGTGCTTCACAGAAGTTTATAACTCAGAGCCGGGAAAATAAAAAATCATTTTTCTTTCCTCAAAAATTATTTTTTAGCCTGCAATTTTTTATTTTGACAAGAGTAACAGGAGAAATTGGACCCCAATAGTTGCTGCACAGTTTGTCCTGAGTACGCTGATATCCCATATGTGGGGGTAAACCACTGTTTGGGCACACGTCGGGGTTTGGAAGGGAAGTAGTGACGTTTTGAATTGCAGACTTTGATGGAATGGTCAGCGGGCGTCACGCTGCATTTGCAGAGCCCCTGATGTGCCTAAACAGTAGAAACCCCCCACAAGTGACCCCATTTTGGAAACTAGATCCCCCAAGGAACTAATCTAGATGTGTGGTGAGCACTTTGAACCCCCAAGTGCTTCACAGAAGTTTATAACGCAGAGCCGTGAAAATAAAAAATAATGTTTCTTTCCTCAAAAATTATGTTTTAGCAAGCAATTTTTTTATTTTTGCAAGGGTAACAGGACAAACTGGGCAACAATTATTGGCATCCAATTTCTCCTGAGTACGCTGGTACCCCATATGTGGGGGTAAACCACTGTTTGGGCACACGTCGGGGCTTGGAAGGGAGGGAGCACCATTTGACTTTTTGAACGCAAGATTGGTGGAATCAATGGTGGCGCCGTGTTGCGATTGGAGACCTCTGATGTGCCTTAACAGTGGAAACCCCTCAATTCTAACTTCAACACTAACACCAACACACCCCTAACCCTAATCCCAACTGTAGCCTTACCCCTAATCACAACCCTAACCCCAACACACCCCTAACCACAACTTTAACCCCAACACACTCCTAACCCTAACCACAAGCCTAATCTTAACCCTATTTCCAACCCGAACCCTAAAGGTACCTTCACACTGAACAATTTAACAACGATATCGTTAGCGATCCGTGACGTTGCAGCGTCCTGGATAGCGATATCGTTGTGTTTGACACGAAGCAGCGATCTGGATCCTGCTGTGACATCGTTGGTCGGAGCAGAAAGGCCAGAACTTTATTTCATCGCTGGATCACCCGCTGACATCGCTGGATCGGCGTGTGTGACGCCGATTTAGCGATGTCTTCACTGGTAACCAGGGTAAACATCGGGTTACTAAGCGCAGGGCCGCGCTTAGTAACCCGATATTTACCCTGGTTACCAGTGTAAATGTAAAAAAAAAAAAACACCATTACATACTTACATTCCGGTGTCTGTCACGTCCCCCGGCATTCTGCTTCCCTGCACTGTGTCAGCGCCGGCTGGCCGTAAAGCAGAGCACAGCGGTGAAGTCTTACTTAGTAACCCGATTTTTACCCTGGTTACCAGGAGACTTCGGCATCGTTGGTCGCTGGAGAGCTGTCTGTGTGACAGCTCTCCAGCGACCACACAGCGATGCTGCAGCGATCGGCATCGTTGTCTAGATCGCTGCAGCGTCGCTAAATGTGACGGTACCTTAAGGCTATGTGCCCACTTTGCGGATTCGTGTGAGATTTTTCCAAACAATTTTTTGAAAAATCCGCAGGTAAAAGGCACTGCGTTTTACCTGCGGATTTAGAGCGGATTTTCAGTGTTTTTTGTGCGCATTTCACCTGCGGATTCCTATTGAGGAACAGGTGTAAAACGCTGCGGAATCCGCACAAAAAATTAACATGCTGCGGAAAGTCATAGTTACTCACCGATAACGGTGTTTCGCGGAGCCCATGACAGCACTACGGAGAGAGGGGATCCGCCCTTCAGGGACAGGAAACCTACAGATAAAAGGGCGGTACCTCTCCCTCGCATCAGTTGGTTTACAGAGCATTGGAGGACCTCCAGGTTAGTTTACAACAGAGAAAAAAATCATATTACAACATTTCTTAATAGAGGAACCCTGTGCCTAGACTATACTATATAAATTATATGTAATTAAAGGTGCTCACTGCACTCGTGATAGGAGGGAATAAGCGGGTGCTGTCATGGGCTCCGAGAAACACCGTTATCGGTGAGTAACTATGACTTTCTCGGTCTCCCATGACAGCACTACGGAGAGAATTGCAGAGACTAAGCTTAGGGAGGGACCACCGCCTCGAGAACCCTTCGTCCGAAGGTTAAGTCAGACACAGAGGCTAGATTTAATCTATAGTGTCTAAAGAAGGGTTGATGGTGATGACCAGGTGGCCGCCTTACATATTTGCTCTATCGATACCTCTGACCTCTCAGCCCATGAGGTAGCTACTGTTCTTGTGGAATGCGCTCTTATACCATCCGGGATCGTATTCCCCCGAGGATGAATATGCCAAGGCTATCGCCTTCTTTATCCACCTTGCCAAAGTATCTTTGGATGCCCGGAATCCTTTTCTGGGACCCTGAAAACAGACAAACAAAGAGCCTTCCTTCCTATACTCCCTGGTGGAATCTAAGTTTTGGACTAGGCATTTTCTGACGTCTAGATTATGGAAGCTCTGCTCTTTCTCATTTTTTGGGTTTGGGCAAAAGGACGGCAGGGATACTTCTTGTGACCTATGGAATTTTGACGCCACTTTTGGCAAACAGTCACTCTTAGACCCGACCCGGCCTATCATCCAATATTTTAGTGAAAGGTGGATTAGAGGATAGGGCTTGAATGTCACTTATTCTGCGCGCAGATGTTAATGCTACCAAGAGAATGGTCTTAAGTGATAATGTTTTAATGGGAATCATCTCTATGGGTTCGAATGGAGGACCCGTTAACGCCGAGAGGACTAAATTTAGGTCCCATGAGGGCATCTTTTGAGTAATTAAGGGCTTTGATCTTGTTACTACCTTAATAAACCTTATTACCCATGGGTCGGCCGCAATATTTTGATTATAGAGTGCTCCTAGAGCTGCTATCTGTACCTTAAGAGTACTGACCGCCAACCCCTGTTCCAGACCTTTTTGTAGGAACTCAAGTATTTTAGGAATTGAAGGCCCATCCTGGACTTTTACCTTGGAGACAGACAGGAATTTTCTCCATGTTTTCCCATATATTTTAGTAGTGATACTTTTTAATAGCGTAGCAACTAAGTTGTCTGAGAAACCCCTTTCTTTTAATAGTCTCCGTTCAAAAGTCAGGCTGTCAAATGCAAGTTCGACTCCTGTGGGTGGAAGATTGGCCCCTGCTGTAGCAGGTCTGGTATATTCGGTAGGACCCATGGGTCTGAGACCGATAGCATCCTCAGCCAGGAAAACCACGTTCTTTTTGGCCAGAACGGGGCTATAAGGATCATTTTTGTTTTGTCCTTTCTGACTTTCCGAATAACTGCCGGGATCAGAATGGTTGGAGGAAAGGCATAAGTCAACTTGTGGGTCCATGGAATCAGAAAGGCATCTAGAGCCTGTGGATTGCCTTCCGGGTTCAGTGAGCAGAATTTGTTTACCTTCTTGTTTTTGGAATTGGCGAATAAGTCTATTGTTGGTGTTCCCCACATTTCTGTGATCTGGTTGTAGATAGATTGGTTTAGGGACCACTCGGCTTGTTTTAATGGAGTTCGACTCAAGTAATCTGCTTTCTCGTTGCTTGAACCCTGAATATGTAGCGCAGAGAGGGATAGTAGATTTTCTTCCGCAATCTTGATAATTTTGGCGGAGGAACTCATCAGTGATCGAGACCTTGTTCCTCCCTGGTGATTTATATACGGTACAGTCACTTTGTTGTCCGAAAAAATTCGGACATGATGTCCCTGAATGTAGGTTAGGAAAGACAGAAGAGGCTGATGCACCGCCCAAAGTTCTTTTTGGTTTGAGGATGCTGATAGTTCCTTAACTGACCAGTTTCCCTGAGCCACTCTGTCCCCCATGTGAGCCCCCCCACCCTCTGGGACTCGCATCGGTTGTTATTATCCGAGATATTTTTGGCACCCAAGGGACTCCCTTTGACAGGTTTTGGTTCTTTCCCCACCAAAGAACGGAAAGAATAACTGAGGAATTTAGGATGACCCGGCTTTCCAAATTGTTTTTTAGTAATAACTGCCATTCTAGTATGTGCCACTGAAGCTCCCTTGTGTGGAATTGTGCGAAGGATATCGCTGGTAGGCATGAGGGTAGTGAGCCTAGTAGCGACATTGCTCTCCTTAGAGTCATGGAGGGATTGTGTAACGTTCGTGCTATCATGGTTAATATGTTGTCTTTTTTGGGACCTGGGAGTCGGCATTCTTGGATCCGGGAGTCTAACGTCAGCCCTAGGAACTCCTGTACTTGACAGGGTACCAACTTTGATTTTTTTACATTTATGAGCCACCCCAAGTCCATCAGAATGGTCATTACTTGGTTTCTCTGTTCCCTGCAACTTTGAGCAGAGTTGCTTGCAATAAGAAAATCATCCAGGTAAGGGACTATTAATATATTTTGTTCCCTTATGTGGGCCATCATTTTCGCTACAATTTTCGTGAATATTCGTGGAGCTACTGAGATCCCGAATGGGAGAGCCCTGTATTGGAAATACCTTATTTGTCCCTTTATGGAGACGGCCATCCTGAGAAATTTTTGAGATTGATCGCGGATGGGCACATGGTAATATGCATCGGTTAGGTCTATCACGACCATGTAGCAATTCGGGAAAAGGATTTTTATGGTAGACTTTGTTTCCATTTTGAATTTGTGATTTCTTACTTATCTGTTTAAGTTTTTTAGATTTAGAATTGTCCGAAAGGACCAGTCGGGTTTCGGTACTAAAAATAGAGGGGAGAAAAAACCTTCCCCTATTTCCTGAGGGGAGATTTCCCGAATTACAGATTTTTTCAGTAGGGAAAAAATTTCTCTCTCTAATGCTGCTTGTTCTGCTGCCGAAGATCTTGTTTTTGTTACTATGTAATTCCGGGGGGGAAAAGAAACAAAATCTATTTTTAGACCAAACTGTATGATATTTAAAATCCAGATGTTGTTGGATATTTTCTTCCAGGCGGGAAGGAATGATGTGAGTCTCCCCCCCCCACCCCCCCCTCCCCCCACCACCGTAGGAAAAATGTCAATTGGAGGGCTTTTTGTCACGGGAGGTGTTGTCAAAGAGGTAACCCCTATCCCTTCTTCTCCCTTCTTCCCACTTCTTCTGCTCCCTGGGGGTCTACGACGGAAAAATCTCCGGTTCCAAAAGTACTGTCTGAACGGGGCTGTACCCAGATTTGGAGACCCCTCCTTTTTGTCTGGAGGATGTCATCCAGGGTCTCTCCAAACAAAAAATTCCCTTCGCATGGGATAGAACATAGTTTCAACTTTGTTTGGAGGTCTCCAGGCCAGCTCGAGCCATAAGGTTCTTCTGGCTGCATTGGAGAGAGCAGCGGCCTTACACGGTGTTCCAAATTATTATGCTAATTGGATTTAAGTGTCAAAGATTTATATACTCGAGTATAAGCCGAGATTTTCAGCCCAAATTTTTGGGCTGAAAGTGCCCCCCTCGGCTTATACTCGAGTCACGGTAGCGGTGGGGTCGGCGGGTGAGGGGGTGAGGGCGCTGGGGTATACTTACCTAGTCCCAGCGATCCTCGCGCTGTCCCTGCCGTCCCACGGGCTTCGGCGCTGCAGTTTCTTCCTCTCTTCAGCGGTCACGTGGGACCGCTCATTACAGAAATGAATAAGCGGCTCCACCTCCCATAGGGGCGGAGCCGCTTATTCATTTCTCTAATCAGCGGTGCCGGTGACCGCTGATAGAGAAAGAAGCTGCGGCACCGAAGACCAGGAGGGGACAGCGCGAGGATCGCCAGGACTAGGTGAGTATAGCATATTCACCTGTCCTCGTTCCAGCCGCCGGGCGCCGATCCATCTTCCCGGCCGGCGCCTCCATCTTCCCGGCGTCTCTGCTCTCTGACTGTTCAGGCAGAGGGCGCGATGACGCATACAGTGTGCGCGGCGCCCTCTGCCTGATCAGTCAGAGCAGAGACGCCGGGAAGATGGAGGCGCCGGAACGAGACGCCGGGAGCTGCAATCAAGGGAGGTGAGTATGTGTTTTTTTTCTTTATTGCGGCAGCGGCGGCACAAATTTATGTGGAACATCTATGGGGCACAGTGAACGGTGCAGAGCACCGTATATGGCACAGCTAGGGGGCACAATGAACGGTGCAGAGCACCGTATATGGCACAGCACAGCTATGTATGGGGCACAGTGAACGGTGCAGAGCACCGTATATGGCACAGCACAGCTATGTATGGGGCACAGTGAACGGTGCAGAGCACCGTATATGGCACAGCACAGCTATGGGGCACAGTGAACGGTGCAGAGCACCGTATATGGCACAGCTATGGGGCACAGTGAACGGTGCAGAGCACTGTATATGGCACAGCAATGGGGCACAATGAACGGTGCAGAGCACTGTATATGGCACAGCTATGGGGCACAGTGAACGGTGCAGAGCACTGTATATGGCACATCTATGGGGCACAGTGAACGGTGCAGAGCACTGTATATGGCACATCTATGGGGCACAGTGAACGGTGCAGAGCACTGTATATGGCACAGCTATGGGGCACAATGAACGGTGCAGAGCACCGTATATGGCACAGCACAGCTATGGGGCACAGTGAACGGTGCAGAGCACCGTATATGGCACAGCACAGCTATGGGGCACAGTGAACGGTGCAGAGCACCGTATATGGCACAGCACAGCTATGGGGCACAGTGAACGGTGCAGAGCACCGTATATGGCACAGCACAGCTATGTATGGGGCACAGTGAACGGTGCAGAGCACCGTATATGGCACAGCACAGCTATGGGGCACAGTGAACGGTGCAGAGCACCGTATATGGCACAGCTATGGGGCACAGTGAACGGTGCAGAGCACCGTATATGGCACATCTATGGGGCACAATGAACGGTGCAGAGCACCGTATATGGCACAGCTAGGGGGCACAATGAACGGTGCAGAGCACTATATGGTTCACACCTATGGGGAAATATGAACGGTGCAGAGCACTATATGGCACAGCTATGGGGAAATAATGATCTATTTTTATTTTTGAAATTCACCGGTAAATGCTGCATTTCCACCCTAGGCTTATACTCGAGTCAATAAGTTTTCCCAGTTTTTTGTGGCAAAATTAGGGGGGTCGGCTTATACTCGGGTCGGCTTATACTCGAGTATATACGGTAATTGTTTTGTTTTTCAAATAAACTTGTGGATGGTATTGTGTCTCAGGGCTCAATAGATAACTGAAATCAATCTTAACCCCTTAGTGACAGAGCCAATTTGGTACTAAATGACCAGGCCAATTTTTGCAATTCTGATCACTGTCACTTTATGAGGTTATAACTCTGGAACGCTTCAACGGATCCCGCTGATTCTGAGATTGTTTTTTCGTGACATATTGTACTTCATGTTAGTTGTAACATTTCTTCGATATTACTTGCGATTATTTATGAAAAAAACGGAAATATGGCGAAAATTTTTAAAATTTTGCAATTTTCAAACTTTGTATTTTTATGCCCTTAAATCAGAGAGATATGTCACGAAAAATAGTTAATAAATAACATTTCCCACATGTCTACTTTACATCAGAACAATTTTGGAAACAAAATTTTTTTTTGTTAGGGAGTTATAAGGGTTAAAAGTTGACCAGCAATTTCTCATTTTTACAACACCATTTCTTTTTAGGGACCACATCACATTTGAAGTCATTTTGAGGGGTCGATAGAAAATAATGAAGTGTGACACCATTCTAAAAACTACACCCCTCAAGGTTCTCAAAACCACATTCAAGAAGTTTATTAACCCTTTACGTGCTTCACAGGAACTGAAACAATGTGGAAGGAAAAAATGAACATTTAACTTTTTTTTGCAAACATCTTAATTCAGAACCATTTTTTTTTTATTTTCACAAGTGTAAAAACAGAAATGTAACCATAAATTTTGTTATGCAATTTCTCCTGAATACGCCAATACCCCATATGTGGGGGTAAACCACTTTTTGGGCGCACCGCAGAACTTAGAAGTGAAGGAGCGCCATTTGACTTTTTCAATGCAGAATTGGCTGGAATTGAGATCGGACGCCATGTCACGTTTAGAGAGCCCCTGATGTGCCTAAACAGTGGAAACTCCCCACAAGTGACACCATTTTGGAAACTAGACCCCTTAAGGAACTTATCTAGATGTGTGGCGAGCACTTTGAACCCCCATGTGCTTCACAGAAGTTTATAACGTAGAGCCGTGAAATAAAAAATTGCATTTTTTCTACAAAAATGATCTTTTTGCCCACAAATTTTTATTTTCACAAGGGTAACAGGAGAAATTAGACCACTAAAGTTGTTGTGCAATTTCTCCTGAGTACGTTGATACCCAATATGTGGGAGTAAACCACTGTTTAGGCGCACCGCAGAGCTTGGAAGAGAAAGAGTGCCATTTTACTTTTTCAATGTAGAATTGGCTGGAATTGAGATCGGACGCCATGTCGCGTTTGGAGAGCCCCTGATGTGCCTAAACAGTAGAAATCCCCCACAAGTGACCCCATTTTGGAAACTAGACCCCCCATGGAACTTATCTAGATGTGTGGTGAGAACCTTGAATGCCCAAGTGCTTCACAGAAGTTTAGAATGCAGAGTCGTGAAAATAAAAAATATTTTTTTTTCCACAAAAAAGATTTTTTAGCCCCCAAGTTTTTATTTTCACAAGGGTGACAAGAGAAATTGGACCCCAAAAGTTGTTGTCCAATTTGTCCTGAGTATGCTGGTACCCCATATGTGGGGGTAAACCACTGTTTGGGCGCACAGCAGAGCTCAGAAGGAAGGAGCGCCGTTTTGGAATGCAGACTTTGATAGAATGGTCTGTGGGTATTATGTTGCGTTTGCAGAGCCCCTGATGTACCTAACCAGTAGAAACCCTCCACAAGTGACCCCATTTTGGAAACTAGACCCCCCAAGGAACTTATCTAGATGTGTGGTGAGAGCTTTGAATGCCCAAGTGCTTCACAGAAGTTTAGAATGCAGAGTCGTGAAAATAAAAAATATTTTTTTTTCCACAAAAAAGATATTGTAGCCCCCAAGTTTTTATTTTCACAAGGGTAATGGGAGAAATTGGACTGCAATAGTTGTTGTCCAATTTATCCCGAGTACGCTGATGCGCCATACGTGGGGGTAAACCACTGATTGGGCGCACGGCAGAGCTCAGAAGGGAAGGAGCGCCTTTTTGGAATGCAGACTTTGATAGAATGGTCTGTGGGCATTATGTTGCGATTGCAGAGCCCCTGATGTACCTAAACTGTAGTAACCCCCCACAAGTGACCCCATTTTGGAAACTAGACCCCCAAGGAACTTATCTAGATGTGTGGTGAGAACTTTGAATGCCCAAGTGCTTCACAGAAGTTTAGAATGCAGAGTCGTGAAAATAAAAAATATTTTTTTTTTCACAAAAAAGATATTGTAGCCCCCAAGTTTTTATTTTCACAAGGGTAAAAAGAGAAATTGGACCCCAGAAGTTGTTGTCCAATTTATCCAGAGTACGCTGATGCCCCATATGTGGGGGTAACCCACTGTTTGGGAGCACGGCAGAGCTCAGAAGGGAGGGAGCACCATTTGACTTTTTGAGCGCAAAATTGGCTGTCGTGTTTGGAGACCCCCTGATGTACCTAAACAGTGGAAACCCCCCAATTCTAGCTCCAACCCTAACCCCAACACACCCCTAACCCTAATCCCAACCTGATCCATAATCCTAATCACTAACCCTAACCATAATCACAACCCTTACCCCAAAACAACCCTAATGTCAACCCTAACCATAACCCTAATCAAAACCCTAAATCCAACACACCCCTAATCCTAATCTCAACCCTAACCTCAAACCTAACCCTAATCCCAATACACCCCTAATCACAACCCTAACCTTAACCCTAATCCCAAACCTAACCCTAATCCCAAGCCCTAACCCTAATGCCAACCCCAACCCTAATACCAACCCTAATCCAAACCCTAACCCTAACCCCAGCTCTAACCCTAACTTTAGCCCCAACCCTAGCACTAACTTTAGCCCCAACCCTAAGGCTACTTTCACACTTGCGTCGTTTGGCATTCCGTCGCAATCCGTCGTTTTGGACAAGAAACGGATCCTGCAAATATGCCCGCGGGATGCGTTTTTTGCCCATAGACTTGTATTGCCGTTCAATGAAACGTTTTTTTGTACGTCGCATCCGCCATTTCTGACCGCGCATGCGTGGCCGTAACTCCGCCCCCTCCTCCCCAGGACATAGATTGGGCAGCGGATGCGTTGAAAAACTACAGCTGCTGCCCACGTTGTGCACAATTTTCACAACGTGCGTCGGTATGTCGGGCCGACACATTGCGACGGCCCCGTACCGACGTAAGTGTGAAAGAAGCCTAACCCTAAATTTAGCCCCAACCCTAAATTTATCCCCAACCCTAACCCTAAATTTAGCCCCAACCCTAGCCCTAACCCTAGCCCTACCCCTAACCCTAATTTTAGCCCCAACTGCTGTTCTCCTGCCGGCCGGCAGATGGAGACAGATGGCGGGCGCACTGCGCATGCGCCTGCCATTTTCTTCTGCCGGCGGCCAGGAGGAGCAGCAAGAGGATCCAGTGACACAGGTGAGTATTGTAGGGTCCCCGAATCCCCCTATTTCTCTGTCCTCTGATGTGCGATCACATCAGAGGACAGAGAATTACTCTTTACTTTTTTTTTTTTTTTTTTTTTTTTGCGGTCGCCGGTAAAACCGACCCCGATCATGCTCTTTGGGGTCTCGGCTACCCCCGGCAGCCGAGACCCCAAAGATTCTCGCGGGGCCAGCCGGCGGGCGCACTGCGCATGCGCCCGCCATTTTGAAGATGGCGGCGCCCACCAGGAGACACGAGGAGCATCGGGGGAGATAGGTGAGTATTGGGGGGCTACCTGGGACCCATTTTCTCTGTCCTCCGATGTGCGATCACATCGGAGGACAGAGAAATTAAAAAGAGATCGCGGTATTTTTTTGTTTTATTTTTTGCGATCGCCGGTAAACGGTTAATTACCGGCGATCGCAAATGCGGGGTGGGTTAAGCCCCCCCCCCCCCCCCCGAATCATGTTCTCTGGGGTCCCCGGAGAAAATCCGACTCTGGGGGGCGCTATTCACTTTTTCCACAGCGCCGTTAATTAACGGCGCTGTGGTTTAAGTACCCTTAGCGGCCGCCGTTAAAAGGCGTATCGGCGGTCGCTAAGGGGTTAAACACATGCGATTAGTTTTCCAGGTGATTCTAATAAAGGGAAAACTACTTAAAAATTATGTTCCACATTATTAAGCAGGCCAAAGGTTTCAAGCAATATGAGAAATAAAAAGGATATCTCTGCTGCTGAAAAGCGTTAAATAGTGCAATGCCTTGGACAAGGTATGAAAAAATTAGATACTTCACAAAAACTTTGTGATCATCATACTGTGTCTGTGCTTTGTTTCAGTCACAAATCTCTTCAGAGTTCATGCAGATAAAAGCATATTGAGGAAGGTTTCTGCCAGACAAATTCATTGGATTAAGAGAGCAGCTGCCAAAATACCATTACAAAGCAGCAAACAGTTATTTCAAGCTGCTGGTGCCTCTGGAGTCCCTCGAACCTCAAGGTGTATGATCCTTCAAAAGCTTGCTGTGGTGCATAAACCTACTATTCGGCCACCCCTAAACAGTGTTCATGAGCAGAAACGGTTGCAGTGGGCCCAGACATACATGAAGACTAATTTTCAAACAGTCTTGTTTACTGATGAGTGTCGAGCAACCCTGGATGGTCCAGATGGACGGAATAGTGGATGGTTGGTGGATGGCCACCTTGTCGCAACAAGGCTGCGACGTCAGCAAGGAGGTGTAGAAATCATGTTTTGGGCCGGAATCATGGGGAAACAGCAGGTGGGGCCCTTTAAGGTTCCTAAAGATGTGAAAATGACCTCTGTAAAGTAAATAGCGTTTCTGACTGACAAATTTCTTCCATGGTCCAACAGCAGAAACGTGCCTTCAGGAGGAAAATCATCTTCATGCATGACAATGCCCCATCTCATGCTGCAAAGAATACCTCTGAGTCATTGGCTGATATGGGCATAAAAGGAGATAAACTCATGGTGTGGCCACCATCTTCCCCTGACCTCAACCCTATAGAAAAGCTTTGGAGTATCATCCAGCACAAGATCTATGAGGGTGAGAGGCAGGTCACATCAAAATAGCAGCTCTAGGAGGCTATTCTGACTTCATGCAAAGAAATACAAGCAGAAACTCTCCAAAAACTCAAGAATGCAAGAATTGTGAAGGTGATATCAAAGAAGGGGTCCTATGTAATGTAACTTGGCCTGTTAGGATGTTTTGGAGTTAAATAGCTTTTTTGCTCAGTGAATGTGACCTCCTAATGCTGCTAATTCCACAAATGAGCATTTTCAGTTCTTTAAAACATATCAAATGTTTAGAAAATTAACTGCCTAATAAGTTGGAACAGTGCATTTTGAGTTTTTATTCATTTTGTAGATTATACTGTTATTGGGAGGTTTCTTCAATAAAATTCGATTTATACTCTAACGGGTGATGACTTTTATTAGACTGACTTTCATATGCACCGACCATTTAGGAAAACCCGAGAAAAATGTCATCTGCATAATAATTTGGAACATAGTGTAGATGTTAAGCGCACGGAGTCTGCTGAGGAGTCCGCCAGCAACGCTGCTGCTGCTCTAATTACAGGGATTGAATCCAGCAACTTATTTCTGGGTAACCCATCTTTAATTTGACTTTCTAGCTGGTCAATCCACACCATTAGAGATCTGAAGGTGCAGGTCGCAAGCTACCCCCAGCCGATTCCCATGCCCCTTTAAGAAATGTATCCGCTTTCTTATCTAAAGGGTCTTTGAGGGTACCCATATCCTCGAACGAGATCGCAAATTTTTTTGAGGCTTTGGCCACCGCTACATCCAGTTTTGGTGCCTTGTCCCAGGAAGAGGATGCCTCATCTTCGAAGGGATACTTTCTTTTAAGCGAGGGCACCGAAGAATTTCTCCTATCCGGTTTCTCCCACTCTTTTTAATTAGTGTCTGGACATTGGGATTTAGAGGAAATGTCCTCCGCTTTTTTTGTCCCAGACCTCCGAACATTACATCTTGGGCCGTTTTATCGGGTCTGGGCTCCTCAACCCCCATTGTAGCCCTAACGGCTCTCACTAGAGTATCCACTTCTAGTGGGAAGCAATGCCGGCCCGAATCTTCCTCGGAGGATAGGGAGGAATTAGAATCGTCCGAATCTGCATCTTCAGATGAGGATCGGACAGAGTGGGAATGTACCGTCTCCTTCCTTCCCTTTTTTGGAAGATAAAAGGGCATTCTGAACCTCGGACCCGATTATGTTTTTAAGTTCAGATGCGAAGTCGGGGGTCTCCTCACATAACAAGCGTTGGATGCATGATTTGCAAAGCTTTATGTCCCAGGTTACCTGTAAAGCTTTGTTACAGGTGGGGCAGGATTTCTTTTTCTCCAACCTCTTCATTCCCTATAAAATATGTTCATTCACGGAGATCACTCACCATTCGGATGTGGAGGCAGGTACCGGTTCTGGAGGAGGGCCTGGGTCTTGTAGAGGAAGTTCTTGAGGAGGAGTATTAGTCATTGCAGCAGATCTGCTGCGCTGTGTGGAACGGCTGCTAGACCCACTTCTCCTGGTACTCTTTGGGTCTGCCTTCCTGTGGTGCTGCTGCCTTGGCTGCAGCTCCTGCTGTGGATCGCTGTCCTCCATGGTTACAGGGAGATAGTGTGACAACCATGTGTGCAGCATCTCCCTATTTGAATCCGGCGCCACCCCCGGCGTTCACCGCACTTCCGGTTTCCTGCGTACATCCTCCAGGGAGAAGAAGCTACAGCACATGCGCGCGGCGATGACCCGGAAGTCCTGCCGCATTTCCGGAGCGGCGGCCATCTTTCTACACCCGGAGTGTGCGCTTATCGGCACAGGAGCTCCGGGTGATCCAGCGCCCCTTCCTCATTTCAGATTCGGTGGCGTTCTCCCTCCTCTCACCCTGAAGAACCCCTCGGTTCCAGCGGTGGTGGCTTCGGGAGCTGGACAAGCCGCGGCAGGGGCCTCCTCGCTGCCGGAACCCGACCGCCCGGTCCCGGTCCATAGGTCTTCATACAGGTACCACCGAAGAGAGGTTCCCCGTCAGGGACAGGAAACCAACTGATGCGAGGGAGAGGTATCGCCCTTTTATCTGTAGGTTTCCTGTCCCTGAAGGGCGGATCCCCTCTCTCCGTAGTGTTTCCGCGTGGTATTTTCAGCACCATGGGCACAGTGGATTTGGTTTTCCATAGGTTTACATAGTCCTGTAAACCTGATGGAAAACTGCTACTAATCCGCAGCGGCCAATCCGCTGCGGATCTGCAGCCAAATCCGCACCATGTGCACATAGCCTAATTCTAACCCTAACCCTAGTTCTAACCCTAACCCTAGTTCTAACCCTAACCCTAGCTCTAACCCTAACCCTAGTGGGAAAAAAAAAAAGTATATTTTCTTTATTTTATTATTGTCCCTACATATGGGGGTGATAAAGGGGAAGGGGGGTTCATTTACTATTTTTTTTTATTTTGATCACTGATAAAACCTATACCTGGAATGAATATGCCGGTCGATTCGGCGGGCGGACTGCGCATGCGCCCGCCATTTTGGAAGATGGCAGCGCCCATGGAGAAGACGGACACCAGGAGGCTCGGTAAGTATGAGGGGGGAGAGGAGATCGGAGCACAGGGGGAGCGGAGCACAGGACGGAGGACTGGGGAAGAGATCAGTGGCGGTGGGGGGGGTATATCAGGGTTTCCAGCCATGGCCGATGATATTGCAGCATCGGCCATGGCTGGATTGTAATATTTCACCAGTTTTCATAGGTGAAACATTACAAATCGCAGATTGGCTGTTGAAAGTGAAACTGCCAATCAGAGCAATCGTAGCCACGGGGGAAGGGTGGGGAGCTATAGTCACACCCCCCCGGGCTGAAGTACCACTCCCCCTGTCCCTGCAGATCGGGAGAAATTGGAGTCAACCCTTTCACCCGATCTGCAGGGATGCGATCCCTGCATGACGCCTCATAGGCGTCAGAGGTCGGATTGGCACAGACTTTCATGACGCCTACGTGGCGTCACAGGTCGTGAAGGGGTTATATTATATATATTATTATGTCTTATATTCAAGGTTCTTCAAAGTAGCCACCTTTTGCTTTGATGGCTGCTTTGCACACTCTTGGCATTCTCTTGATGAGCTTCAAGAGGTAGTCACCGGGAATGGTTTTCACTTCACAGGTGTGCCCTGTCAGGTTTAATAAGTGGGATTTCTTGCCTTATAAATGGGGTTGGGACCATCAGTTGTGTTGTGCAGAAGTCTGCTGGATACACAGCTGTTAGTCCTACTGAATAGAGTGTAAGAATTTGTATTATGGCAAGAAAAAAGCAGCTAAGTAAAGAAAAACGAGTGGCCATCAATACTTTAAGAAATGAAGGTCAGTCAGTCCGAAGAATTGGGAAAACTTTGAAAGTGTCCCCAAGTGCAGTGGCAAAAACCATCAAGCGCTACAAAGAAACTGGCTCACATGAGGACCGCCCCAGGAAAGGAAGACCAAGATTCTCCTCTGCTTCTGAGAAGTTTATCCGAGTCACCAGCCTTAGAAATCGCAGGTTAACAGCAGCTCAGATTAGAGACCAGGTCAATGCCACACAGAGTTCTAGCAGCAGACACATCTCTACAACAACTGTTAAGAGGAGACTTTGTGCAGAAGGCCTTCATGGTAAAATAGCTGCTAAAAAACCACTGCTAAGGACAGGCAACAAGCAAAAGAGACTTGTTTGGGCTAAATAACAGAAGGAATGGACATTACACCAGTGGAAATCTGTGCTTTGGTCTGATGAGTCAAAATTTGAGATCTTTGGTTCCAACCACCATGTCTTTGTGCGACGCAGAAAAAGGTGAACCGATGGACTCTACATGCCTGGTTCCCACAGTGAGGCATGGAGGAGAAGGTGTGATGGTGTGGGGGTGCTTTGCTGGTGAAACTGTTCGGGATTTATTCAAAATTGAAGGTATTCTGAACCAGCATGGCTACCACAGCATCTTGCAGCAGCATGCTATTCCATCCGGTTTGCGTTTAGTTGGACCATCATTTATTTTTTAACAGGACAATGACCTTAAACACACCTCCAGGCTGTGTAAGGGCTATTTGACCAAGAAGAAGAGTGATGGGGTGCTACGCCAGATGACCTGTACTCCACAGTCTCCAGATCTGAACCCAATCGAGATGGTTTGGGGTCAGCTGGACCGCAGCGTGAAGGCAAAAGGGCCAACAAGTGCTAAGCATCTCTGGGAACTCCTTCAAGATTGTTGGAAGACCATTTCTGGTGACTACCTCTTGAAGCTCATCAAGAGAATGCCAAGGGCGTGCAAAGCAGTCAAAGCAAAAGGTGGCTACTTTGAAGAACCTAGAATATAAGACATAATTTCAGTTGTTTCACACTTTTTTGTTAAGTATATAATTCCACATGTGTTAATTCATAGTTTTGATGCATTCAGTGTGAATGTACAAACTTCTGGTCTGTGTGTGTGTGCGTGTGTGCGTGTGTGCGTGTATATATATATATCCATATATGTGTGTGTGTGTGTGTGTGTGTGTGTGTGTGTGTGTGTGTGTGTGTGTGTATATATATATATATTTTTTAGTACAATACACTTGATTTCTTTTGATATATAGATATATCTGTATTTGCACGTTTAGTAAACAGAGCTCTCATACACCTGAAATCAGCTCTAGTAAGTATAGTCTTACATTGACTTCATATTTACCTCTATGCATTAAGCTTAACTAGTGCTGCAAATGTACTGATCCCATGAAATCTACTATCCAGATTTATATTAGCTGCCTCATATTTTATGTACTCTGTCCTGTCTGCAGTTGAACCTTTTGTAAAGGTACCTTCACACTAAGCGACGCTGCGTCGATATCGACAACGATGTCGATCGCTGCAGCGTCGCTGTTTGGTCGCTGGACAGCTCTCCAGCGACCAACGATCCCGAAGTCCCCTGGTAACCAGGGTAAACATCGGGTTACTAAGCTCAGGGCCGCGCTTAGTAACCCGATGTTTACCCTGATTACCATCCTAAAAGTAAAAAAAACAAACACTACATACTTACCTTCAGCTGTCTGTCCCCGGCGCTCTGCTTTCCTGCACTGACTGTGAGCACAGCGGCTGGAAAGCAGAGCGGTGACGTCACCGCTGTGCTTTCCGGCTGATCGGCGCTCACAGCCAGTGCAGAAAGCAGAGCGCCGGGGACATACAGCTGAAGGTAAGTATGTAGTGTTTGTTTTTTTTACTTTTACGATGGTAACCAGGGTAAACATCGGGTTACTAAGCGCGGCCCTGCGCTTAGTAACCCGATGTTTACCCTGGTTACCAGTGAAGACATCGCTGAATCGGCGTCACACACGCCGATTCAGCGATGTCTGCAGGGAGTCCAGCGACGAAATAAAGTTCTGGACTTTCTGCAGCGACCAACGATCTCCCAGCAGGGGCCTGATCGTTGGTCGCTGTCACACTGAACGATATCGCTAGCCAGGACGCTGCAACGTCACAGATCGCTAGCGATATCGTTCAGTGTGAAGGTACCTTAAGGGAATTGTTTATTTGGCAGTGATATAGATCAGCTTTGCATGATTACACTGATCTAGTTAGGTATGGGTGTACAACCATATTAGGCAGTAACTTTTTTTTTTTTGGGGCTTATACTTCCTTATTCTGTTTGGATTTATTACTTAAAAATATGGTGGTGAAGGGGGTGGTTCACCATATTACAAGGGTAATAACTTTTACAATTTTTACCCAGTCGTGTTAAGGCTTATTTTTTGCAAGACAAGCTGTAATTTCACTGGTGCATTTACCGTATTTTTTGCCACATACAACTTTTGAATTGCTTTTTTTTTTATTTTTATGAAGCTGGATGAGCAAACACTGACAAATTTGGTATAGTTTTCCACTTTTTCCTTTATGTCATTCATAATACGGGATCCATAATTTTATTGTTTCATAGTACAGGTCATTTTATTTATTTTTTACATTTTATACATTTTGAACAAGAAAGCAACATTTTAAATCAAAATACATACAAGTACAGACCAAAATTTTGGACACAACTTCTCATTTAAAGATTTTTCTGTATCATGACTATGAAAATTGTATATTCACACTGAAGGCATCAAAACAATGAACTAACACATGTGGAATTATATACTTAACAAAAAAGTGTGAAACAACTGAAATTGTGTGTTATATTCTAGGTTCTTCAAAGTAGCCATCTTTTGCTTTGATGACTGCTTTTTGCACACTCTGAATTCTCTTGATGAGCTTCAAGAGGTAGTCACCGGGAATGGTTTTCACTTCACAGGTGTGCCCTGTCAGGTTTAATAAGTGGGATTTCTTGCCTTATAAATGGGGTTGGGACCATCAGTTGTGTTGTGCAGAAGTCTGCTGGATACACAGCTGTTAGTCCTACTGAATAGAGTGTAAGAATTTGTATTATGGCAAGAAAAAGTAGCTAAGTAAAGAAAAACGAGTGGCCATCATGGTGTTGGGACCATCAGTTGTGTTGTGCAGAAGTCTGGTGGATACACAGCTGATAGTCTTATTGAATAGACTGTTAGAATTTGTATTATGGCAAGAAAAAGTAGCTAACAGTCTATTCAATAGGACTATCAGCTGTGTATCCACCAGACTTCTGCACAACACAACTGATGGTCCCAACACCATGATGGCCACTCGTTTTTCTTTACTTAGAATTTGTATTATGGCAAGAAAAAGTAGCTAAGTAAAGAAAAACAAGTGGCCATCATTACTTTAAGAAATGAAGGTCAGTCAGTTCGAAAAATTTGGAAAGCTTTCAAAGTATCCAAGTGCAAGTGATAAATCTTTTAATGAGAAGGCGTGTCCAAACTTTTGGTCTGTACTGTATATTTATTGCACGGCTTACCATGCAAGATATTATGGACATGGTAGTATTAAATATGTGACTTATCACCTGAAAAAAAAAACCCAGTATTAACCTGCTGATATGGGGTTAATCTGTAGGTTAATAGCGTTGTTAACCTGCCCGGCGCCTTCACTTACACCCATGCTGTCTAGAGTAAATAAACTTTATTTCCCCGGTAGCGATCACAGGGGTGGAAGGGACCAGAGTTCAGCCACCGCTTTGTGTATATAGTGCCATCCCTATGACGTACTCGAATGCTGCTGGGGGGAGGGGGGAGAAAGTTAATTTTCTCTTGGCAGAGGGTCTAAAGGTACCTTCACACTCAACGATATCGCTAGCGATCCGTGACGTTGCAGCGTCCTGGCTAGCGATATCGTTGAGTTTGACACGCAGCAGCGATCTGGATCCTGCTGTGCCATCGTTGGTCGGAGCTAGAAGGCCAGCACTTTATTTCGTCGCTGGATCTCTCGCAGACATCACTGAATCGGCGTGTGTGACGCCGATTCAGCGATATCTTCACTGGTAACCAGGGGTAACCGGCGCTCTGCTTCTCTGCACTGTCAGCGCCGGCCAGCCGGAAAGCAGAACACAGCGGTGACGTCACCGCTGTGCTTTCCAGCTGGCGCTCAGTCAGTGCAGAGAAGCAGAGCGCCAGAGGACAGACAGCGGAAGGTAAGTATGTAGTGTTTGTTTTTTTTTTTACGTTTACGCTGGTAACCAGGGTAAACATCGGGTTACTAAGCGCAGCCCTGCGCTTAGTAACCCGATGTTTACCCTGGTTACCAGGGGACCGGCATCGTTGGTCGCTGGAGAGCTGTCTGTGTGACAGCTCTCCAGCGACGCTGCAGCGATCGGGATCGTTGTCTGGATCGCTGCAGCGTCGCTAAATGTGAAGGTACCTTAAGTGCCACACCAGGCAGGTTCACAACGCTATTAACCTGCAAAACCTCTGCTTTTTCAGGTGACAGGTTCCCTTTAAAAAAGGTACGTATATTTCTTCTGGATTAAACAAAAAAAAATTAAGAAAATTGCATTTTGGGAAAGGTGTTAATTGTTTTACTTTTTTTTTTTATATATATATATATATATATATATATATATATATATATATATATATATATATATATATATATATATATATATATATATATATATATATACATACACAATATTTATTAGTCTCCCAGGAGGACAGAGACGTGATTCAAATGATCGCAATAGGGGGCGTGGCTTGCACGGGCTCAGGAGCAGACCTGTGACTGGGGAGCTCCTGCTGAATCCCGTTTTATTAGCAACTAATAGCTACTTTATTGGGAAGAGACTACCCAGAAATTTGTTGGAAGTGCCCAGGAGAGAGATACACCATGAAAAAAGCAACTTTATGGAAGGCACAGAACACAAAGGGACATACTAATCCCAGACATGGCCGTGTGACAGGCCTGCATGAACAGGAGGACAAGAGGCTGCATACATCGGTGCCACAAAGCCCCAGACCAAATCCGTCCACAGAAGGACTTCTGGACAAGCACACGTCCACAGTGGCTCCCACACTGAAAACCGCGGGTCTTACAGGCATCACCGCTGGAATCGGAGCTGCTGCCGCAGGTAGGCCCAAAGCCGTGGCCTCGCCTGAGTTGGCGAGGCCGAGAAGCATGAGAGGGGAGGTTACCCCGCCCCTGGACATGCCCACGGCAAGCAGCGGTGCCGCCCCCAGAGGACGGAGCCGCAACCAAGCGGCAGAGAAGACATCGGAGGAGCCTTTACCTCAAGCGGCGGGGGCTGCTGGACCTCCGGGGCCCGATGGTCGCCGCTCCCGGGCTGGCACGGCTGCTGGGACGAGACCCGGAGCTGCGGCTACGGGAGCAGTACAGAAGCCGGAGAGACGAGACGGGACTGGAGCCACGCCTACAACTCCTCCCACTAATAGCGGCGGCACCGCGAATGGAACAAAGAAATCCAACGCTGCTGCAGGGGGATCCACAGCTGCGCCCAAAGCTCCGACTGCGATAAGCGGCGGTAACACTGCAGGAGGAGAGAGAATCAGCGCGGACAAGAGGAGAGTCACAGGTGAGCCGGCACAAAGGGTGACACTAACCTCAGAGCCCCCGGGTACCCCTGGTCCATGTCACCAGACAGATGCGGTCTCAGGGAGAGTTCTTAAAACCACAGCCACCAATATGCAAGCGAGACAGGGGAGAGGGAGACAGGACGAAACCCCGCCCATAACTCAGCCCACAGCTCGCAGAGACACTGCTGCTATGGATAGGTTTATCCAGTCTACTGGCCGCACATTAAGATTTGAAGCTCCCACATTTACACCGCAGCGCAGACCCCAGACGGGGGAGAAACACCAGGCCACAGACCCTTTGGTGACACCGAGTGAATCAGAAGGTCAACCACAGGATAATTGTCACTCACAGGACGCCCCAAAACAGGGTGAGGACTGTCATAGCAACAAGGGGGAGGGAAGCTCCACCTCAAAATCTCCATACCCATTCCTTGGCACAGAGGGAGTGATAGATGAGGAGGGACCCCCTACCGAATCAGCAATGGACACTATGCTAAAAAACTTTTGTGACATCATTAACAAAAAAATGGAAGAAGGCTCAGCAATACTGGATAAACATATATTCTCTCTCAACACATTAAACTCGAGATCATCACGCACGGAGAAGGCATCTGAGTCCTATGTGAGAGACGCGCTGACTTCCATTGCAGAAAGTCTTAGTTCCTCTTCACACGTATCATCTTCAAGGTCGTCCCAATGTAGCTACTCCTCTACTACATGTGACTCGTACGCCTCCTCTGTATGCTCCTCAATCAGTAGCATGGAAGAATACTCACCTGAGGGTATAGATCTCCCCCTTTCGGACAGTTTACCAACTCCCCCAATCTCCGCAGTTCTTCTAGAGAATCTACAAAAAGAAATTGCCTCTCTAAAATGTAACCGGACGAGCCTAGAGGACCACAAGCGAAGAAATAATGTAAAAATCAGGGGAGTTCCGGAGTCTGTTAAACCCCTCCATTTAAAAAGCTATATTCAAAGCATTAAGCTACTTACTGGTAGCGGCATTTTTCGGAGGCCCATGACAGCACTACGAGAGAGGGGATCCGCCCTTCAGGAACAGGAAACCTACAGATACAAAAGGGCGGTACCTCTCCCCATGCATCAGTTGTATATTAGAGCCTGAGAGGACTACCGCGGTTAGTAGCACACAAACATACATTATATACAGTTTATGTCCAAAAATAATCAATCATAATGAACTATATACCACACGTGAGATCTATCTATCTCATTATATACATTATGGGAAGTGCAACCCCCACGTGAATAGGGAGGGAACTAAGGGTGCTGTCATGGGCCTCCGAAAAATGCCGCTACCAGTAAGTAGCTTAATGCTTTATTCGGACTCCCATGACAGCACTACGAGAGAATTACAGAGATGTAAACTACCTTAGGGAGGGACTATAGCCTGTAGCACCCTTAACCCGAAGGTGAGATCAGAAGAGAACCCCAAGTCCAACCTATAGTGCTTGAAAAAGGTGGAAGGGGATGACCACGTAGCTGCCTTACATATCTGGTCGATGGAAACTCCAGATCTCTCAGCCCAGGATGCAGCCATGGCCCGAGTGGAATGTGCCCTCAGATTCTGCGGAGCTGGACCTCCACCTGCAGTATAAGCCAGAGAGATAGCCTCCCTAATCCACTTCGCTAGCGTGTACTTCGACACTCTAAGACCTTTCCTGGGACCTTGGAAAGATAGAAACAACGCCTCCTCTCTCTTCCAAGCATCAGTGACTGATATATATTCTAAGAGACATCTCCTAACATCTAACGTATGGAGTAACTCCTCTTTGGAATTAGAAGGATTAGGGAGAAATGATGGTAGAACTATCTCCTGAGATCTATGAAATTCTGAGGCCACTTTTGGTAAGTAAGCTGGATCTGGTCTGAGGACTACCCTGTCCTGTAGAAACTCTGTATAGGGGGACAGCCTAGAAAGAGCCTGTATGTCTCCTACCCTACGAGCAGATGTAATTGCCACCAAAAATGCTGTTTTGAGGGATAGTAATTTAAGTGAGGCTGAATGTAAAGGCTCAAACGGTTCTTTAGTCAAGGCTGAGAGGACTAGGTTAAGATCCCAAGGCATTGACCTATTCCTGTGTATAGGTCTGGATCTACTAGCTGCTTTGATGAACCTTGATACCCAATAATTACCAGCAATGTTGCAAGAAAATAAGGCCCCTAGGGCTGAGACTTGTACTTTTAGCGTACTCGTGGATAGATTTAGCTCTAGCCCTCTCTGCAGGAATTCTAGAATCTGGTTGATTGGTAAACCCTCTTCGATATTAAAATTTGAAGAGGCCAGAAACTTCCTCCAAGTTCTAGAGTAGATCTTAGTTGTTATGAGTTTTCTACTCTTCATAAGGGTATCAATGAGATTTGGAGAAAATCCTCTGTTTTTTAACAGTGACCTTTCAAAGACCATGCCGTCAAATGTAGACCCTTCACTTGTGGATGGTTGATCGGACCTTGATGAAGTAGGTCCGGATGTCTGGCAGTACCCAGGGGTCTTCCACCGACATGGTCCTGAGCCAGGAGAACCAAGCCCTTCGGGGCCAGAACGGAGCGATCAGTATGATTCTCGCTTGATCCTCCCTTATCTTTCTGACCACCAGAGGCAACAGGTTTAGCGGGGGAAACGCATAAGCCAACCGGAAATCCCATCTGATCAGGAAGGCATCCACTACCAGCGGATATTCCCTGGGATTCAAGGAACAGAATTTTTTCGTTTTTCTGTTGTCCTTGTTGGCAAATAGGTCCACCTCTGGATGACCCCACCTGCGGACAATCTGGTTGAAGATTTTTGTGTTCAGAGACCACTCTCCTTGTCTTAAGGTGTTTCGACTTAGAAAGTCCGCCTTTATATTTTCCTTCCCTTTTATATGTACTGCTGCTAAAGATAGAAAATGATTTTCCGCTATCTGGAGCAGGCGGTCCGCTATTTCCATCAGGGACTCGGAGCGTGTTCCACCTTGGTGATTCACGTAGGCCACTGCCACCTGATTGTCGGAGAGGATTTTGACATGGTGACCCTGTAGATACACGAGGAGTTCCTTAATTGATAATTCAATCGCCAACAACTCCTTTTGATTAGAAGAGGCTGATGTTTGGGGGTCCCATAGACCCTGGACTACCACGTCACCCATGTGTGCCCCCCACCCTGTGGGGCTGGCGTCCGTCGTAACTACCCGAGTCACTTGAGTCACCCAGGGAACTCCTGCTGACAGATTGTCTTCCCTTAGCCACCATCTAAGAGATGTCAGAACCTCTGGACTCAATGTCATCTGACCCTGCAAGGAACCCTGTAAGACTCTGTCATAATTCAGTACGTCAAACTGTAAAGGTCTGGAGTGGAACTGGGCCCAACGGACGGCGGGAATACAGGAAGTTAGGGAACCTAACAAGGACATAGCCTGTCTAAGAGTCATGGTTGGTTCTTTAATTGCTTTTAATACCTGTTGTTGGATATGGCGCAGTTTATCAGTTGGAAGACAGCATTGTTGGGACTCGGAATCTAACAGCAGACCTAGGAATCTCTGGTTTTTTAGGGGTTGTAATCGGGATTTTTCATAATTCACGATCCAGCCCAGATTCTCTAGCTTAGATATAGCTGTTTTTACCTGAGCAAGGCAATGGTCTGCTGAGTTCCCAACTATCAGGAAATCATCCAGATAAGGGATTATGAGGATATCAGATTCACGTAAATGCGCCATGACCTCCGCAACTACTTTAGTGAATACTCGGGGAGACGTTGAGAGGCCGAAGGGAAGGGCTCTAAATTGAAAATGTCGAACAATACCCCCCATAGACACCGCCACACGTAGAAACCTCTGAAAGTTTTCATGGATAGGAACATGATAATACGCATCTTTTAAGTCCACAACTACCATGAAGCAGTGTTTGAACAACATTTTAATTGCAGAGCTGATTGACTCCATTTTAAATGTGGCTTTAACCAGGTATTCATTCAGGGATTTAAGGTTAATGATAGTCCTAAATGATCTGTCTGGTTTCTGGATTAGAAAAAGGGGAGAGTAGAATCCACTCCCTCTTTCTGACTCTGGAACTTCAATCAGCACGTTTTTGAGGCATAAACTCACAACTTCTGCCTCCAAAGCCGTCTGTTCAATAGTGGAGGAACGTAAGGGGGTTAACATAAATTTATCCCGAGGCCAGTGAATAAATTCTAATTTCAGACCTTCTGAAATAATACCTCGGACCCAGTCACTATTTGAGATGTTAGACCATGCGGAAGAGAAGGCTGACAATCTCCCTCCCACAGGGATCGCTAGTCATTGGTCCGGTTTCTTACGTTCTTTTGAGGAACGGCGGAACATGTAACCCGTACCTCTCCTGCGTCTATCCTCCCATCTAAAATTCTCTCTAGTGGGTGAGGATGCGCGCTTCCTTCCGCGACCAAATCTCCTCCTGTTGAATGGACGCCGATAAGAAGATGATGACAAACTCGGGAATTTTTTCTTGTCATCTCCAGCCTTTTCAAGCAGGTCATCCAAGGTTGGTCCGAAGAGGTATTCCCCTTTGCATGGGATAGCGCATAATTTGGACCTTGATTGAATGTCACCCGACCAACATTTCAACCACAGGGCTCTACGAGCCGCGTTGGAGAGTCCTGCTGCTCTGGCCGCCATCCTGACCGAATCGACCGACGCGTCCGACAGGAAAGCCGCAGCATCTTGAATCACCGGAAGCGCACTTAGAATGGAACTTCTGGAAGCGCCTTCCTTAAGCTGGGATTCCAACTGTTCCAGCCAGACCATTAGGGATCTGGCTGTACAAGTCGCAGCCACCGCTGGCCTCAACGATCCGGCTGCCATCTCCCAGGTACCTTTAAGGAAGGTATCCGCCTTCCTGTCAAGGGGGTCTTTAAGGGATCCCATATCTTCGAAAGGTAATGCGGCCTTTTTTGATGCCTTTGCTACCGCAGCATCTAATTTAGGGGCCTTGTCCCAGGTATCCACAGTCGTATCCTCAAAGGGATATCTGCGTTTTAAGGCTGGTGGTAATGAGCCTTTCTTCTCCGGTTTCTTCCATTCCCGGAGAATCAGGTCTTGAATTTTATCATTCACGGGGAAGGACCTACGCTTCTTGTGTTCCAAACCACTGAACATTAGTTGCTGACGGGAAAGCGGAGTCTTAGGTTCTTCTAGGCCCATCGTACCTCTGACCGACTTAACTAATTTATCTACTCGGTCCAGAGGCAGACAGAATCGGCCAGATTCCTCTTCTGATGACGAGGAAGAGAGATTTGAGCCATAGGAACCTTCATCCTTATCTTCCTCTGATGAATCAGAGATCACCGAGGTTCTCTGTTTTGAACTCCCCGCCTGGGACATAGACCGCAGGGATTCCCTTACTTCTGTACGGATCATCTCACGCAGATTAGCCGTAGAAGCAGATTCTTCCGCTACCTAGGGGAGGACAATAAGGGTGATACCATCTATCTAGCCTGATGTCACTCAACCCCTCCACTCCTGTAGACCTCACCGTCTGTTGTATACAGGAGGCGCATAATTTTTTAATATAAGAATCTGGTAACGGGACTTCACACAGGGCACACTCCTTATGTTTCGACTTTGCACTTTTCTTTCCCTAAAATGACAAAGTATAAGGGGCCCGCGTCACTGAGTGAGCATTCACGTAGATCTCTTACCAGTGTACGCCAAAAAAGGTACCGGAACACGAGGGGGTTCTTTGCCAGTCGATGCTCTGGATCCCTGCTTGGACGAGCTTTTACGGCTGGACTGGTCACTTCTGGCATGCTCCTTCTCCGTGGGCTTTTGTCGCACGTCCTCCGGCAACTGAAGCTGCCGCTCACCATCACTCTCCATGATGTGGATGTGACCAAAGGCAGAGCTCTATTCCCAGCTCCTGCTTAAATCCCCCTCAGATCCGGTCAGCAGGCTGCTTGGCGCCACTCCTATTGGTTCCGGCTGATGAGACTACATCTGGGGGGTCAGCGCAGTGTGTGAGGAGACCGGCGTTCAGGATCGATGGGCGCCGCCATCTTGGATGAACTGCGCATGCGCAGTCACCCAGAGACCGGAAACGCCTGCTGACTCCGCCCCCTCGACGTCACTGCACCGGAAACGCTCCAGCTAACGCTGAGAGCGATGCAGGACGCCGAAGAGCACGCAGCAGCGTTCCGGATAGCGTTCCCCTCCTGGCACCGCTACATCACCACCGTGCTGCACCACCACACCGAAGGAGCGATATACTTACCGGCGCCGGCGCTAACGGAGATCAGGAATCCTCTGGACTCTGCTCCCTGCTGTCTACATCACTGACGTGCAGTCCAGCCAGGACCACCGTGATGTCTTCCAGGAGCTTCCGCACCGGTCGAGGTAGGAGACCCCCCCGCTACCTGATTCGACCGGCCGGCCTGGGATCCATTTACGAGATTCATCTGTAGGATCCTGCCCCTCCAGGAACAGGAAACCAACTGATGCATGGGGAGAGGTACCGCCCTTTTGTATCTGTAGGTTTCCTGTTCCTGAAGGGCGGATCCCCTCTCTCGTAGTGCTGTCATGGGAGTCCGAATAAAATATGATCTCCAAATTTATTCCTGAGATCAACGATCCTAACATTATTGAAAGTGCCTACAGAATTAAAAAACCTGTGTCACTGCCACCTGACATGCCAAGAGACATCATTGTTTCCTTTTTTCCAGCCTGGGTTAGAGGTAAACTATTCGACCTCTCCTCTGAAAAAAATTTCCTGCTTTCCCCATATGGTCACCTAACATTCTACAGAGAGATTTGTCCAAAGACACTCTAAAAAAGCGACGGGACTTTTCACCAGTTACGCGGGAGCTCCGGAGGTCTCATTTCACCTATTCATGGTCGCCATCCTCTACTCTTTTAATAAAACTCTTGTCCGGAACTGTACACATCGCGACCCCTTCAGAGGGCATGTCCTTTCTGCAACAGCATGGCTTGTACTCTTACAGAACCCACAACAGTCCTACCTGAATTATAGTTCTGCCTGACACATAGCGTCATCTCTTTTCTACTAATAGGAGTTTTAGATATGCCTCTTCCCAATGATTAGCCTTAACAATGAGCCAGTTATTTTGCTGCCCACAGTCGCAGGGCCACCCGAAGGTGTTCCCGGACATAGTAAGCTACCTTATAACATACTGCAAGCTTATGTTCAAAACAGGCCTTTACATATTACTACATACTGATTAACTAACATAGCTTTAGATATTACTACTTACTATACACCAAGCTTAGAGTCCACAAAGGGCATTCATATTCATACTCTAATTGTTTATTTAGCGACTTTAGACTAAGCTTTATAACATTCCTACGAACGTTTAGTCAGCAAATTTGTGCATAGTTCTAAACTGTTTATTTAGCGACCTCTTAAAATTTGACTCACTGTTCAATATGTTATGCTACTTAATGTTAACTTATTAGCTTATTACACTACATTAACCGACTATATGATTGATTGCCTGTCACCCCTATTGCTATAGGGGTTTATTTTTTATTTTTTTTCCCTATTCTCATACCCCACTTCCCTTTCCCTTCCCTTCCTAATTTATCCCTCCTTGTTAAAAGTTGAAATTCCCCAATAAAATTGTTGAAAACAAATGATCGCAATAGAAAGACACTGATCTACTGACATGTGCTGATTATGGATATACATGTCATATAGCTCTAAGGGGTTAAGCAAGTTAGATAAATGTTTGTTGAACTCACATGGTGTATCACCAGTTCATGAGGACAACCATCATAAGATGCACTGTGGTGTACTGTGCAAAAGTACAGGTGATAATCTACTTGGGAGAGTGGAACAGAGCAAAGGCAATGTCAGCTTTGCCATCAGGTGTAAGAGAGAGGAAGGCTCGCAATGGCTTCTGTTAAACTCTACACTGAATTGAGCGATTATTATTATTTATTATGCTTTGCTTATACAGCACTATCATATTCTGCAGCGCTTTACATACAGTATCATCACTGTCCCTAGTGGGGCTCACAATGTAAATTCCCTATCAGTAGGTCTTTGGAGTGATTGATCACTGATGGACAGCAGACTAACAAGTGGCAGCACGGCTCAGACTATGTTCCTGCAATTGTCCTACTGTTCTCTCAGTTTGTGAAGTGTTTATAATAAAACATAAGTAAAGTGTTACTTACTATTCCTGGTGAGGTCTCGCCTTTGCTGCATGTTAGAGCAGAGCTCATTGGTTTAACTTCAGCAACTATAGTTCTTTCTTGTGCTTTCTGCTTCGTGGCAACTTTCACAGGCAATGGCTCAACATTATGTTTTGGTTTCTCTGTAAAGCAGGAAGATATTAAATGTTACTAATAATTATCTAAAAACAGTAAAGGCTTGTAGCAGAATGAGAATATAGGATAGGTTTATTGGATGTAAGAGTGCAGTGTCCATTTGTTGAAAGATCATCCATGGGATTAATGGTGCTCCCAGCAGTTACACCACAACACATGAACATGTAAGGCATATCCAATGTATGACACCATTTGACAACCACTGTTTCCAAGCATGAAAGGCAGTATAGCTATTTTCTACCTGGCTACACCCCAGGATGTACAAGTTACACTTGTGGTGGAAATGATACTGTTGAAAATGCATAATACTCATGAAGTACCAATCTGCAACCATCTTTACTGTGTGGCAAATACAGACTGAATACTCCATAACGCCTAACAATTGTAACTGTAAAACCAGTTATCTTATATTCATGCACTACTGTTTATTCACCATTATCAGAATTCACTGAAACACATACCTCTCTTTTCAAGCGCTATAGGCGTTGGCTTAAACACTTCTGTGTTGCTTCCATGTTTCGGTGTGGACACTTGAGAGTCTGCAATCAATGTGCTACTTTCAGTCTTGGTGGAGAGATTTTTTTTAATTTCTTTTCGACTTGACATTTTAACGGAGGATCTGATCGTCACGGATGTCTGTATGCAGAAAAGCACAGTCAATACATGGAAGATGCGTCTCATTGTCCTCATCTACAAGAATTAGATCAGAAACATCAGACCTTACGACAAAATACCCAACTTACCTCTTCAGCAGGGGTTGGCTTGTCAGTCGTTTGGTCCATCTTTGCATCTGTCCTACCTATTTTTTTTTTTAAAGAACATACACAATTTTTGCAATCATTTGTTAAATACATAGTATAAAAAGATATTTTCAGCAAGAGGTGATTGTTGGGGTAAGTAGAGCAGAATTTTTCTGGAAATCTGGTATGCCATCTATAATATAACGCTGGGAGCGTCACTCTTTCCGAAGCCTTTATAGACTGCGCAAGCGCCGGCGCAGTCTGGCCCCCACAGAGTGACGCTCCCAGGAGATCGCTGTATGCGTAAGCAATGAACGCACACCGCGATCTCCACCGGAGAGTCAGGGAGTAAGTATATTCACCTGTCCCCCGTTCCAGCGCTGCGTGTGGCTCCGTCTCCCGGGTCCTCTGCTGTGACGTTCACAGTTCAGAGGGAGCGATGCGATGACGTGCTTAATGCCGGAGTGTGTCTTCAAGAAAATGGCGCCGGAAAGCGCGGACTGCTCAGGCGCCGATCCCGGCAGCAGGAATCGGTGCCTGCGCAGTCCGCACTTTCCGGCACCATTTTCTTGAAGACACACTGCAGTGCGCAGGTGCCGATTCCGGCAGCAGGACAAAGAAAATGGCGGCACCTGCGCACTGCAGTGTGTCTTCAAGAAAATGGCGCCGGAAAGCGCGGACTGCTCAGGCGCCGATCCCGGCAGCAGGAATCGGTGCCTGCGCAGTCCGCACTTTCCGGCACCATTTTCTTGAAGACACACTGCAGTGCGCAGGTGCCGATTCCGGCAGCAGGACAAAGAAAATGGCGGCACCTGCGCACTGCAGTGTGTCTTCAAGAAAATGGCGCCGGAAAGCGCGGACTGCGCCGATTCCTGCTGCCGGAATCGGCGCCTGCGCAGTCCGCGCTTTCCGGCGCCATTTTCATGAAGACACACTGCCGGCGCCATTTTCTTGAAGACACACTGCAGGTGTGTCTTCAAGAAAATGGCGCCAGAAAGCGCGGACTGCGCAGGCGCCGATTCAGGCAGGAGGGCAAAGAAAATGGGCGGAAAGGAATGGCGTAAGTAACAAATTGCTGTGGCATGAGGCTGTGGCACTTCATGCCACAGCTATTTGTTACTTACGCCACCTGATACGGGGCATATACTATGGAGCATCTTATGGAGCAGCGTATGGGGCATATGGATGGGAGCAGCAAATTAAAGAACGGTGCCGCAGGATGGGAGCAGCACATGACAGAACGGTGCCGCAGGATGGGAGCAGCACATGACAGAACGGGGGCACAGGATGGGAGCAGCACATGACAGAACGGGGGCACAGGATGGGAGCAGCACATGACAGAACGTGGGCGCAGGATGGGAGCAGCACATGACAGAACGGGGGCGCAGGATGGCAGCAGCACATGACAGAACGGGGGTGCAGGATGGAAGCAGCACATGACAGAACGGGGGCGCAGGATGGGAGCAGCACATGACAGAACGGGGGCACAGGATGGGAGCAGCACATGACAGAACGGTGGCGCAGGATGGGAGCAGCACATGACAGGATGGGAGCAGCAAATGACAGAACGGAGGCGCAGGATGGGAGCAGCACATGACAGAACGGGGGCGCAGGATGGGAGCAGCACATGACAGAACGGGGGCGCAGGATGGGAGCAGCACATGACAGAACGGTGGCGCAGGATGGGAGCAGCACATGACAGGATGGGAGCAGCAAATGACAGAACGGAGGCGCAGGATGGGAGCAGCACATGACAGAACGGGGGCGCAGGATGGGAGCAGCACATGACAGAACGGGGGCGCAGGATGGGAGCAGCACATGACAGAACGGGGGCGCAGGATGGGAGCAGCACATGACAGAACGGGGGCGCAGGATGGGAGCAGCACATGACAGGATGGGGACGCAGGATGGATTAGCACATGACAGGATGGAGACCATATACCAATATAAATGCTCGCTACCCGGGCGTAGAACGGGTTCAACAGCTAGTTACATATATTATGATATAGCAATGTAGTTTTTTTATTTATTTAAGTGTTAAATGTGTATCCATGTGTATGATGAGGGAAAATTAGTCTTGTGTGGGATAAGAACTGATGTGAGTTATATGATGTTTTCTGTCCAGATCTTCCCGATATATAGGGAGGGGGGAAAAAACTGAATGGAAATGAGGAATGGAGTACATAATGGTTTAGTACCAAGTGCTTAAAAACAATTGTCGCTTATCTAAATGTGGCTCTTCTGTACCCAGCTATAGCACATTGTTGTTTTGTGCCACTATGGTTCATGTGGTAGGATTCCAACCAAGGACCTGCATGAAACTATGGACTTTCCTCTTAAGCAGTCAATAAGAATTGGGCAGAGTGGTCCAATCAATCATATGTGGGTTAATTCGAACATTAACATGCCAGACTAAACTAGCAAACCAGATAACCCCTTTAAAGTGGTTGTCCGGTTAAAACAAGTAGCTTCCTATGCATAAGATAAGTGATAACATATATTGGTGAGGGTCTGACTGCTGAGACCCCCACTGAACAGCAAAGTGTGGAACATTTATCCCCTTCAGAATGGAGTGGCAATGTGTGTGACCTGCACTACATTGCACTTTGGGGCTGCCAAGCGCTGTGCTCGGCTTTTTCCCACGCGCTCATAAAAAAATGAATAGAGGGGCGGTCGGTTGATAGAAGTTCCCCGATCTACTGATCGGTGAGAATTGCAGTGATGGGACACCCACCAATAAGCTAGTGATAACTTGTTTATGCAGAACAACCTTTTAACTACTTCTCGAATGTGGGTGTAGGGAGAGGGCTAGGGAGCTGAGCATGCACCATTTCCGGCAGATGCCAGCTGTGTCTCTTAGAAGACAAAAAAAAAGGAAAAAAAAAACAAATGCACCAATCCCAAAAACTTGCTTTCTCATTAAAGGGTTACCATTTTCCCCACATCTTGACTATTGAAGTGGCAAGTGATTACTTACAGCAGGCAAGGCACAGATTTAAAATATAAATACATTTAAAGCAGAAGATTAATAAGAACCAAGCCGTGCAGATATCTGTGCACTGATGATCAGTAAGCGAGATCTCTAGAGGTCAGAAGTTGAAGGCTATAGTAGTTACACCTTACAGATAATCATATTTACCGGGGAGTTTGGAGAGCCACAGGATCTTTCTGTGGTGTACGGGTGCCGATGGCTGAAATGCAGACTCCACATTCTCTGATTTTGCGGCTTGTTGGAGACGGAGAGCTTTCTCTTGCCTGATCTCTTCCAATGTTTTGACTCTTACTTTTTCTATTGACTGTAAACTCACAGAAAGAAGTTTAGCAGTACCAGAATTGCTGGAAATATTGTCATTTGTCCGTTTCATCTTTCTTTCACACTGAATTTTACAATTAACACCAGTCTGTTTTTGTGTGGTTTCAGGTGGGACCAGACAATGTTGTGCTGTACTTCCATCCGTTTTTTGCTCTAGAGCATTATCTGCAATGCTCTGTTTTTCATCTTTTGGGGTCTCACACTTCTCTACCCCATTTTTCAGTTGTCTAAGTCTCTTTTCTGCCTGAATTTCACTTAATGATTTGATGTAAATTGCTATTTGAGGCTTGGAGGAAGGTTTGCTCTTAACAAGGACTTTGTCTTCATTTTGAGAAGATAAACTTGAGACATTGTGATCCTGCCTTTGATTGGCTTTTTCCTGACGGATTTCTTGAAGAGTCTTAATATGGAAGTCATTCCCTGTATTGTCATCTGTTTCTGCAAAAAAAAAAAAAACCCCCCGTCATTTAGGGACATTCCTATAGATTGTAAGCTTGCGAGCAGGGCCCTCATTCCTCTTGGTATCTATTTTGAACTGTGTTTTTGTTACGTTGTAATGTCTATTGTCTGTACAAGTCCCCTTTACAATTTGTAAAGCGCTGCGGAATATGTTGGCGCTATATAAATAAACTAGATTCTATAATAATAATAATTTTAAGTACTAACGTTCTACATTGTTGGCACCACATGGCCCTGGGAATTACCCAGAAGGCTGTAAAAGACCCTACTGCATTGCAGCCTGGCACTAGAAGATTTCTACACCATTACTGGCAGTTTATTTCAACAAAGTCAAAACTACTATAATAAAACAATGTGGTTATATTTTTTACTACAAGCAGCAATGTGGTCTGATGAGTCAATAGAAGGAATTGGCAGTAGGCAAAGGAGCCTTCTATAACGATGAACAGGCACAACCATGGTAAATTCTATAATGTGCCACAGCCGTGCACACTAAGATGATCAAGCCATAGAATTTATTGGATACAAAAATCCACAAGAGACTGAAAAAAAATAGCACACATTGAAATACAATTTGGCCCCGACTGATCAAAGCTTTTTCATCTTTTAATGCTCTCATGCAGTTCTTACCCAATTCTGACAAAGTTGGCGGAACGTGGGCGTATTGAGCGATGATCATCAAATAAAAAAAGAGAGAAGGCGTTTGCCAAGCCACAAGTCTTACTCCAGCAGGGACATTGAATAGGATTTGTGGTGTCGCACACTGACATGTATACTACTTGTCCAATGCTCCAGATGCAAAAGGCGTATGCCTCTTCATGAGTCAGGAGCATCTGGACTCTTAGAATGTGCAAACCAGCAGAAAAAAAACAGACTGGTCTCAAAAATGAGTGACCCAGTCACCCTACAACCTTTGAATATTCTATTGAAATCCCACAGAACAATGAGACATCTTTTCTTTAACCCCTTCACCCCAAAGCCTGTTTTCACCTAAGTGACCGGGCCAATTTTTACAATTCTGACCACTGTCACTTTATGAGGTCATAACTCTGAAACGCTTCAACGGATCCTGGTGATTCTGACACTGTTTTCTCGTGACATATTGTACTTCATGATAGTGGTAAAACTTCTTCGATATGACTTGCATTTATTTGTGAAAAAAACAAAAATTTGTCGGAAATTATGAAAATTTAGCAATTTTCAAACTCTTAGTTTTTATGCCCTTAAATTAGAGAGTTATATCACATAATATAGTTAATAAACAACATTTCCCACATGTCTGCTTTACATCAGCACAATTTTGGAAACAATTTTTTTTTTTTGTTAGGACGTTATAAGGGTTAAAAGTTGACCAGCGATTTCTCATTTTTGCAACAAAATTTGCAAAACCATTTTTTTTACGGACCACCTCACACTTGAAGTGACTTTGAGGGGTCTATATGACAGAAAATGCCCAAAAGTGACACCATTCTAAAAACTGTACCCCTCAAGGTACTCAAAACCACATTCAAAAAGTTTATTAACCCTTCAGGTGCTTCACAGGAATTTTTTGAATGTTTAAAAAAATTGAACATTTAACTTTTTTTTTCACAAAATTTTTACTTCAGGTCCAATTTGTTTCATTTTACCAAGGGTAACAGGAGAAATTGGACCACAAAAGTCGTTGTACAATTTGTCCTGAGTACGCCGATACCCCATATGTGGGGGTAAACCACTGTTTGGGCACATGGCAGAGCTCGGAAGGGAAGGAGCGCCATTTGACTTTTCAATGCAAGATTTGCTGGAATTGAGATCGGAGCCCATGTCACGATTGGCGAGCCCCTGATGTGCCTAAACAGTGGAAACCCCCACAAGTGACACCATTTTGGAAAGTAGACCCCCTAAGGAACTAATCTAGATGTGTGGTGAGCACTTTGAACCTCCAAGTGCTTCACAGAAGTTTATAATGTAGAGCCGTAAAAAAAAATTTTATATTAATTTTCACAAAAAATGATCTTTTTGCCCCAAATTTTATATTTTCCCAAGGGTAACAGGATAAATTGGACCCCAAAAGTTGTTGTGCAATTTGTCCTGAGTACGTCGATACTTCATATGTGGGGATAAACCACTCTTTGAGCACATGGCAGAGCTCGGAAGGGAAGGAGTGCCATTTGACTTTTCAATGCAAAATTGGCTGGAATTGAGATCGGACGCCATGTCGCATTTGGAGAGCCCCTGGCGTGCCTTAACAGTGGAAACCCCCCACAAGTGACCCCATTTTGGAAAGAAGACCCCCTAAGGAACTTATCTAGATGTGTGGTGAGCACTTTTAACCCCCAATTGTTTCACTAAAGTTTAGAACGTAGCATTGTGAAAATTAAAAAATCATTTTTTCTTTCCACAAAATGATGTTTTAGCCCGCAATTTTTTTTTTCCCAAGGGTAACAGGAGAAATTGGACCACAAATGTTATTGTCCAATTTGTCCTGAGTACGCAGATACCCCACATGTGGGTGGGAACCACCGTTTGAGTGCATGGCAGAGCTCGGAAGGGAAGGAGCACCGTTTGAAATGCAGACTTAGATGGAATGGACTGCAGGTGGCATGTTGCATTTGCAGAGCCCCTGATGTACCTAAACAGTAGAAACCCACCACGAGTGACCCCATATTGGAAACTAGACCCCCCAAGGAACTTATCTAGATGTGTTGTGAGAGCTTTGAACCAACAATGTTTCACTACAGTTTATAACGCAGAGCCGTGAAAATAAAAAATATTTTTTTTTCCACGAAAATGATATTTTATCCCGTTTTTATTTTCCCAAGGGTAAAAGGACAAATTGGACCCCAAAAGTTGTTGTCCAACTTGTCCTGAGAACGCTGATACCCCATATGTTGGGGGGAACCACTGTTTGGGTGCACGGCAGAGCTCGGAAGGGAAGGAGCACCATTGGAAATGCAGACTTAGATGGATTGGTCTGCAGGCGTCATGTTGCATTTCCAGAGCCCCTGATGTACCTAAACAGTAGAAACCCCCCACAAGTGACCCCATATTGGAAACTAGACCCCCCCAAGGAACTTATCTAGATGTGTTGTGAGAGCTTTGAACCAAGTGTTTCACTACAGTTTATAACGCAGAGCCGTGAAAATAAAAAATATTTTTTTTTCCACGAAAATGATATTTTATCCCGTTTTTATTTTCCCAAGGGTAAAAGGACAAATTGGACCCCAAAAGTTGTTGTCCAACTTGTCCTGAGAACGCTGATACCCCATATGTTGGGGGGAACCACTGTTTGGGCGCACAGGAGAACTCGGAAGGGAAGGAGCCCTGTTTTACTTTTTCAAAGCAGAATTGGCTGGAATTGAGATCGGACGCCATGTCGCGTTTGGAGAGCCCCTGATGTGCCTAAACAGTGGAAATCCCCAATTATAACTGAAACCCTAACCCCAACCCTAGCCCTAACCCTAGCCCTAACCCTAACCTTAGCCCTAATGGGAAAATGGAAATAAATACATTTTTTTATATTTTATTATTTTTCCCTAACTAAGGGGGTGATGAAGGGGGGTTTGATTTACTTTTATAGCGTTTTTTTGGCGGATTTTTATGATTGGCAGCTGTCACACACTAAAAGACGCTTTTTATTGCAAAAAATAGTTTTTGCATCACCACATTTTGAGAGCTATAATTTATCCATATTTTGGCCCACAGAGTCATATGAGGTCTTGTTTTTTGCGGGACGAGTTGACATTTTTATTGGTAACATTTTCGGGCAGATGACATTTTTTGATCGCTTTTTATTCCGATTTTTGGGAGGCGGAATGAACAAAAAACAGCCATTCCTGAATTTCTTTTAGGGGGGGCATTTATACCGTTCCACGTGTGGTAAAATGGATAAAGCAGTTTTATTCTTCAGGTCAGTACGATTACAGCGATACCTCATTTATGTAATTTTTTTTTATGTTTTGGCGCTTTTACACAATAAAAACTATTTAATATAAAAAAAATAATAAAAAAATTATTGTTTTTACATCGCATTATTCTGAGAGCTATAACTTTTTTATTTTTCTGCTGATGATGCTGTATGGCGGCTTTTTTTTTCGGGACAAGATGACGTTTTCAGCGGTACCATGGTTATTTATATCCGTCGTTTTGATCGCGTGTTATTCCACTTTTTGTTCGCCTGTATGATAATAAAGCAATGTTTTTTGCCTTGTTTTTTTATTTTTTATTTTTTGCAGTGTTCACTGAAGGGGTTAACTAGTGGGATAGTTTTATAGAGCGGGTCGTTACGGACGCGGCGATACCAAATGTGTACATTTATTGTTTTTTTTTTTTATTTACATAAATAAATGGATTTATTGGGAAATGTTTTTGTTTTTTTATTTGGGGATTTTTTTTTTTTTTTTACACATTCTATTTTTTTTTTTTTTAACTTTCTAACATTGTCCCAGGGTGGGACATCTCTGTATTAGATCAGATCGTTGATCTGACACTGTGCATAGCACACTGTCAGATCAACGATCTGACAGGCAGTTTAGCTGGCTTTCCAGCGCCTGCTCTCAGCAGGCGCCGGCTAGCCAGGTCATTTCATGACCCGGAAGGAGTCCGGCGGCCATCTTGGATCTGGGGACTCCTTCCGGGTCACCGGAGCAACGCGATCTCATTGCGTTGCTCCGGTGGGAGAGCGCAGGGAGCCCCCGTCCCTGCGCGATCCCCCTCTATGCCGCTGTCCCTACTGACAGCGGCATCAGAGGGGTTAAATGCCCGCGATCGGCCATAGCGCCGATCGTGGGCATTGCTGCGGGGTGTCAGCTGTCATATACAGCTGACACCCGCACCCGATCACCGCGGCGCTCAGCGCGAGACCGCGGTGATCGGTGCGCCGTACTATTACTGCTGCTGGCACAAATGCAGTGCCGGCAGCGCAGTACTAGTACGGCGCGTTGCGCGAAGGGGTTAATAAGGGTTTGGTCAGTTTGGGTGGAGTGGCCGACAGTGGACAGCACACACCATAAGCATCAATGTTAGGGCTGGTGACCTGTAAGAAGCCGGCTTTAAGTATATATTTACAACCTCACAAATCTATAGAGGTATTATGTAGTTCACTTCTGCATTGTGATACCCGATCCTTTATGGGATGCTTGAGTTATGTATCTGCTTATGACAGTTAACAGAAGATCTGGTGTAGTGACATAAAATCACAGGTAACTCGAAACGAAGCATTTAGGCTACGTTCACATTAGCATTATGCTAGTTTGCGTCGGGTTTGCGTCGGGTGACGCAGCGGCGACGCATGCGTCATGCGCCCCCATATTTAACATGGGAGACGCATGCGTTTTTGTTTGTTGCGTTGTGCGACGCATGCGTTTTTTTTTGCCGCAAGCGTCGGACCAAGAAAACGCAACACGTTGCATTTTTCTTGCATCCAAATTTCGGCAAAAAACGACGCATGCGTCGCAAAACGCAGCGTTTCTGCGAGCGTTTTGGTGCGTTTTTATTTGCGTTGTGCGTTGCGTCGCCGACGCAGCGGCGCACAACGCAAATGTGAACGTAGCCTAAATCACTCAGGGCTTGTAAACCACTTTCTTGGAGGGATTGCTTTCCCTAAAACAAAACAGAACTTGTTTTACTTAGGATACGCCATTGGTATTCAAATGGTGAAGTTTTTTTTTTTTTTTATCCTGCTATAAAAAAAAACAAGTGCCTCCTAATTATCAGTACGAACACAGCATCATCTGTACAAGCAGTTGTGTGGGTACTGCAGCTGACTCCTATCCACCTCATTGTGCAGACCGGCAAAGTTTTTGAACCTCCTACATTTTGATGGGATTTTTTTCTAAAGTCTAAAGGGGTTCTGCCAACATTGAAAGTTATTCCCTATTTAATGGGGGATCAGTTAGGGTTGAAGCACAAGAACCCTGGATTCACACATGTGCACTAGTACACCATTTATTGGCTATAGGACTGTAGGAAATGGCCAAGTCCTGCACTCTGCTTTCTCCCAGAGTCGCATAACAATGAAGAGAGGAGGCGAGCATGCTTGACTCCACTCCATTTCTACAGGTTTCTGCCCAGCCCATTCTTGGAATTGGTGTGAAAACTTTCAATCCTGTGAAAACCCAGTTAGGTCCCAGGAAACCAGTTTAATTTGTTCTTTTCAACTGGACATTTTGACGGAGGATCTGATGGTCACCGATGCCTGTATGAAGAAAAGCATGGTCGACACGTGGACATTGTGTCTCATTCTCATCTATTAGAATCAGTTTAAAGGTACCTTCACACAACGATTTCGTTAACGATATCGTTGCAACGTCACGCTTTTTGTGACGTAGCAACGATCCCGCTAACGATCTCGTTATGTGTGACAGCAACCAACGATTAGGCCCCTGCTGGGAAATCGTCGGGGAATGATCAGGACCTTTTTTTGGTCGCTGATCACCCGCTGTGATGTGTTCACTTGTAACCAGGGTAAATATTGGGTTACTAAGCGCAGGGCCGCGCTTAGTAACCCGATATTTACCCTGGTTTCCATTATAAAAGAAAAAAACACTACATACTTACATTCCGATGTCTGTCACGCCCCCTGCCGTCAGCTTCCCTGCACTGACTGTAAGCGCCGGCCGTAAAGCAGAGCACAGCAGTGACGTCACCGCTGTGCTCTGCTTTACAGCCGGCGCTGACACAGTCAGTGTGGGAAGCTGACGGCGGAGGACGTGACAGACATCGGAATGTAAGTATGTAGTGTGTTTTTTTTACTTTTACAATGGTAACCAGGGTAAATATCGGGTTATTAAGCGCGGCCCTGCGCTTAGTAACCCGATGTTTACCCTGGTTACCCGGGGACTTCGGCATCGTTGAAGACAGTTTCAACGATACCGAAATCGTTCCCCTGATCGTTGGTCGCTGGAGAGAGCTGTGTGTGACAGCTCCACAGCGACCACATAACGACTTACCAACGATCACGGCCAGGTCGTCTCGCTGGTAGTGATCGTTGGTAAATCGGTTAGTGTAACGGTACCTTAAGAATTTAAATGAGTTGAAAGGGACTAAAAGCCAACTTCAGATTGGGGGTGAATGCTGGTTGTTGGACCCTTTTTTTTTTTTTTTTATAAACGCTTTTTTTTTTTAAACTCATTTTATTGAAGATTATACAACATAATAAAGGTTACATCATAGAACAAAAACAATAATTTCTCATTAATACGGTCTGGCAGATTTAACCCTGTCCTTAAGATACCATGGGACTAATATATTAGCCAAAAGCATTACGCACTCATGTCAGGCAGAAAATGTCACATACCGTATTTTCTCGAGTATAAGCTGACCCGAGTATAAGCCGACCCCCCTAATTTTGCCACAAAAAACTGGGAAAACTTAATGATTTGAGTATAAGCCTAGGGTAGAAAATGCAGTAGCTACCGGTAAATTTCAAAAGTAAGAATAGATACCAATAAAAGTAAAATTAATTGAGACATCAGTAGGTTAAGTGTTTTTGAATATCCATATTGAATCAGGAGCCCCGTATAATGCTCCATAAAGTTTCATGGGCCCCATTAGATGCTCCATATTAAAATATGCCCCATATAATCCTGCATAAAGGGTAATAAGGGCCCCATAAGATGCTCCATACAGACACATGCCCCATATAGTGCTGCACAAGCGTTATGGCCCCATAAGATGCTCCATACAGTCACTTGCCCCATATAATGCTGCACAAGCGTTATGGCCCCATAAGATGCTCCGTACAGTCACTTGCTCCATTATAATGCTGCACAAACGTTATGGCCCCATAAAATGCTCCATACAGTCACTTGCCCCATATAATGCTGCACAAGCGTTATGGCCCCATAAGATGCTCCGTACAGTCACTTGCCCCATATAATGCTGCACAAGCGTTATGGCCCCATAAGATGCTCCAGTCACTTGCCCCATTATAATGCTGCACAAGCGTTATGGCCCCATAAGATGCTCCATACAGTCAATTGCCCCATATAATGCTGCACAAGCGTTATAGCCCCATAAGATGCTCCGTACAGTCACTTGCTCCATTATAATGCTGCACAAGCGTTCGTTATGACCCCATAAGATGCTCCATACAGTCACTTGCCCCTTATGCTTTTGCTGCGATAAAAATAAAAAAAAAATCACACTCACCTCTCTTCGCTCAGGACCCCCGGCACTTTCAATATTTACCTGCTCCTCGTGCGGCTCCGTCTTCAGCACTGACGTTCAGCAGAAGGCGCGCACCGACTAAGTCACCGCGCCCTCTGACCTGAGCGTTACAGCCAGAGGACGATGAAGATGGAGCCGCACCGGAACGAGGAGGGGTAAATATCGCGCAGCGCTCCCCTCCCCATATACTCACCTACTGCTGGCGCTGTGCAGTCCCTGCTTCTTCCAGCGCTGCATCTTCTTCCTGTATTAAGCGGTCACAGTTACCGCTCATTACAGTAATGAATATGCGGCTCCGCCTCTATGGGAGGAGGAGCCGCATATTCATTACTGTAATGAGCGGTACCATGTGACCGCTCAGTACAGGAAGAATCTGCAGCACTGGAAGCAGGGACGTGCAGGGACTGCGCCAGCAGGTGAGTATAATTAGACAGCCCCCGCCTCCCCCCCCCCCCCCCCTCACCTGTCGACCCCCGGGTATGACTCAAGTATAAGCCGAGAGAGGGACTTTCAGCCCCAAAAAATGGGCTGAAAATCTCGGTTTATACGCGTGTATATATGGTACTTCAATCCCTTAATCAACTTGCAGTTTTCCATTTTTTTTTTTCTTAAGATGTCGATTTTTCCTCCCCTCCTTCCAAGAGCCATACCTTTTCCATTTTTCGGTAAGTATAGCTGTATGGTGGGCTGTTTTTTGGGAGATGAGTTGTAGTTTTCACTGACACCATTTTATCACGTGATGCAAATGGAAAGCAGGAAAAAAATTCCAAGCGCGCTGAAATTCCAAAAAAAAAAAAAAGTGCAATTCCACAACTTTTTAGTTATTATTTACCATATTCAATATATGGTAAAACTGACTGGGCAATACGATTCTCTGGGTCAATACAAGTACACAGATACCAAACGTGTATAGATTTTATTTTATTTATGTGGTAAAAAATTTTTTTTATAAATTTGTAAGAAATAAAAACTTGCTTTTTCACTACTTTCTGAGACCCATACGTTTGTATTTTTTTGGATATTGGGCTGTATGATGCTTATTTTTTGCACCCTGGGTTGACGTTTTTATTGATACGATGTTTTGGTCGCCTCTTACTGTATTTTATAGCAATGTTGCGGTGGCCAAAAACAAGGATTTTTGTGTACTCACCGTAAAATCCTTTTCTCCGAGCCAATCATTGGGGGACACAGGACCATGGGTGTTGTGCTGCTGCCACTAAGCAAATACACAAAAAAGTAAACTCCACCGCAGTATACACCCTCTGCTGGCTCCCTCGTGAACCAGTTCAGTGCCAAAGCAGTAGGAGCTCACAAACAGAATTGCAATATGTCAAAACCAACAAAGACAACAAGCCAACGGCTAACAGGGCGGGTGCTGTGTCCCCCAATGATTGGCTCAGAGAAAAGGATTTTACGGTGAGTACACAAAAATCCTTGTTTCTCCTTTGCCTCATTGGGGGACACAAGACCATGGGACGTCCTAAAGCAGTCCCTGGGTGGGAAAACGTCACAACAGGTGAAACCTTGCACACCCAATGCTTAAAGGATTAAGTGATTAAATGAAGCTTACAGATGCGAAACTGCCGCTTGCAGAATCTGTCTGCCAGGGCCGCATCTGAAGAGGCTTGAGTATGAATGTTGTAATGTTTAGCAAATATGTGAAGACTAGACAAGTTGCAGCCTTACACACTTGCTGTGCAGATGCCTGGTGCCGAATGGCCCAGGAGGCCCCCACTGACCGTCCATTGTTGGTGTGGGGAGAGTGGACCCATTAAAGGAATCTGTCACCTCGATGAGAGCCCAGGCTGACGTCGCAGGAGGGGTACGGGGAGGCGACACTCCGCGTTCCCGCCTGTTGATGTTTTGTGAGATCGGGACCTTGAAAAGCCCCGTCCGCCCAATCCGTGGAAAAAAAAAGACAAAAATAGCAAAAAATAAAATAAGAAAATCGGGGTCTGAAATCAGACCCTAGTGCCTCCTACAGACACTAAGCAAGAACTGGTTCAAGAGAGAGCCAGTAGAGGGTGTATACTACGGAGGAGGAGTTAACTTTTTTGTGTATTTGCTTTGTGTCCTCCTAGTGGCAGCAGCATAACACCCATGATCCTGTCCCCCCCAATGAGGCGAAGGAGAAAAGGCATTTGTGTAGTTATGAACTTTGTTTCTCATTACACCATTTACCGATCAGATTAATTTTATATTGTGATAGATCGGACATTTCTAAACACAGGGATGCCTGCCACGTGTATTAATCACTTTACTTTTAATGGGGCAAAAAGAGGCGATTTAAACTTTGTATTATCAAAACTTTTTTCTTCACTTTTTATTGTATTTAACCCCTTTCTGACATTAGACGTACTATCCCGTCGAGGTGGGGTGGGCCCCTATGACCACCGACGGGATAGTACGTCTTTAGTGCGTCTTACGCGATCGGCCGCGCTCACGGGGGGAGCGTAGCCGATCGCAGCCGGGTGTCAGCTGCCTATCGCAGCTGACATCCGGCACTATGTGCCAGGAGCGGTCACAGACCGCTCCCGACACACCGCGATCAAACATGATCGCGATGTGCCGGCGGTACAGGGAAGCATCGCGCAGGGAGGGGGCTCCCTGCGGGCTTCCCTGAGCCCCCCGCAGCAACGCGATGTGATCGCGTTGCTGCGAGGGTCTTCCTACCTCCCTCCCCGCTCCAGGCCCGGATCCAAGATGGCCACGGCATCCGGGTCCTGCAGGAAGGGAGGTGGCTTACCAAGTGCCTGTTCAGAGCAGGCACTGTGAAGCCTGCAGTGCTCTGAGACAGATCGGTGATCTGACAGAGTGCTGTGCAAACTGTCAGATCACCGATCTGTGATGTCCCCTCCTGGGACAAAGTAAAAAAAAAATTTTCCAGATGTGTTAAAAAAAAAAAAAAAAAACACAAAAAACCTAAATAATGAAAAAACACCAAGGTTACTTACTGGTAGCCGGTTTTTCCGGAGCCCATGACAGCACACCTGAGAGAGGGATCCGCCCAGTCGGGACAGGAAACCTACTGAAATAAAAGGGCGGTACCTCTCCCTCGCTTCAGTTGGTTTTCAGAGCATGAGAGGCCCCCTTGGTTAGTTCACATGGTAATCTACCACCACATTATAATAATAAAAAACACCCAACTAAAAGTGCACACCAAAGGGTGAAAAAAAGGGAGGGAATATACAGGTGCTGTCATGGGCTCCGGAAAAACCGGCTACCAGTAAGTAACCTTGGTGTTTTCCCGTCTCCCATGACAGCACACCTGAGAGATTTTTGGAGAAAGAAACACCTTAGGGAGGGACCACCGCCGCTTGCAGCACCCTTCTACCAAAGGTAAGGTCAGTTGAGGAGGATAGATCTAGTCGATAGTGTCTAAAGAAGGTAGACGGTGAGGACCAGGTAGCGGCCTTACAAATTTGATCAATGGATACCTATGCTTTTTCTGCCCAGGAAGTAGCCACAGCTCTGGTGGAGTGAGCCTTGATGCCTTCAGGGATTGGGGCACCACGAGAAGCATAGGATAAGGAAATGGCCTCCCTAATCCACCTAGCGATAGTACCCTTGGATACCCCATGTCCTTTTCTGCTACCCTGAAAAGCTACAAATAAGGACTGATCTTTCTTCCACTGACTAGTCAATGATAAGCATTGCAAAATAGCTCTTCTTACATCCAGTGTATGAAATTTCTCTTCCCCCGGATTTTTGGGATTATTACAAAAAGAGGGTAATACAATCTCCTGGCTTCCATGGAATTTAAGAACTACTTTCGGCAGGTATGCCGGGTCTGGTCTGAGTACTACTCTGTCATCAAATATTTGTGTGTAAGGAGGGGAGACAGACAGGGCTTGCAAGTCACTGACCCTACGGGCTGATGTCAACGCTACCAGAAGTACTGTCTTAAGAGTGAGCATTTTTATTGATGACTCCTGCAAAGGCTCAAATGGATCACTAGTCAGAGCCTCTAACACCAAATTTAAATCCCATGGAGGAACCTTCTGAATTATTACTGGTCTAGACCTACTACAGGATTTTATAAAGCGGGATACCCATCTGTTGGAGGCCAGATTACAATTATATAAGGCTCCTAAAGCCGACACCTGTACCTTGAGCGTATTTGTTGCCAACCCCAGTTGTAAACCCGCCTGTAAAAATTCTAGAATAGTACCTACAGGCGCCTTATCCCCCAGAGGTTGTCCTGAAAAATCTAGAAACTTTTTCCATGTTCTGCCATATATCCTCGATGTTACTGGCTTTCTACTTTTCAACAAGGTGGAGACTAACCCTGGTGAAAACCCCTGCCTACTCAGTAATGCCCTCTCAAATTCCAGGCTGCAAGATGGAAGCCCTTCACTTGAGAGTGGTATATTGGACCCTGAGTAAGCAGGTCTGGAATTTCTGGCAGAATCCATGGATCGGTCACTGACATTTGTCTCAGAAGGGAGAACCAAGGTCTTTTTGGCCAGAATGAAGCAATCAAAATTACTCTCGCCTGCTCCATCCTGATCTTCCTTACCACTGTCGGAATCATCGCTATTGGTGGAAACACATACGCGAGACTGAAATTCCATTGTATTTGGAGAGCATCTACCGCGAAGGGTTTCTCTCTCGGGTCTAATGAACAGAAACTCTACTTTCCTGTTTAGAGTGGCAAATAAATCTATCACAGGTAAGCCCCAAGCCTGCACTATCTGTTGAAACACCTGGGAATTCAAAGACCACTCTCCTTGTTTCAGTATTTTGCGACTTAGGTAGTCTGCTTTCGTATTCTCGACTCCCTTTATTTGGAGAGCAGAGAGGGATAGTAGGTGGCGCTCCGCTAATTGTAGGAGGACAGACGCTAACTTCATCAGGGAAGGGGATCTCGTCCCCCCTTGGTGGTTGATATATGCAACTACTGCGTGATTGTCTGACATGACCCTGGTATGGTGACCCTGAAGGATGGGAAGGAAATGTTTTATAGCTCTCTCTACAGCCCATAACCCTCTTAAATTTGATGCCTGACGTGATTCTAGTTGGGACCAGGATCCCTGAACTGAGAGAGTCCCCAAATGGGCCCCCCATCCTGAACCGCTTGCGTCTGTGGTGATGATCTGATCTATCGGAGTTATCCACTGGACCCCCGACGCCAAATGATCTGTCACGGCCCACCATTTTAGGGAATCTGTTACCTCTAATGAAAGGCGAAGCTTCCCCTCTAAATGCCCTTTTAACGACCTCTGTGCTGACAGGACCTCCCACTGTAACTGTCTTAGATGGAACTGTGCCCATCTTACTGCAGGTATACAAGACGTCAGGGAACTCAGGGACATTGCCTTTAACGTCATTATGGGGTGATGGATTGCTGATTTCACCAGATTTTGAATTTTGACCAGCTTGTTTTCTGGTAGGAGACAAAGCTGACGTGTGGAGTCCAGAACTAAACCCAGAAAGGACTGGACTAGCTCCGGCGTCAATCTCGACTTGGCGAGATTTATTTTCCACCCCAACCGTTCTAGCGTTGTTATAACTTCTTTTATTTGCGCCAGACAATGTGCTGCTGAGTTCCCTATTATAAGGAAGTCGTCCAGGTACGGAACTATAACTACGTTCTGAGAGCGGAGGAAAGACATGACATCTGACATTAGCTTTGTAAAAATTCTCGGCGCTATTGACAGGCCGAACGGGAGGGCAGCGTATTGATAGTGCCTGAGACAACCATGGACAAACTGCTACTCTTAGGAATTTTTGGTAGTCCCGATGGATTGGGACGTGGTAGTAGGCGTCCTTTAAGTCTATGGCTGCCATGAAGCAACCTGGGAACAAGAGTTTTATCGCTGTATTCACAGACTCCATTTTGAAGGAGCAGTTTACTACCGACCGGTTTAGATTTTTTAAATTGACAATGGTTCTAAGCGACCCGTCTGGCTTTCTTATCAAAAAAAAAAAAAAAGAGGGGAATAAAAACCTTTTCCATGCTCTTCTCCCGGGACTTCTACCAGAACTCGTTTTGATACCAGTTCCAATACCTCTGCTTCCAAGGCAAGCTGTTCCTCCGGGGTTTTTCTTTGGGGCGTTAACACAAAAGTCTGTCGTGGCAGATAAACAAAATTTATTTTTAGGCCATCTTTGATGACCTTCAGAGTCCAAGGACTGGGGGAGATCTTTACCCAAGCTGGGAAAAAAGACGAAAGCCTTCCCCCTACTTCCAGCCTGGCGTCATTGGGAGGGCTTCCTCGCCGATGTTGAGGGACCTTTAAACATATATCCAGATCCTCTCCTGTCTCTGGAATCCCAATTCCTTCTATCTCCCAGGGGCGACCCCTACTAAATTTTCCCCTCCGAAAATAGGGCCGCCAAGTCCACCGGAAAGCGAGGGAATCCCTTTTTTCTATCCCCTGCTTTCTCCAAAATATCCTCTTATTTCTGTCCAAAAAAGGAAATGGCCATCACATGGCAAAGAACAAAGTCTGTTTTTTGAAGGCAAGTCACCCGGGCAACCCTTTAACCAAAGAGCATGTCTAGCCGCATTAGATAAATTCGCAGCTCTGGCTGCTAGTCTCACGGAGTCTGCCGATGAGTCTGCTATAAAGGCAGCCGCTCCTTTAGCCATAGTTACATTGGTTAGGATGTCTTCTCTCGACACTTTAGATTTTAACTAGTCTTTAATCTGTTGTAACCAGACTATAAGGGAGCGTGCAACACAAGTTCCGGTGATTGCTGGTTTTAAGCCCCCTGCAGTTGCCTCCCAGGTATGCTTTAGGAACCCGTCCGCTTTCTTATCTAGAGGGTCTCTTAATACACCAGAGTCTTCTAAGGGAAGAGAAGACTTTAGAGGACCTGGCAACTGCACCATCAATTTTTGGAACTTTATCCCATATTTCCGAATCCTTCTTCTCAAAGGGATAATGTCTTTTAGAAGCCGAGGGCAGATTACCCGATTTTTCCGGCTTCCTCCACTCTCTTTCTATAAGGGATTTTACCTTGGAATTCACAGGGAAAGTATGCTTCCTTTTTTTTCTAAACCCCCAAACATAATGTCCTCCAGGGACTTGGCCGCTTTTTCATCTTTAAGTCCCATCGAAGCTCTAACGGCTTTTATTAATTTATCCGTGTTCTCAGTCAGAAAACACGGACGGCCCCCCACATCGCTATCTGAAGAGGAGTCGGGGAATATAGACGAAGAGTGGAGAGGAGAACTGTTCTTCCTGATATTCCTCGTCAGACGGAGAGACATCAGAATCTAAAATAAGTTCAGGGTTCTTACTACCCTTTCTTTTAAGTGCTGATTTAACTGAGCCTTCCACTTCGGCCCTAATCATGGCTCTAAGACTAGAGGCAAAGTCAGGGGTCTCCTCCTGGATAGTCTTTTGGATACAATCCGCACAAAGACTTTTCTGCCACTGGGCTGTCAACGGAACTCTACAGAGGGCACACTCCTTGTTCTTAGACTTGGTGCTAGCCTTCCTCGGCGCCTGCCAAGCAAACAGAAAATGTAGCCCATTACCACCAGGGTGACATTCACGAAGATCACTCACCACCCGCTGACCATGAAGGGTACCGGATTTTGAGGCTGAATAGGAGCATGGACCACATCCCACCTAGACGTTGAGGAGTCCTGTGATCTCCGAGGGCGATTGCTACTCCTTCCACTGGAGCGGCCGCTTCCTTTAACACGTTGGTGGGCAGGTGAATCACCTGACCTAGGCTCATGCTGCTGCTGTAAAGGCTGCTGCTGTTGCTCCATAGTATTCTCCATCTCTGGAGACTTTAACGAAGTGAGCGGCGTTTCTATGTCTTTACACCCTTAAATAGGGTGAACCGCCGTGCTCACCGCCTCTTCCGGTCCCTGATATAACTTCTCCCCCTCCTGAAACCCACCGGGAAGCCTGGAACGATGCCGGTGATCAGAGCGATGGGCGCCGCAATGTTGGATCCGGCGCGCGGCTCTGACGTCACGCAGGCATGCCCCTACCCAGCGTGCCTTGCGCGCAACGCCAGCTGCGCGCCTGGAAGTGACTGCTCACAGAGGGGGAGAGCGGCGTGGGAGACACAGAAGGGCCCCAGGACCACGAATCATGGCTGACCCGACGCCCGCACGTGCGCCAGAGCCTGGAGGATCTGCGGACGGCGCTTCCATCTTCCTGAAGGCCGGTATACAGGCGCCCCGCCTGTTCTTCCAGTACCGGGACAGGAGTGGGTGAGTGGAACTTCAATCAACAATACCGCTATGATGTTCAGCACAAGGGTTCCCATCAGGACAGGAAACCCAACTGAAGCGAGGGAGAGGTACCGCCCTTTTATTTCAGTAGGTTTCCTGTCCCGACTGTGCGGAACCCTCTCTCAGGTGTGCTGTCATGGGAGACGGGAAAAATATATATATTATTCCCATAAATACATTTCTTTATCGAAATAAAAAAATTGAAAAAAAAAAAAAAAACAATAAAAGTACACATTTAGTATCGCCGCGTCCGTAACGGCCCGACCTATAAAACTGGCCCACTAGCTAACCCCTTCAGTAAACACCGTAAGAAAAAAAAAAAAAACACGAGGCAAAAAACAACGCTTTATTATCATACCGCCGAACAAAAAGTGGAATAACACGCGATCAAAAAGAGATATAAATAACCATGGTACCGCTGAAAACGTCATATTGTCCCGCAAAAAACGAGCCGCCATACAGCATCATCAGCAAAAAAAATTAAAAAGTTATAGTCCTGTGAATAAAGCGATGCAAAAACAATTATTTTTTCTATAAAATAGTTTTTATCGTATAAAAGCGCCAAAACATAAAAAAAATGATATAAATGAGGTGTCGCTGTAATCGTACTGACCCGAAGAATAAAACTGCTTTATCAATTTTACCAAACGCGGAACGGTATAAACGCCTCCCCCAAAAGAAATTCATGAATAGCTGGTTTTTGGTCATTCTGCCTCACAAAAATCGGAATAAAAAGCGATCAAAAAATGTCACGTGCCCGAAAATGTTACCAATAAAAACGTCAACTCGTCCCGCAAAAAACAAGACCTCACATGACTCTGTGGACCAAAATATGGAAAAATTATAGCTCTCAAAATGTAACGCAAAAAATATTTTTTGCAATAAAAAACGTCTTCAGTGTGTGACGGCTGCCAATCATAAAAATCCGCTAAAAAACCCGCTATAAAAGTAAATCAAACCCCCCTTCATCACCCCCTTAGTTAGGGAAAAATAAAAAAAAAAAATGTATTTATTTCCATTTTCCCATTAGGGCTAGGGTTAGGGCTAAGGCTACAGTTAGGGTTGGGGCTAAAGTTAGGGTTAGGGTTTAGATTACATTTACAGTTGGGAATAGGGTTGGGATTAGGGTTAGGGGTGTGGTTAGGGTTACTGTTGGGATTAGGGTTAAGGTGGTGTTTGGATTAGGGTTTCAGTTATAATTGGGGGCTCTCCAAACGCGACATGGCGTCCGATCTCAATTCCAGCCAATTCTGCGTTGAAAAAGTAAAACAGTGCTCCTTCCCTTCCGAGCTCTCCCGTGTGCCCAAACAGGGGTTTACCCCAACATATGGGGTATCAGCGTACTCAGGACAAATAGGACAACAACTTTTGGGGTCCAATTTCTCCTGTTACCCTTGGGAAAATACAAAACTGGGGGCTAAAAAATAGTTTTTGTGCGGAAAAAGAAGATTTTTTATTTTCACGGCTCTGCGTTATAAACTGTAGTGAAACACTTGGGGGTTCAAAGTTCTCACAACACATCTAGATAAGTTTCTTGGGGGGTCTACTTTCCAAAATGGTGTCACTTGTGGGGGGTTTCTACTGTTTAGGTACATTAGGGGCTCTGCAAACGCAATGTGACACCTGCAGACCATTCCATCTAAGTCTGAATTCCAAATGGTGCTCCTTCCCTTCCGAGCCCTCCCATGCGCCCAAACAGTGGTTCCCCCCACATATGGGGTACCAGCGTACTCAGGACAAATTGCATAACAAATTTTGGGGTCCAATTTCTCCTGTTACCCTGGGGAAAATACAAAACTGGGAGCTAAAAAATAATTTTTGTGGGAAAAAATTTGTTTTATTTTTACGGCTCTGCATTATAAACTTCTGTGAAGCCCTTGGTGGGTCAAAGCGCTCAAAACACATCTAGATAAGTTCCTTAGGGGGTCTACTTTCTAAAATGGTGTCACTTGTGGGGGGTTTCAATGTTTAGGCACATCAGGGGCTCTCCAAACGCAACATGGTGTCCCATCTCGATTCCAGTCAAATTTGCATTGAAAAGTCAAATGGCGCTCCTTCGCTTCCGAGCTCTGTCATGCGCCCAAACAGTGGTTTACCCCCACATATGGGGTATCTGTGTACTCAGGAGAAAATGGACCCCAGAAGTTGTTGTACAATTTGTCCTGTTACCCTTGGTAAAAGAACAAATTGGAGCTGAAGTAACATTTTTGTGAAAAAAAAGTTAAATGTTCATTTTTATTTAAACATTCCAAAAATTCCTGTGAAGCACCAGAAGGGTTAATAAACGTCTTGAATATGGTTTTGAGCACCTTGAGGGGTGCAGTTTTTAGAATGGTGTCACACTTGGGTATTTTCTATCATATAGACCCCTCAAAATGACTTCAAATGAGATGTGGTCCCTAAAAAAAAAAATGGTGTTGTAAAAATCAGAAATTGCTGGTCAACTTTTAACCCTTATAATTCCCTAACAAAAAAAAAATTTGGGTTCCAAAAATGTGCTGATGTAAAGTAGACATGTGGGAAATGTTACTTATTAAGTATTTTGTGTGACAGATCTCTGTGATTTAATTGCATAAAAATTCAAAGTTGGAAAATTGCGAAATTTTCATAATTTTCGCCAAATTTCCGTTTTTTTCACAAATAAACGCAAGTACCATCAAAGAATTTTTACCACTATCATGAAGTACAATATGTCACGAGAACACAATGTCAGAATCACTGGGATCTGTTGAAGCGTTCCAGAGTTATAACCTCAAAGGGACAGTGGTCAGAATTGTAAAAAATTGGCCAGGTCATTAAAGTGCAAACCACCCTTGGGGGTAAAGGGGTTAATAGCCCCCTCAGAGGACTTGAACACGTGATGTTCTGATGGACTGTACTATACATAGCAGTGTATCAGCATCTGTATAGCTGGAATCTCCATCTATGAAAACTGGCCATGGTTCAGTATTCACAGGATGAGTAATGACAGGCACGGGAGTCATCCATGAGGATAGCTATGAGCAAAGATCTGCAATAGGAGAGACTGCTGCCATTCTTGGGTACTACAGTTCAGCTCACGCTGAAGTAAATTGGAGATGAGTTTAAGTATTCCACGACAGCTTATGGAGTATAGAGTGCATGGTGCTGTCGAGTTTTGCCTCTGTACATACCATTTACCTTTGGTGGCCACTATATAATCCATCAGCTCATGGGCGAGATATCAGACTCAAAAAGTCTAAATTTAATGACATATCCAAAAAAAATAGGTCAATAATGTCTGCCTTGGACAATCCCTTTAAGATATACAGCAAAAGATCATTAACTTTACAAAACTACGTAAGATAACCTCTTAGTCTGAAAGGATAAAGAAAAAAAATACACAAACTTAGTTTGGAGTTTAATTTGTTACCTGCTTCTTTGTTGCCTTGTTCTATTGGTAAACCAAGTCGATCCTTCAAAGGTCTGGAAATTTGAACTGAAAAACAAAGATTTCATCATAGTTACCAATTGTTCCTGGATGTTAAAGGGAACCTGTCAGGATTGTTTTACAAATAAAAGGTAGGTAAATTTCTGTATTGGCGCTTCTCCTCCCAATAAAAAATATTTTTTTGCAGATATTGATGCACCAATCAGGACATATTTATGTTATGATCCATAAGCAAGTCAGGCTGACTGGGTGATACCGATTTAGACTGAGCCCCAAAGGGGACAGTGCTGAGAATATCTATCAAGCACAGTGGAATAAAATGGTGCTTTGTATGAAAAAAATGTATTTTTATTTATTTTATTGGCATGCACAGCAATATAGTCTACATAAAACTGTGGGTTAAGTGTGCATGGTGCATAAGTATGTGTAAGGCCGGTGTCACACTTGTGAGTGCAATGCGAGAAACTCACGCGAGTCTCTCTCATCAATACCCGGCACTGCCACAGGTACTCGTGACCGGATTGTGCGGCTGCATGTATTTCTATGCAGCTGAATGCTTAGGTCCCAAGTGCCAGCAGCAGTGCCGTGTATTGATGCCAGAGTTTCTCGCATTGAACTCGCAAGTGTGACCACGGCCTAAAAAAAGAGAATATTTATTACAGAATGGGTAATCTGGGACTTTAGGGTTTCTTTCCTATGGTGCTAAGAACTTCCAGCATCTTCTTCCTTGTGACGATCTCTCCCAGCTCAGGCAGCAATTCCTCTGCTTCTTTCGATCTCCCGTCAACAGAGCAGCCCCTTCTCTTCCAGTCACCTTTGCCAACGAGGCATCAGTGCCAATGTCATATTGATTGACAGGCAGAATGGGAAGGAGTCGGCGATCAATCAGCATGACATCGGCAGTGATGACCTTGTCAACAGATCAGAACAGAAGAGAAAGCACTGTTGTCGATGTCACGTCACCGGAAGCAAGAATTTTCCTGGCAAGAGTGGTCGGCAACTGCCAGCAAGTTCATCGCCCAAAAGGACAAGTCTAAAGTCACAGATAACCCCTTTAAATGACTGCCATATTTTAATCATAGATCTGTAAGTGATATTAAAAAAGGACAAAATCTTTGCTATCACTTGATACTAGACTAAAATATATTTTAAAAGAACAGCCCAGTAAGGAAAGGGTGGGAGACACTACTAGTGACAGCAGGAAGAAAGATTACAGCCTGTAAGCATCACATATCTGCCTGCCTGTACAGTCTCAAGTAATCCTAAAGGTGAAGGATAGTGGAACCTATCTTCAGATCACACCCTTTCCAAATAAAAACCTTCATGACCCCGGAGCTTTTTTTAGTTTAGCTTTTTCGTTTTTCGCTCCCCTCCTTCCCAGAGCCATAACTTTTTTATTTTTCCATCAATATGGCCATGTGAGGGCTTATTTTTTGAGGGACAAGTTGTACTTTTGAACGACATCATTGGTTTTAGCATGCCATGTACTAGAAAACGGGAAAAAAATTCCAAGTACGGTGAAATTGGGGAAAAAAGTGCAACCCAACACTTGTTTTTTTGTTTGGCTTTTTTGCTAGGTTCACTAAATGCTAAAACTGACCTGCCATTATGATTCTCCAGGTCATTAAGAGTTCATCGACACCAAACATGTCTAGATTATTTTTTATCTAAGAGGGGGAAAAAAATGTTAAACTTTGCACAATTTGTTTTTTTAAGCAATTTTCCGATACCCGTAGCGTCTCCATTTTTTAGGATTTTGGGTTGGGTGAGGGCTTACGTTTTGCGCGCTGTGCTGACGTTTTTAATACCATTTTGGTGCAGATACATTCTTTTGATCTCCTGTTATTGCATTTTAATGCAATGTTGTGGCGACCAAGAAAAGATTATGGGGTTTTGAATTTTTCTCTCACCACGCCGTTTAGCGATCAGGTTAATCCTTTTTTTTTTTTTTTTTTTTTTTTTTAAACTTTTGGCATGCTTCAAATAGCCTCTATGGGAGGCTAGAAGCTGGCACAACTCGATCGGCTCTGCTATATAGGAGCGATCCTCAGATTGCTCCTATGTAGTAGATTTTCTGCATTGCTATGAGCGCCGACCACGGGGTGGTGCTCATAGCAATCCGGCATGAACAACTATAGAGGTCTCAAGGAGACCTCTGGTTGTCATGCCGACGCATCGCTGACCCCCGTTCACGTGACGGGGTGGGTGGATCGTGGATTCCGCTGCTGCAGGCGCATGTCAGCTGTACAAAACAGATGACATGTCCCGGCATTGATGCGGGCTCACCGCCGGAGCCCGCATCAAAGCGGGGGTCCTGACCTCAGACGTACTATTCTGTCCGAGGTCAGAAAGGGGTTAAGGACTATTTAACTCCGTCATACTTTTATAATAATCAGTGAGTATGGCGAGCATGTAACGCCTTAATCCAGTCATTTATGGACTCCAAGTCGTGGACATCTGCTTTTTGGGATATTGTTCTTGTAATTATGTGGTCATATACGCATTTAGACGTAAGCATTAAGGACATGCAGAGTTCATCCATGCCGCTGATGCCTATTTTTCAGGACTCAGCTGTGATCAAAAATTTTTTGATTCAGAGTTGTTTAAAAGATGGTCAAAATTGTAAAGTGCCAATGAACAAGTTCCCTAATGTGCCACATCTCTCCTCTGCAACGCTTTACAGACATGGTCATCACTCACTGTCCAGAATGGTCTCACAATCTATTGCACAATTCAAGTTTAGTTTGGTTAAATGAAGACATTTGACTATTTGGCTTAAAACCGCTTTACAACAATTATTAAACCAAACAATTTCGAGCTATAAAATAAATACCTTTCTTTGGTGGACGCTCTAGGCTATCAGTAGGTGTGGCAATTCTCTTCCCAAGTCTTTCTGATAATGATTTCTTCACAGAAGGCGGAACCTCTCCATCAGAAGCAGCTTGTGGAACAGATTAAAAGAATATTTGTAACTAATTTGCTGTTCCTGTATATGCAATTCAATCAACATATTTAAACAGAACATACAATTCCATCCAGAAAAGTTGCTCTTTTAATCACATAACAGTTCACAAAATAAAGCAGTAAATGCACTACCTAATGGACTGTCTCCCTGGAATTTCTTGCTTTTTCCCAATCGTTGTGCCAAACTAAGGTTTGTTGCCAAATCTGTTTGAAAGCAAAAAAATATTTTATATACAAATATATTATAGTGTGTATAAATATCACACACATTATATAATATGTAATTAATTATACATCACTATCATCTACATGCATACACACATGCAGAGTATATAATATTTTACATATAAATTGATGACAACCCACGCAATCACACCCATGTTTCCTCCAATTACTTTCTTTAACATTTTTCAAGAAAAAGGGCTTTAGCAAAACATTAATAGTCAGGGATACAAATGAAAAGCTGAAAACCCATCTTCAGGCTACCTTTGTTGGTGAACTTTACAGTTCGCTGAAATGAAATGCTGTTGTCTCTTTGTTTATAGGATGAAACTAAAATTTCTGAAGAAACCGTGGATTCTGGGGAAAAAAGAAAAAGTTTGTGTTTTGGAAAAGGCTCTATCTTAAAATGAAAAACATTGTAAATGTGTCTAAAATAAAATAAGTCAGGAGTAGTAAATTTAGCGAAATCAAAGTGCACTTATAGTTCCTCCCTTTTAAAGTGTACCTATTAGTGATGAGCGAATATACTCGTCACTCGAGATTTCTCGAGAACGCTCGGGGGTCCTCACTCCTCAGTATTTTTTTAGTGCTCAGCGATTTAGTTTTTCTTGCTGCAGTGGAATGATTTACATCTCTTAGCCAGCTTGATTACATGTGGGGATTCCCTACAACCAGGCAACCCCCACATGTACTTATGCTGGGCAACAGATGTAAATCATTCAGCTGCGGCAAGAAAAACAATCTCTGAGCACTAACAATTACTTGGAGGACCCCCGAGCATGCTCGAGAAATCTTGAGTAATGAGTATATTCGCTCATCACTAATACCGATCATTTATTTCACAAACACGTTCTATTTAGTGATAGGATCGAGATAATGGCGGACCCATCTAGGTTTGCACAAGATCAATCTTCCTACAGAGCATTCATCCATCAAGTCATCATAACTTGAGACAGAGCCAAAGGTCATTAAAATAAATAAAAATTACTCAGACTTATCCTGCAAGATTGTTGGTGGTCCGAGTATAGAAACCCCCACTATCCCTCAAAAAAAACTGCTCAGAAGCTCAATGCTCAGCAAGCAAAAGCAGGTGCTCGAGCATAAGCGAGTACACAGAGCAGAGTATGGGATTTAGGGTGCTGTCAGACTGCAGTATTACTTGCAAGTATCGCATCACAATCCTCGGACTGGCAGTCGGCTTCTCCCTGCCCGAGTGTGACAGCTGCATAGAAATACATGGTGTCCTACTCAGGTCAAGACAGCCAACGCCAAGTGTGAGGATTGCAATGTGATCCTCACACGAGTAATACAGTAGTCTGACTGTGCCCCAATAACTGATTCACAGCCTGTACACCACTCTGCACAAGCAGTCATGCAGAAGCTAAGCGCTTCTACTTGCTGATCAATGCACTTGCAGAAGACCTTTCACCAAATTTTTTATGTTTAACTGTACACAGGATGTAGTAGTAGCTGCAGAGTGGAACGTTTTTCATGCCCTTTTCCATGGTGAGCATTATAGAAATTTGGCACCTCATGAGTTAAAAAAAAAAAAGTTAAATCCAAGTGGGTGTTATCAGATAATTTTCACTAGGGGCTTGTACTGCTCCCTGTACAATTCTGACTAAGGCTACTTTCACACTAGCGTCGTTCGACGCACGTCAAAATGCGTCGTGTTGAAGAAAAAACGCATCCTGCAAAGTTGCCTGCAGGATGCGTTTTTCCTCCATAGACTTTCATTAGCGACGCATTGCCACACGTGTGACGGATGCGACGTGTTTTTGCAGTCGGGACAAAAAAACGTTGCAACGTTTTTTTTGTCCGTCGGGTCCGCTTTTTCCGCCCCCTCCCCCCTGGACCTTACAATGGGACAGCAGATGCATTGTAAAACTGCATCCGCTGCCCCGTTGTGATTTTACTTCACAGTATGCGTCGGCCCAACGCACTGCGACGGGCCCGTACCGACGCTAGTGTTTAAGTAGCCTAATCAGACACTCAAAAGGAAAAAAAGAACATGCCCCATACTAGAAGCTTAGAGCAGAATTCCCCTTGTGCGAGATATAATGATACAGCCCTGATCTCCTGGTCTAACCTCCTGCATGAGTCAGTGTGGGGGAAAAGGGCACTGCATCTGAGATTATCTGTGTCACATTACAAAGAAGGCTGATCAAATAGCTTCGGATAAGAGCTAATCCGAATAGCTGCCTCGGTAACCTGGATACCTGGAGTGCTCCCAATAATCAGCTGCTCAGCGCCGCAGCTGCATGTGTTGCCCTGTGTGACAACACATGCATGGAGAGCCAGTTTGTTGGGCTTTCCATGCATGTGTTGTGATTGTCACACAGCTGCGACACATGCAGCTGCGGACCAGAACAGCTAATTATTGGGAGCGCTCTAGGTATCCAGGTTACCAAGGCAGATATTCGGTAAGCGCTATAGCTATTCGGATAAGCTATTTGATCAACCGCAATTACAAACCCTATCAGCTCTGGTGGTTACTAAGTATGTTATTTAAAAAAAAAAAAATCATACTTATGTCTGCTGTATGCAAACAGCTTGTAATCGCGTTGCAGCAAGATAAGAGCAGACTGTCATTACATCTCACATAGGAGCAGCTTTGCCTGTTCTGGACTACTCCTGTGTGAGCTATAAACACCTTGCTCTTCTTTATAAGCAGAGTACAAGTTGAGCATAACAGACAAATTGGTTATTGACCTTGTTTACTGCACGGTAAAACTGACCCGCAATATGATTCTCCAGGTATGTACTATTACGCAGATACCAAACATGCATATTTGTTTTGTTTTTTTATTTAAGTGGTGAAAAAAAAATGGAAATAAAAAGAAACCACTCCAAACACTTCTGCTTGTGTCGCCGTTTTCCTCGCTCTCAATGTTTAAGATATCAGGCTGAGTAATCACTTTTTTTAAGCTCTGAACTGATGTTTTTACCTATACCATGTTGGGGTAGATACAATATTTTGATTACCTCTTATTTCAATGTTGGGGCAGCTAAAAAAGGGAGATTCTTGGTATTAACTTGGTATTAACTGTAAAATCTTTTTTGGAGCCTTCATTGGAGTATCCGCCGCCTGTAGCACCTTCCTTACCAGGCCTGCATCAGACGAGGCATGGATATGAACCCTGTGAAACCTCGCAAAGGAGTGAAAAGATGACCAGGTCGCAGCTTTACAAATCTGGAAAGCCGAGGCCTGGTGTCGAACAGCCCAGGAGGCCCCCATCGCTGAGCGGTATGCCTAAAATTTTGCCAAACGAATCCAACGGCAATAGTGAACGTAGAAGCTGGGAGCCCATTCCGACGACATTCAGAGATAACGAACAGGGCATCAGATTGATGAAAGGGAGCAGTCCTTGAATGATAGACTCTGATAACTGATGGGATCCAGCTTATGGAGGGACTTCTCCAGGGGTTGGACCGGAGAGGGACATAGAGAAGGAAGGACAATGTCTTCAGTAATGTGAAATGAAGAGACCACCTTGGGTAGGAAGGAAGGAACAGGCCTGAGAACTACCTTGTCCTGATGTAGAATCATAAACGGCCGGACAATGCCCCTAACTCGGAAACTCTCCTCTTGGACATAATGCAACTAGGAAGACAACTTTGCACGACAGGAGAGAAAATGTGATGTCTTGAATGGGCTCAACAGGAGAGCGCCAAAGACCAGGTTAAAATCCCATGGATCTATCGGAAGACGGTAAGGAGGTGCCAGGTGGACTACTTCTTGAAGAAAGGGCTTTACCTGGGAACGAGAACCCAGATTTCGTTGGACAAGAATTGACAGAGCGATAGACCCAAGTCAAGACCCCCTTGTAGAAAACCAAGAATGGAAGGAAGAGAAAAGGACATAGGGACCAAACCATTTTCCTCATTCCACCAGAAGAAGGCCTTTCAGTATCGGTAGTAGATACGCAAGGATACTGGTTTTCTGGCCCCAATCATGGTCTGAATGACCTGATGGGAAAAACCAGCCTCCCTCAGGACTGCGGCCTCAACGGCTATACTGTTAAACTCAGACTGTGAACTCTGGTGGAAGAGGGGGCCTTGAGAGAAATCTGGACGGTCTGGAAGCCTCCAGGGGGCATCCGTGAGCATGTTCACTAGCTCCACGCACCAGACACTTCTTGGCCAGTCCGGAGCCATCAGGATTGCGGGGATCTCTTCTGTGTATCTTTTTCACGACTCGGATCAAAAGGGAGAGGTGGAAAAAGATTAGACAGGTGGAATTGTGACCACATGATTACTAGACCATGGCAACCGGTGGCCAGCGAATACCGAGACTTGGCTGCGAACTGAGGAACCTTGTGGTTCATCTTAGACGCCATCAGGTTGACGTCTGGGGTGCCCCATTTCTGGCATATCTGGATGAAGATGGAGGGGATGAGCAACCACTCGGCTGAAGCGAGTACCTGACGGCTCAGAAAATCGGCTGCCTGATTTTCTACCCCCAGAATGTGCACGGCTGATATGGCGGGAACGCTCTGCCCATAGCAGAATCCTTGTTACCTCTATCATAACCTGTTTGCTGCGAGTTCCGCCTTGACGATTTATTATGCCCATGGCATTGTCCGGCTGTATGCGGACCGGCTGGAACGCGAAGAGGGTCACCTCTATCATAACCTGCTTGCTGCGAGTTCCGCCTTGATGGTTTATTATGCCCATGGCGTTGTCCGGCTGTATGCAGCCCGGCTGGAATGCGAAGAGGGTCTGCCAGTGGCGAAGGGCAAAGAAAATTGCCCTGATCTCCAGGAGATTGATGGGGAGAGCGGCCTCTTGGGTGATCAGTAGCCCTGCGCTGTGTGACGAAGAAAAAAAAGCACTCCGCAACTGAGGAGACTGGCGTCGATAGTGATGACCTGCCATCAGAGTGGAAGGAAGGACTTCCCTCATAGGACTGATGCCGATAGCGTCACCAGGTGAGGTACTGCCTCACCTTGAAAGGTAGAAGCACAGGACCATCCAGGAAAACTGTCCAAAGCTGACAAGCGGGCCATCTGAAGAGGACGATTATGGAACTGGGCAAAAGGAACGGCTTCCATGGCGACAATCTCTTCCCTAGAACTCCCACGTTGGACCGAAGGGGGAGAGAAGCTGGTCGCTTTAGAGTACGTATGTCCTGGCAGAGGGATGAAAACTTCTCCTTTGGAAGGAAGACACGGTCTTGGGTCTTGTGTAACCTTATGCCCTAAAACACCAAGTGCTGAGCTGGGGTCAGGGAGGACTTCTCCCTGTTGATAATCCAGCATTTAAACGCACACCAGTGACTGGCTAAAGGAAAACAGGAAAGGTGCAGCCAGCAAAGGGAGCGGGGTGTGCGCAAGTGCTGGGCCTGGCTATGGGAAACATGGCTGCGGCCGCCGGCTGTTCCCTACCACTAACGCCGCCCATCCCCTTGGGATGAAGGGACAGCGTACCCCAGGATAACGCCTGCCGCTGCGGAGGGAGGGGTGGGAGACATGCCTGCGGTGAAACCCGATCCCTCTGCAGCGATGAGGATCACATCTGGAGTCCTCGGGTGGGAGAGGGTCACTGGAATCCAGGATCCTCCTTCCTACACCATCTCCAGATGGTGCAGAAGACGGCATCAACCCCTCACAAGAAGGGGGGAGGCCACTACTGGTGACCAGAGTCTTCCGCCCAGCCCTCTCCGAGGAGAGGGGTGGGTGGAGAAAAGGCAAAGGACTGGCCACCGGGAATCATCATGAAACACCAGTAAAAGTGACAGGGGAAAGTCCTGCCTGCGGGTCCGAGAGTGGGCGATGTGGGTGACACCACACTGCTCTCTCGGTCGCATAAGTGTGGGAAAACAGGGGGAGAAATTATACCCAGTTACCCAGAAGACGAAGGAACCTGAAAGAAAAGGAAAAGATTAATAAAACCACAGGTGACCTGAACGGAAAATACGGATCTGGAATCAGATCCAGGTCTGCCTCCTACAGACACTAAGCTTAAACTGAGGTACTTTGTGACTGTCGGTGGGGTGTACACTGCAGAGGTGGAGCCATTATCCTTTTTTTGCCTAGTGTCAGCCGCCTAGCGACAGCAGCATACACCCATGGTTGCCTGTGTCCCCCAATGAAGCAATAAAGGGCAAACCAGAGGGTGATTTGATCTTGTGCTTTTTTCCCCTCCATACTAGTTAACTTTTTTTTAAAAAATTATTAGCAGTGATGAGCGAGTATATTAGTTGCTCGGGTTTTCCCAAGCATGGTTGGGTGGACTCCGAGTATTTGTGAGTGCTCTGAGATTTAGTTTTTGTTGATGCAGCTGCTAGACAGCATGAATACATGTGGAGATTGCCTGGCTGTTCGGCTAATCGAGAAAATTATATATATATATATATATATATATATACAGGTCCTTCTCAAAAAATTAGCATATAGTGTTAAATTTCATTATTTACCATAATGTAATGATTACAATTAAACTTTCATATATTATAGATTCATTATCCACCAACTGAAATTTGTCACGTCTTTTATTGTTTTAATACTGATGATTTTGGCATACAACTCCTGATAACCCAAAAAACCTGTCTCAATAAATTAGCATATCAAGAAAAGGTTCTCTAAACGACCTATTACCCTAATCTTCTGAATCAACTAATTAACTCTAAACACATGCAAAAGATACCTGAGGCTTTTATAAACTCCCTGCCTGGTTCATTACTCAAAACCCCCATCATGGGTAAGACTAGCGACCTGACAGATGTCAAGAAGGCCATCATTGACACCCTCAAGCAAGAGGGTAAGACCCAGAAAGAAATTTCTCAACAAATAGGCTGTTCCCAGAGTGCTGTATCAAGGCACCTCAATGGTAAGTCTGTTGGAAGGAAACAATGTGGCAGAAAACGCTGTACAACGAGAAGAGGAGACCGGACCCTGAGGAAGATTGTGGAGAAGGACCGATTCCAGACCTTGGGGAACCTGAGGAAGCAGTGGACTGAGTCTGGTGTGGAAACATCCAGAGCCACCGTGCACAGGCGTGTGCAGGAAATGGGCTACAGGTGCCGAAATGGGCTACAGAGAAGCAGCACTGGACTGTTGCTAAGTGGTCCCAAGTACTTTTTTCTGATGAAAGCAAATTTTGCATGTCATTCGGAAATCAAGGTGCCAGAGTCTGGAGGAAGACTGGGGAGAAGGAAATGCCAAAATGCCTGAAGTCCAGTGTCAAGTACCCACAGTCAGTGATGGTGTGGGGTGCCATGTCAGCTGCTGGTGTTGGTCCACTGTGTTTCATCAAGGGCAGGGTCAATGCAGCTAGCTATCAGGAGATTTTGGAGCACTTCATGCTTCCATCGGCTGAAATGCTTTATGGAGATGAAGATTTCATTTTTCAGCACGACCTGGCACCTGCTCACAGTGCCAAAACCACTGGTAAATGGTTTACTGACCATGGTATTACTGTGCTCAATTGGCCTGCCAACTCTCCTGACCTGAACCCCATAGAGAATCTGTGGGATATTGTGAAGAGAAAGTTGAGAGACGCAAGACCCAACACTCTGGATGAGCTTAAGGCCGCTATTGAAGCATCCTGGGCCTCCATAACATCTCAGCAGTGTCACAGGCTGATTGCCTCCATGCCACGCCGCATTGAAGCAGTCATTTCTGCCAAAGGATTCCCGACCAAGTATTGAGTGCATAACTGAACATTATTATTTGATGTTTTTTTTGTTTGTTATTAAAAAACACTTTTATTTGATTGGATGGGTGAAATATGCTAATTTATTGAGACAGGTTTTTTGGGTTATCAGGAGTTGTATGCCAAAATCATCAGTATTAAAACAATAAAAGACCTGACAAATTTCAGTTGGTGGATAATGAATCTATAATATATGAAAGTTTAATTGTAATCATTACATTATGGTAAATAATGAAATTTAACACTATATGCTAATTTTTTGAGAAGGACCTGTATATATATATATATATATATATATATATATATATATATATATATATATATATATATATATATATATATATATATATATACATACACACTATATATTTGTCTAAGGGTCACTTCCGTCTTTCTGTCTGTCCTTCTGTCACAGATATTCATTGGTCGCGGTCTCTGTCATGGAATCCAAGTCGCTGATTGGACCAATCATACTCCCCTCTAGTTAGCGCTCACACAGGGTTAATGGCAGCGCTAACAGACAGCGTTATGCCACGGTGTAACGCACTCCATTAACGCTGCTATTAACCTTGTGTGACCAACTTTTTTTTACTATTGATGATGCCTATGCAGCATCAATAGTAAAAAGATCTAATGTTAAAAATAAAAAAAATCATCATATACTCACCTTCCGGGAGAGTGAGTGTGTATGTATAGATAGATAGATAGATAGATAGATAGATAGATAGATATAGAGATAGATAGATAGATATAGAGATACGAGACAGAGATATAGATATACGAGACAGATATACGAGACAGATATACGAGATATAGATATACGAGATATAGATATACGAGATATAGATATATACGAGATATGAGATATATACGAGATATGAGATATATGAGATATAAGATATATGAGATATAAGATATATGAGATATAGATATACGAGATATAGATATATAGATATGAGATATAGATATATTGAGATATAAATATATATATTGAGCTATAGAGATACAAATATATATATTGAGCTATAGAGATATATATATTTTAAACAGCCCCCCTTTCGCCCCATTCAAAATAAATAAAAAAATCTACACATTTGGTATCGCCGCATTCAGAATCGCCCGATCAATAAAAAAAAAAGAAAAGATAAAAAAAGGATTAACCTGAACGCTAAACGGCGTAGTGAGAAAAGCATTTGAAACACCAGAATAACTTTTTTTGGGTTGCCACGACATTGCATTAAAAAGTAATAACGGGCAATCAAAAGAACGTATCTGCACCAAAATTGTATCATTAAAAATGTCAGCTCAGCACAACAGAAATAAGCCCTCCCCCTAGACATTTTTGTTGCCTATGAACATCCTTATGTTTATAGTCCTTTTACTAGGCACTGCTCCTAATAGCCAGTTTCCTACTCCACACTGATGAGGGGCAAATACCCCGAAACAGCTGTCTGTGGATGGATACCATGTTTTGGCATAGGTGGTATTCCTTTATGGATGCTGCCCTTCCCGTGGTTGTTCCTTCCCGGTGAAAGACCTGGCTATTCATTGCTTGCGTTGAGAAACACGTGATGGTGTCTCCGTGGCTTTTTTACGTGCATTTGCATATTTCCCATAAGGGATGGGGGCAGTGTTCTGGATCACTGCGTTGAGAAACACGTGATGGTGTCTCCGCGGTGTTGAATGTTTTGATCTCCCCGAGGTCATTCATCCTTATGTTTATATGAACTCGTAATGACCAGGAGAATCAAAATGCCAGGTTAGTTTTAGCATTTAGTGAACCTACTGTAGCAAAAGAGCCAAACAAAAAACAAGTGTGGGAATGCGCTTTTTTTGCAATTTCATCTAACTTGGAATTTTTTTCCCGGTTTCTAGTACACGACATGCTAAAACCAATGAAGTTGTTCAATAGTACAACTTGTCCCGCAAAATATAAGCCCCCACATTGCCATAATGACAGAAAAATAAAAAAGTTATGGCTCTGGGAAGGAGGGGAGTGAAAACCGAAAAAGGGCAAGGTCTTGAAGGGGTTAATGTGATACAAATCTTCCTGACACTTGTTGACCCTCATAATCCATCATTTATAACTATGATTTTGTAAAAACCTATGCCAGATTAAAGCTGCTCCCAAATTTGGAGGAAAAAAGTGCATCTTATGGTCAGAAAAATACGGTAACCCCTTTCATTTACCTTTTTTCACTGATTTTCTAGTAGATAATGTATGTATTCGTTGTTGATTTCCAGGTGCCACACTATGCTGGGAAGAATTCTTCATCTCCTCACCTTCTGAAAATTGATCTTTCAAGAAAAAAAAAAAAAAAAAAAAGTAAAAATTAACATAAATTAAATTTGACAAACCTGACATTGTGTGGAACGCCAGTCTGAACTGCGCTTGAATTCCTAAACAATGGAATTCAGCTGTGCCTCCAATAGAGAAACTGGCTTCAATGATGCAAATTTACAGGTACAAATATCTGGTGGCAGTAGTCTTTTACAGGGCTCAGATGTCAGTTTTTCATACGAGTTCTGTGAAAATAACATCATAATTCTAGCCTATTGAGCTGTATATTTTTACGGGCTGAGTGGTTGTCAGAAAATCACTGAGATGTACTCAGTCTTGAAGAGATTAAAATTGTTTGAAGCAAAGTCTATAGGTCTGAGAAAAAAAAAAAAACTGGAAAGCACTCCGCTGCCTTTCATGTACTGTTTGATACGAGATAGTTGAGAAACCTAAATTTCTTTTTAGTGTCTCGGAAAAATTTATGAAAATGGCTCATTTCTGATGCTAAAACTGACAGTGAGCAGTTGGATTAGAAATATAAAAAAAAACTGATTAAAAATACTAGAAAAAACCCTGACTTCTGATTGAGGCTTTAGCTGAGCACAATAGTGTTGACAAATGTGTACCATATTTTGCGGTTTATAAGGCAAACCCCAAATTCTGAGAAAAATAGGAAACTTTGTTTTAATAAAATTGTGGTGCTTCTTACAATCCAGGTGTCTTATAGCTTACCGGAGGTAGTGGCTCGGTGAAGCATTCTTACTGGAGCGTCAATGCTATGGGCCCGGATCAGGGGGTGTTGTGGTGCAATGGTGGTACGGCAGCGAGCGGCATCCCTGTGGCGGCAGCAGCAGCCATTCTTCTTCCAGGGTCCGGCTTCTTACTTGGCGCAGATGGAAGAAAGCCAAGATCTCCATCTGCGTTTATTTTCCTGGAGACATCACAGAGGCAGGCGGGGATGGAGATTTCGGCTTTCCGCCATCTGCGCAGAGTAAGAAGCCGGACCCCGGAAGAAGAACGGCTGCCACCGTATGGCTACCGCTCGCCACCATTCCACCACAGCAGGATCACTACTCGTTGCTGTACCACCGCAACACCCCCAGCTCCGGGCCCACAGCATTGATCTCGTAAGAACAATGTTTGGTTTTTAAGACGCACCCCCATTTTCCCCCTATGTTTGGGGATCATAAAAGTGCATCTTATAATCCGAAAAATACAGTACTTAATTACTTTACCCCTGCAAAATTGTGTACTAGGTTATCCTGCAAGTCAATCTCACCATCGTCATCTTCATCATCATCAGCTGCATTTATGACCACAGGTGGATGTGTAGGACTTGGAACATTCTCTGTAGCTTCCATTTTTTTGACCCCACGTAACTGTGGTGTGGGGACCACTGAAAGCTTAGCTGGGGCTGGCAATGGTAGAGAGTTCTGCACATCAGGTTCACATAGTTCAGGCATTGTCACTGCTATGGAAGAATATTTAGATGCATCAGGTCAGCTGCAAAGTTAAAGCAGATGAGAGAATATTTGCCAAGTACACAGAAAGCAAAACACTCACCCTTATTGGGAGGAAAGTATGCGCCATCCACAAATCTCCCCTTTATGTGATGGAAAGCACAGTTTGCCTTCTGACAACCAGAGATCTGGTTTTCCCAGTAGCAGGCTATCTCACTGCGTTTTTTCTGCAAAGATCAGATCACAATTAACATGGTGAGAATAATATTCGCCTTAATATAAAAGTGTTACAGTACTGGACAAACAAGAAAACACCAGAACGAGAGAGTATAAGTACCATAAAAAAATCTTATTAAATTAAAAAGACCATATATATGAAACCTACAATTGTAATAGCAGAGGCTGTAAAAACCGTATACAAAATCAGGGAAGACAAAAACATATGTATTATCCCCAAATGAGATTCTATCACGTCTACAAAAGGAGGCATCCTGAGGAAGTTACATAACGTAACGTGCGCTAGGGCAGTGGGAGTGCCATCACTATACCCTGTCCTTCAATGTACCGCATTTTTCGGATTATAATACGCACCCCAAATTTTGAGGAAAAAAAAAAAATAGGTATTAAGCTTACTGTTAGGATGGACTCCTGGAAACATCATTGACAGCACCCTGGAGGACGTCCTCCTCCCCTTGCTGGGACAGGAAACACATGAGTTTAAAAGGTCATGTCCCACCCCCAGTCCTCAGTGTTGTAACAAGAACCGCTTCAAGGAAATGCAGAAAAAATCGTTTAATGGTAACACACAAATTACATTGTATCCAAAACCGTATTACATCATATGATAGGAACATGTTACATACAAGTCAGGATACTATAACCTGATATAGATATTACAGGGAGGGAACTACCCGTGCTGTCAGGATGGACTCCTGGAAACATCATTAACGGTAAGCTTAATACCTATTTTCCAGGACGTCCTCCTGACAGCACCCTGGAGAGTACCAAAGCACCTCCTCAGGGTGGGATTACCGCTTGGAGAACTTTTCTCCCAAATGCAGTATGTTGACCAGACAAAACATCAAGTTTATAATGTTTACAAAAGGTGTTGGCACTAGCCCACGTCGCTGCCCTGCAGATCTGATCTAGAGAGGCACCTGCCCTCTCTGCCCAAGAAGTAGCCATCCCTCTAGTAGAATGTGCATGGACACCTTTTGGAGGAGAGACACCCTCTGACTGGTAGGCCTCAGATCACAGACGTGATCCACCGTGCGACTGAGGCCTTAGAGGCCTTCCTACCCCTATTCTTTCCCCCATACAGAATGAATAGGTTTGGGTCAATGCGCCAAGAGTTGGTGGCTGTCAGGTAGTCTAGAACTGCCTGCCTGCCATCCAGCGAATGAAGGGCCTTTTCTTTAGCATTAGCAGGGTTATTGCAGAAAGATGGTAACACAATCTCTTGATTTCTATTTTTAATTGTACCTACTTTAGGAATAAAAGAGGGGTCTAGTTTAACAATTATACAATCCTCTCTAATTTGGAGGTACGGGTCCCTAGTGCACAGGGCCTGAATTTCCCCCACTCTTTTAGCCGTGGTAATTGCTACTAAAAAAGCCGTTTTACGCGTGAGAACCGAGATGGGCATTTTATCAGTTGAAGCATAGAGGTCTTTACAGAGGAATTTGAGGACCAAATTAATGGTGGGACGCAACCTCTGGGTGGCTCTGATAAATCTAACTATCCACGGGTGCGACGCTAGGGGATAGTGAAGAAAGGAGCCAAGTGCAGAAACCGGCACCTTCAAGGTACTTGGTTTGAGACCCTTGTCAAACCCAGCCTGTAGGAAGTCTAGAATTCTGGGTAAGTCGGGAGTGCCTGCCGAAACCTCAGACCTGCCACCTTCCAGACTAAACCGCCTCCAGATCTTCAGGTAAATTGCTGAAGTAACGGGCTTCCTACTGGACTTGATAGTAGTTATTACTTGGCTTGACAGACCTCTTGCCTTCAGGATGAACCCTTCAGGATCCATGCTGAAAGATGGAGCTTCTCTGGGTTCGGGTGAAGTACCGGACCCTGGTGGATTACGTCTGCTCTGAGAGGAAGCTCTACTAGATTCTCGGTTGCCAGCTCCAAAAGAAGGGAAAACCAACTCCTTCTTGGCCAGTATGGAACGATCAATATGACACGAGCTTGATCCTCCTTGATCTTTCTGAGAACAGCCGGAACCAATGCCAGAGGAGGGAATGCATACGAGAGAGGTTCTGTCCAAACCTGGCTCAGAGCATCTATTCCTTCCGGAAGATCCCGAGGGTTCAGAGAGAAGAATCTCGAGACCTTCGAGTTTGTTCTGTTTGCGAACAGGTCTATGCAGGGAGTTCCCCAGCGTAGACACAGGTCCTGGAAGACATCTTGGTTGAGTTCCCACTCTGTTGCGAACACCCTTCTCCTGCTGAGATAGTCTGCTATGACATTCTGGGAGCCTTCCAGGTGAATCGCCGTAATGGATAGAACTGATCTTTCTGCCCAATGAAATATTCTCCCCGCCAATTCCTGAAGCCGATTGTGTCTTGTGCCTCCCTGATGTTTCAGGAAAGAGACTGTTGTCACGTTGTCGGACATTATTCTGGCATGGCGGTTCTCCAGAATATATGTCTGTTCCTTCTCAAGGCCTCCCAAAACAGCGTACAGTTCTTTGTAGTTAGAGGAGCAGTGGACGACATCTTCCGGCCAACTCCCTTGAAGAATCCTGTCTTCTAAGTGAGCTCCCCAGCCCCAGGCGCTGGCGTCTGTAGTAACTACCACGTAGGGATTGACAGACCATAACACTCCTCTTCTTAAGTTTGTTGGCTCTGTCCACCAGAGGAAAGACCTTCTTACGGAATGTGGTAGCCTTAAAGTACTGTCCAGAGAAGACAGATGCCTGTCCCATCTGGAAAGGATTAGTTTCTGCAGTGGCCTTGAATGGAACTGTGCCCATCTTACACATGGAATACAAGCCGTCATTAGGCAGAGAACTCTCATGGCCGTCCTTATTGATACTCTGTGCTCTAATAAGAGCCAGATCTGAGACTGTATAGCATCCAGCTTGGCCTCGGGTAGGAGTGATATTCTGTTTGTTGAGTCCAGACATACTCCCAGAAAGGTCTTCCTGTTTTCTGGAGTTAGGTTGGATGTCTGCCAGTTTATGACCCATCCTAATTCTTCCATCACAGAAATGGTTCTGTTCCTGTGGTCTGATAGAATCTCTGACGTTCTTACAACCAGGAGGAAGTCGTCTAGATATGGGATTATTATGATCCCCTGGTTCCTTAAGAACGCGACAATCTCCGACACCAGTTTTGTAAAGATACGGGGTGCTGAGGCAAGACCGAACGGAAGGCACTGAAACTGGTAGTGACAGGTCCCGGATGGCAGAACCACCGCAAACCTCAGAAGCCTTTGAGAAGAGAGGTGGATGGGAACCTGGTAATAGGCGCTCTTCAAGTCGAGAGTGCACATCACGGCATCCCGATCTATAAGGAGGATAGCCGATCGAATGGACTCCATACGGAACCTCTTGTATCTGACCCAGGCATTCAGAGGTTTCAGATTTATTATCGTGCGAGATTCGCCGGACGGTTTTGTTATAGAGAAAAGGGGGGAGTAGTGACCCCGGCCTACCTCTAGTGGTGGTACTGGAACTATGACCTCTGAGGAAAGCATATCCCTTAGGTCTAACAACATGGGAGAGTCTCGTGATACTACCGTAGGCACGATTAATCTGTCTGGGGGGGGGGGGGGGAGTGAAGCTCGATATTGTAGCTCTCTGACACAGTCGGAAGGACCCACTGGTTCTGGGTGACCCGGGCCCAATTGTGTGCAAAATGACGGAGTCGACCCCCTATGAGTGTGGTGTCATTGTGTCTTAGATTTTGAGGAGGGACTAAAGAAGAAACTTCTGTTTCTATTTCCCTGGCTACGGGAACCCCTATAGGAACCTCTATTGGATCTGCCACCTCTAAAATCGGACTGCCTCCTGAAGGGGAATCCTCTCCGAAAGGACTGAGGTTTCCTGGGTTTCTCTTCCGGAAACCCCTTCTTTTTATCAGAGGTCGGCTCTAGAATAGTATCCAGGGATGGCCCAAATACCCTTGCTCCTGAGAAGGGAATTGAACATAACTTAGATTTAGAAGCACTATCCCCAGACCAGGATCTCAGCCAAACCGCCTTCCTAGCCGCGTTGGATAGAGAGCCGCTTCTAGCCGAAAATCTGACTGACTCGGCAGTCATATCAGACAGAAAAGCCGTGGCGGATCTCATTATAGGGAGAGAATTTAGGATTTCAGATCTCGGAGTGTTATTGGACAGGTGCTCTTCCAATTGACCCATCCACAGGTACATAGACCGAGCTACCGAAATAGCCGCTATGTTAGTTTTTATTAGAGCCACAGAAGATTCCCAGGCTCTTTTCAACAGTATGTCAGTCTTCCTATCCATGGGATCACGCAGGTTTGACGAGTCCTCAAACGGTATGGCTGTCTTTTTAGCCACCTTTGCGACTGGAACGTCTACCTTGGGAATTTCTTCCCAAAGTCTTATGTCTTCAGGCTCGAATGGTAAAAGAGCTTTGAAGTCTTTAGTTAGTACCAGCCGGCGTTCCGCCTCTTTCCACTCCTCCAGAATCATGGCCTTAATATGCTCACTGACCGGGAACACTGTCTGCTGGCGTGACATTAGTTCCCCAAACATCAGGTCCTGCCTGAATTGCGGCTTAGCAGTCTCTTCAATCTGCATAGTGCAACGTACATCCTGCACTAGGTCATTCGTCTCTTCAGCTTGGAAGATATATTTTCTTTGGTGGTCCTGGCTCCCTGACGGAATTTCTCCATCTTCTTCTGAGACGAAGTCTTCAGAGTCAGACTTGTCCTCAGAAGTAAACTCCTGCTCTCTTAAGTCTCGCTCCCGTCTGGCTCTCTTGCGGCTGGGAATAGGACTGGATTTCAGCACCATGCTGGACAAAGAAGCTTGTACTTCTTCGCGTATAAGAGATCTCATCTCAGACAGCAGTGCGGGTTGTTTGTCCCTCATGACCTTAGATGTGCAATCTGCACACAAGGTCTTCCCATGGGAGTCTGGGAGCTTCGTATTACATATAGGGCATCTAATGGACCTCCCAGAGGCCTTGCCGGATCTTTTGACTTGACCAGAGGGGCCAGCGGGGGTTCCATTATCCTTAAAGACATAAGGTAGGGATAAGCACTGGGGTAAGCCTGCTCCTGCGTACAGGTAGGGGAATCCGCGCTATGCGCACTTACCCCCTCCTCGACTGGAATGCTCGCATCCATGGTGAAAGTTGCAGGTCCCCACGGCTCCTAGCGCCAAATCAGGAACGCTTCAGCCGCTCTGTAATCCACGCTGGAATGCACGCTTTCCCCCACTCATGCAGTGATACCGGAAGTGACGGTACCGGATGCTGAAAACCCGGAAGTGACGCGTCCCTGCGAACTTCCGTCTGGAGACGCCGAGCTGGACACCGCACTGCCTTTGAACTCAGCGTGGATGGCGTCCGCAGCCGAGAGCCTCCCACCGGGAGGAGCAGCTGCCACCTAGAGCCTCGTCCCGCTCCTGGTCTTTGGAGCAGAGGGACCCCCCTCCAGAGAGTTTCTGCCCTGAGCCTCTTGACAGGGGGAAGGGTATTGGCAAGCCGCACGATCCCCCTGAGCTCTGGTAAGCCTTGCGCAGCTATCACTCATGCGTCCCTTCCTTGCAGGGGCAGGAAAAACACTGAGGACTGGGGGTGGGACATGACCTTTTAAACTCGTGTGTTTCCTGTCCCAGCAAGGGGAGGAGGACGTCCTCCAGGGTGCTGTCAGGAATAGGATTTTTTTTTTTAATAAAATGGTGGTGCTTCTTATAATCCATTGCTTACTGGGGGTTGTGGCTGCGGTCAAGCGGGGTCCCAGGGTCGCTGCTGGAGGCGCAGGATGGGATGAGGGGTGTTCCAATGTGTGGCGTGCTGCTGCGGCTTCCCAATAAACACTTACGTTACAGCTTTTTTCAACACCTGCCTAAAACTTATTTAGGGTATGTGTGCACGCGTCAGGATTTTTTTTTTGACAAAATCCTGAGAATTCTGCCAGAAATTCGCGTTTTTTTTTCACGCGGATTTCTCACGGAATTTGCGCGTTTTTTGCGGTTTTTTTTTTTCCCCCCCTGAATGTCATTTTTGCTATGGAATCCGCAAAAAGAATGAGCATGTCCGTTTTTTTTGCGGAATGCGTTTTTTTTTTTGCGGAAAAAAACGCTAACATATGCACAAAAAATGCGGAATGCATTCTAAAAGATAGGATGCATAATGTTAGCGTTTTTTTCCCGGATTTATAGCGTTTTTATAGCGAAATTCCGCAAAAAAAAACGCTAAAAATCCAGACGTGTGCACATACCCTTACAGTGACATATATCCAGAGGCTGCCCCCTGTTGTCAGCTGCAATCTGTAGAGTAATAAACAGTTGCCTGTATTCTCTCAAAGAGTCACAACAGTTCTCACCGAAATTGATAACCTGTCCATGTCAAATAGGGGGGTGTCGGGCAGTGCTGCTCGGTGGTGCTCATGCTGGTCTCCGGTGCAGCCCCCATGCGCAGATTGAGATCTCTGCACCAAGATCTCAGGAGATGAGATCTCAGCGCTGAAATCTCATCTCCTGAGATCTCAAACTGAGACCAGCATGAGCACCACCGGGCAGCGCAGGACACCACCCACAGCGTCAGACACCCCCATGGCACCGCCAGACACTCCCTCATCCAGCCTACGGCCTGCAGCAACGCTACTAGGTAAGGTATATCCGCATTATAAGACGCACCCCCATTCCCCACCAAGTTTGGGGGGAAAAAAGTGCATCTTATAATCAGAAAAATAAGGTAAGTCCCTTTATTTACATGTATTAAGTTTGCATGCCATTCGACAGCTTTTTGCACTATATGCACTTTTACTGATTGTAATCTACTATTCAAGGTTTATATTTTGTAGACATGTGGTAGAACCTCATTTGGGGATAATACATGTGTTTTGGCCTCCCCTGATTTGTATACGTTTTTTGCAGTCTCTGCCATTACAATTGTATATTTCATATATGTGGTCTTTTTAAATACATATTTAATAAAAAGATTTTTTTATGGTACGTATACCCTCTCTTTCTGGTGTTTTCATGTATTATAAGAGTTAAAAGTACACTGTTCTAAGTTTTTGGGCAGCTTTTGTTGCTCTCAAGTACTGGACAAACGCCTGGTGCTAGTATGACCAATAAAAGCAAGGATGGGTGATTGGTGTGCATAGCACTCATTATAAATAGCCATCATAATTCTATTATACTTGATATTGCTTAGTAAAGTCATGATGTACTCTTTATCCTTAATTGATCTCAGCACGCCCTCTCTGTTCTATTTTTGCACATTAAGTTATACTTACCGTAATTCATTTCTACATCACCAAAAATAATATTTTCAAATTTAACTTGTCTTATTTTATATACCAGATATAAGGCAGAAAAAAATACTCCATAAAGATGCAAAAGGTGTGATGCTGAATTAGCCATTTATGTAAACAATACAAAAAAAGGATTTTTTACAACCCAAAAATGATCCACATTTGGCTGTCACTTATTGATCTTGAATAGACATGAGTTAATATGTTCGGCTCCCTCCTTATTCAGCAAGCTATAGCGCTTACTGAAGAAGCTGCAGAAAGAACCCGTATACCTGGAGCGCTCCGATAATCCGATGCCTCGCGATGCACCTGCATGGAGAGTGTGTGCTGTGGCAGTGACACAGCCGCGACACATGCAGAAGCGGCGCCGGACACTGATTATCGGAGCGCTCCAGGCATCCGGGTTCCCGCTGCAGCATCTTCGGTAAGCACTGCCTTCCTCCTTATTCGGCAAGCTAAAGATATTCGCTCATCTCTAATCTTGAGCACTTACATCAATTTCCATGTGGCGAAACTTGCAGATTTGGCGAAAACACCGGCCTTCCTTCCACAAAGTGCAAACGGTTTCATTTCCTAAGGCAGCCTCAGAGTGACGGAACGCACAGCCGTCCCCCTGTTGAAAAGGAGACATTTGTACCAACTTACTGATCCCATGATGAATAATGAAGTAGCATAAACAAAAATATTCAATTATATATTGGATATGGAATATCCGAAGTATATAGCATAGCTGCTTAACCACCTGACTTAAAACCATACACGTCATTTGCAGTATATAGATGCCTGGCCAAACGTTGACATACATGTTCATCATTCTGATTGCAAGGACATGGGAGTATTGTGTAAAAGTTGTAAAACCTACAAAATTACACAAATTTGGTACTGCCAAAGTTGCATGTCACTTGCAACAGCAACTGAAAATCTAACATTTTAAATATTTGGGGCTCAAATGTAGGTCGCAATGTGCCACCATGGGAAATGGCTAGATGCGATATCACAATCCCAGTGTCACATGTCATTTCTAAAATGCACCCAATTTAGTAATTGTGGCCCTGGGCAATAGTTTTTGGTGAAAAAAATTATCCATGAGCAAGATACTAAGATGCAGTGTAAAGAGACAAGAGTGTATAATGCACCACATTTCTTATCCAACACAAGTCAGCGTGACAAATTAGGTGCACTCGAGCCTCTTCCCGCCATGAAAATGTTAGGTTTTCGTGTTTAACCCCTTTCTGACCTCGGATGGGATAGTACGTCCGAGGTCAGAAGCCCCGCTTTGATGCAGGGCTCCGAGGTGAGCCCGCACCAAAGCCGGGACATGTCAGCGGTTTTGAACAGCTGACATGTGCCCGTAATAGGCGCGAGCAGAATCGCGATCTGCCCGCGCCTATTAACTAGTTCAATGCCGCTGTCAAACGCAAACAAAATGACGTCGTCGCCGACCCGCGTCACATGATCGGGGGTCGGCGATGCGTCAGGATGGTAACCATAGAGCAGGGGTCCCCAACTCCAGTCCTCAAGGCCCACCAACAGGTCATGTTTTCAGGATTTCCTTTGCATTGCACAGGTGATGCAATTATTACCTGGGCAAGACTAAGGAAATCCTGAAAACATGACATGTTGGTGGGCCTTGAGGACTGGAGTTGGGGACCCCTGCCATAGTGGTCCTAGAGACCTCTATGGTTACTGATCACCGGTGGCTGTGAGCACCACCCTGTGGTCGGCGCTCACAGCACACCTGCATTTCTGCTACATAGCAGCGATCAGCAGATCGCTGCTATGTAGCAGAGGCGATCGAGTTGTGCCTGCTTCTAGCCTCCTATGGAGGCTATTGAAGCATGGCAAAAGTTAAAAAAAAAAAAAAAAAATGTGAAAAAAAAAGAAAAAAAATATAAAAGTTTAAATCACCCCCCTTTCGCCCCAATCAAAATAAATCAATAAAAAAAAAATCAAACCTACACATATTTGGTATCGCCGCGCTCAGAATCGCCCGATCTATTAAAAAAAAAGCATTAACCTGATCGCTAAACGGCGTAGCGAGAAAAAAATTCGAAACGCTAGAATTACGTTTTTTAGGTCTCCGCGACATTGCATTAAAATGCAATAACGGGCGATCAAAAGAACGTATCTGCAACAAAATGCTATCATTAAAAACGTCATCTTGGCACTCAAAAAATAAGCCTTCAACCGACCCCAGATCACGAAAAATAGAGACACTACGAGTATCGGAAAATGGCGCAATTTTTTTTTTTTTAGCAAAGTTTGGAATTTTTTTTCACCACTTAGGTAAAAAATAACCTAGTCATGTTAGGTGTCTATGAACTCGTACTGACCTGGAGAATCATAATGGCAGGTCAGTTTTAGCATTTAGTGAACCTAGCAAAAAAGCCAAACAAAAAACAAGTGTGGGATTGCACTTTTTTTGCAATTTCACCGCACTTGGAATTTTTTTCCCGTTTTCTAGTTCACGACATGCTAAAACCAATGATGTCGTTCAAAAGTACAACTCGTCCCGCAAAAAATAAGCCCTCACATGGCCAAATTGACGGAAAAATAAAAAAAGTTATGGCTCTTGGAAGGAGGGGAGTGAAAAAACGAACACGGAAAAACGAAAAATCCCAAGGTCATGAAGGGGTTAAGTTGTATATAAAAAAAAAATATATATTAAATTTTTTTTGTTTTTTGCTTAGGTCATCATTTTCCAAGACACTTAATGTTTTCATTTTTCTGCCGCTGGAATTGTGTGAGCAATAGTTTTTGGGATCACGAGATAATTATATCCCATAGTGAAGCCAATAATCCTCAAATATCAGTTCATCTCCATGTGGAGGAGCTGAAAATAGAGGAATCACACCAGCAATTTAGGACACTCCATTGACCATACATTTTACTTATAGAAAAAAGAAGTCCAAAATCGTGAAAAAGTATAATCAATTTTATTTGTACAATATATCCATCAATAACAATCTATCGAATGTACTAAAATTTATCACATGCTCAGAAAGGGAACACAACCGGTACCAGACCTGTGTAACCTACCACATACTGCTAAACGTATATAAAACTGAGTGTTTTTGGTTTTACCATTCTCTTTTGTGTCTTCAGGTTTCTTGGTGGTGTGTGAACATGTTCTTACAGACTTGTTCACTGTGCAAGTAGCCCATGTGTTCCTGTTTCCATGATTGTTCTCTTGTGTCTACAAGACTGGGGAGTTCCACCACTCCTCTTGGGCTATCTGCACAAAAGCTGTTCTACCCTGTATGCACACATGGATTTTTCCTCTCTGAACCCTGTTCACACAGGTTATATACAGATGATCAGGTTTTTAAATACATCAGATAGGGATTGCATACATTAGTTAGGACTGCTCTGATATGGGTATACCGTGAAGATTGGTAGAGCAGCTTAGTATACATTTTTTGCAAAAAACGTATCAACCAAATACCCTGTTATTTACATCTTTTACTAGCACTTGCGGATTACTGCAAACATTTTTTCAAACTGAGTGTTTTTGGTTTTACCATTCTCTTTTGTGTCTTCAGGTTTCTTGGTGGTGTGTGAACATGTTCTTACAGACTTGTTCACTGTGCAAGTAGCCCATGTGTTCCTGTTTCCATAAACGTATATAATAAAGTGCTATGTGCATAAATCCAGATACCATGGGAAACAGGACCACCTCAGACCTAGAAGTCACAATATCTCATATCATTTATCCTTGGTTTGGGAGTATCTCATTAACAAAACATATCCATTAAAGCCCAAGGTTTTTGTTCCTTACCCATGTAGCAGATGTGGACAGATCACACAGTACAGCCCCAGGTCTGGTACCGGTTGTGTATTTTGGACTTGAACTCCTTTTTTCTATAAGTAAAATGTATGGCTTTGCATAAATCCTATGACAAATATTGAAGTTACTGAATGGCTGCTTTCCTTTCTTTTTGAAAAAATGGTCTCGCTGGCTGGAAATATTTCCATAAGAATTTACTGTATTTATTGTTTTGTGGTTTTATTTTATTCTATTTTTACTTTTATGCTTCGTGAATGTTTCATGTCATTGCATTTGTGTTAACCTTGCTCTCTCTCTCTGTCTTGTTTTGGTTAAAAATTTTAATAAAGTTGTTTGGAACAACAAATCTGTTGGCTAGATTTTTTAATGTTTATTTTTAAATAGGAATAAAAATGGTGTTTTTGTTTTTTTTTAAACTTTCCACGGTTTTCAATTTTATCCAATCACTTGTATTATATACTGCAATACTAAAGCATTGCAATATATAGTCCTGCACTGGTAGGCATTGGCATTTTCAGCAGGTCCCCAACTGACATAGTAAATCTGTCAGACACCAAGGGTTGGGTAAAGAAGTTTGGCGTGTGGAAAAGGTGCCTTCTGGACTGCATGTAAATGCTGCACTTTCAAAAATTTTAACAGAGTTAACAGCAGCAGGTGGTGCTCAGCTCCGATCGCTGCTGTTAGCAGCAGATGATGGCTATGTAATACAGCTACCAATTGTTGAAAATGATGCAGGTTCAGCTCCCAAGTCTGCATCAAAGTGGGGTAAGGGATAGCAGATGATGGCTATGTAATACAGCTACCAATTGCAGAAAATGATGCAGGTTCAACTTCCAAGTCTGCATCAAAGTGGGGTAAGGGGTTAATGATGTGAAAATAGCTAGCATGATATTATACAATTCATTTACACTTATGAAGTAAACATGGAACTATGAGCAAAGTGAAGTGTCATGCAACCAAACTGGAGCTAGCAAAGCACAGCTTTTAAGGTCACAGGGTTACCTTAGTGCAGGTGGAGTAGAAGAAGAAATAGCAATCATCTCCTTGGTTAGACATCGGACTTCAAGCTTGGCAACTCAGCCGGTTATTTTTTTTTCTAACAAATATATATAGAAGTATATATAGATCTTAAATAATCTTCTATACTAAAACAAAGAAGACATATTTTAGTTAGTTTGGCTATCCACATTCTGTGCAAAAAGAAAAACATTTCTGTTCATAGCTCACAAATTTTCTTTTTAGAACTGGGCATAGGATTCAGTGCCCTGGAGTGCTTCTGACCAAAAATGTCAGATTTTATGTCAGATGTTGGTCGCAACTTGCATGAAAGTCACATGCAAGTTACATGCAATGGCAACGTGGCAATTTTATTCAAAGCATAGTAATAAAACAGCAAGTTGCACATGAGTCACATTTCGCCTAGCACTCCTAGTCTAAAACTAGCAGCAGGAAATGTTATAAATAAATAAAATCCTCAACTGCTGAATGCTCCTCCTCCAGTGCTGATGCCCGCTGGTCCTTTATTTTCTGGTAGTGATGCTAGTAAGGGCAGCATGTGACTTGAAAAGTAAGCAAGCACTGGCTGGGGTCCTCAGAAATTTGAGATAAATAACACAGGAGTAGTTTAAGTCTGTAACCTCTTCACCCCCAAATCTGTTTAAACCTTCCTGACCAGGCCAATTTCTAGAATTCTGACCACTGTCATATTATGATGTCATAACTCTGGAACACTTCAATGGATCCCACTGATTCTGTGACTTTTTTCTCGTGACATATTGTACTTCATGATTTCTTTGATATGACTTGCGTTTATTTGTGAAAAGCTAAAATTTGGAGAAAATTTTCAATTTTAAAACTTTTAATTTTTATACCCTTAAATCAGTCATATCGCACATAATAGTTAATAAACAACATTTCTCACATGTCTACTTTACATCGACAATTTTTGAAACTTTTTGTTAGGAAGTTATCAGGATTAAAAGTTGACCAGCGATTTCTCATTTTTACAACAAAAAATGGAAAACCATTCCTGCGCGATGCCCTTCTGTCACAGTATACTGACAGCGGTATCAGAATGGTTAAATGCCCACGATTTGTGCTAGCACTGATCCTGGGCATTGCTGTGGGGTGTCAGCTGTCACCCGCACCCGATCTATTTACATAGTTGCATAGGTTGAAAAAAAAAAAAAAAAACTAACTATAACCCGCAATGTTATGTGTATCAAGGAAATCACCCAGCCCTTTTTTTTTTTTTTTAAAAGCTGTTATAGTGTCGGCCATTACTACCTCCTGTGGTCGGGCATTCCAGTCTACTACCTCCTGTGGTCGGGCATTCCAGTCTTGACTGCCCAACAAACTGGCTCTCCCAATGCATGTGCTGTGACTGTCACATCCGCGACATGCAGCTTCAGAGCCAAACAGCTGATCGAGAGCGCTCCAGGTATCCAGCTTACGGACGCAGCTATTTGGGAAGTGCTATGGCTATTCGGATAAGCTCTTGTCCGAGGCTATTCAATCAACCCTAGTAAACAACCATTTCCTATTTTGCTGTCGGAATTACCTTTCTTACACCCGTAATGTGTGCCCCCTGGTCCCTAGTATAGTCCTTAGAAGGAATAATTCACGTGCCAGTCCTTTGTACTGATCACACACATTTATACATGTAAATGAGATCTCCTCCGAGGTGTCTTCTTTCCAAGCTAAACAAGCCACACTTTTCCAACCTCTCCTCATATGAGAGGCCTTCCATCACTGTAATAATCTAGTTGCCAGTCTTTGAACTGTCTCTAATTTCTGAATATTCTTTTTAAAACGTGTAGCCCAAAACTGGACCCCATATTCTAGATGTGACCCCACCAGTGATTTATTAAGGAGTAACAATACGTTCGGATCATGGGATTTTCTCTTTGACATTGAGTACTGTTGCTCAGCTTACTTGTAACCATAATGTCCAGAGTATACTCCCATATGCAGCAATAGGATTACTCTGTCCTAGGTGCATTACTGTACATTTATCTACATTAAATCTCATTTGCTACTTTGATTGCCCCACATACTTTCTGTTTCAGTCATAGGGGCAGGGATCTCTAGCTTTCCAGTTATGGTTAGTCAAATGCCTTTTCAAATTTTCCACACCCATCCCATCATAATTAATTTCCTTCACTGCTCCCTACATCACCAAAATCTCCCAGCAGATCTTGGGCTTGCGCAAGGACTATCCACTTCCTGGCAATGTGCACCGAATCTGAGTGTACGTCCCAGCGTCACATCATGTGCGCATGCTCTGGAGTCAGAGTCAGTGGCTTGTGGATGGTGTGACTCAGTGGCTCTGGAGCATGAACACATTTGATATGAAGCTGGAACTTACAATAGGCATGGAGAATTTGAAAAGGCATTTGACTGACCGTGATTAGAAAGCTAAAGATCCCCCACTCCTATGGCTGAAACAAAGTATGCGAGCCATAAGGTCCAAGACATCTATAAATATTTTGTATTGTTAAATCTGGCGAAAGATATCATTAAATAATACTCTCAGCAATACAGGTCTACGGCTCAATACACTGGTCTAAACCCATTACCAGCATACCTACTATCAATATGACCTCAGCTACCACCAGCCTCAAGAATCTCAAAGACCACATCTCATTTTTCTCAAACACTATTGTCTTACTGTTCATAACATTCTAGATGTTGGACAACCCAGATAAAATAAAATTGTTCATGATAATCTGATTCAGTAGATTTCTTTTAAAGTTCGTGTGTTTTTTAATCCCTTAGTGATGGGCCAAATTTCTGAAATCTGACCAGTGTCACTTTATGTGTTTATAACTCTGGAACGCTTCAACAAATCCGTGATTTTGAGATTATCATTTCGTGGCACATTATAACTTATGATAATGGTAACTTTAGGTTGATATGTTTTGTGTTTATTTCTAAAACAAATATAAAAAAATTTGTTAAAAACTTAAAAAATGTGCAATTTTCAAACTTTGAATGATTATCCCTTAAATCCAGATAGTCATACCACAGAAACATTAATAAATAACATTTTCCTTTTGTCTGCTTTACATCAGCACCATTTGTAAAATGTTTATTATTTTAGGAGGTTTAAACATGTAGCACCAATTTTTTTTTTTTTTTTTTTAGGGACCTATCCAGGTTTGAAGTGACTTTGGGGGTCCCAGATATTGGAAAACCCCCAAAAGTGATAGCATTTTAAAAACTGCACCCCTCTACATACTGAAAACTGCTGTCAGGTAGCTTATTTGCACTGAAGGTGATTTTCAGGAATTAATGCAAAGTGTATTTTTACCACCTAAATCTCGGTAACTTCTGAACAGGTCACTGTAGCCGGCAGACTCTAAGGTCACTATTAGGGCTTGTTTCCACTTGCGAGAAACACGTCCGTGTCTCGCATGTGAAAACCAAGCTGTGGCGTCGGCACTCCAGAGCGGAGCGTGCGGCCACATAGCAGCACATGGAGCTGCACGCTCCGCTCCCAAATGCCGGTGCCAGAGCTTGGTTTTCACATGCGAGACAGACGTGTTTCTCGCAAGTGGAAACAAGCCCTTAGGCCAAAAATTGCCATGGCAAACATCAGGACCACACAATCATGATCTCTAGGTGCCGATGGGGTTAAATAGGAAGCCCCACACTCTATTAACTATTTATATGATGTAGTCACTATGGACAGGAACATATAAGGGGTTAAGCTACTTTCACACTAGCGTCGGTATGGGCCCGTCGCAGTGCGTCAGCCCAACGTACTGACGAATGCTGTGAAGTAAAAGCACAACGGGGGCAGTGGATGCAGTTTTACAACGCATCCGCTGCCCCATTGTAAGGTCTTGGGAGGAGGGGGCAGAGTTCCGGCCGCGCATGTGCGGTCGGAAAAAGTGGACCCGATGGACAAAAACGTTGCAAGCAACAGTTTTTTGTCCCGACGGACTGCAAAAACAAGTCGCATCCGTCGCATGACGTGTGGCAATCTGTCACAATGCGTCGCTAATGAAAGTCTATGGAGAAAAAACGCATCCTGCAGGCAACTTTGCAGGATGCGTTTTTTCTTCAAAATGACGCATTGTGATGTGCGTCAAGCGACGCATTGTGACGTGCGTCGAACGACGCTAATGTGAAAGTAGCCTTAAGCAGATATGGACGGTGCCATGGCTGATCATGGCTAATGGAGCAAGTTTTCAGCTATAGTGTACAGCTGCTGGATTGTCACCTGTATGGGGATGATATTCCCTTATATCTCAGGTCAGTAAAAAGATGTATTGGTGGTCATTAAGGGGTTGTCTATTATTGGAAATTCCTTATTAAGGGTATGCGCACACGTTGCAGATTTCACGCAGATCTGCAACTTTTTTTTCTGTGCAGAAACGCTGCAGATCTGCAAGTGATTTACAGTACAATGTAAATCAATGGCAAAAAAAAAAATGCTGTGCTGATGGTGGAGAAAAATCTGCACGGAAAACGCAGCAGATTCAAAAAAGGACCATGTCAATTCTTTGCGCAGATCTGCTGCGTTTCTGCACCCATTCCATTATAGAAATCTGCAGGGGTAAAAAAAGGAAGAAATCTGCACAAAAATCTGCAACGTGTGCACATACCAAAAACCTGCGTTTTCTGCCAAGAAATGCAGAATCTGCACCGAAAATTCCACAGTCTAATCTGCAACGTGTGCACATAGCCGAATAGTTCTACTATGCAGCAGTGAATAGTGAAGGCTGCAGCAGATCAGGGGATGTGGTTTGTCATCAGTGCTCAAGTAACAAGTTTATGTCACGTGATCACCAGGGGACCTGATGCCGAGATCGTAGGAACGGCGACAGGTCACAGAGCTTTTTAAATTTTATGCTGCAGAGTGGAACTATTAAAATGAGCTTGTACAGTATTAACAACTTTAACCCCTTTCTGCCATTGGACGTACTATTCCGTCCATGTGGGGTGGGTCCTACTTCCCAAGGACGGAATAGTACGTTCAGCGCGATCAGCCGCGCTCACGGGGGAGAGCGTAGCCGATCGCGGCCGGGTGTCGGCTGACTATCACAGCTGACATCCGGCGCTATGTGCCAGGAGCGGTCACGAACCGCCCCCGGCACATTAACCCCTGGCACACCGATCAAACATGATCGCAGTGATCCGGCGGTATAGGGAAGCATCGCGCAGGGAGGGAAAAATTATAGCTCTCAAAATGTGGTAACGCAAAAAAACATTTTTTGCAATAAAAAGCGTCTTTTAGTGTGTGACGGCTGCCAATCATACAAATCCGCTAGAAAACCCGCTATAAATAGTAAATCAAACCCCCCCTTCATCACCCCCTTAGTTAAGGAAAAATTACAAAGTTTAAAAAAAAAAATGTATTTATTTCCATTTTCTGGCTAGGGTTGGGGCTAGGGTTACATTTACAGTTGGGAATAGGGTTGGGATTAGGGTTAGGGGTGTGGTTAGGGTTACCGTTGACATTAGGGTTTCAGTTATAATTGGGGGGTTTAGGCACATCAGGGGCTCTCCAAACGCGACATGGCGTCCGATCTCAATTCCAGCCAATTCTGCGTTAAAAAGGCAAAACAGTGCTCCTTCCTTTCCGAGCTCTCCCATGCGCCCAAACAGGGGTTTACCCCAACATATGGGATATCAGCGTACTCAGGACAAATTGGACAACAACATTTAGGGTCCAATTTCTCCTGTTACCCGTGGAAAAATACAAATCTGGGGGCTAAAAAATAATTTTTGTGGGGAAAAAAAGGATTTTTTTATTTTCACGGCTCTGCGTTATAAACTGTAGTGAAACACTTGGGGGTTCAAAGCTCTCACAACACATCTAGATGAGTTTCTTAGGGGGGTCTACTTTCCAAAATGGTGTCACTTGTGGGGGGTTTCAATGTTTAGGCACATCAGTGGCTCTCCAAACGCAACATGGCGTCCCATCTCAATTCCTGTCAATTTTGCATTGAAAAGTCAAATGGCGCTCCTTCGATTCCGAGCTCTGCCATGCGCTTAAACAGTGGTTTACCCCCACATATGGGGTATCGGCGTTCTCAGGACAAATTGTAAAACAACTTTTGGGGTCCATTTTCTCCTGTTACCCTTGGTAAAATAAAACAAATTGGAGCTGAAATAAATTTTGTGTGAAAAAAAGGTAAATGTTCATTTTTATTTACACATTCCAAAAATTCCTGTGAAACACCTGAAGGGTTAATAAACTTCTTGAATGTGGCTTTGAGCACCTTGAGGGGTGCAGTTTTTAGAATGGTGTCACACTTGGTTATTTTCTATCATATAGACCCCTCAAAATGACTTCAAATGAGATGTGGTCCCTAAAAAAAAAAAAAAAAAAAATGGTGTAAAAATGAGACATTGCCGGTCAACTTTTAACCCTTATAACTCCCTAACAAAAAAAAAAATTAGGTTCCAAAATTGTGCTGATGTAAAGAAGACATGTGGGAAATGTTACTTATTTTGTGTGACATATCTCTGTGATTTAATTGCATAAAAATTCAAAGTTGGAAAACACCAAGGTTACTTACTGGTAGCCGGTTTTTCCGGAGCCCATGACAGCACACATGAGAGAGGGGATCTGCCCAGTTAGGACAGGAAACCTACTGAAATAAAAGGGCGGTACCTCTCCCTCGCTTCAGTTGGATCTCAGAGCATGAGAGGCCCCCTTGGTTAGTTCACATGGTAATCTACCACCACATTATAATAATAATAAAAAACAGCCAACTAAAAGTGCACACCAAAGGGTGAAAAAAGGGAGGGAATATACAGGTGCTGTCATGGGCTCCGGAAAAAACGGCTACCAGTAAGTAACCTTGGTGTTTTCCCGTCTCCCATGACAGCGCACACCTTAGGGAGGGACCACCGCTTGCAGCACCCTTTTACCAAAGGTAAGGTCAGCAGAGGAAGATAAGTTCAGTCGGTAGTGTTTAAAGAAGGTAGACGGTGAGGACCAGGTAGCGGCCTTAAATATCTGATCAATCGATACCTCTGCTTTTTCAGCCTAGGAAGTAGCCACGGCCCTGGTGGAGTGAGCCTTGATGCCATCAGGGATCGGAACGCCACATGCAGCATAGGATAAGCTAATGGCCTCCCTAATCTATCTGGCAATAGTACTTTTGGACACCCCATGACCTTTCCTGCTACCCTGGAATGCTACAAATAGAGACTGATCTTTCCTCCACTGACTAGATAAGGATATGTACTGTAACAGATATTCTTACATCAAGAGTGTGAAACCTCTCCTCGCCTGGATTTTTAGGATTTACACAAAATGAGGGTAAAACAATCTCCTGACTTCTATGAAATTTAAGAACTACTTTAGGTAGATAAGCCGGTTCTGGTTTTAGAACCACCCTGTCATCATATATCTGAGTGTATGGAGGACAAACGGACAGGGCTTGTAAGTCACTCACTCTACGTGCGGATGTCAAAGCTACCCATAGCACTGTTTTTAGAGTGAGAAATTTTATCGATAACTCTTGCAAAGGCTCAAAGGGACTTTTAGTTAGAGCATCTAATACCAGATTTAAATCCCAGGAAGGAATTTTCTGAATTACAACAGGTCCAGACCTACTGCATGATTTAATGAAACGGGCTACCCACTTGTTGGAGGCTAGATTACAATGATATAAAGCTCCTAATGCTGACACCTGAACTTTAAGCGTATTAGTAGCCAATCCCAGCTGTAAGCCTGCTTGCAGAAACTCTAAAATAGCACCCACAGGAGCCTCATCAGACAAAGGTTGTCCTAAAAACTCAAGAAACCTCTTCCATGTCCTACCATAAATTCTTGATGTAATCGGCTTCCTACTTCTCAACAGGGTGGAGATTAGCCCTGATGAGAATCCCTGTCGGCTTAGTAATGCCCTCTCAAATTCCAGGCTGCCAGATGGAAGCCCTTCACTTGAGAGTGGCATACTGGACCCTGGGTAAGCAGGTCCGGAACCTCCGGTAGGATCCATGGATCGGTTACCGACATTTGCCTTAGAAGAGAAAACCATGGTCTCTCCGGCCAGAATGGAGCAATCAGAATCACTCTTGCTTGCTCCATCCTGATCTTCCTTACCACTACCGGAATTAATGCTATTGGTGGAAACACGTAAGCAAGGCTGAATTCCCACGGTATTCGGAGGGCATCTACTGCAACCGGGTTCCCCCTCGGGTCTAACGAGCAGAACCTCTCCACCTTCTTGTTGTGAAGCGTGGCAAACAAGTCTATTACCGACTCGCCCCAGGCCTGCACTATTTGATGGAACACCCTGGGACTCAGCGACCATTCTCCCTGTCTTAGCTTTTTGCGACTTAAGCAGTCCGCCTTCGTGTTTTCGACCCCCTTTATGTGCAAAGCTGTAAGGGACAGAAGGTGAGATTCTGCTAACGGAAGAAGCACCGATGTTGCCCTCATGAGTGAAAGGGACCTTGTTCCCCCCTGATGATTGATATAGGCTACTACCGCGTAATTGTCAGACATCACTCTGGTATGACGACCCTGAAGTATTGGAAGGAAATGTCTTACTGCCCTTTCTACAGCCCATAACTCTCTTATATTGGATGTCTGATGTTTTTCTGTATGGGACCAGGATCCCTGTATGGAAAGGGTCCCTAGATGTGCACCCCATCCTGTACCACTCGCGTCCATTGTGATTACGTCTTCTATCGGAGTTAGCCACTGAACCCCTGAGCCCAAGTGATCCCTTACTGACCACCAGACTAGGGAATCTGACGCGTATTGAGAGGTGAATTTTTTCCTCCAAACGCCCTTCTAACAACCTTTGTGTTGACAGGACCTCCCACTGTAATTGCCTCAGGTGAAACTGTGCCCATTTTACAGCGGGAATACAGGATGTTAGTGACCCTAGCAGGGACATCGCCTTTCTTAGTGTCATTACAGACTGATGTATCGCCAATTCCACAAGACTTTGTATTTTGGATATTTTGTTCTCCGGCAGGAGACAGAGTTGACGCGTGGAGTCCAGAACAAACCCCAAGAAGGACTGAACTTTCTCTGGTGTTAACCTCGATTTGGCGACATTTATTTCCCAACCTAACACTGCTAGGGTCGTAGTCACTTCTTCTATTTGTGCAAGACAGTGATCCACTGATCTTGCCTATTACAAGGAAGTCGTCTAGGTACGGAACGATGACTATGTCCCGGGAACAGAGGAAGGACATGACCTCTGACATTAATTTTGGAAATATTCTTGGCGCTATAGATAGACCAAATGGAAGGGCAGCGTACTGGTAGTGTTTGAGTTGCCCTTGGACAAAACACTGCTACCCTCAGAAATTTTTGATTGTCCCGATGAATTGGGACATGGTAGTGTCAAGGTGAAAATATATTTTCTTTATACTCTTTTGAACTTTTATATATTCTTATGCTGTGAAACAATAAGTTTTTCCCTTTATGCTTGCTAATGCAAATTTAACTGTATTTAATATGGCTGCCAGTATTCACTTTTGCCCTAGTTTTTGTTCTTGCCAAAAAGCTACTTTCGTTTCTGAAGCTAAAGTATCGTTTCTGGTGAAATGGAAACTTAAAGTGACGTGGAGGAAGGAGGATCCATCAGATGATGTCAGAGCCAACCAGAAAGACTGAATACTAGATACATTGCTTAAACCCTGCCTATCCCCGCCCTCTGCACACCTTCCCCCAATAGATCATATAATGTTGTGTATTAGAAAATAAAGTGAGTTGCTGTGACGTTGCTACACTATGTAGACACACAAGCATGCAATTAGTTTGAACCAGCATTTTGTCTGACTCATTCTTCTTATCCGGTACCAATGCTTTTATTCTGATTTGGAATGACTGGTGAAGGAAGGGTATTGTCGTGACGACCCCGACAGTAGTAAGCGTCTTTTAGGTCTATAGCTGCCATGAAGCAGTCCGGGAAAAGCATCTTTATCGCTGAGCTTACCGACTCCATTTTGAAGGAGTAATTTATTACTGATCGATTTGAGTTTTCTTAAAATTGACAATAGTCCTTAGGCTACGTTCACATTGGCGTTCCGCCAATGTGCGTCGCTGTTGCGCCGGCGACGCAGCGGCGACGCGCCCCTATGTTTAACATAGGGGACGCGTGCGTCGTTTTGGTGGCGTTTTTCGCCATGTGCGTCGTTTCCGACGCTAGCGTCGGACGCAAGGAAACGCTACATGTAGCATTTTCTGTGCGTCCGATTTTCGTCGGAAAACGACGCACGCGTCGCAAAACGCGCGCGTTTTTGCGCGCGTTTGCGTGCGTTTCAGCGTGCGTCGCGCGTTGCGTCGCCGACGCACGGCGGCACAACGCTAATGTGAACGTAGCCTTAGTGAGCCATCTGGTTTTCGTATAAAAAAGAGAGGGGAATAAGACCCTTCTCCCTTTTCTTCCCTTGGAACCTCTACTAGGACCTTTTTTAGAACTAGCCCCAATACCTCTGTTTCCAGAGCTAGCTGTTCCTCTGGAAGTTTTCTGCGTGGTGTCAACACAAAAGTCTGTCGAGGTGGATGAATAAATTTTATTTTTAGTCCTTCGCTGACAACATTTAACGCCCAATCACTGGGGGAAATACTTAACCAGGCGTGAAGAAAGAAAGAGAGCCTTCCCCCTACTTCTGGCTTGGCGTCATTGGGAGGGCTTTTTTGTGGATGTGGAGGGGCCCTTAAACATGTACCCAGATCCTTTTCTATCGCTATAGTCCCAGTTCCTTCTATCTCCCGGAGGGCGACCTCTATTGAATCTTCCTCTCCGAAAATAAGGCCTTCTGATATCCACTGGAAAGCGAGGAAAACCTTTTTTCTTGTCGCCTGCTTTTTCTAAAATGTCCTCCAGCTTTTGACCAAAGAGGAATTTACCGTCACACGGAATGGAACAGTCTATTTTTTGAGGGTAAGTCCCGTCACGCGAGCACGCGTGACGTCACGCGAGCACACCCATTCCCAGCATGCCCTGCGCACAACTCCTGCCGCGCACCCGGAAGCTAGGCCAGGGCCGAAGGCAGCAGCAGAGGGGGCAGAGAGCGGTGTGGCAGCCGCAGAAGAGCCACAGGACTCCGGACTGCGCTGCCTAACGCCCGCACGTGCGCAAAGGCCCCAGGACCTGCGAACGGCGCTTCCACAACCTGAAGGCCGGCATACAGGCATCCTGCCTGTTCTTCCAGTGGCGGGACAGGAGTGAGTGAGTCTTCAAAAACCGCCGTGATTTCCAGCACTGGGGTTCCCATCAGAACAGGAAACCCAACTGAAGCGAGGGAGAGGTACCGCCCTTTTATTTCAGTAGGTTTCCTGTCCTGACTGGGCGGATCCCCTCTCTCATGTGTGCTGTCATGGGAGACGGGAAAATTGCGAAATTTTCACCAAATTTCTGTTTTTTTTTCACAAATAAACGCAGGTAATATCAAAGAAAATGTTACCACTATCATGAAGTACAATATGTCACGAGAAAACAGTCAGAATCACCGCGATTCGTTGGAGCGTTTCAGAGTTATAACCTCATAAAGGGACAGTGGTCAGAATTGTAAAATTGTAAAAATTGGCCTGAACATTAACGTGCAAAACACCCTTGGGGGTAAAGGGGTTAATAATAGTAATCTGTTTAGAAGTTTTGGTACATGATCACCCAAGCTTTGATGTCCTCAGACAAAATGCTAAAATCACAATTCTGCTTCAGTACTGTTACCAGACTGTATTGGGCACTCCAGTATCATTAACCCCTTCCCGACCTGTGACACAGCGTATGCGTCATGAAAGTTGGTGCCAATCGCGTCCCTGCAGATCCGGTGAAAGGGTTAACTCCAATTTCACCCGATCTGCAGGGACAGGGGGAGTGGTAGTACAGCCCAAGGGGGGTGGCTTCACCCCCCCCCCCCCCCCGTGGCTACGATCGCTCTGATTGGCTGTTGAAAGTGAAACTGCCAATCAGAGCGATTTGTAATATTTCACCTATTATAACTGGTGAAATATTACAATCCAGCCATGGCCGATGCTGCAATATCATCGGCCATGGCTGGAAACACTGATGTGTTTGGGGGTTCAAAGTGCTCACCACACAACCAGACAAGTTCCTTTCGGGGGTCTAGTTTCCAAAATGGGGTCACTTGTGGGGGGTTTCTACTGTTTAGCCACATCAGGGGCTCTGCAAACCAACGTGACGCCCGCAGAGCATTCCATCAAAGTCTGCATTTCAAAACGTCACTACTTCACTTCCGAGCCCCGGCATGTGCCCAAACAGTAGTTTACCCCCACATATGGGGTATTACCGTACTCAGGAGAAAGTGGACAACAAATATTGGGGTCAAATTTCTCCTGTTACCCTTGGGAAAATTAAAAAATTCTTGGCTAAATAATTATTTTTGAGGAAAGAAAACTTATTCATTATTTTCACGGCTCTGCGTTATAAACTTCTGTGAAGCACTTGGGGGTTCAAAGTGCTCACCACACATCTAGATTAGTTCCTTTGGGGGTCTAGTTTCCAAAATGGGGTCATTCGTGGGGGATCTCCAATGTTTAGGCACACAGGGGCTCTCCAAACGTGACATGGTGTCCGCTAATGATTGGAGCTAATTTTCCATTCAAAAAGTCAAATGGCGCTCCTTCCCTTCCAAGCTCTGCCGTGCGCCCAAACAGTGGTTTACCCCTACATATGAGGTATCAGCGTACTCAGGACAAATTGGACAACAACTTTCGTGGTTCAGTTTCTCCTTTTACCATTGTGGTTTTGTAAATTTTGTTGTAAAAATGAGAAATCGCTGGTCAAATTTTAACCCTTATAACTTCCTAGCAAAAAAAAAATTTTGTTTCCAAAATTGTGCTGATGTAAAGTATACATGTGGGAAATGTTATTTATTAACTATTTTGTGTCACATAACTCTCTGGTTTAACAGAATAAAAATTCAAATTGTGAAATTGTCAAAATTTTCGCCAAATTTCCGTTTTTATCACAAATAAACGCATAATTTATTGACCTAAATTTACCACTACCATGAAGCCCAATATGTCACGAAGAAACAATCTCAGAACCGCTAGGATCCGTTGACGCGTTCCTGAGTTATTACCTCATAAAGGAACACTGGTCAGAATTGCAAAAAACGGCCAGGTCATTAAGGTCAAAATAGGCTGGGTCATGAAGGGGTTAATCCTGTATATGTTGCAAGACCGAAATCTTAGGCCTCAATATGACGTCAATTAAAAACTTTCGGGTTCAATCTGTTTTTCATGGATATAACTCGTAGCCATTACAGTCTATGGGGCTGTTCAAATATTTTTTTGCAGGAGTGGTCAGCACTAAAGCACATGCCCGATTATGATCCAAATCACATATGAAACTCACCGCTGCAAGTCTATGGATTTGTGAGGAAAGGAAAAAAAAAATGAACAGCACTTGTGCCACCACAGTAGCATCCCAGTGCTGTGCAATATCCATGTTTATGTGATAGAAGCTTGAAAACTGTAACATAGGCAAAAAAACAACTTCATGACAGAAAATCTGATTCAAAGCACTAAAGAAAAAAAATCATCTCCGTTTTTTGCATCCAAGAAAAATACCAACACCTGAATGAGCCCTTAAAAAGAAATTCAGCCTAAGACATTGACACAACATGGCGGGGGGTGTAACACTTATTTAGGGTTGTCAAATTACAAACACGTTGCAAGCTTCGTATCCTAAAGGGATTGTCTGATACATATAATGCACTTTATAAATATTCAGCTTTAAGCCCTAAGCACATTTATAATTCGCTTTATTAAAAAATTCCCTACCATTCAGTGACTACTGTACAGCATTTTCACTGTCATCCTCATGTCCAAAAGTAATTGGGATGATGGAGGCAAGAAGAGGGATGGCAGCTTTATTCACCACTGCCACATGTCGTCTTGTGTCCCTACCACCTCATTCACTGAAAAGAGTCATCAGGGTGCGGTGATTGAAGCAAAGGGAGAAACACCAGGGCCTCCCCTGATGACAATTCACATCAGAGTGGTGATGGAAACTGTGGGGCGGTGCTACTGTCACTCACCGTTTCTATCAGTGCCCCTTGATGACATCTCTTTTCAGCTAACAAGGCATGTGCGAGTGGGGACTGAAGATGCAGATGGTGTGTGGAGAGGTTGGGGAAAAAAAAAAGCTTTGTCACTTCTCCCTTCCTCTAAGGCTACTTTCAGACAAGGTTTTCGCTGTCAGGCTCAATCCGGCTAAATTTAAAAAACGGATCCGGCGAATGTTGCCGCCGGATCCATTTCTTTCCAATAGACTTGTATTCGTGCTGGATTGCGCCGGGTGACATTGCATTTCGTCCGGTTTGTATTAGTGCCGGATTGCGCTGGATGACATTGTGCTTCATCCGGTTTTCGCAGGATCCAGCAAATATGCAGTTTCCGGAAAAACGTCCATAGCAACGTTTTTTTGTCTCCAGGGGAAGAGCCGGACGTGCCGGATCCGGCTGTTTGCTAGAATGGAAGCCTATGGGAGCCGCTCTGCTTTCCGGCCGCTGTGCTCACAGTCAGTGCAGGAGGAGTGCAGAGAAGCTGAGCGCCGGGGACAGACAGCGGTAGGTAAGTATGTAGTGGTTGTTTTTTTTTACTTTAACGATGGTAACCAGGGTAAACAGCGGGTTACTAAGCGCGGCCCTGCGCTTAGTAACCCGATGTTTACCCTGGTTACCAGCGAAGACATCGCTGAATCGGCGTCACACACGCCGATTCAGCGACGAAACAAAGTTCTGGACTTTCTTCCCCGACCAACGATATCACAGCAGGGGCCTGATCGCTGCTGCCTGTCACACTGGACGATATCACTAGCCAGGACGCTGCAACGTCACGGATCGCTAGCGATATCGTCTAGTGTGACGGTACCTTTACAGCACTGCAGGCTTACCAAGCGCCTGCTCTGAGCAGACACTTGGTAAGCCACCTCCCTCCCTGCAGGACCCGGATGCCGTGGCCATTTTGGATCCGGGCCTGCTGCAGGGAGGAGAAGAGACCCTCGCAGCAACGCGATCACATCGCGTTGCTGCAGGGGTCACAGGGAAGCCCGCAGGGAGCCCCCTCCCTGCGCGATGCTTCCCTATACCGCCGGCACACCGCGTGTTTGATCGCCGTGTGCCGGGGGTTAATGTGCCGGGGGCGGTCCGTGACGGCTCCTGGCACATAGTGCTGGATGTCAGCTGCGATAGGCAGCTGACACCCGGCCGCGATCGGCCGCGCTCCCCCCGTACTATCCAGTCGAGGGTCAGATAGGCCCAGGTCACCTCGACGGGATAGTACGTCAAAGGTCAGAAAGGGGTTAAAGTCTGTGCGCAAAGTGGCAGGCAACTAGGTCTTTAATTTCATATGTGTTTGGCTACAAGTACAAAGCACGACCCCATTAAATAGAATTCTAGCATAGCCCATAAGAATAGACTGCCTGCTCCTGCTACCCTGCTTTATTTTTGTCTATAGATATACCCTTAAAACAACATTTTAGCAGGTGAAAACTCACCAAGGCACATTGGTAGATCTCCGAACTGAAACAGCTGCAAGACTTTTCTCCTGTAGGTCGAATCAACCATCAATCCAACAGTTAATTTGTGGCAGAGAATGGCCCGTAAGGTGAAGGAATGGAATTAAGACTTGACCTTGAATGATCAGTTATGTATAAGAAATACAGGACAGTCCATAGACAAAAAAGGCTTTTTAAAAAAAACTATTTTTTTTAAATATAATCCTCAACTACTTGAGGGGAAAGAAAGTAGGAAAAAAAAAAAAACACCAAAAAGCGTAAGGCCAGTTTTCTGCAAGGAATGTAATATCAAAAAATCTTCTTGGGGAAAAAAAAAGTAAAAGAAAAATTAAGCTGCTTTCAATAACTTCCATTCCACATCTTCTTAACCTAGTATGAAAAGAACAAAAAAACTCCCCCTTTCTTAAAAATAAAGCGGAAGTAGATAAGCACAGGGTTATTATACGGTCTTAAACATATTGCTACTACCATGGTATAGACAGGAGCATCTAATAGATTATATGTATACGGTCTAACCAAATAATGGTGTATCCATGACTACGGTTCTAACTGAATATTTACTGGTCAAGAAATCACACTATATCCAGTAGTGTTATGCAATAATGTATGTCTTACCATATAAAAAATATACAAGGGGTTTGTGCAGTTTTTTATTAAAGCACTTGGTCTATAATGGATTATTACACTTTTTAACCTGGTGGAATGAGTACCAAGTATTCTAGAAAAGCTACGTGCCATTGTCGGATGTTCTCCCAACCTGAGCAAGATGTGATCCTATTAGGGCTAAGCAATGCCACTTTGTAGATAAAGGTTAGTTCCATACTCACACTGATTGATTTCCCACGATTGTCAATAAACTGAAAAACAAAACAACAAATGACACAGGCGTGAGTACAAGGTGCTCATCAGTCTTCCAGTCCAATACAAATCTCACACTTAAACCCTTTACCCTGAAGCCTGTTTTCACCTTCCTGACCACTGTCACTTTGAAGCGTTCTAGAGTTATGACCTCAATGGATCCCACTGATTCCGAGAATGTTTTCTTGTGACATATTGTACTTTATGATATGGGTAACATTTCTTTGATATGATTTACCATATATACTCGAGTATAAGCCGACCCCCCCCTAATTTTGCCACAAAAAACTGGGAAAACTTAATGACTCGAGTATAAGCCTAGGGTGGGAAATGCAGCAGCTACCGGTAAATGTCAAAAGTAAAAATAGATACCAATAAAAGTAAAATTAATTGAGACATCAGTAGGTTAAGTGTTTTTGAATATCCATATTGAATCAGGAGCCCCATATAATGCTCCATAAAATTTATGATGGCCCCATAAGATGCTCCATATTAAAATATGCCCCATATAATCCTGCATAAAGGTTAATAATGGCCCCATAAGATGCTCCATAGACACATTTGCCCAATATAATGCTGCAGAAATGTTGATTATGGCCCCATGAGATGCTCCATAAAGATATTTGCCCCATATAGTGCTGCACAAACCTTGATTATGGCCCCATAAGATGCTCCATACAGACACTTGCCCCATATAATGCTCCACAAACATTATGGCCCCATAAAATACTACATACAGACATTTGCCTCAATGCTGCACAAAAGTTGATTATGGCCCCATACAGACACTTGCCCCATATAGTACTGCACAAACGTTATGGCCCCCATAAGATGCTCCATACAGACACTTTCCCCATTTGCTGCGATAAAAAAAAAAAAAAAATCACATACTCACCTCTCCGGCGCTCAGGCCCCCGGCACTTTCAATATTCACTTGACTTTGTTCCGGAGTCACTCCATCTTCAGCATCTTCTGCACGGACGTTCGGGCAGAGGGCGCACACAAACCACGTTATCGCGCCCTCTCACCTGAGCGTCACTGCAGAAGACGCTGAAGATGGAGCGGCGCCAGAACAAGGAGCAGGTGAATATCGCACAGCGCTCCCCATTATACTGACCTGCTCCTGGCACGGTGCAGTCCCTGCTTCCCCGACGCTCCAGCTTCTTCCTGTACTGAGCGGTCACCGGTACCGCTCAATACAGTAATGAATATGCGGCTCCACCCCTATGTGACCGCTCAGTACAGGAAGAAGCTGTTGGGGAGCCAGGGACCTGCAGGGACCACGCTAGGAGCAGGTGAGTATAATTAGACAGCTGCTGCTCCCCCTCCCCTGCCGACCCCTGGGTATGACTCGAGTATAAGCCGAGAGGGGGACTTTCAGCCCAAACAAATGGGCTGAAAATCTCGGCTTATACTCGAGTATATACAATACATTTATTTGTGAAAAAAGAATGTAAAATTGGCGAAAATGTCGCAATTTTCTAACTTAATTTTTATGACCTTAAATCAGAGTCATAGTGCACAAAATAGTTAAAGGAACCCATCACCCCCAAAATCGAAGGTGCGCTAAGCCCACCGGCATCAGGGGCTTATCTACAGAATTCTGTAGATATCCTGAAAGATGAAAAAAAAGAGGTTAGATTATGCTCACTCAGGGGCGATCCCAGTCCGGTTCTGGTCCGATGGGCGTCATGGTCCGGTCCGTGACTCCTTGTGCGGTATAAGTGACTAGGCAACTTTATACTTCGTGTCGGCGCGATTACAGCGATACCGGATTTATATCGGGTTTTTATATTTGGTGCTGTCACACACTAAAAGATGCTTTTTATTGCGAAAAAAGGGAATTAGACCTACCGGTAATTCGGCTTCCAGGTAGTCCCTCAGGACAACACCATGGAGGACGTCCTTCCTTGACCTAGAGCCGGACAGGATCATAGGTTAAAAGGACCCTCCCACCTCCACCCGCCAGTGTTTTTTCAAAGTACCACAGAAGGATGGAAATAAATGGTCTAAACGTGCCCTTACAAACAGGTGTGAAACCATTTAACAGCTTCATCTTAATTTCGAGCCATGGTGACCCAAAGGATGAACGATCTGCCGGTAAATTAATCCCGTGCAAACCTAAAAAGAGAAACATAAGGGAGGGAACTATGGGTGCTGTCCTGAGGGACTACCTGGAAACCGAATTACCGGTAGGTCTAATTCCCTTTTTCCATTACGTCCCTCAGGACAGCATCATGGAGAATACCAAAGCAACTCTCCCAGGGAGGGTACAGAAGCCACGGAATCCAAGTCCCAGTCAAAAATCAGACTAGATATATAAATGATCTGAAAGATCAGAAAAACCAGAGATATCTAAAGAGATCCGCAAAGAAAATCACTGTAGTAAGTGTCTTATATACATCTATAATGGCCAATTTCCGTATGAATGTGGTAAACGAAATAAGTATCAGAAGCAGAGAGTGAAATACACCCATTGTACTCCAATACCAATAATGAACCACAGCAAGTTATTTATTGTGATAGATACTTATAGACACCGCAGCCCCAGAATAGGGTTAGAAAACCTTACTGCCCAGCAAAATATGGTGAAAGTCACAGCCACCACCCAATGAGGACTGTACCGACCAATAAGCAGCTGCATGTGCTTAACAACACAGGACTGTTCCTTCATCGGTCCTTCTGGGCTCAGGTTATGCCTTGGTTACAGACCAGCTTACTGTACTACAAGGAGACCTGCAGGACAGAGGCCCTGGACTGCGGGAGGATCAAACCAATAACAGTTAGTAAATGGATAATGGCAGAGCATTGGGATGTACGCACATTACTCATCCAGGAGCTCACGTCTATTCCGAATCCTTAGATGTCTAACCCCAAGTAAGGGATATATATTATTGAAACTAAGGAATACACCATCCGGCAGGTAATATCTCCTGCCATTACCAACGTCGGGCTTCTCATTACAAGCGCTGAAAGAGAAACGTGGATCATCACTCCTGTTTTACTTGATGTTTGACACAGGGAGTCTGGACTCTGAATCGATGAAGGTGGTGGTGGTGGTGCTAGTAAAAATCTTCCGACACTTTAAATTATTCGAAACTGGACTAATGACTCGTATAAATGCAGACATAATAAGTATGTCAACTTACCATATTTGTCCATATATGCATATTCCATGGCTAGAGAAAAAGTAGGTTTCTTCCTCATCACAGAGGGAGATTATCTACTGTGAGGCAGTGAGACTATGGGGTCTTAACATAAAGAGCCCTGGATACAGTTTCATTTAAATTAGGAGCAATGATTGCTGTAAGAGCCGCGAGAATGGGATCCTCTGCCACATGACAGTGCTGCTGCTTCGCCACAAGGTAAAAAAGCAGTGCTGATGTCCCTGGTAACCAAAACGCCACAGACTTATGGGACAAGAATCTGTCTGATTGCCGAATGTGGAGTTTAGGAAGGATTAATAACAACAACAATAATAAATAATAAACTTTATTTAGATAGTGTATTCCGCAGCGCTTTACAGTTTGACAATTTCAAACACAACAGTCATAAGTAGCAACCATATAATAATTAAACAAAATAAAACGACCCTGCTCGTGAAAGCTGACAATCTACAATGAGGCGGGGAAGATACAATGTACAGGTGTGTAACAACAATGTTGTATTTACAATGATGGCCCCGCCATTTTCAGGGGGTGTGGGATATATGGAGATAGTGGATGGGCTACACATGCACACACAAACAAAGTGACTGATTAAGGAACGTGATAGGCCGCTCTGAACAAATTGGTTTTGCAAATTGTGGATGGTCCTAATATCTTAGGGCAAAGCAGTCTGAGGCTGAAGGAATACTTCCTTTCAACTCGTGGGATTTTCCGCTCCCAGGACAGTAGTATGTCCTTTTATAGGATGTATCAAAATGATGTATGCCATCATTTAAAGCCAATTATGTAATAGACTTGCCTTTAGCACTCAAGGTAGAACCTACCTGAGAGATCTGTTCCAAACAGAAGAAATGCAAATTTTACTAAGCCAATTCAAGCATATATGTTTGCTTGACTAAAGGTACCGTCACACTCAGCGACGCTGCAGCGATATAGACAACGAGCCGATCGCTGGAGCGTTGCTGTTTAGGTTGCTGTAGAGACGTCAAACACAGCAACTCCAGAACGATGCAGGAGCGATCCAGTGATGTAACGGCGACTCACTTATCGTTCTCGCTGGTTGTTAGCTCCATGTAAAACATTGCTGGCATCGTTGCTTTGGATGTCAAACATGACGATACACGCCGACCTGACGACGAAATAAAGTTCTGGACTCCTAGCTCCGACCAGCAATGGCACAGCGGGATCCAGATCGCTGCTGCGTGTCAAACACAACGAGATCGATATCCAGGACGCTGCAACGTCACGGATCGTTGTCGTTCTCGTTGCAAAGTTGCTGAGTGTGACGGTACCTTAAGCCTTGTTGTAAAGAATGAAGTAACAGAAGCTGGATCTGGGTCCAAAACACAAGGATTCCATATCCAGAGTTGAGGCCCAAGACAAAAATGTGAAGTGGTAGGCCAATGATACAATGTTGCGGCCACACAACAAGGCACCATATAGAAAGTCTAACCCAGTGGCTCACAGCCAGAGGCGAAAAAAAGGCACCAAGCCCGACACACTAACGATACCCCCTGAGGCAAAGGGCACCGAAACCCTATGATGCAATATAATGCAATATGATGTCAAAAGGCACTATTAAGTAATCTGATTCAATACGATGTAATATGATGCACAAAGTCACTATGAAGCACTATGAAAGCATATAGCAACTATGAAGAAATATGATGCACAAAGGCAATCTGAATCACTATGATGCATATAGGAACAATGAAGCAATATGATGCATATAGGAACAATGAAGCAGTATGATGCAATATGATGCATGAAGTAACTATGAAGCGCTATGGTGCATATAGGAGCAATGAAGCAATACGATGCATATAGGGACTATGAAGCAATATGATGCATGAAGTAACTATGAAGCGCTATGGTGCATATAAGAACAATGAAGCAATACAATGCAATATGGTGCATGAAGTAACTATGAAGCACTCTGATGCATATAGGAACTATGAAGCAATATACTGTAATATAATGCACAAAGTCACTATGAAGTGCTATGATGCGTATAGGAACCATGAAGTAATATGCAGTAATATAATGCACAAAGGCAATATGAAGTGCTGATGCGTATAGGAAACATGAAGCAATATGCTGAAATATAATGCACAAATGCAATATGAAGCGCTATGATGCATATAGGAACAGTGATGCAATATGATGCACAAAGTCACTATGAAGCGCTATGATGCATATAGGAACCATGAAGCAATATGATGCAATAGGACGCACAAAGGCAATATGAAGCACTATGATGCTTATACAGTTATATGAAAAAGTTTGGGCACCCCTATTAATCTTAAGCTTAATGTTTTATAAAAATTGTTTTGTTTTTTTTTCAACAGCTATTTCAGTTTCATATATCTAATAACTGTTGGACACAGTAATGTTTCTGCTTTGAAATGAGGTTTATTGTACTAACAGAAAATGTGCAATCTGCATTCAAACAAAATTTGACAGGTGCATAAGTATGGGCACCCTTATCATTTTCTTGTTTTAAATACTCCTACCTACTTTTTACTGACTTACTAAAGCACTTTTTTTGGTTTTCTAACCTCATTGAGCTTTGAACTTCATAGCCAGGTGTATGCAATCATGAGAAAAGCTACCTAAAGTGGCCACTTGCAAGTTGTTCTCCTGTTTGAATCTCCTCTGAAGAGTGGCATCATGGGCTCCTCAAAACAACTGTCTAATGATCTGAAAACAGATTACTCAACATAGTTTTCAGGGGAAGGATACAAAAAGCTGTCTCAGAGATTTAACCTGTCAATTTCCAATGAGAGGAACATAGTAAGGAAATGGAAGAACACAGGAACAGTTCTTGTTAAGGCCAGAAGTGGCAGGCCAAGAGAAACATCAGAAAGGCAGAGAAGAAGAATGGTGAGATCAGTCAAGGACAATCCTCAGACCACCTCCAGAGAGCTGCAGCATCAACTTGCTGCAGATGGTGTCACTGTGCATCGGTCAACTATACAACGCACTTTGCACAAGGAGAAGCTGTATGGGAGAGTGATGCGAAAGAAGCCGTTTCTGCAAGCACGCCACAGAGTCGGCTGAGGTATGCAAAAGCACATTTGGAGAAGCCAATTTCTTTTTGGAAGAAGGTCCTGTGGACTGATGAAACCAAGATTGAGTTGTTTGGTCATACAAAAAGGCGTTATGCATGGCGGCCAAAAAACACAGCATTCCAAGAAAAACACTTGTTACCCACAGTAAAATTTGGTGGAGGTTCCATCATGCTTTGGGGTTGTGTGGCCAATGCCGGCACCTGGAATCTTGTTAAAGTTGAGGGACGCATGGATTCCTCTCAGTATCAGCAGATTCTTGACAATAATGTTCATAAATCAGTGACAAAGTTGAAGTTACCCAGAGGATGGATCTTTCAGCAAGACAATGATCCAAAACACAGCTCCAAATCTACCCAGGCATTCATGCAGAGGAACAATTACACTGTTCTGGAATGGCCATCCCAGTCCCCAGACCTGAATATCATTGAACATCTGTGGGATCATTTGAAGAGGGCTGTCCATGCTCGGCGACCATCAAATTTAACTGAACTGGAATTGTTTTGTAAAGAGGAATGGTCAAAAATACCTTCATCCAGGAACTCATTAAAAGCTACAGGAAGCGACTAGAGGCTGTTATTTTTACAAAAGGAGGATCTACTAAATATTAACGTCACTTTTCTGGAAGGGTGCCCATACTTATGCACCTGTCCAATTTTGTTTGAATGCAGATTGCACATTTTCTGTTAGTACAATAAACCTCATTTAAAGGCAGAAACATTACTGTGTCCAACAGTAATTAGATATATGAAACTGAAATAGCTGTTGCAAAAAAAAAAAACAATTTTTATAAAACATTAAGCTTAAGATTAATAGGGGGCCCCAAACTTTTTCATATAACTGTAGGCTTTAGAGCAACGTATGATTTTGGGATGTGCGGTTCATGCTCCTTTTTTTTTTTTGCAAAGCATGTTCTAGTCTATTTCTTGGACCAGCACTCCTCCCATTTGGCACAGGTGATTTTAGATTTGCAAAGTAAGGGGTCTAGCCCATTTTGGCTCTCACTGTAGAGAGGTGGAAGTTGAGTTTCAGTGCTCCTTTCGGAAGTAGCTGTGTTTTGCCGGTCGGTGTCCGAGACGAGAGCCCCCCCACCGGGAGGAAGCGGCTCTACCCAGGAGCAAGTCCGCTCGACTGGTCTCTGGGGCTGAGGGACTCCCCACCGGGGAGTTTCCACCCTGGGCTACTTGACAGGGGGAAGGATTGGACCTGCCGCACGATCCCCCTAAGCCCATTGCACAGGCTGTTGGCTTAGGAACCTCTCAAAGAGGAGTCGGCCACGGTCCACTTGACAGGGGGAAGAGAATCCACAGGCTCTTTTTGCTCTAGGAGCAACCTCTCATACAACCGTCCCTGTAGGGACAGGAAAAGCACTGAAGGGTGGAGGGCCCTTTTAACCTCTCTATGATCCTGTCCCGCTATATGTCAAGGAAGGACATCCTCCATGGTGCCGTCCTGAGGGATGTAATGGAAAACTAGTTTTTGCATCACATTTTGAGAGCTACAATATTTTTACATTTCGGCTGACAGTCATGTGAGGACTTGTGTAGGACGAGCTGACATTTTAACCCCTTTCTGACATCTGACGTACTATCCCGTCGAGGTGGGATGGGCCCGTATGACCACCGACGGGATAGTACGTCAGAGCGATCGGCCACACTCACGGGGGGAGCACGGGCGGAGTGCGGCCGGGTGTCAGCTGCCTATCGCAGCTGACATCCGGCACTATGTGCCAGGAGCGGTCACGGACCGCCCCCGGCACACCGCGATCAAACATGATCGCGGTGTACCGGCGGTATAGGGAAGCGTCGCACAGGGAGGGGGCTCCCTGCGGGCTTCCCTGAGACCCCCGGAGCAACGCGATGTGATCGCGTTGCTGCAAGGGTCTCCCTACCTCCCTCCCTGCTCCAGGCCCGGATCCAAGATGGCCACCGCATCCGGGTCCTGCAGGGAGGGAGGTGGCTTACCAACTGCCTGCTCAGAGCAGGCGCTTGGTAAGCCTGCACTGCTCTAAGTCAGATCGGTGATCTGACAGAGTGTTATGCAAACTGTGAGATCATCGATCTGTGATGTCCCATACAAAACTGGGGGCTAAAAAATAATTTTGGGGGGAAAAAAAGATTTTTTATTTTCACGGCTCTGCGTTATAAACTGTAGTGAAACACTTGGGGGTTCAAAGCTCTCACAACACATCTAGATGAGTTCCTTAGGGGGTCTACTTTCCAAAATGGTGTTAATTGTGGGGGGTTTCTACTGTTTAGGTACATTAGGGGCTCTGCAAACGCAATGTGACACCTGCAGACCATTCCATCTAAGTCTGCATTCCAAATGGCGCTCCTTCCCTTCCGAGCCCTCCCATGCGCCCAATCAGTGGTTCACCCCCACATATGGGGTATCAGCGCACTCAGGACAAATTGGACAACAGATTTTGGGGTCCAATTTCTGTTACCCTCGGGAAAATACAAAACTGGGGGCTAAAAAATAATTTTTGTGGGAAAAAATGTTTGTTTTATTTTTACGGCTCTGCATTATAAAGTTCTGTGAAGCCCTTGGTGGGTCAAAGCGCTCACCACACATCCAGATAAGTTCCTTATGGGGTCTACTTTCCAAAATGGTGTCACTTGTGGGGGGGTTTCAATGTTTAGGCACATCAGTGGCTCTCCAAACGAAACCTGGCATCCCATCTCAATTCCTGTCAATTTTGCATTGAAAAGTAAAAGGCGCTCCTTCCCTTCCGAGCTCTCCCATGCGCCCAAACAGTGGTTTACCCCCACATATGGGGTATCAGCGTACTCCGGACAAATTGTACAACAACTTTTGGGGTCCATTTTCTCCTGTTACCCTTGGTAAAATAAAACAAATTGGAGCTGAATTAAATTTTTTGTGAAAAAAAGTTAAATGTTCATTTTTATTTAAACATTCCAAAAATTCCTGTGAAGCACCAGAAGGGTTAATAAACTTCTTAATATGGTTTTGAGCACCTTGAGGGGTGCAGTTTTTAGAATGGTGTCACACTTGGGTATTTTCTATCATGAACCCCTCAAAATGACTTCAAATGAGATGTGGTCCCTAAAAAAAGAGAAATTGCTGGTCAACTTTTAACCCTTATAACTCCCTAACAAAAAAATTTTGGTTCCAAAATTGTGCTGATGTAAAGTAGACATGTGGGAAATGTTACTTATTAAGTATTTTGTGTGACATATCTCTGTGATTTAATTGCATTAAAATTCAAAGTTGGAAAATTGCGAAATTTTCAAAATTTTTGCCAAACTTCCGTTTTTTTTCACAAATAAACGCAGGTAATAGCAAAGAAATTTTACCACTATCATGAAGTACAATATGTCACGAGAAAACAATGTCAGAATCACCTGGATCCGTTGAAGCGTTCCAGAGTTATAACCTCATAAGGGGACAGTGGTCAGAATTGTAAAAATTGGCCCGGTCCATAACGTGCAAACCACCCTTGGGGGTAAAGGGGTTAATTAGTACCATTTTCTGGCACGTGACATTTTTTTATCGCTTTCTATTCCGATTATTGGGAGACAAAATGAACAAAAAATAGTAATTCAGGAATTGCTTTTTGTCTTGTTCTTTTATACCGTTCCGCGTGTGGTAAAATTGGTAAGACAGCCTTAAAGTACCGTCACACATAACGATATCGTTAACGATATCGTTGCTTTTTGTGACGTAGCAACGATATCGTTAAGGAAATCGTTATGTGTGACAGCGACCAGGCCCCTGCTGGGAGATCCCTGGTCGCTGAGGAAAGTCCAGAACTTTATTTCGTCGCTGGACTTCCCGCTGACATCGCTGGATCAGCGTGTGTGACGCCGATCCAGCGATGTCTTCACTGGTAACCAGGGTAAACATCGGGTTACTAAGCGCAGGGCCGCGCTTAGTGACCCGATGTTTACCCAGGTTACCAGCGTAAACGTTAAAAAAACATATACTACATACTTACCTTCAGCTGTCTGTCCCCGGCGCTGTGCTTCTCTGCACTCCTCCTGCATCCTGTGTCAGCGCCGGCCAGCCGGAAAGCACAGCGGTGACGTCACCGCTCTGCTTTCCGGCTGACCGGCGCTGACAGTGCAGAGGAAAGCAGAGCGCCGGAGGACAGACAGCTGAAGGTAAGTATGTAGTGTTTGTTTGTTACCTTGTGCCAGTCATTACACTGGCTACCCATCCACTCCAGAATCCAGTACAAAACTACTACCCTCATCCACAAAGCGCTCCATGGCTCAGCACCACCCTACATCTCCTCTCTGGTCTCAGTCTACCACCCTTCCCGTGCCCTCCGCTCCGCTGATGACCTCAGGTTAGCATCCTCAATAATCAGAACCTCCCACTCCCGTCTCCAAGACTTTACACGTGCTGCGCCGATTCTTTGGAATGCACTACCTAGGTTAATACGATTAATTCCCAATCCCCACAGTTTTAAGCGTGCCCTAAAAACTCATTTGTTCAGACTGGCCTACCGCCTCAATGCATTAACCTAACGATCCCTGTGTGGCCTATTTAAAAAAAAAAAAAAAAAACACATTCCTCGCACTATGTTCTCATTCACTTTATGCAGTTAATAGCCCTCTGTGTCTGTACTGCTGCATACTTAGGCAGTTAACTGGTTCATGCAGCTTTACATGAACACCCGAGCCTTACACTATGGCCGGTCCGAATAATTATAGCAATTGTTACCATCCACCTCTCGTGTCAGGGCCCTCATTCCTCCTGGTATCTGTTTTGAACTGTATTTCTGTTATGCTGTAATGTCTATTGTATGTACAAGTCCCCTCTATAATTTGTAAAGCGCTGCGGAATATGTTGGCGCTATATAAATAAAAATTATTATTATTATTATTTGTTTTTTTAACGTTTACGCTGGTAACCATGGTAAACATCGGGTTACTAAGCGCGGCCCTGCGCTTAGTAACCCGATGTTTACCCTGGTTACCGGGGACCTCGGGATCGTTGGTCGCTGGAGAGCCGTCTGTGTGACAGCTCTCCAGCGACCAAACAGCGACGCTGCAGCGATCGGGATCGTTGTCGGTATCGCTGCAGCGTCGCTCAGTGTGAAGGTACCTTTATTCCCAGTATGTATATATACTACTAGCTATTGAACCCGTTCTACGCCCGGGTGGCGAGCATTTATATTGGTATATGGTCTCCATCCTGGTATGTGCTGCTAAATCCTGCGTCCCCATCCAGTCATGTGCTGCACCCATCCTGCGTCCCCATCCTGTCATGTGCTGCACCCATCCTGCGTCCCCATCCTGTCATGTGCTGCTCCCATCCTGCGCCCCCGTTCTGACATGTGCTGCTCCCATCCTGCGCCACCGTTCTTTAATTTGCTGCTCCCATCCATATGCCCCATACACTGCTCCATAAAGGTTTATGGCCCCCATAAAATGCTCCATAGTATATGCCCCGTACACTGCTCCATAAAGGTTGATGGCCCCCATAAGATGCTCCATAGTATATGCCCCCGTACACTGCTCCATAAAGGTTTATGGCCCCCATAAGATGCTCCATACCATATGCCCCCTTACACTGCTCCATTATGGTTTATGGCCCCCTTAACATGCTCCATTCTATATGCCCTCATACACTGCTCCATTATGGTTGATGGTTAACATGCTCCATTCTATATGCTCCCGTATGCTGCAATATAAAAAAAAAAAAAAAAAAAACATACTCACCTATCGTCGCTGGGCGCTGAGTGCTGGGGGGCCTGAGCAGGTGGGGACACCGGCGCGCTGTGGGGGTCAGGTGCCGGTATCGCCGCCAGCTCAGGCCCCCCAGCACTTACTATATTCACCTGTCCTCCGTTCCACCGCTGAGCGCCGCCATCTTCTCGGCCCGTGACTGGTCAGTGGGTGGCGCCAGCGCGCATTAAGCGCGTCATCGTGCCCTCTGAACTGAAGGTCACAGGCTGAGGACTGGAAAGATGGCGGCGCTCAGCGGTGGAACGGAGGACAGGTGAATATAGGCGATACTCCCCCTCCTGGCGGTCCCTGCTTCTCTGCTGGAGATCGCGGTGTGCGTTCAGTGTGAACGCATACCGCGATCTCCCGGGAGCGTCACTCTGTGAGGCCCAGACTGCGCCGGCGCTTGCGCAGTCTATAAAGGCTTCGGACAGAGTGACACTCCCAGCGTTATATTATAGATTCATTATGCAAACTAGGGGGCAGGTCAGAGAGGGATCAGTGACTTGTCAGCAGTCTGCATTATGAATATCTAATCAGAGCACCACATCAAGCAAACACCCCCCCCCCCCCCCCCACGCCGCCCCAGAGAACGAGCATCTCATTAACCCATTATCTACCAATGTCCTTTTTTTGGGGACGCCTAATCTTTAGCTTCTAGAAACTTAGATTTTATAATTTTTATAATTAGGTCCAATTTTTTGTGTTGCGTTTGTAGAGTGAATGTTTTCAAAATAGGAAATCATGTCATTGTCATTTTTAATTGAATATTGGGACGCCCTTTTCTGAAAAATCCGTACTTGTAAAAATTTTAATTTGGCAAGTAATGGGTTAACTGAAAAGATTAACAGTCACAAGACGGATTTCATCTCCCAAGCCATCATTTTATTCAGTATAACGGCACTGACACTGTAGGTTAGGCTATTTTCACACATCAGGTTTTTTCCCTCTGGCCCAATCCGGCTCTTTTTTTAACCCCTTTACCCCCAAGGGTGGTTTGCACGTTATGGACCGGGCCAATTTTTACAATTCTGACCACTGTCCCTTTATGAGGTTATAACTCTGGAACGCTTCAACGGATCCAGGTGATTCTGACATTGTTTTCTCGTGACATATTGTACTTCATGATAGTGGTAAAATTTCTTTGCTATTACCTGCGTTTATTTGTGAAAAAAACGGAAATTTGGCGAAAATTTAGAAAATTTCGCAATTTTCCAATTTTTATGCAATTAAATCACAGATATGTCACACAAAATACTTAATAAGTAACATTTCCCACATGTCTACTTTACATCAGCACAATTTTGGAACCAACATTTTTTTTGTTAGGGAGTTATAACGGTTAAAAGTTGACCAGCAATTTCTCATTTCTACTACACCATTTTTTTTTTTTTAGGGACCACATCTCATTTGAAGTCATCTTGAGGGGTCTGTATGATAGAAAATACCCAAGTGTGACACCATTCTAAAAACTACACCCCTCAAGGTGCTCAAAACCATATTCAAAAAGTTTATTAACCCTTCTGGTGCTTCACAGGAATTTTTTTCAATGTTTAAATAAAAATGAACATTTAACTTTTTTTCACAAAAAATTTAATTCAGCTCCAATTGGTTTTATTTTACCAAGGGTAACAGGAGAAAATGGACCCCAAACATTGTTGTACAATTTGTCCTGAGTACGTCAATACCCCACATGTGGGGGCAAACCACTGTTTGGACGCATGGCAGAGCTCGGAAGCGAAGGAGCGCCATTTGACTTTTCAATGCAAAATTGACTGGAATTGAGATGGGACGCCATGTTTCGTTTGGAGAGCCCCTGATGTGCCTAAACATTGAAACCCCCCACAAGTGACACCATTTTGGAAAGTAGACCCCCTAAGGAACTTATCTAGAGGTGTGGTGAGCACTTTGACCCGGGTTATGTGAAGAGCGCACGGGTGGTAGTATGTTCTGAGTCATTATCAATCAGATCGGCAAATGTGGGTGAAGGAATTCTATGGTTTAGAGGAGCATGCGCAGTTGCTCCATTACGCAGAGGTGTTAATGAGGCACGCTGAACAGCGCATGATATAAGAACTAATCTACAACTACATGTGAACTGCTTAAAGAGTATAATAAACTGTTCTGTGAGTATTGTTAGAAATATGTGTTTAACAAGGAGCGATTTAAATAGAATAATATGTATGGTATAATTAAAAGGGAAGTGATGACAGACGCTGAGTCCAAGCACCTCCCCCTCCCTTATTTAATGGCAACTAGACCTGACAAGAGAGAGACTGCTTGACCCTCACATGGAGGATACTACTAGATGAGGTTTTGTCTGCCACTGCAGAATACCTTCATGAACCTGGACATTCTTTCAATCCCCTGATGAACCCCCATAACGGGGAGGGAAACGCGTCGGGAAGAAAAAAGGAAGTATAAGACGATACATTATCCAGGGTGGCTATATTTTCCAATGGGCTTCATTTAAACAGGCTCAAACTTGGGAACTGCCCTTGTCAGGGTGGGAGACTTATACACGGGGCACGACAGGGGAGATAGGTTTCAACCCCCACCCCCTCCCCTTCGTCTCCCCCTTGAGGGGAAAAGGTTTACTTGTCTCTCCCCTACGCCGTGCTCTGGAAAAGCACAGAAATCTATAAGAAGGAGAGAAACGGCGTTTGGTGAGATCAAACTATTTTTTGTCTAGTGCACTGGTACGCATGAGCACCTAATTATAATTTTAAACATAAGATATTGTTTTAGAAGTATACATATTAAATGTTAAGTTTTAAAATTTAGTGGCTGGCTTTGCTGTCTTGTGTATTAATATTGGTCAGAGGCGTCTAGAACGTTACGTTTGGACTTTTGTTTTGCTAAAGTATTATAATGCAGAGCCCTAAAAATAAAACAAAATTTTTTTCCCACAAAAATTAATTTTTTTAGCCCCCAGTTTTGTATTTTCCCGAGGGTAACAAGAGAAATTGGACCCCAAAATTTGTTGCCCAATTTGTCCTGAGTGCGATGATACACCATATGTGGGGGGAACCACTGTTTGGGCACATGGGAGGGCTCGGAAGAGAAGGAGCTCCATTTGGAATGAGGACTTAGATGGAATGGTCTGCAGGTGTCACATTGCATTTGCAGAGCCCCTAATGTACCTAAACAGTAGAAACCTCCCACAAGTGACACCATTTTGGAAACTAGACCCCCTAAGGAACTCATCTAGATGTGTTGTGATAGCTTTGAACCCCCAAGTGTTTCACTACAGTTTATAACGCAGAGCCGTGAAAATAAAAAATCTTTTTTTCCCACAAAAATTATTTTTTAGCCCCCAGTTTTGTATTTTCCCAAGGGTAACAGGAGAAATTGGACCCCAAAAGTTGTTGTCCTATTTGTCCTGAGTACGCTGATACCCCATATGTTGGGGTAAACCCCTGTTTGGGCACACGGGAGAGCTCGGAAGGGAAGAAGCACTGTTTTACTTTTTCAACGCAGAATTGGCTGGAATTGAGATCGGACGCCATGTCGCGTTTGGAGAGCCCCTGATGTGCCTAAACAGTGGAAACCCCCAATTATAACTGAAACCCTAATCCAAACACACCCCTAACCTTAATCCCAACAGTAACCCTAACCACACCTCTAACCCTGACACACCCCTAACCCTAATCCCAACCCTATTCCCAGCTGTAAATGTAATCTAAACCCTAACTGTAACTTTAGCCCCAACCCGAACCCTAACTTTAGCCCCAACCCAAACTCTAGCCCTAACCCTAGCCCTAACCCTAACGGGAAAATGGAAATAAATACATTTTTTTAATTTTTTCCTAACTAAGGGGGTGATGAAGGGGGGTTTGATTTACTTTTATAGAAAGTTTTTTAGCGGATTTTTATGATTGGCAGCCGTCACACACTGAAAGACGCTTTTTATTGCAAAAAATATTTTTTGCGTTACCACATTTTGAGAGCTATAATTTTTCCATATTTTGGTCCACAGAGTCATGTGAGGTCTTGTTTTTTGCGGGACGAGTTGACGTTTTTATTGGTAACATTTTCGGGCACGTGACATGTTTTGATCGCTTTTTATTCCGATTTTTGTGAGGCAGAATGACCAAAAACCAGCTATTCATGAATTTCTTTTGGGGGAAGCGTTTATACCGTTCCGCGTTTGGTAAAATTGATAAAGCAGTTTTATTCTTCGGGTCAGTACGATTACAGCGACACCTCATTTATATCTTTTTTTATGTTTTGGCGCTTTTATACGATAAAAACTATTTTATAGAAAAAATAATTATTTTTGCATCGCTTTATTCTCAGGACTATAACTTTTTTATTTTTTTGCTGATGATGCTGTATGGCGGCTCGTTTTTTGCGGGACAAGATGACGTTGTCAGCGGTACCATTTTTTTTTTCTTACGGTGTTTACTGAAGGGGTTAACTAGTGGGCCAGTTTTATAGGTCGGGCCGTTACGGACGCGGCGATACTAAATATATGTACTTTTATTGTTTTGTTTTTTTTTATTTAGATAAAGAAATGTATTTATGGGAATAATATTTTTCTTTTTTTTTTTTCATTATTTTGGAATATTTTTTTTTTTACACATTTGAAAAAATTTTTTTTTTACTTTTTTACTTTGTCCCAGGGGGGGACATCACAGATCGGTGATCTGACAGTGTGCACAGCACTCTGTCAGATCACCGATCTGATAGCAGTGCAGGCTGCTTCACAGTGCCTGCTCTGAACAGGCTCTGTGAAGCCACCTCCCTCCCTGCAGGACCCGGATCCGCGGCCATCTTGGATCCGGGGCTCGAGCAGGCAGGGAGGGAGGTAAGACCCTCGCAGCAACGCGATCACATCGCATTGCTGCGGGGGGCTCAGGGAAGCCCGCAGGGAGCCCCCTCCCTGCGCGATGCTTCCCTGCACCGCCGGCACATCGCGATCATCTTTTATCGCGGTGTGCCAGGGGTTAATGTGCCGGGGGCGGTCCGTGACCGCTCCTGGCACATAGTGCCGGATGTCAGCTGCGATAGGCAGCTGACACCCGGCCGCGATCGGCGGCGCTCCCCCCGTGAGCGCCACCGATCGCGCTGGACGTACTATCCCGTCCATGGTCATAGGGGCCCACCCCACCTCGACGGGATAGTACGTCCCATGTCAGAAAGGGGTTAAAGGAAATACATAGTAGATGCTTTCCTGAAACGGAAAGTACTTGCAAGCAGCATAATACAAAGAATAGCAGGTTTACCCAGAATCCTTTGCAGTAGGCGGAGCTATGCAAATCATCTCTTTCCACCCCAGTCTAATCCACAGCGCTTGGAACCGCCAAGTGTGCAATGCTGCGGATTAGTTTCTAAATTTACACAGCCAACCAATTCCTACCTGTGGACACGTGTTTCGGGCTTTAGGCCCTCATCAGCACAGGGCTGAAATTGGTTGGCTGTATGGAGTGGGGCTCAGTGAGCCCTAAGGTGGCTAGCATATATGTATCGCTTGCTCACCGAGCCCCACTCCATACAGCCAACCAATTCCAGCCCTGTGCTGATGAGGGCCTAAAGCCCGAAACACGTGTCCACAGGTAGGAATTGGTTGGCTGTGTAAATTTAGAAACTAATCCGCAGCATTGCACGCTTGGCGGTTCCAAGCGCTGTGGATTAGACTGGGGTGGAAAGATGATTTGCATAGCTCCGCCTACTGCAAAGAATTCTGGGTAAACCTGCTATTCTTTGTATTATGCTGCTCTCATGTGAAATGTACATGTACATCCTTTGATGTTACCCTGGTTTATTGTAATTCCTTTCTTGTTACTATTGTTAATATTATAAAATGATTGACCTTGTTCTCTCTAAGGGCTCTTTTCCACTTGCGAGATAAACGTCCGTGTCTCGCATGCGAAAACCAAGCTCGGGCGTCAGCACTTGGGAGCGGAGCGTGCAGCTGCATATATTGCTATGCAGCTGCACGCTCCGCTCTGCAGTGCCGACGCCACAGCTTGGTTTTCACATGTGAGACACGGACGTTTATCTTTCAAGTGGAAAAGAGCCCTAAGGCTAGGCATACACTTGCGTTTAGCTGGTCTGCGTATACCTTCCCTTAACCCCTTTCTGACCTTAGACGTACTATCCCGTCGAGGTGACCTGGGCCTATCTGACCCTCGACGGGATAGTGCGTCATAGCGACTGGCCGCACTCACGGGGGGAGCGTGGCCAAGTATCAGCTGCCTATCGCAGCTGACATCCGGCACTATGTACAGGAGCGGTCACGGACCGCCCCTGGTACATTAGCCCCCGACATGATCGCGGTATAGGGAAGCATCGCGCAGGGAGGGGGCTCCCTGCGGGCTTCCCTGAGACCCTCGCAGCAACGCGATGTGATCGCGTTGCTGCGAGGGTCTCTTACCACCTCCTCCTCCTTGCAGGCCCGGATCCAAGATGGCCGCAGCATCCGGGTCCTGCAGGGAGGTGGCTTCACTGCGCCTGCTCAGAGCAGGCGCCGGGAAGCCAGGAGAAATGCACGTCAGATCGCTGATCTGACACCGTGCACAGCAAAGTGTTAGATCAGCGATCTTACACTATAACATGATGCCTCCGCCTGGGGCAATGTTATAGTGTAAAAAAATTTATATATTCAAATGTGTAAAAAGAAACTAAACAAAAAAAATTATATATATATATATATATATATATATATATATATATATATATATATATATATATATATTCGCAGTGGATAGCACAACAGCCTTGCAGAGCTGGAGTTCTGGGTTCAAGCCCCACTAAGGATGACATCTGCAAAGAGTTTTTATGTTCTCTCCGTGTTTGCGTGGGTTTCCTCCGGGTTCTCCGGTATCCTCCCACATTCCAAAGACATACTGATAATGTGTGCAACCTTTAAAGCGCTGAGGAATAGGTTAGCGTTATATAAAGATTATTATTATTATTATTATTTTCTTCCTATAAATACATTTCTTTATCTAAATTAAAAAAAAAAAAAATACACATATTTAGTATCGCCGCGTCCGTAACGACCCCACCTATAAAACTATATCACTAGTTAACCCCTTCAGTGAACACCGTAAAAAAAAAAAAACGAGGCAAAAAACGCTTTATTCTCATGCTGCCAAACAAAAAGTGGAATAACACGCGATCAAAAAGACAGATATAAATAACCATGGTACCGCTGAAAACGTCATCTTGTCCCGCAAAAAACGAGCCGCCATACAGCATCATCAGCGAAAAAAATTAAAAAGTTATAGTCCTCAGAATAAAGCGATGCAAAAATAATTATTTTTTCTATAAAATGGTTTTTATCGTATAAAAGCACCAAAACATAAAAAAATGATATGAGGTATCACTGTAATCATACTGACCCGAAGAATAAAACTGCTTTATCAATTTTACCAAAAGCGGAACGGTATAAATGCCCCTCCCCAAAAGAAATTCATGAATAGCTGGTTTTTGGTCATTCTGCCTCACAAAAATCGGAATAAAAAGCGATCAAAAAATGTCACGTGCCCGAAAATGTTACTAATAAAAACGTCAACTCGTCCCGCAAAAAACAAGACCTCACATGACTCTGTGGACTCAAATATGGAAAAATTATAGCTCTCAAAATGTGGTAACGCAAAAAATATTTTTTGCAATAAAAAGCGTCTTTCAGTGTGTGACGGCTGCCAATCATAAAAATCCGCTAAATAAACCGCAATAAAAGTAAATCAAACCCCCCTTCATCACCCCCTTAGTTGGGGAAAAATTAAAAAATTAAAAAAAAGTATTTATTTCCATTTTCCCATTGGGGCTAGGGTTAAGGCTACAGTTAGGATTGGGGCTAAAATTAGGGTTAGGGTTTGGATTACATTTACGGTTGGGAATAGGGTTGGGATTAGGGTTAGGGGTGTGTCAGGGTTAGAGGTGTGGTTAGGGTTACCGTTGGGATTAGGGTTAGGGGTGTGTTTGGATTAGGGTTTCAGTTATAATTGGGGGGCTTCCACTGTTTAGGCACATCAGGGGCTCTCCAAACGCGACATGGCGTCCGATCTCAATTCCAGCCAATTCTGCATTGAAAAAGTAAAACAGTGCTCCTTCCCTTCCGAGCTCTCCCATGTGCCCAAACAGGAGTTTACCCCAACATATGGGGTATCAGCGTACTCAGGACACATTGGACAACATTTAGGGTCCAATTTCTCCTGTTACCCTCGGAAAAATACAAAACTGGGGGCTAAAAAATAATTTTTGTGGAAAAAAAATATTTTTATTTGCACGGCTGCGTTATAAACACTAGTGAAACACTTGGGGGCTCAAAGCTCTCACAACACATCTAGATGAGTTCCTTAGGGGTCTACTTTCCAAAATGGTGTCACTTGTGGGGGGTTTCTACTGTTTAGGTTACATTAGGGGCTCTGCAATTGCAATGTGACGCCTGCAGACCATTCCATCTAAAGGTACCGTCACATTTAGCGACGCTGCAGTGATACCGACAACGATGCCGATCGCTGCGGTGTCGCTGTTTGGTCGCTGCAGAGCTGTCACACAGACAGCTCTCCAGCGACCAACGATCCGAAGTCCCCGGGTAAACATCGGGTTACTAAGCGCAGGGCCGCGCTTAGTAACCCGATGTTTACCCTGGTTACCAGTGTAAATGTAAAAAAAAAAAAACACTACATACTTACATTCCTGTCGCGTCCCCCGGCTTTCTGCTTCCCTGCACTGTGTAAGTGCTGGCGTAAAAGCAGAGCGGTGACTTCACCGCTGTAATTGCTTTACGGCTGGCCAGCGCTGACACAGGATGCAGGAGGAGTGCAGGGAAGCAGAACGCTGGGGACAGACACCGGACTGTAAGTATGTAGTGTTTGTTTTGTTTTTTTTCATTTACACTTAGTAACCCGATGTTTACCCTGGTTACCAGTTAAGACATCGCTGAATCGGCGTCACACACGCCGATTCAGCGATGTCTGCGGGAGTCCAGCGACGAAACACGGGTATTACATACCTGGTAATGTGTTTTTCCATGAGACATGACGGCACCACGAGAGAGGGAATCCGCCCATCAAGGACAGGAAACCTTCAAGATAAAAGGGGTGGCTCCTCTCTCCACATCAGTTGTTTTACAGAGTACGAGAGGAACTCCGCTGGTTAGTGTACACATAAATAATACATCCTATACGGTTCTATTCACCGATACCCCAGGGAGTGTATAATACAAATAATGCTAATCATGCACCCAACTAATGACGTGATCAAAAGGGTGGGAATATAAGGGTGCCGTCATGTCTCATGAAAAAACACATTACCAGGTATGTAATACCCGTGTTTTTCCATCATACATGACGGCACCACGAGAGAGTTACAGAGATTTGTATTCTCTTCTAGGGAGGGATCACTGCTTGTAACACTCTTCTCCCAAATGTGAGATCAAAGGTAGCAGATAGGTCTAGCCTATAATGTTTAAAAAATGTAGACGGAGAGGACCAAGTGGCCGCCTTACAGATTTGGTCGATGGTAGCATCTGCTCTCTCCGCCCACGACGTCGCCATGGCCCTCGTGGAGTGGGCTTTCAGACCCTGTGGAACAACCCTGCCTGCACTACTATATGCTAGAATAATGGCCTATCTCTCCCATCTAGCTATAGTCTGTTTTGAGGCTTTAAGGCCCTTCCTTGACCCCTGGAACGAAACAAATAAAGCCCTCTGCTTCCTCCAGGATTTTGTATTCTCTAGATACTGTAGGATACATCTCCTAACGTCTAGGCAATGGAGTCTCTCCTCTTTTTTGTTACTAGGGTTGGGACAAAAAGAGGGTAGGGTTATATCCTGAGTTCTATGGAATCTCGATACCACTTTGGGGAGATACGCCGGATCTAATTTTAATACAACCCTATCGTCCATGATTTGTGTGTAAGGAGGGTCAGCTGACAATGCGTGTAAATCCCCCACCCTACGGGCCGATGTAAGTGCCACTAACAAAGCTGTTTTTAATGTTAGAATTTTATCAGAAGTTGTATTTAACGGCTCAAAGGGGCTTTCCGTCAGGGCAGTTAACACTAGATTTAGATCCCATGGTGGAGGAGTAGGAGATGGGACAGAGTCAGCTCTACTACAGGCTCTGATAAACCTCACCACCCACCTATTACTTGCCAGGTCACAGTTGAATAGGGCTGCTAAGGCTGAAATGTGTACTTTGAGGGTACTAACAGCTAACCCCAGATCTAAGCCCTTCTGCAGGAACTCGAGTATTGCCACTATCGGGACCTCCCCTTCCCGTATTGGCCCTGAGCTGGACAGGAATTTCTTCCATATCCTCCCATAGATCTTGGTCGTTACTGGTTTTCTGCTGCTGAGCAAGGTGGATATTAACCCAGCTGAGAACCCTTCTTTCTCTAGTAACGACCGCTCAAATGCCAGGCTGTCAAATGAAGCCCGGAGTTCTGCGGGTGGTTGAAGGGACCCTGAGTTAGAAGGTCCTGGTCTTCCGGGAGAACCCACGGGTCCGTCACTGACATCACTCTCAGCCAGTAGAACCACGGTCTTTTCGGCCAGAAGGGCGCTATCACGATCACTCTGGCCTTGTCTTCCCTGATCTTCCTCAGAACCACTGGGATTAGACATATCGGTGGGAAGGCATACAGGAGTCCAGATGTCCATTTTATGCTAAAGGCGTCTACTGCCAACGGCCTGTCTGTAGGGTTCAGGGAGCAGAATTTTTGGACTTTCTTGTTGACTTTTGAGGCAAAGAGGTCCACCCTGGGTTTTCCCCACATGTGCACTATCCGTTGAAAAACGGACTTTTTTAGGGACCATTCCCCTTGCCTCAAGTGGTTCCTGCTTAGAAAGTCTGCCTTTATGTTGTCCACACCTCGGATATGCAGGGCCGATAATGACAGGAAGTGCTTTTCGGCTAGAGACATGAGTCTTGTGGTTATGTGCATCAGTGCCCGAGAGCGGGTGCCTCCCTGGTGGTTCACGTATGCGACCGCTGTTCGGTTGTCCGATAGGACTCTCACATGATGCCCTGCCAAGTGTGGAAGTAATCTCTCTAGTGCCCTTTCTATTGCTAGGAGCTCCCACTCGTCTTGAGCCCAGGGGTCTTGGACCCATAGTGTGTCCGAGTAAGCTCCCCATCCCCATGGACTGGCGTCCGTTGTGATTACCATGGAGGCTGTGAATGTCCAGGGAACTCCTCTGGGGGATGACTATCTGTAACCACCATCTGAGAGATTGGAGCACAGAGAGTGGGAGAGTGAGCTTCTGCTCTAACTGTCCCTGAAGTTCTCGGTCGTTCTGCAGCACACACCATTGTAGTTCTCTTGCATGGAACTGGGCCCATTTTACTGCCGGTATGCAGAAGGTTAGGGACCCCAACACCGACATGGCCCTTCTTAAGGTCATTTCCGGCTTTTTTTAATGTGGCCATAATCATCTGTTTGATTTTTTCTTCTTTTTCTTCTGGGAGGCGGCACTCCTGCACTTACTTCCGATGCGCGCTGCTCTGTCGCCCTCCAGCGTCCATGCACTCACCTTCCAGGCGCGCATCCCCCCCCCCCCCCATATGGGGTATCAGCGTACTCAGGACAAATTGGACAACAACTTTTGGGGTCCAATTTCTCCTGTTAAAAATACAAAACTGGGGGCTAAAAAATAATTTTTGTGGGAAAAAATTTGTTTTATTTTTACGGCTCTGCATTATAAACTTCTGTGAAGCCCTTGGTGGGTCAAAGTGCTCACCACACATTTAGATAAGTTCCTTAAGGGTCTACTTTCCAAAATGGTGTCACTTGTGGGGGGTTTCAATGTTTAGGCACATCAGTGGCTCTCCAAACGCAAAATGGCGTCCCATCTCAATTCCTGTCAATTTTGCATTGAAAAGTCAAATGGCGCTCCGCTTCCGAGCTCTGTCATGCGCTTAAACAGTGGTTTACCCCCACATATGGGGTATCGGTGTACTCAGGACAAATTGTACAACAACTTTTGGGGTCCATTTTCTCCTGTTACCCTTGGTAAAATAAAACAAATTGGAGCTGAAGTAATTTTTTTGTGAAAGAAAGGTAAATGTTCATTTTTTTTTTTTTTTTTTTACACATTCCAAAAATTCCTGTGAAGCACCAGAAGGGTTAATAAACTTCTTGAATATGGTTTTGAGCACATTGAGGGGTGCAGTTTTTAGAAGTGTCACACTTGGGTATTTTCTATCATGTAGACCCCTCAAAATGACTTCAAATGAGATGTGGTCCCAAAAAAAAAAATGGTGTTGTAAAAATGAGAAATCGCTGGTCAAATTTTAACCCTTATAACTCCCTAACAAAAAAAAAAAAATTTGGTTCCAAAATTGTACTGATGTAAAGTAAACATGTGGGAAATGTTACTTAAGTATTTTGTGTGACATACCTCTGCGATTTAATTGCATAAAAATTCAAAGTTGGAAAATTGCAAAATTTTCTAAATTTTCGCCAAATTTCCGTTTTTTTTCACAAATAAACGCAGGTAATATCAAAGACATTTTACCACTATCATGAAGTACAATATGTCACGAGAAAACAATGTCAGAATCACTGGGATCCGTTGAAGCGTTCCAGAGTTATAACCTCATAAAGGGACAGTGGTCAGTATTGTAAAAATTGGCCTGGTCATTGATGTGCAAACCACCCTTGGGGGTAAAGGAGTTAAGCTCCGCCTACTTCTGCATGGGTCTGCATACCTAAAGCTCCGCCTACTTCTGCATGGGTCTGCATACCTGTCTTTAACATTCGGTACATAGGGACATGCGTTGTATGCGGATGCATCCAAATGCAGCATTTTGATGGGCCCTTCGACTGCACGGAAAAGCAAAAAGTGACAGGCCTAATTTATAGGGAACCTGTCAGCAGGATTGTGTACAGTAACCTACAGACATTGCCAGGTTGGCACCGTTACACTGAATAAAATGATACCTTAGGTGATTAAATCCATCTTGTGCTTGTTGTTTAATCTTTGTTTTCAGTTTTGAGTTAATGACATGCTGGTGCTCAGGGGTGGCATGTGGGGGGGGGGGGGGGGGGGCTTTATGTGGTGCTCTGATTAGCTAATCATCTGTATGGCTTCTGGTGAGTCACAGACCCCTCAGTGACCTGCCCCCAAGTTTACATAATGAGTAATATATAACAAAACCCTTCTGCAGAAAGGCACCAGCCGTGGCACCTGCGCTGCAGCATGATCGTATATGTACTATGTACAGAATTAATATGCTTGAGATACTCCTGATATTCCAAAGAAAAAAAACCCACTTGAAAATAGCGCCAGCAGCACCTGCGCAGTGGTAGCCATCAGTGATCCGATAGCTGCTACTGTGCAGGCGGCACCATCTTGCTTGAGAAAAAAAGCAAAGTAGCAGCTATTGGATCACTGATGGCTACTACTGCGCAGGCGCAGCCGGCACCATTTTCAAATTGATTTTTTTGCAATAGCAGGATAACCTCAGACATTAATTCTATACACAGTGCATATGTGATTATGCTGCAGAGCAGGTGCCATGGCTGGTACCTTCCTGCAGAAGGGTTTTTTCCAAATATGTGTATATATAATAATCATTATGTAAACTAGGGGCAGGTCAGTGAGGGATTGGTGACCTGTCAGCAGTCTGCATTATGAATAGCTAATCAGAACATCACATTAAGACCCCCCCACAGGCCGCACCCAGAGGACACGGATATCATTAACTCAAAACTAAAAATAAAAATTAACCATAAAATGGATATCAACCAAGGTATCATTTTAGTCAGTACAATGGCGCAGACCTGACACTGTAGGTTACTGTGCACAATCCTGCTGACAGGTTCCCTTTAAAAGGGACTGTCAGCACAGTGACTGTTGAACCCAATCATTTAAATACACCATCCCATCTATCTCCTCCCTTCTCTGGCTGTATGAAGCCAGAGCTGTCAACTAAAGAGGGAGAAGGAGATAGAGGGAAAACAAGCAGGTGGGAAGGTGCATACAAATGAGTGACATGGTGGTTTCAGTAGTCACTCTGTACTAACAAAGTCATCAGCTTTCATAAGCATAATTACAACCGTGATCAAAATTAATCAAACGCCATTTCAAATTCCTTATTCTTGCCATACACTAATTCGAAAAAATAATGTAAATGCCAAACACAGTAAGAAGTGGTTTCTCCAAATTCAATACAAAAGGACACCTTTACTGACTTTACTTCAAAGGCATCTCACCCCATCTTTAGGCTTTGTGCACACGTTGCTGATTTTTCACGTTTTTTTCACGATAAAAACGCTATAAAACCGCAAAAAAAAAAGCATACAATAAGCATCCCATCATTTAGAATGAATTCCGCATGTTTTGTGCACATGATGCGTTTTTTTTCCGTGAAAAAAAAAAACGCATTGCGGTAAAAAACGCAGCATGTTCATTAATTTTGCGGTTTTCCCACTATAAAATGCATTGGGAAATGTCTGGGAAAAAAACGCATCAAAACCGCGGGCAAAAACGCATGCAGATTTCTTGCAGAAAATTTCAGGCTTTTCTGCACGAAATCCTGAACGTGTGCACATAGCCTTAGGGTACGGTGCCACAAATCTACATGGCCACTGACAATATGCAAGTCCGAATATTCACTACAATGCACAATCTGTATTTGGCCACCAATACAGATGTGAACACAGCCTGAAGCTTCTAAGTAGAATATTTCAAAGTTGAAATGCAAAAAAGTTGTTTGTTTTCTGGTGTTTTTGTAAAGTTTGTTTTTTCATAACATACACGGATATAAGATTACAATTCACTATTGGTATGTTGTTTTCTTCAGTCTTTTCTATTGTACTAAAAATACAAGTAAAAAAATCACATTTAAAAATACTTCGTGTACTGGTATAAGGAGAAGTACCGTATGTCACCTAACAAAAGAATGGACCCACAGCTGGCTCCTGAAGTCAGCACTTCAGAAAGTGTCAGGCTATGTGAACACGATGCAGAGTTTCCCATGAGTTTACAGTACAATGTAAACCTATGGGAAACCGAAAACGCTGCAGACACAGGCAGGTAAGAGGCGGCACGGTGCCATGCCAACTAATGAAAAGAAGAGCCGCGGACACAAACGGGTAAGAGGCTTTACCGATTCCATGCCAACTAATGAAAAGAAGAGCAGCGGACACAGGCAGACAAGAGGCGGTACCGATGCCGTGCCAACTAATGAAGAGAAGAGCCGCGGACACAGGCAGGTAAGAGGCGGTACCAATGCCGTGCCAACTAATGAAGAGAAGAGCCGTGGACACAGGCAGGCAAGAGGCGGTACCGATGCCATGCTAACTAACAAAAAGAGCTGCGGACACAGGCAGGCAAGAGGCGGTACCGATGCCGTGCCAACTAATGAAGAGAAGAGCCGCGGACACAGGCAGGCAAGAGGCGGTACCAATGCTGTGCCAACTAATGAAGAGAAGAGCCGTGGACACAGGCAGGCAAGAGGCGGTACCGATGCCATGCTAACTAACAAAAAGAGCTGCGGACACAGGCAGGCAAGAGGCGGTACCGATGCCGTGCCAACTAATGAAGAGAAGAGCCGCGGACACAGGCAGGCAAGAGGCGGTACCGATGCCATGCTAACTAACAAAAAGAGCTGCGGACACAGGCAGGCAAGAGGCGGTACCGATGCCGTGCCAACTAATGAAGAGAAGAGCTGCGGACACAGGCAGGCAAGAGGCGGTACCGAGCCATGCTAACTAACAAAAAGAGCTGCGGACACAGGCAGGCAAGAGGCGGTACCGATGCCATGCTAACTAACAAAAAGAGCTGCGGACACAGGCAGGCAAGAGGCGGTACCGATGCCATGCTAACTAACAAAAAGAGCTGCGGACACAGGCAGGCAAGAGGCGGTACCGATGCCATGCTAACTAACAAAAAGAGCTGCGGACACAGGCAGGCAAGAGGCGGTACCGATGCCATGCTAACTAACAAAAAGAGCTGCGGACACAGGCAGGCAAGAGGCGGTACCGATGCCATGCTAACTAACAAAAAGAGCTGCGGACACAGGCAGGCAAGAGGCGGTACCGATGCCATGCTAACTAACAAAAAGAGCTGCGGACACAGGCAGGCAAGAGGCGGTACCGATGCCATGCTAACTAACAAAAAGAGCTGCGGACACAGGCAGGCAAGAGGCGGTACCGATGCCATGCTAACTAACAAAAAGAGCTGCGGACACAGGCAGGCAAGAGGTGGTACCGATGCCATGCTAACTAACAAAAAGAGCTGCGGACACAGGCAGGCAAGAGGCGGTACCGATGCCATGCTAACAAAAAGAGCTGCGGACACAGGCAGGCAAGAGGCGGTACCGATGCCATGCCAACTAATGAAAAGAAGAGCCGCGGACACAGGCAAGGCTACGTTCAGACTAGCGTTGTGCTAGTGTGCGTCGGGTTAGCGTCGGGCGACGCACGCGTCATGCGCCCCTATGTTTAACATGGGGGACGCATGTGTTTTTGTTTGTTGCGTTGTGTGACGCATGCGTCTTTTTTGCCGCAAGCGTCGGACCAAGAAAACGCAACAAGTTGCATTTTTCTTGCGTCCGATTTTCGGCAAAAAACGACGCACGCGTCGCAAAACGCAGCGTTTTTGCGTGCGTTTTGCCGCGTTTTTGCGTGCGTCGTGCGTTGCGTCGCCGACGCAGCGGCCTTAGGCTACGTTCACACTAACGTTCGGCTAGTGTGCGTCGCGATAGCGTCGGGCGACGCAGCGGCGACGCACGCGTCATGCGCCCCTATGTTTAACATGGGGGACGCATGCGTTTTTGCTTGTTGCGTTTTCCGACACATGCGTCTTTTTTGACGCTAGCGTCGGACCAAGAAAACGCAACAAGTTGCATTTTTCTTGCGTCCGATTTTCGTCAAAAAACGACGCACGCGTCGAAAAACGCAGCGTTTTTGCGTGCAAACGTTTGCACGCGTTTTTCGGTGCGTTGTGCGTCGCGTCGCCGAGGCGCACAACGCTAGTGTGAACGTAGCCTAACAGTGGCTACTCACAGGACGTGTGCATGGACTCCCACACCACGGTAGCCATCTTATGTGTGAGGAGGCCTAGCCCTCACGTGGGAGAAATTTTGGCCTTTTTCCAATGTGAGCAGCCTGTCTCTTATGAGGTGGGTCCTGTGCCCCCGGGCCACACATGCGGTGCCCCCGCAGTCCCGGCCAGTTGTTTACCACCCTGCTGTGAGACCCTTACGCAAGCAAACAGAAAAAATTACCCCTCGGCACCTTGCTCCCGAGCACTGGGCTCTTCTCGTCATCGATGCTGCCCTCCTGGAGCCGCACACCAGAGACCAGACGAATACTGCGCCCCGAACTACCATCTGCGCCTGCGCAGTGCCGCGCTCACTGACCTACCAGCCATGTGGGCCTGCGCACTGCTGCGCTCACTGAGCCACCTCGGCCTGTATTACGCCGTGTATGAGACAACACTTCTTACCGGCCCGCTCCCGCTGCACTCGCTTTTCTAGACGAAAATTCCAAGCAAAAGAGGATGTAGACAATTGTGTAAGGGTAAATGCTAGAGTGTATGGGCTCCTTCCAGGTGTGACGTCATTCATTTCCGGGGGCGTGTCCTATCGGGAGGGGGCGTGTTTTCAGTCCCATCATGAAGGGTTGAGCCTAGAGTGTATGGGCTCCTTCCAGGTCCTGACTGCAGCCCATACACTCTAGCGGGCTCACTGGTGAAGATGCTAGAGTGTATGGGCTCCTTCCTGGTTTCCTGACTGCAGCCCATACACTCTAGCGGGCTCACTGGTGAAGATGCTAGAGTGTATGGGCTCCTTCCAGGTCCTGACTGCAGCCCATACATTGTAGCTGGCTCAGTACTGAAGATGCTAAACTGTATGGGCTCCTTCCAGGTGCCTGACTGCAGCCCATACAGTGTAGCCTGCTCACTACTGAAGATGCTAGAGTGTATGGGCTGCAGTCAGGTATATATTCTTGAAGATAGCAGACTTAAGCAGACTTTATGGGCGGCTGCCTGGCCCTGACTGCAGCCTATACATGACACTAGAATGTATGTGCTCCTTCAAGGTATAAATTATTAAAACCAGCAGAATATATGGGCTCCTGCCAGGTCCTGACTGCAGCCCATACAGTCTAGTCAGCTCACTGGTGAAGACACTAGACTGTATGGGCTCCTGTCAGGTATATATTATTGTAGATACAGACTGTATGGGCTCCTGTCAGGTCTATAGTATGGTAGATACAGACTGTACGGGCTCCTGTCAGGTCTATAGTATGGTAGATACAGACTGTACGGGCTCCTGTCAGGTATATATTATTGTAGATACAGACTGTACGGGCGCCTGTCAGGTATATATTATTGTAGATATAGACTGTACGGGCTCCTGTCAGGTATATATTATTGTAGATATAGACTGTACGGGCTCCTGTCAGGTATATAGTATGGTAGATACAGACTGTACGGGCTCCTGTCAGGTATATATTATTGTAGATACAGACTGTACGGGCGCCTGTCAGGTATATATTATTGTAGATATAGACTGTACGGGCTCCTGTCAGGTATATATTATTGTAGATATAGACTGTACGGGCTCCTGTCAGGTCTATAGTATGGTAGATACAGACTGTACGGGCTCCTGTCAGGTATATATTATTGTAGATACAGATTGTACGGGCTCCTGTCAGGTATATATTATTGTACATACAGACTGTATGGGCTCCTGTCAGGTCTATAGTATGGTAGATATAGACTACGGGCTCCTGTCAGGTGTATATTATTGTAGATACAGACTGTATGGGCTCCTGTCAGGTCTATAGTATGGTAGATACAGACTGTACGGTCTCCTGTCAGGTATATATTATTGTAGATACAGACTGTACGGGCTCCTGTCAGGTATATATTATTGTAGATACAGACTGTACGGGCTCCTGTCAGGTGTATATTATTGTAGATACAGACTGTACGGGCTCCTGTCAGGTATATATTATTGTACATACAGACTGTACGGGCTCCTGTCAGGTATATATTATTGTAGATATAGACTACGGGCTCCTGTCAGGTGTATATTATTGTAGATACAGACTCTATGGGCTCCTGTCAGGTCTATAGTATGGTAGATACAGACTGTACGGTCTCCTGTCAGGTATATATTATTGTAGATACAGACTGTACGGGCTCCTGTCAGGTATATATTATTGTAGATACAGACTGTACGGGCTCCTGTCAGGTGTATATTATCGTAGATACAGACTGTACGGGCTCCTGTCAGGTATATATTATTGTAGATACAGACTGTACAGGCTCCTGTCAGGTATATATTATTGTAGATACAGACTGTACGGGCTCCTGTCAGGTATATATTATTGTAGATACAGACTGTATGGGCTCCTGTCAGTTATATATTAATGATGTCAGAATGTATGGGCCTCTGTCAGGTATATATTATTGTAGATACAGACTGTACGGGCTCCTGTCAGGTATATAGTATGGTAGATACAGACTGTACGGACTCCTGTCAGGTATATATTAGTGATGATATCAGAATGTACGGGCCCCTGTCAGGTGTATATTATTATTGATATCAGAATGTACGGGCCCCTGTCAGGTATATATTACTGATGATATCAGAATGTATGGGCCCCTATCAGGTATATATTACTGATGATATCAGAATGTACGGGCCCCTGTCAGGTATATATTAGTGATGATATCAGAATGTATGGGCCCCTGTCAGGTATATATTATTGATGATATCAGAATGTATGGGCTCCTGTCATGTATATATTATTATTGATATCAGAATGTATGGGCTCCTGTCAGGTATATATTAGTGATGATATCAGAATGTATGGGCCCCTGTCAGGTATATATTAGTGATGATATCAGAATGTATGGGCCCCTGTCAGGTATATATTATTGATGATATCAGAATGTACGGGCCCCTGTCAGGTGTATATTAGTGATGATATCAGAATGTATGGGCTCCTGTCAAGTATATATTATTATTGATATCAGAATGTATGGGCTCCTGTCAGGTATATATTACTGAAGATATCAGAATGTATGGGCCCCTGTCAGGTATATATTACTGATATCAGAATGTACGGGCCCGTCAGGTGTATATTACTGATGATATCAGAATGTATGGGCCCCTGTCAGGTATATATTACTGATATCAGAATGTACGGGCCCCTGTCAGGTGTATATTAGTGATAATATCAGAATGTATGGGCCCCTGTCAGGTATATATTACTGTATAGACTGTACGGGCTCCTGTCAGGTGTATATTAGTGATGATATCAGAATGTATGGGCCCCTGTCAGGTATATATTACTGATAATATCAGAATGTATGGGCCCGTCAGGTACATATTACTGATGATATCAGAATGTATGGGCCCCTGTCAGGTATATATGCTGCGATTGTTCTCGTATGCCGATTCGGCATGAAAAAATAATCACAGATGTGATCTGCCCCATAGATTAACACTGGTCCGAGTGCCATGCGATGTTTTCTCACATAGCGCTCGTCCGTATTCTACGCTAGTGTGACCCCGGCCTTAAACTTATGAAGAGACACAGACCACCTGCAGTTCAACCTTCATCAATATTTAAATTACAAGTTTTTCACCATACAAAAAATGCTATTTTTTACCTAGTTCCATAGGTTTCTTAAAGGGAACCTGTCACCAGGTTTTCCCCATATATAGTACCACCAGAACCTATATGCCCTTATACACACCCTTCTACAGTGCTGTACCGTACATACCGTATATACTCGAGTATAAGCCGAGATTTTCAGCCCACTTTTTTGGGCTGAAAGTGACCCTCTCGGCTTATACTCAAGTCATTGTCGGCGGGGGAGGGGGAGCGGCGGCTGTCACATACTCGCTGCCGACTCCCGGAGACCATCTGACAGTGAGAAGCTGCCAGGGACCGCGTCAGGAGCAGGTGAGTATGACGGGGGAGGTGAGCATTGCGCGATATTCATCTCTCCCCTTTCCACCGCTGCGGGCCGCTCTGTCCTCTGGCTGTGACTGTTTAGGTCAGAGGGCACGATGACGTAGTTAGTGTGCGCGCCGCCCTCTGCCTGAACAGTCAGTGCAGAGGATGGAAGACAGAGCAGCGCGCAGCAGTGGAAAGTGCCGGGGGCCTGAGCGAAGAGAGGCGAGTATGTGTTTTTTTTTATTTTATTCGCAGCAACAGCAAATGGGGCATAATGTGTGGAGCATCTCATGGGGCATAATGTGTGGAGCATCTCATGGAGTAAAATCTATGGAGCATCTTATGGGCCATCAACCTTTATGCAGCATTGTATGGGGCAAAAGTTTCTATGAAGCATCTTATGGGGCAATTATTAACATTTGTGCAGCATTATATGGGGCATATTTTAATATGGAGCATCTTATGGGGCCATCATAAACTTTATGGAGCATTTTATGGGGCTCCTCATTCAATATGGATATTCAAAAACTCTTAACCTACTGATGTCTCAATTAATTTTACTTTTATTGGTATCTATTTTTATTTTTGACATTTACCAGTAGCTGCTGCATTTTCCACCCTAAGGCTTATACTCGAGTCACTAAGTTTCCCCAGTTTTTTGTGGCAAAATTAGGTAGTGGGGGGGGTGGTCTATTTCTACTTGAGTATATACGGTATGTCCCTAAGCCAACGTGCATAATGTAAATAACTTCTTATACTCACCTACGGGGCGGTCCGGTGTTATGTTTGGCGCTGGTCTTCATCCGGCACAGTCCTTCCCGTGGATGATGTGTTCTACATCATCCACACAACCTCCCTCATCACGCTTCTGTGCAGGAACACTTCTCTGCCGAGCACAAAGCAAAGTACTGCAACGGGCAGAAAGAAGTGCGATGCACAGGAGCACGATGGAAGACACCGTGTGGATGACATAGGACGCGTCATTGACTCAAAGAAAGAAGGGCGGTGATAGAAGAGGAGAAGGCCCCGGATTAAGACTAGCAAAGCCCATTGTATGGGGCTAGGCAAGTCTTAAGGGCATACAGATAGTGGTTGTGCTTTATAAAATGCTGTATATAAGGGTATACAGGCAGTGGGCCTACTATATATACACAGCATTCTAGAATGCTGTATATAAAGGCATATAGATAGTGGTCGTACTTTATGTGGGGGGGACAGAAACAATGATTGAATACCCTGTAGTAAGTGAACGGCTACAGTGCAAGAAAATAAAGGGTACTTAGTTAACACTTTTTTGGGGGCCTGAGAAAGGAGTCAGAAAAGAGCATCGGGGCGGACGCGCTGCTGTGAATGTCAGTGTCTATATCTAGCACGGCATAATTTTCATAACCAGTAGAGGGAAAGCTGACAGCTGATGTTAATATTCTGGAAAGGAGCCAATAACCATAAAGGTTCCCAGGCTATTAATATCAGCTCACAGCTGTTTGCTTAGCCTTTACTGGCTATTTTACAGTGGGACACAAAATATTGACATGGGGTCCCCCTATAAAAGCTGTAGGCTGATATTAATAGTCTGTGAAGAGGCCATGGATATTGGCAGCCCCAGAGGCTAAAAACCATCAGCTCTCAGCCATCCCAGAAATGGCGCATCTTATAGATCTGCCAATTCTGGTACTTAGCCTCGCTCTTCCCACTTGCCTTGTAGCAGTGGGGCTCAGATTTGTGGGGTTGATGTCACCATTTTATTGTCAAGTAACATCAAGCCCAAAGGTTAGTAATGGAGAGGCATCTATCAGACACCTCTCCATTAGTAAGCTGGCCTACTGTCACCTTACAATACAAAGGTGACATTACCCCTTATTACCCCATATGCCACCGCTACAGTGCAGTGAGAACAGAGGCTGAGTGCCAGAATTGGCGCATCTTACAGATGCACCTTTTCTGGGGTGGCAATAAACATGGTCCCTCTCTAGGCTATAATATCTGTCACCAGTCACTGGCTTTCCCTCTGTGGCACAGAAAATTGTGTGGGAGCCCACGCCAGTTTTTTCAGTGAAAACATTTTTATTAAATACATACAGGTCCCAAATTTTACACACACATACTACTCACCGTATTAGTCACTGACCTACATAAATCTAACCGTTCTGCAATGGTTTACTGTATGTAAACCATGTCTCCTATCCTGCAATGATTTGACAGAAGTCGACAAAGTAACTATTTGTAAATATTGTAAGCTGTCAGTGTGATTTTACTGTACATTGCACCTGAATTGCAAGCCTTTCAAAGGACACCGTTGCGTATTTCTCGCAAGTCACACTGATGGCCCGTGTGGTATGAGTTTTTCTTGCATAAACAGACTTTCATTGGGGATTCTCGGCTGATATACGGTGCAAATCGCAGCATAGTGCAATTTCACTCGCACATATAATACGGCCGTGAAAAAAAAAAAAAAAAAAAAAACATTGGTCCGAGTGCTATGCAATTTTTTTTTTCTCGCATAGCACTCGTCCGTATTCCTCTCTAGTGTGACTCCGGCCTTAAAGGGAAAAATCATTCAAAATTTGAAAATTTCTATTTTTTAAAATTTCTGATATTTTTACAAAATAAAGCAAAGCATATTAACCCAAGTTTATCATTAGCCCAAGTTTACCATTATCATACAGTCTAATATGTCAGGAAAAAAAAAACCTCAAAATCAATGGAATATGTTGAAGCATTCCAGAGTTATTACTACATAAAGTGACACTGGTCAGATTTTAAAAAATTGGCCCCGTCACTGAGGGGTTAAATGCTTGTACAAGTGAACATTGTTTCAAAAGTGGTTTACCTGTCTAAGACTGGTTTCACACCAGCGTTCGGCAACCTTCTTCCTCCGTTAAGCCCCACCAACTGCTACACCTCTTCTTTCAGCTCCGCCTACGTCTGCATGCATCCCCTATCTTTAACATTGGGTACACAGGCACGTGTCGTTTTGACGATGCGCTGAACTGCGTCGAACGCAACATGTTGCATTTTGTTGCGGTCGGCGCAGCGTTAAAACAACGCATGCAGCGGCATCTGCTTGGCCTGCGTACCCAATGTTAAAGATAGGGTATGCAGGACGCATGCAGATGCAGGACGCATGCAGACGTAGGCGGAACTGAAGGAAGAGGTGCAGCATTGGGCGGGGCTTAACGGAGGAAGAAGGCTGCCATCCGCAGCCCTGCCGAATGCTGGTGTGAAACCAGCCCAAGGCTGTTATTATAGCACCTTACGTCTTACGCTAGGTTCAAATTGCGTTAGTGCAATCCGTTAAGCGCATAGCGCTAGCGGATTGCGCTAACGCAATGTTTATAGAGGGTCGGCGTTCACCCTCCCCGATAGCGCAGATCCCCGATCTGCGGTAGCGAGGAACAGGCCTCGGACGCTGCAAGCAGCGTCCGAGGTCCGTCACAAAAGAATGGCACATCGCTAGCGCGTGCCGAAAATGGCATGCGCTAGTGATGCGCTTCAGCTAAAAGTAACATTGCTGTCAATGGGTGCGCTAACGGACCCGTTGCACGGCGTTAATTTCGACATTTTCGCCGTGCAACGCATTCCGTTAGCGTTAACCCATTAACGCAATGTGAACCTAGCTTTACACAGATACATCATGGGCTTGTCCTGCCCTACGCATGAAATGAAAGACAAATACAATGTGGAGACTTAAGGTACCGTCACACTTAGCGACGCTGCAGCGATACCGACAACGATCCGGATCGCTGCAGCGTCGCTGTTTGGTCGCTGGAGAGCTGTCACACAGACCGCTCTCCAGCGACCAACGATGCCGGTAACCAGGGTAAACATCGGGTAACTAAGCGCAGGGCCGCGCTTAGTAACCCGATGTTTACCCTGGTTACCATCCTAAACGTAAAAAAAAAAAACTACACTAAAAAAAACACTACATACTTACCTAACGCTGTCTGTCCTCCAGCGCTGTGCTCTGCACTCCTCCTGTACTGTCTGTGTGAGCACAGCGGCCGGAAAGCAGAGCGGTGACGTCACCGCTCTGCTTTCCGGCTGACCGACGCTCACAGCCAGAGCAGGAGGAGTGCAGAGCACAGCGCTGGAGGACAGACGGCTGTAGGTAAGTATGTAGTGTTTGTTTTTTTTTTACTTTTAGGATGGTAACCAGGGTAAACATCGGGTTACTAAGCGCGGCCCTGCGCTTAGTAACCCGATGTTTACCCTGGTTACCAGTGAAGACATCGCTGAATCGGTGTCACACACGCCGATTCAGCGATGTCTGCGGGGAGTCCAGCGACGAAACAAAGTTCTGGACTTTCTTCCCCGACCAGCGACAGCACAGCAGGGCCCTGATCGCTGCTGCCTGTCACACTGGACGATATCGCTAGCGAGGACGCTGCAACGTCACGGATCGCTAGCGATATCGTCTAGTGTGACGGTACCTTTAATCAGAGCAATGTTTTATTTACATTCAGAACTGGTTTAAGAGGTAAACAATTACAGTTTCTCACAGAAATCTCAGACTTTTACTTATAGAAATACTGGATAAATATCATTTTAACATTAGATATAGAAATATTTCTAATTTTATAAAACTGCCTTTTTTTGCATAGAAAAACTTTATGCCTTTCCTTGTTTCACTTTATGCCTTTGCTTGTTTCATTTTATGCCTTTCTAAAGTATTGTAAAAATGTAATATGCTGTTGGTGCATGCGGGCAGGACTGTCGGTAGGGTATACGGCTCTGAAGCCCCCCCCGGGCCTGCCTCCGGTGTCCCGGGCCAGAGATCATAATAACGGCCTTGAATTGTGAAGGACACGGCAGCCGATCCTGAGAAACATCCAAGGTGGGAATGCCCCATCATGTCGAAGAGAGTCTGCTAGATCCAGGCCTAGCAGACCAGTGCTGGTGGGTTCATGGATGCCAGGAGGGAGCTGGCCTAAAGGAAGGTCTCGTCTTTTCCTGGCGGGTCAGAGAGTTGTCCCGTCGTTTGTTTTTTTTGGACAGAAAATTTCCAAAACAACCAAATTTGAACAGATCTCTTGGGAGGCAGACTTTAGTCCTCTGTTGCAGAAGCGAAGTACTCTTAAACTGATAGGCGCAGAGTAGGACGCACTAGAAAGTTGGCGTGCATGATTGTTCAGGGCGCTGGCGGTGTGGACCGGCCACCAGAGAAGGCCTAGACCAAAGCCTGGATATTTTAAGAGCAAGGTCACAGGAGCCTCTGGAAACGTGGAGGCTGCATGAATAGGAAGGTTTCCTCAGGAGACGTCCACATTGCTCAGGGGAAAACTAGGACATATTTGTCCTGTGTTTTTTTTTTTTTTTTTAAAGTAGCCCCCTTACTGCCTCGTAGGATATACCAGTCCTTAAGATCACAAATCCTTTTACGCAGAGCGATGATGAAGATGGGCATGGAATAACCTGGACGCAGAGAGGCGAGAGGGTAGGGCGATTCGTGGCATGAACGGTCCTCCGGGGAACCCCAAACACTCTTGATGTGTTAGGGCCTTGCCTCGTAGACCACAGATGATATGGTAGTGACAATTCTAGGTGGGAGATTAGAGTGACAATTCCACTGTCGCCCTCAAAAGCCATATCTGGGAAGAAAAAAAAAAATTAAAAAGAAAAATCGTTAATAAAAAAACCTCCCAAAACCTAAGGCCTAAACTGGGCTGGGCGGTCCAGACCCATGTCTTCCTCCTACTGACATTAAGTTAAAACGGATTAGCTTCGTGCTAGTTGGTGGTGTACCCTCCTCTACAGGAAATACCTAAATTTTTTTTTTTGCATAGCATAAGCAGCATACACCCATTTTTTTTTGTGTACCCCAACATTAGCTCCCCCACATCAACCAGAAGGCCACACAGCATAACCTCGCTCCCCCAGTCAGAAACCCCCACCTCACATTAACCAGCGGACCCCACAGGATAAACCCAAAGCCCACCAGACATTCCCTCCCACAAGCGTAAATCCCCATGACGCCCCCTGCCCCCAACCATAAATCCCATCAGACACCCCCCCCCAATCGGATGCCACCCCAGCTTAACCCCCCAGCATAAACCCCCATCGGACGTCCACCCCTCCTCCAAGCATTACTCCCATCGTACACCACGCCCACCCAATAATAAACCCCCACCCGATGGTCAAACCCCCACAGGACGTGGACCCCCCCCATCCAGCACACACCCCCATCCAGCACACACCCCCATCAGACGCGGACACCCCACCCAGCACAAACCCCCCATCGGATGTCCACCCCCGACCCAGCCTAAACTCTTATCGGACGTCCACTTCACCCAGCCTAAGCCCTCATCAGCCCCCCAAACCCAACCCATAAGCAGGTCGCCCCCCAATAAAGGGGATCCCTCCGTAAGCGGCAGGTCGCCTCCCCACGTCCCACCACAGGCAGGTCGCCTCCCCACGTCCCACCACAGGCAGGTCGCCTCCCCACGTCCCACCACAGGCAGGTCGCCTCCCCACGTCCCACCACAGGCAGGTCGCCTCCCCACGTCCCACCACAGGCAGGTCGCCTCCCCACGTCCCACCACAGGCAGGTCGCCTCCCCACGTCCCACCACAGGCAGGTCGCCTCCCCACGTCCCACCACGAGCAGGTCACCACCACATCCCACCACATGGGTCCCCCAATAGCCTGCAGCAGGTCTCCCCCCACATCCCACAAGCAGATAGCCCTCAAATCCCACAACAGGGGTCCCCCCCAATAGACAGGTCACACCCCCCCAAACCGAACCACAAGCATGTCACCCTCAAACCCCACCACAGGTCTCCCCCACTAAAAGGGGTCCACCCCGTAAGCAGGTCACCTCCAAACCCCACCACAGGGGTCCCCCCCAACAGCCAGCAGGTGCCCCCCAAAATCCAACTACAGGGGTCCCCCACAATAGTCAGCAGCAGCAGGTGCCCCCCAAAATCCCACCACAATAGCCAGCAGCAGCAGTAGGTGCCCCCCTCAACAGTCCACCACAGGGGGTCCCCCACAACAGCCAGCAGCAGTAGGTGCCCCCCCCCCAAATCTCACCACAGGGGTCCCCCCCACAACATCCCACCACAGGGGTACCCCACAATAGCCAGCAGCAGGTCCCCCCCAAAATCTCACCACAGGGGTCCCCCACAACAGCCAGCAGCAGGTCCCCCCAAAATCTCACCACAGGGGTCCCCCACAACAGCCAGCAGCAGCGGTGCCCCCCAAAAAGCCCACCACGGGGGTCCCCCACAACAGCCAGCAGCAGCGCCCCCCAAGAGCCCACCACGGGGATCCCCCACAACAGCAGCGGTGCCACCCCCCAAAAAGCCCACCACAGGGGTTCCCCACAGCAGCAGCTCTGCCCCCCAAAAGCCCACCACGGGGGTCCCCCACAGCAGCAGCGGTGCCCCCCCCAGAAAGCCCACCATGGGGGTCCCCACAACAGCCAGCAGCAGCGGTGCCCACCCAAAAAGCCCACCACATGGGTCCCCCACAACAGCCAGCAGCAGCGGTGCCCCCCAAAAGCCTACCACAGGGGTCCCCCACAACATCCAGCAGCAGTGGTGCCCCCCAAAAGCCCACCACGGGGGTTCCCCACAACAGCCAGCAGCAGCGCTGCCCCCCCAAAAAGCTCACCATGGGGGTCTCCCACAACAGCCAGCAGCAGCGGTGCCCCCCAAAAAGCCCACCACGGGGGTCCCCCACAACAGCCAGCAGCAGCGGTGCCCCCCCTAAAAGCCCACCACGGGGGTCCCCCACAACCGCAGCGGTCCCCCCCAAAAGCCCAACACAGGGGTCCCCCACAACAGCCAGCAGCAGCGGTGCCCCCCCCAAAAAGCCCACCACGGGGGTCCCCCACAACAGCCAGCAGCAGCGGTGCCCCCCCAAAAAAAGCCCACCACAGGGGTCCCCCACAACAAGAGCGGTGACCCCCCCCACAAAGCCCACCACGGGGGTCCCCCACAGCAGCAGCGGTGCCCCCCCCACAAAGCCCACCACGGGGGTCCCCCACAGCAGCAGCGGTGCCCCCCCACAAAGCCCACAACGGGGGTCCCCCACGGTGGTCCCCCACAGCAGCAGCGGTGCCCGCCCCCACAAAGCCCACAACGGGGGTCCCCCACAGCAGCAGCGGTGCCCCCCCCCACAAAGCCTACCACAGGGGTCCCCCACAGCAGCAGCGGTGCCCCCCCTACCACAGGGGTCCCCCACAGCAGCAGCAGTGCCCCCCCACAAAGCCCACCACAGGGGTCCCCCACAGCAGCAGCGGTGCCCCCCCACAAAGCCCACCACAGGGGTCCCCCACAGCAGCAGCGGTGCTCCCCCCACAAAGCCCACCACAGGGGTCCCCCACAGCAGCAGCGGTGCCCCCCCACACAAAGCCCACCACGGGGGTCCCCCACAGCAGCAGCGGTGCCCCCCCCACAAAGCCCACCACAGGGGTCCCCCACAGCAGCAGCGGTGCCCCCCACACAGACAAGCAGGTCGCCCACCACAGAGCCTCCCCCAATAGCGAGCAGCAAGTAGCATTTTTTCACCCTGAAACCACTAACCTCCATGTGCCATGCCGTCCACAAGATATAATCATGCTGCTTTGCTTTGCCGCCTTCATGATGTGACTGAAAACACGCCCCCTCCCGATAGGACACGCCCCCGGAAATGACGTCACACCTGGAAGGAGCCCATACACTCTAGCATTTACCCATCATGAAGGCGGCAAAGCAAGGCAGCATGATTCTAGCTTGTGGACGCCATGGCACATGGAGGTTAGTGGTTTCAGGGTGAAAAAATGCTATTTGGTGCTCGCAATTGGGGGGAGGCTCTGTGATGGGCGACCTGCTTGTCTGTGTGGGGGGCACCGCTGCTGCTGTGGGGGACCCCTGTGGTGGGCTTTGTGGGGGGGGCACCGCTGCTGCTGTGGGGGACCCCTGTGGTGGGCTTTGTTGGGGGGGGCACCGCTGCTGCTGTGGGGGGGCACCGCTGCTGCTGTGGGGGACCCCCGTGGTGGGCTTTGTGGGGGGGGGCATCGCTGCTGCTGTGGGGGACCCCCGTGGTGGGCTTTGTGGGGGGGGGGGGTGTCGGGATCACACTCAGTCGGAGCAGCCTTTGGAAGTGGTGAATCACCAGAAATAATACACAAGACACGTCTTGTATAGTGTATCACTGGGAAGTCTCTGAAGCACGCCTGCCTTCAATGGTGCTATCCCTTCTTTATATAGTTGTTTCAGCAGGTTTAGTGGTTATACAAGTTTTGCATGTTTAAACAAAGAGACAAAACAGGAAAGAAAGAAAAGAAAAAACAGTTTCGTGGGCGGCAGTTTCACAACAAACAGTACAAAGGCAATTCCACAGACAGGAAAAACAGGATTTCATACTATAGCTAAAATGTCCTTGAATGGACAGGTCAATATTTGTAATCTTTTTTGTTCTGCTCTTCACAATCCCCCCTTTGACATATTCCATTCAAAACCTTGTCGATCATTTTAGTCATTCTTTTTGTGATATTACAAAAAAAACTTTATATTCTCGCATCCATTACACAAAATTTATTTGTGCATACCGAGATACCCTTGAGTACAACCTTGAACAATACATATATAATTACAATAACCATAACTGTATGTATTAGGCTTTGCATAATCCCGGTAACCCACCCACCGATCCCTCTGAACCAATTAGCCGGGTTAAGAAAAGAAAAGGTATCTGACCACCAGCTATCCTTATTTTGGTCATTGTCTTTGTCATACTGATCCCTGAGTCGTTGTACGTCTTTTAATTTAAATCTCATACTCATAGTACTATTCGGGTCTATATAATGACAGCAGGTGGGTCTGATGATTTAACACTGTAAGATTGCCCTGCCACCAAGGAAATTCTACCCATCCCACAATTGGTATGGCGATTGTAGTATTCCATAGTCTAGTATTGCCAGGTTGGTTGTTGGCCAGGTTGTCTGAACAATTAGGCCAAGCGAATATTTCTTCAGCTGACACGGGAACTGCTAGAAAAGGTATACTTGTGGCTGATACTGGTGAATGGGTACAGATCCAACAATCTGCCAGGGGTTGCGTATTATTTAACAAGTCATGCACTAATTTTCTATGATGTTGTACGAATCTATTGTTCAAAGGGGCTAGAGAATTCAGTCTTTCCCATGCCTCCGTTGAGGTTAACATTATTAACATCAATATCATGAGTCTTATACTGCTTTTTTGCAATGGCTTGCATGTATCCATGATGCCTTTCCTTCAAGCTTGACTGCTGTTGGAGTTGTTAACAGGACTTGGAAAGGTCCGTCAAATCTCGGTTCCAGAGTCTTTCTGGTGTGTCTTTTCACGTAGACTTGATCACCAGGTTCCAACTTGTGGCCTCCTTCGAGATTTTCTGGATCTGGAAGGGAAGCAAAAACTTGCGAATGCACTTTAGTTAAACGTTTTTGTAATTCTTGTACATAAGCAGTTAAAGTCTCAGTATTCAACATCAGTTGTTGTGGAAAATAACAACCCAAATTTGCTGCTCTATCAAAAAGAATCTCATGTGGTGACAGCTTAGCCTTCCCCCTTGGGGTGTTTCGGATGGAATACAGGGCAAGTGGTAGACACTCGGTCCAAGGCTTTCCTGTTTCTGCCATGGCCTTCTGGATTTTTAATTTTATTGTCCCATTTAATCTTTCCACTTTACCTGAACTCTGTGGATGATATGGAGTGTGAAACTGGTTTTCTACTCCCAACATTTTCATAACATTCTGGAATATTTCCCCAGTAAAATGGGTACCTCTATCTGACTCGATCACCTCAGGCATGCCGTAACGGGGTATCAGTTCATGTGCTATTTTAATGGCAGTAGTTTTTGCTGAGGCTCTACGAACTGGATAAGCCTCTGGCCACCCTGAGAACATGTCCACACACACAAGCACATATTCGTATCCATTGTACCTAGGAAGTTGGATGTAGTCGATCTGGAGTCTTTGAAAGGGATACAGTGGTCTTACATGATGCTTGGTTGGGGTTTTAATGGCCTGACCTGGATTGTGTGCCAGGCATATAGCGCATGCAGCACACATGTTCCGAGCAAAATTACCAAAACCTGGAGCCAACCACCTTTCTTTTACCTTGAGCGTCATACCATTTGCCGACACATGCGTGGGTAGGTGGAGGTCACTTGCCACTGCGGGGTACCAGGCTCTGGGTAAACACAACAAAGTTCCTTTTTTCCATAATCCTTGCTGATCTTCTGCCCCTTTTTTCTGCCACTGCCCTCGTTCTTCGTCGTCTACCTGTTTCTGAGCTTCCTTCAATCTTTCCTCATCATCTTCAGAGCTATCTAGTGTGTGGGCATGATGTAAGGGTTTACGTGCTGCCTGTTTTGCTGCCTTATCGGCTTTATCGTTACCCCTGGCTTCCTCGGTGTCGAGTCTCACATGTGCAGCTACCTTTATCACCGCTATTTCTTTAGTTTCTTGTGCTGCCTCCAGAATCTGTCTAATGAGGGAGGCATGTTTAACAGGTTGGCCTGAAGCAGTCATATAACCTCTGGCTCTCCATATTACGCCAAAATCGAAAATAATGCCATGTGCATATCTAGAATCAGTGTATATGTTTGCTGTCTGATCTTTGGCTATTTTTAGAGCTTCAACTAATGCCGTAAGTTCTGCTTCTTGTGCAGACTGATTAGCAGGGAGAGGTTCTGCTTTCAGCACTTCATGCTGAGTTACTACCGCATAACCTGTATGAAATTGTCCATTCATATCTGCATATCTACTGCCATCTATGAAAAGTTCAAATGTAGCATTACAGAGTGGCTTGTCACTTACATTACATAAGCCCTGAGTCTCTTGTTCCATTAATTGTACACAATCATGCATTGACTTTGATGGGTCAAAGGAGTTGGAGAGTGCAGTTGCAGTTTCCTCAGGTATGGTACCCCCCTCAGACTCTAAAGGGAGCAAAGACGCGAGATTAAGAGTCTGAATCCTGGCAAAGGAAATGTTGGGCGGCAGTAGTAGGGAACATTGGAGACGGAGGTGTCTGGCCATTGAAATATGTTTAGGTTGGACCTGGTTAAGAATGCCATGTACATCATGAGTGGTCTGAACTAGAAGTGGGTGATCAAGAACAATCTCAGAAGCTTTATCTAATAACAGTGAAATTGCGGCTACTACTCTTACACAAGAAGGTGCGGCTCTAGCTACAGGGTCCAGATGAGCTGATATGTATGCCACAGGTCTCTGTTTGTTTCCATGTTTTTGTGTGAGCACCCCTGTAGCATGTGAGGATATCTCAGCTGCCATCAATTGAAAAGGTTTAGTGTAGTCTGGGAGTCCCAAAGCCGGAGCTGATACCAGTGCTGTTTTCAAAGAGGAAAATGACTGTTTAGCCTCTTCACTGAGTGAATATGGTGTGTTGGCAATACAGTCATATAAAGGCTGCATGAGTTGACTTGCATGTATGATCCACTGTCTACAGTGTGAAACAATATTGTGAAACAATACCTAGGAAAGCACGCAGCTGTTTGTGATTCCTGGGTTCAAGCATGTTACGTATGGCTTCCGTACGTTGAGGTGTGAGGTGTCTGATGCCCTGTGATATGCAGTGACCTAAAAACACGACTCTTTGTTGACAAGCCTGGAGTTTCTGTCTATTTACTTTACAGTCTTCTTGCGCTAGGAAAATTAAGAAATTAACAGTTGAGGTAACTGCCGTCTGCTCATCAGGGCAACAAATAAGTAACATACATAGTAACATAGTAACATAGTTAGTAAGGCCGAAAAAAGACATTTGTCCATCCAGTTCAGCCTATATTCCATCATAATAAATCCCCAGATCTACGTCCTTCTACAGTAGAATGTACATTCTACTGTAGAATGACTACTCCTGGTTCTGGGATGAAATTTTTTAGCACGGTCTGCATTGCTTCAGAGTACAAAGTTGGTGAGTGTACCATACCTTGTGGCAATCTTGTCCATGCTAATTGTTTACCCTTGAATGTAAAGGCAAACAAATGCCAACAGTTCTTATATAGTGGCACAGAAAAAAATGCGTTTGATAAGTCAATTACCGTAAAATATGCAGCAGTGCTGGGAATTTGAGACAGTAAGGTATGAGGATTCGGTACCACAGGGGTGACCGGTGCCAAAACCTTATTGATTTCCCGTAAGTCGTGCACCATGCGATATTTCACCATAGTTTCTTTGGAGGACACTTTCTTTTTAACAGGATATAAGGGTGTATTGGCGGGTGACCTGATTTCTACCAAAACACCTTGTAACACATAATCCTGAATTTGTTGAGAAATCGCCTGTTCTTGCTGGGCGCTGATGGGGTATTGCCTAAGCTGAGGTAATATGGTTCCCGGGGCAGTTTCTAACAGTATAGGAGCTACTGATAAAAATCCTACATCAGTGTCTCCTTTTGCCCATAGGCTGTCAGGAACCCGAGACAAGTCAATTTTTGCTTGTTGAGTGTAAATTTCGGGAAAATCCTCCATTGCCTGTATTCTAACATATGGTTCCAGAGTTTCTGCATCTTCAGGGATGGTCAGCATAACTGTGCCATCTTCTCTAAAATGGATGTTTGCATGCATTTTACTTAAGACATCAGTACCCAACAAGCAGGTAGGTGCACCTTTAGCAAATAAAAATTTGGATACAAAAGTTTTAGGGCCAAAGCTCACATTTAAATGTTTTGTAAAGGGCAACGCCTGAATTTTACCATCATACCCTTCTGCATATGTAACCTTTGAGGATATATTGTCAGGATATGGTAAAAAGTCCTGATTTAAAATGGAGGATGTTGCTCCCGTATCTATCAGAAAAGGTACATTTTTACCCTCAACTTCAACTTGTATTATTGGTCTTCTAGAAGGAAGAGAGACCTGCATAACTTTCAGTCATTCTGAGCTGTCTGTTTGATCAGGCACTGGGTTATTTATCCTATTTTTGGGTACAAAGGTTCCTGAATCTATATCTGCTTTTCTCTTCCTACATTCCCTTTGGAAATGTCCTGGCTTCTTACAGTAATGACAAGTAAACTTTTGATTAGCAGAGCCAGTATTAGCCTGTGCAATTCTTACTGGCTTAGAATTTTCTCTTAAGTCCATTTCTATCCCTACAGCTTTCTGTCTAGCCAGGTGTGGGTCTTCCAAGGTTCTCCAATCAGGGGTTGCGGCCTTAAGCTTTTCCTTCACTTTTGGAGACAATCCATCTATAAAGGTTTTTGTAACTAACCTCATCATTCCTGGAGCGGTTAGATCCATGCCTTCATCTCTGAAATTATTTTCTACACTTAGATAATATTCGTCTACTGATTGTCCAGATTTCTGAGCCACCACTCCCGTTGTTCCTCTCTGCCTCTGTCTCTCCCTCATGAAAACCATTAAGTGATCTACAAATTGTGTACCTGATTCTATCGTTTGTAAGGCACCATCTCCTGCTTGGGGCCTATGTACCTGTAGATTCGCTAATAGCTCCTGGAAGAGTCCAGGAGTCATTTTCATTCTACATAATTCTTCTCCATCTGCCCAAACTCCAGCGTGAGTCTGCATAATTTGCTGTATATATTGTGCAAATCTAACTGGACACTGGGTGGGATCTGGTGCGTTATGCAAGAGAGACATGCCTTCAGCGGGGGACCAAGGGAAATATTGTCGAGTTTGGTGATATCTAGTTCCCATTACTCCGTCAGCACCAGGTTCCCTAAAGGGTCTTGGTACTACCCTAACAGGGGCAAGTACAGCGCCATGTCTAGGTGTACCACAGGCTAGGCAATCATTTCTCCAGTCTGGATTTTGTTGTCCACAGTGCGGACATACCCATCCTCCTGGTCCGGCTAAACTTTGAGGTGGTGTTTGGAGAAAAGATGGGGCATGTGGGTTAAGGTATGGGGGTGGGGTATTTTTAGATTCTACATTTTGTTTTTCTCCACAGCCTGTGGGTCTAATACACCACTTTTTACTCTGTTGATTATATGTCCATCCCTCATTTTCTGCTACCCTAGAGACATCAATCAATGCTTGGATCTGATCTATCCATTTCTTGTCTCTGATTATGCCTTTTTTCCTTTCCTGAATTCCTTCCCATAGTTTTCTACTAAAAGCTTCTGCCCTAGTAACTCCAAACTTACTAAAAATCTTTTTCAGCCCCTTAGTGGCATCTTCACCACTTCTCTCCTTTATGATAGTATAGATATCTAATTCTTCTGGTTCCGACTTTGTTTGCTTATTCCCCATTTTCTTATCCTGAGCTTTCTTGCCCTAGGTGGCGTTTGGGTATGAGAATACCTCGTTACCTTCTTCCTAAGGAGCTAGGATGTCCTTTTCTTGCCCTAGGTGGCGTTTGGGTATGAGAATACCTCGTTACCTTCTTCCTAAGGAGCTAGGATGTTTAAACTGTGTTGATGTAAGAAAATCCTGATTCCTACACCTATAGCAAACAACACAAATGCAACCAGACAGAAAAAGAAAAAGAACATACAACGTATCTTGTCCCAGGCTAATTTATCTGTCCTGGGCTTATACTATCACATACAACGTATTCTTGTCCCAGGCTAATTTATCTGTCCTGGGCTCATACTATCATACACTTATCCGTCACCAGGTTTTTGTCAAAGACAGGATCAGAGATTGAACATAGGCGCGGAGGTCTCCCCGAAAGGACGCAACCACTTTGCCCAGTGGGACAGTCACTTCTTCTGTTTCAACCCCCTGGGCGGCTTATAGGGCTATTCCCAACTTCCACACACCTTCTATTCACATTCACTCTCATTCAATGCCGTACTCCGTGAGGTGATCAATTCCTAAATAGTTCAAGAACCCGAGCTATAGGTATCCTCCTCTACTAGAACTACCCGCTAAAAAACACGACACAGAAAATCTTACGGACAGTGCAGGGCAGATATAAGAGATCTAACAGTGTCTCTTACCTGGCCAGGTTTTTGTTCATCTGCCGTCCATTATCCCAGATTCTCTTTTCGTTCGTATTCTGCCGGTGTTCTTGAAGGAATACACAGACCTCGGGTCCCTGTTCAGGCGCCAGGAAATGTCGGGATCACACTCAGTCGGAGCAGCCTTTGGAAGTGGTGAATCACCAGAAATAATACACAAGACACGTCTTGTATAGTGTATCACTGGGAAGTCTCTGAAGCACGCCTGCCTTCAATGGTGCTATCCCTTCTTTATATAGTTGTTTCAGCAGGTTTAGTGGTTATACAAGTTTTGCATGTTTAAACAAAGAGACAAAACAGGAAAGAAAGAAAAGAAAAAACAGTTTCGTGGGCGGCAGTTTCACAACAAACAGTACAAAGGCAATTCCACAGACAGGAAAAACAGGATTTCATACTATAGCTAAAATGTCCTTGAATGGACAGGTCAATATTTGTAATCTTTTTTGTTCTGCTCTTCACAGGGGGGCACCGCTGCTGCTGTGGGGGACCCCTGTGGTGGGCTTTGTGGGGGGGGGGACCGATGCTGCCGGCCGGCTGTTGTGGGGGACCCCCGTGGTGGTGGTGGGGCACCGCTACTGCTGTGGGGGACCCCTGTGGTAGGCTTTGTGGGGGGGGCACCGCTGCTGCTGTGGGGGACCCCCGTTGTGGGCTTTGTGGGGGGGGCACCGCTGCTGCTGTGGGGGACCACCGTGGGGGACCCCCGTTGTGGGCTTTGTGGGGGGGGCACCGCTGCTGCTGTGGGGGACCCCCGTGGTGGGCTTTGTGGGGGGGGGCACCGCTGCTGCTGTGGGGGACCCCCATGGTGGGCTTTCTTTGGGGGGGGTCACCACTCTTGTTGTGGGGGACCCCTGTGGTGGGCTTTTTTGGGGGGGCACCGCTGCTGCTGGCTGTTGTGGGGGACCCCCGTGGTGGGCTTTTTGAGGGGAGCACCGCTGCTGCTGGCTGTTGTGGGGGACCCCCGTGGTGGGCTTTTTGGGGGGGGCACCGCTGCTGCTGGCTGTTGTGGGGGACCCCTGTGGTGGACTTTTGGGGGGGACCGCTGCTGTTGTGGGGGACCACCGTGGTGGGCTTTTAGGGGGGGGCACCGCTGCTGCTGGCTGTTGTGGGGGACCCCCGTGGTGGGCTTTTTGGGGGGCACCGCTGCTGCTGGCTGTTGTGGGAGACCCCCATGGTGAGCTTTTTGGGGGGGCACCGCTGCTGCTGTGTGGGACCCCCGTGGTGGGCTTTTGGGGGGCACCGCTGCTGCTGTGTGGGACCCCCGTGGTGGGCTTTTTGGGGGGTGGCACCACTGCTGTTGTGGAGGATCCCCGTGGTGGGCTCTGGGGGGGCACCGCTGCTGCTGGCTGTTGTGGGGGACCCCTGTGGTGGGCTTTGTGGGGGGGGGCACCGCTGCTGCTGTGGGGGACCCCCGTGGTGGGCTGTGGGGGACCCCCGTGGTGGGCTTTCTGGGGGGGCACCGCTGCTACTGGCTGTTGTGGGGGACCCCCGTGGTGGGCTTTTTGGGGGGGCACCGCTGCTACTGGCTGTTGTGGGGGACCCCTGTGGTGAGATTTTGGGGGGGACCTGCTGCTGGCTATTGTGGGGGACCCCTGTGGTGGGATGTTGTGGGGGGACCCCTGTGGTGAGATTTGGGGGGGGCACCTACTGCTGCTGGCTGTTGTGGTGGGACCCCTGTGGTGGGATTTTGGGGGGCACCTGCTGCTGACTCTTTTGGGGGGCACCTGCTGGCTGTTGGGGGGGACCCCTGTGGTGGGGTTTGGAGGTGACCTGCTTACGGGGTGGAGCCCTTTTAGTGGGGGAGACCTGTGGTGGGGTTTGAGGGTGACATGCTTGTGGTTCGGTCTGGGGGGGTGTGACCTGTCTATTGGGGGGGACCCCTGTTGTGGGATTTAAGGGCTATCTGCTTGTGGGATGTGGGGGGAGACCTGCTGCAGGCTATTGGGGGACCCCTGTGGTGGGATGTGGTGGGACGTGGGCAGGCGACCTGCCTGTGGTGGGACGTGGGGAGGCGACCTGCCTGTGGTGGGACGTGGGGAGGCGACCTGCCTGTGGTGGGACGTGGGGAGGCGACCTGCCTGTGGTGGGACGTGGGGAGGCGACCTGCCTGTGGTGGGACGTGGGGAGGCGACCTGCCTGTGGTGGGACGTGGGGAGGCGACCTGCCTGTGGTGGGACGTGGGGAGGCGACCTGCCTGTGGTGGGACGTGGGGAGGCGACCTGCCTGTGGTGGGACGTGGGGAGGCGACCTGCCTGTGGTGGGACGTGGGGAGGCGACCTGCCTGTGGTGGGTCGTGTTGAGGCGACCTGCCGCTTACGGAGGGATCCCCTTTATTGGGGGGCGACCTGCTTATGGGTTGGGTTTGGGGGGCTGATGAGGGCTTAGGCTGGGTGGAGTGGACGTCCGATAAGAGTTTAGGCTGGGTCGGGGGCGGACGTCCGATGGGGGGTTTGTGCTGGGTGGGGTGTCCGCGTCTGATGGGGGTGTGTGCTGTATGGGGGGGTCCACGTCCTGTGGGGGTTTGGCCGTCCGGTGGGGGTTTATTATTGGGTGGGCGTGGTGTACGATGGGAGTAATGCTTGGAGGAGGGGTGGACGTCCGATGGGGGTTTATGCTGGGGGGTTAAGCTGGGGTGGCATCCGATTTGGGGGGGGTGTCTGATGGGATTTATGGTTGGGGGCAGGGGGCGTCATATGGGGATTTACGCTTGTGGGAGGGAATGTCTGGTGGGCTTTGGGTTTATCCTGTGGGGTCCGCTGGTTAATGTGAGGTGGAGGTTTCTGACTGGGGGAGCGAGGTTATGCTGTGTGGCCTTCTGGTTGATGTGGGGGAGCTAATGCTTCATTGGGGTACACAAAAAAAAATGGGTGTATGCTGCTTATGCTATGCAAAAAAAAAATTTAGGTATTTCCTGTAGAGGAGGGTACACCACCAACTAGCACGAAGCTAATCCGTTTTAACTTAATGTCAGTAGGAGGAAGACATGGGTCTGGACCGCCCAGCCCAGTTTAGGCCTTAGGTTTTGGGAGGTTTTTTATTAACGATTTTTCTTTTTAATTTTTTTTTTTCTTCCCAGATATGGCTTTTGAGGGCGACAGTGGAATTGTCACTCTAATCTCCCACCTAGAATTGTCACTCACTACCATATCATCTGTGGTCTACGAGGCAAGGCCCTAACACATCAAGAGTGTTTGGGGTTCCCCGGAGGACCGTTCATGCCACGAATCGCCCTACCCTCTCGCCTCTCTGCGTTCAGGTTATTCCATGCCCATCTTCATCATCGCTCTGCGAAAAAGGATTTATGATCTTAAGGACTGGTATATCCTACGAGGCAGTAAGGGGGCTACTTTAAAAAAAAAAAAAAACACAGGACAAATATGTCCTAGTTTTCCCCTGAGCAATGTGGACGTCTCCTGAGGAAACCTTCCTATTCATGCAGCCTCCACGTTTTCCAGAGGCTCCTGTGACCTTGCTCTTAAAATATCCAGGCTTTGGTCTAGGCCTTCTCTGGTGGCCGGTCCACACCGCCAGCGCCCTGAACAATCATGCACGCCAACTTTCTAGTGCGTCCTACTCTGCGCCTATCAGTTTAAGGGCCCCTTTCCACTTGTGTGAGAAAAAAGCGGTCCGATTTACGGACCGAAAAAACTGATGTAACGTCTGCGAGTGTGATGCGAGTTTTTTATCGCAACATCCGTATGACATCCGTATTTGCTGTCCGATTTTTACGCACCCGTGTCCTTAGAAAAGCCGGCAATTCAGAGCAGAGTGCAGTAAAATCACACTGACAGGTTAGATTAGAGTAGATATATACACATAGAATAGGTATATATACATATACCGTGTTTCCCCGAAAGTAAGACCCCCCCGAAAGTAAGGCAGGGTGGGGGGTTTCGGGGGGTCCGCCAATGTAGGGCACCCCCCGATTGTAAGGCAGGGTAGCGGGAGGGGGGGGGCCGGGGAATGTAAGGCTGATTGGCCGATCAGCCTGTTCGTCACAGGCTCCCTAGTCCCTGCTGGCCATCAGCTCGAGCTGTGATTGGCAGTAAGCCGGCTCGCAGCTGATTGGCCGAATCAGCTGCGACGTCACCGCCTGCAGGCTCGCTCCGATTGGTCCAGCTTCCCCGGCATCCGAATCGTCAGCCCGGCACCGCAGAGGAGATCGAAACAGAAGGAAAGTAACGTTAAGTTCCGAAACTCTCTCTGTGTGTGCGTGTGTGTACGGTATGTGTATGGGTGCCGTATGGGGCTGTATGTGTCAGTGTGTGTACGGTACCGGTACGATATGTGTGTGGGTGCCGTGTGGGGCTGTACCGGTACCGTATGTGTCAGTGTGTGTGGTGGCAGAGTGGGGGGCAGAACCACTGTATGGGGAGGCTGCAGGAGGGAGGATGGGGTGGATGCCGGACTCTCAAACAATGGGGATGCTGCAGGGGGGAGGATGGGGTGGATGCCGGACTCTCAAACAATGGGGAGGCACCAGGGGATGCCGTACTGTACCATACAACAATGGGTAGGCTGCAGGGATACTGTATGGGGAGGGTTGCCGGACTGTACAACAATGGGGAGGCTGCAGGGGATGCCGTACTGTACCGTACAACAATGGGGAGGCTGCAGGGATACTGTATGGGAAGGGATGTCGGACTGTACAACAATGGGGAGGCTGCAGGGATTGCTTGCTTGTTGAACAGTCTACCGTAATGTAAAGTACCGTACTGTAAAACAGATACGGAACCAGAAACAATGCTGATACCGTATATTTTTACCCCCAGATGAGCTCTTCCGGTCCCGGTAAAAGAAAAAGCTACTCTGTGGAGTACAAAAAAGGGATAGTGGAGGAATCTCGGGGCAAGAATCTTGCGGAATTCTGCAAACAAAAAATGCTGGCTGAACGTTTGGTCCGCAAATGGCGAGCTGATTATGATCACCTCAGTGAACGAGCGGAGACCGGAAAGGCTAAAATGCGTAAGGTTGGATGTGGTCGGCAACCAATGTTTACTGAGCTGGAAGCCCTGGTCTCTGAGTGGGTTGCTGACAGGAGAGCGAAGACATTGGTGGTGACCAGGGCTCAGATTCAGGAATTTGCTCTTGCAAGTGCACCACAGTTTGAGATTTCCCCTGAGGAATTCAAGGCCTCACAGCACTGGGTGGATAACTTTCTTGAACGCAATGACCTGTCTCTGAGAAGATCCACCACACTCTTTAGGGTGGAGGATGCAGAAATAGTGAAACGTGCTTTTGCCTACAAAAAGTTTGTGGATGACACTGACTTCACAAAGTACAGTCTCTCCAACATGATTGCCATGGATGAAACCGCAGTGTTCATGGGTCAAGCTGCTCAAACCACCATTGACCAACGAGGTGCCTCCTCCGTGTACGTTCCCTCCACTGCATATGAAAGTGCACGTGTCACCTGCATTTTGGCAATTCGGCTGGATGGCACTAAAGTCCCACCGCTACTCATTGCAAAGGGCAAGAAGGACAAGATTGAGAGGGTGTCTGGCATTTATGTGCTGGAAACTGAGAAAGCCTGGGCCACACAAGCGGTTATAAGGAAGTGGCTTGATTTAATGCTGCCGCTTGTTATGCGAGGCACCCAAAGAGGGATGCTGATCTGGGATGCAGCCAGCACACACCGCGCCAAAGACATGAAGAACTTTCTTCATGAGCGACGAATCGACCAGATCATGATTCCGGCAGGGATGACGGCTTATCTCCAGACTCTGGATATCGCCATAAACAAGCCCTTCAAGGACAATCTCCGTGCCGAGATCAATGACTACATTGAGAACAGAATGGAGAGAAATGTGCGTGGGAACTTTGTGAAGCCCAGACTGCCAGAGATCGTGAATTGGGTCAAGAATTCATGGGCTAAGATCGCGGACATTTGCATTCAAAATGCCCTACGAGCTGGCTACCTGGACAAGACCTGCTCATTTCTGGACAGTGCCGTGGCTACACATGAGCGATATGGCCCAATGATTCTGCAGGAACTTGAGTCCCAAGCAATCCCAGAGGAACCTCAAAACTTGGATGTTTATGATGATGTTCCAGAAGAGGATGACATGGTTGTCCTTGAATAAATCTTGCTTTATGTTACGGTGTTACATACGGTATTGAGACTGTTCGTTACTGTTCATTGTTTTGCATGTTATACATGAAAATACCGTAATGATACGGAACTTTAGTACGTAACAAGATATTCTTGAGACATTTGTTTGATTATTTGTTTGACCATACTGTTCAGCCTGTTAATAAATGTTAATTTTATTGTTAAAAAAAATTGTCATTTTTTTTTCCCAATGTAAGGCCTCCCCCGAAAGTAAGGCAGGGTGGGACTTTTGGGGGTAAAATTAATGTAAGACAGGGCCTTACTTTCGGGGAAACACGGGTATATATATATATGTCAGGGAGACATATGTATGTATGTATGTATGTATTTCATACAGCACTAGATAGCTTTAAAGCTGGTAATTCAATTACCGGCTTTTGCTTTCTCCTTCACAAACCCGACATATGAGACCTGGTTTACATACAGTAAACCATCTCATATCACCATTTTTTTTTGCATATTCCGCACTACTAATGTTAGTAGTGTGTATATGCAAAATTTGGCCATTCTAGCTAGTAAAATAAGGGGTTAAATGATGGAAAAAATCGGCGTGGGCTCCCGCACAATTTTCTCCGCCAGAGTAGTAAAGCCAGTGACTGAGGGCAGATATTAATAGCCTGGAGAGGGTCCATGGTTATTGCCCCCCCCCCCCCCCCCCCCGGCTAAAAACACCTTTTTGTGAAGGAGAAAGCAAAAGCCGGTAATTGAATTACCAGCTTTAAAGCTATCTCACTCTGCATTAAATATATATATATATATCTATTCTATGTGTATATATCTACTCTAATCTAACCTGTCAGTGTGATTTTACTGTACTCTACGCTGAATTGCCGGCTTTTCTAAGGACACGGATGCGTAAAAATCGGACAGCATGGTGCGAGTGCTGTGCGTTTTTTTTCTCGCACCCATTGACTTGCATTGGCGAGTCTCGTCCGAGAATCGCAGCAATACGCAGCATGCTGCGATTTTTTTTCTCAGCCGACAGATTTTTTTCAGTCCGATTTCGGCTGAGAAAAAAATCGCAAATGGAATGTCACCTATTGATTAACATTGGTCCGAGTGCAATCCGATTTTTTTATCGGATTGCACTCGTCCGTTTTCCTCGCAAGTGGAAAGGGGCCCTAAGAGTACTTCGCTTCTGCAACAGAGGACTAAAGTCTGCCTCCCAAGAGATCTGTTCAAATTTGGTTGTTTTGGAAATGTTCTGTCCAAAAAAAACAAACGACGGGACAACTCTCTGACCCGCTAGGAAAAGACGAGACCTTCCTTTAGGCCAGCTCCCTCCTGGCATCCATGAACCCACCAGCACTGGTCTGCTAGGCCTGGATCTAGCAGACTCTCTTCGACATGATGGGGCGTTCCCACCTTGGATGTTTCTCAGGATCGGCTGCCGTGTCCTTCACAATTCAAGGCCGGTATTATGATCTCTGGTCCGGGACACCGAAACCTCAGACACCGGAGGCAGGCCTGAGGGGGAAGGGGGGGGCTTCAGAGCCGCATACCCTACCGACAGTCCTGCCCGCATGCACCAACAGCATATTACATTTTTACAATACTTTAGAAATGCATAAAATGAAACAAGCAAAGGCATAAAATGAAACAAGGAAAGGCATAAAGTTTTTCTATGCAAAAAACGGCAAGTTTTATAAAATTAGAAATATTTCTATATCTAATGTTAAAATGATATTTATCCAGTATTTCTATAAGTAAAAGTCTGAGATTTCTGTGAGAAATGGTAATTGTTTACCTCTTAAACCAGTTCTGAATGTAAATAAAACATTGCTCTGATTAAGGGTATGTGCACACGATGCAGAATTGGTGCAGAACTGCAGCAGATTTTTCTGCTGCAGAAACGCTGCAGAACTGCACTGTGATTTACAGTACAATGTAACTCAATGTGAAAAGAAAAAAGTTGTGCACATGGTGCAGAAAAATCTGCGCAGAAACGCTGCAGGTTTCAAAGAAGTGCACGTCTCTTCTTTTGTGCAGTTCTGCAGCGTTTCTGCGCAGATTTTTCTGCACCATGTGCACAACTTTTTTCTTTTCACATTGATTTACATTGTACTGCACAGAAACTGCACCAAATCTGCAGATGCAGATTTAGTGCAGAAAATTCTGCACCACATTTCCTACGTGTGCACATAGCCTTAGTCTCCACATTGTATTTGTCTTTCATTTCATGCGTAGGGCAGGACAAGCCCATGATGTATCTGTGTAAAGCTAGGTTCACATTGCGTTAATGGGTTAACGCTAACGGACTGCGTTGCACGGCGAAAATGTCAAAATTAACGCCGTGCAACGGGTCCGTTAGCGCACCCATTGACAGCAATGTTACTTTTAGCTGAAGCGCATCACTAGCGCATGCCATTTTCGGCACGCGCTAGCGATGTGCCGTTCTTTTGTGACGGACCTCAGACGCTGCTTGCTGCGTCCGAGGTGCGTCCGATGCCCGTTCCTCACTACCGCAGATCGGGGATCTGCGCTAGCGGGGAGGGTGAACGCCGACCCTCTAGAAACATTGCGTTAGCGCAATCCGCTAGCACTATGTGCTTAACGGATTGCACTAACGCAATGTGAACCTAGCGTAAGACTTAAGGTGCTATAATAACAGCCTTGGGCTGGTTTCACACCAGCATTCGGCAGGGCTGCGGATGGCAGCCTTCTTCCTCCGTTAAGCCCCGCCCAATGCCGCACCTCTTCCTTCAGTTCCGCCTACGTCTGCATGCGTCCTGCATCTGCATGCGTCCTGCATACCCTATCTTTAACATTGGGTACGCAGGCCAAGCGGATGCCTCTGCATGCGTTGTTTTAACGCTGCGCCGACCGCAACAAAATGCAACATGTTGCGTTCGACGCAGTTCAGCGCATCGTCAAAACGACACGTGCCTGTGTACCCAATGTTAAAGATAGGGGATGCATGCAGACGTAGGCGGAGCTGAAAGAAGAGGTGTAGCAGTGGGTGGGGCTTAACGGAGGAAGAAGGCTGCCGAACGCTGGTGTGAAACCAGTCTTAGACAGGTAAACCACTTTTGAAACAATGTTCACTTGTACAAGCATTTAACCCCTCAGTGACGGGGCCAATTTTTTAAAATCTGACCAGTGTCACTTTATGTAGTAATAACTCTGGAATGCTTCAACATATTCCATTGATTTTGAGTTTTTTTTTTTCCTGACATATTAGACTTTATGATAATGGTAAACTTGGGCTAATGATAAACTTGGGTTAATATGTTTTGCTTTATTTTGTAAAAATATCCGAAATTTTAAAAAATAGAAATTTTCAAATTTTGAATGATTTTCCCTTTAAGGCCGGAGTCACACTAGAGAGGAATACGGACAAGTGCTATGCGAGAAAAAAAAAATTGCATAGCACTCGGACCAATGTTAATCTGTTGGGCAGCTCCCATCACTTTTTTTTTTTTTCACGGCCGTATTATATGTGCGAGTGAAATTGTACTATGCTGCGATTTGCACCGTATATCAGCCGAGAATCCCCAATGAAAGTCTGTTTATGCAAGAAAAACTCATACCACACGGGCCATCAGTGTGACTTGCGAGAAATACGCAACGGTGTCCTTTGAAAGGCTTGCAATTCAGGTGCAGTGTACAGTAAAATCACACTGACAGCTTACAATATTTACAAATAGTTAATTTGTCGGCTTCTGTCAAATCATTGCAGGATAGGAGACATGGTTTACATACAGTAAACCATTGCAGAACGGTTAGATTTATATAGGTCAGTGACTAATACGGTTAGTAGTATGTGTGTGTGTGTAAAATTTGGGACCTATATGTATTTAATAAAAATGTTTTCACTGAAAAAACTGGCGTGGGCTCCCACACAATTTTCTGTGCCACAGAGGGAAAGTCAGTGACTGAGGACAGATATTATAGCCTAGAGAGGGACCATGGTTATTGCCACCCCAGAAAAGGTGCATCTGTAAGATGCGCCAATTCTGGCACTCAGCCTCTGTTCTCACTGCCCTGTAGCGGTGGCATATGGGGTAATAAGGGGTTAATGTCACCTTTGTATTGTAAGGTGACAGTAGGCCAGCTTACTAATGGAGAGGTGTCTGATAGATGCCTCTCCATTACTAACCTTTGGGCTTGATGTTACTTGACAATAAAATGGTGACATCAACCCCACAAATCTGAGCCCCACTGCTACAGGGCAAGTGGGAAGAGCGAGGCTAAGTACCAGAATTGGCAGATCTATAAGATGCGCCATTTATGGGATGGCTGAGAGCTGATGGTTTTTAGCCTCTGGGGCTGCCAATATCCATGGCCTCTTCACAGACTATTAATATCAGCCTACAGCTTTTATAGGGGGACCTCATGTCAATATTTTGTGTCCCACTGTAAAATAGCCAGTAAAGGCTAAGCAAACAGCTGTGAGCTGATATTAATAGCCTGGGAACCTGTATGGTTATTGGCTCCTATCCAGAATATTAACATCAGCTGTCAGCTTTCCCTCTGCTGGTTATGAAAATTATGCCGTGCTAGATATAGACACTGACATTCACAGCAGCGCGTCCGCCCCGATGCTCTTTTCTGACTCCTTTCTCAGGCCCCCAAAAAAGTGTTAACTAAGTACCCTTTATTTTCTTGCACTGTAGCCGTTCACTTACTACAGGGTATTCAATCATTGTTTCTGTCCCCCCCCCCCCCCCACATAAAGTACGACCACTATCTATATGCCTTTATATACAGCATTCTAGAATGCTGTGTATATATAGTAGGCCCACTGCCTGTATACCCTTATATACAGCATTTTATAAAGCACAACCACTATCTGTATGCCCTTAAGACTTGCCTAGCCCCATACAATGGGCTTTGCTAGTCATAATCCGGGGCCTTCTCCTCTTCTATCACCGTCCTTCTTTCTTTGAGTCGATGACGCGTCCTATGTCATCCACACGGTGTCTTCCATCGTGCTCCTGTGCATCGCACTTCTTTCTGCCCGTTGCAGTACTTTGCTTTGTGCTCGGCAGAGAAGTGTTCCTGCACAGAAGCGTGATGAGGGAGGTTGTGTGGATGATGTAGAACACATCATCCACGGGAAGGACTGTGCCGGATGAAGACCAGCGCCAAACATAACACCGGACCGCCCCGTAGGTGAGTATAAGAAGTTATTTACATTATGCACATTGGCTTAGGGACATACCGTATATACTCGAGTAGAAGCCGACCACCCCCCCGCCCCCCTAATTTTGCCACAAAAAACTGGGAAAACTTAATGCCTCGAGTATAAGCCTTAGGGTGGAAAATGCAGCAGCTACTGATAAATGTCAAAAATAAAAATAGATACCAATAAAAGTAAAATTAATTGAGACATCAGTAGGTTAAGTATATTTGAATATCCATATTGAATGAGGAGCCCCATATAATGCTCCATAAAGTTTATGATGGCCCCATAAGATGCTCCATATTAAAATATGCCCCATATAATGCTGCACAAATGTTAATAATGGCCCCATAAGATGCTTCATAGAAACTTGCCCCATACAATGCTGCATAAAGGTTGATGGCCCCATAAGATGCTCCATAGATTTTACTCCATAGATTATGCCCCATGAGATGCTCCACACATTATGCCCCATGAGATGCTCCACACATTATGCCCCATTTGCTGTTGCTGCGAATAAAATAAAAAAAAAACTACATACTCGCCTCTCTTCGCTCAGGCCCCCGGCACTTTCCACTGCTGAGCGCTGCTCTGTCTTCCATCCTCTGCACTGACTGTTCAGGCAGAGGGCGGCGCGCACACTAACTACGTCATCGTGCCCTCTGACCTAAACAGTCACAGCCAGAGGACAGAGCGGCCCACAGCGGTGGAAAGGGGAGAGGTGAATATCGCGCAATGCTCACCTCCCCCGTCATACTCACCTGCTCCCGATGCAGTCCCTGGCAGCTTCTCACTGTAAGATGGTCTCCGGGAGTCGGCAGCGTCTTCCTATGTTCAGCTGTCACGAACAGCTCATTAAAGTAATGAATATGCATCCATATTCATTAATGAGCGGTTCCACGTGACCGTTGAACAAAGGAAGAGCTGCCCGGAGACCATCGGACATGCAGGGACCGCGCCGGGAGCAGGTGAGTATGTGACAGCCGCCGCTCCCCCTCCCCCGCCGACAATGACTTGAGTATAAGCCGAGAGGGTCACTTTCAGCCCAAAAAAGTGGGCTGAAAATCTCGGCTTATACTCGAGTATATACGGTATGTACGGTACAGCACTGTAGAAGGGTGTGTATAAGGGCATATAGGTTCTGGTGGTACTATATATGGGGAAAACCTGGTGACAGGTTCCCTTTAAGAAACCTATGGAACTAGGTAAAAAATAGCATTTTTTGGATGGTGAAAAACTTGTAATTTAAATATTGATGAAGGCTGAGCTGCAGGTGGTCTGTGTCTCTTCATAAGTTTAAGGCCGGGGTCACACTAGCGTAGAATACGGACGAGCGCTATGTGAGAAAACATCGCATGGCACTTGGACCAGGGTTAATCTATGGGGCAGATCACATCTGTGATTATTTTTTCATGCCGAATCGGCATACGAGAACAATCGCAGCATATATACCTGACAGGGGCCCATACATTCTGATATCATCAATAATATATACCTGACAGGGGCCCATACATTCTGATATCATCAGTAATATATACCTGACAGGGGCCCATACATTCTGATATCATCACTAATATACACCTGACAGGAGCCCGTACAGTCTATATCTACAGTAATTTATACCTGACAGGGGCCCATACATTCTGATATTATCACTAATATACACCTGACAGGGGCCCGTACATTCTGATATCAGTAATATATACCTGACAGGGGCCCATACATTCTGATATCATCAGTAATATACACCTGACAGGGGCCCGTACATTCTGATATCAGTAATATATACCTGACAGTGGCCCATACATTCTGATATCATCAATAATATATACCTGACAGGGGCCCATACATTCTGATATCATCAGTAATATATACCTGACAGGGGTCCGTACATTCTGATATCATCAGTGATATATACCTGACAGGGGCCCGTACATTCTGATATCATCACTAATATATACCTGACAGGGGCCCGTACATTCTGATATCAATAATAATATATACCTGACGGGCCTATACATTCTGATATCATCACTAATATATACCTGACAGGAGTCCGTACAGTCTGTATCTACAATAATATATACCTGACAGGAGCCCGTACAGTCTATATCTACAATAATATATACCTGACAGGAGCCCGTACACTCTGTATCTACCATACTATATACCTGACAGGAGCCCATACAGTCTATATCTACAATAATATATACCTGACAGGAGTCCGTACAGTCTGTATGTACAATAATATATACCTGACAGGAGCCCGTACAGTCTATATCTACAATAATATATACCTGACAGGAGCCCGTACAGTCTATGTCTACAATAATATATACCTGACAGGAGTCCGTACAGTCTATATCTACAATAATATATACCTGACAGGAGCCCGTACAGTCTGTATCTACAATAATATACACCTGACAGGAGCCCGTACAGTCTGTATCTACAATAATATATACCTGACAGGAGCCCGTACAGTCTGTATCTGCAATAATATACACCTGACAGGAGCCCATACAATCTGTAGCTACAATAATATATACCTGACAGGAGCCCGTACAGTCTATATCTACAATAATATATACCGTATATACTCGAGTATAAGCCGACCCGAGTATAAGCCGACCCCCCTAATTTTGCCCAAAAAACTGGGAAAACTTATTGACTCGAGTATAAGCCTAGGGTGGAAATGCAGCATTTACCGGTGAATTTCAAAAATAAAAATAGAAAAATAGATCATTATTTCCCCATAGCTGTGCCATATAGTGCTCTGCACCGTTCATATTTCCCCATAGCTGTGCCATATAGTGCTCTGCACCGTTCATATTTCCCCATAGCTGTGCCCCATATAGTGCTCTGCACCGTTCATTGTGCCCCATATACAGTGCTCTGCACCGTTCATTCTGCCCCATAGCTGTGCCCATATACGGTGCTCTGCACCGTTCATTGTGCCCCATAGCTGTGCCCATATACGGTGCTCTGCACCGTTCATTGTGCCCCAGAGCTGTGGCCATATACGGTGCTCTGCACCGTTCATTGTGCCCCATAGCTGTGCCATATACGGTGCTCTGCACCGTTCATTGTGCCCCATAGCTGTGCCCATATACGGTGCTCTGCACCGTTCATTGTGCCCCATAGCTGTGCCCATATACGGTGCTCTGCACCGTTCATTGTGCCCCAGAGCTGTGCCCATATACGGTGCTCTGCACCGTTCATTGTGCCCCATAGCTGTGCCCATATACGGTGCTCTGCACCGTTCATTGTGCCCCATAGATGCTCCACATAAATCTCTGCTGCCGCTGCTGCTGCAATAAAAAAAAAAAAACACATACTCACCTCCCTTGATTGCAGCTCCCAGCGTCTCGTTCCGGCGCCTCCATCTTCCCGGCGTCTCTCCTCTGACTGATCAGGCAGAGGGCGCCGCGCACACTATATGCGTCATCGCGCCCTCTGACCTGAACAGTCAGAGCGCAGATGCCGGGAAGATGGAGGCGCCGGCCGGGAAGATGGAGCGACGCCCGGCGGCTAAAACGCGGACAGGTGAATATGCTATACTTACCTAGTCCTGGCGATCCTCGCGCTGTCCCTCTGCCTGGTCTTCGGTGCCGCAGCTTCTTTCTCTATCAGCGGTCACCGACACCGCTGATTAGAGGAATGAATAGGCGGCTCCGCCCCTATGGGAGGTGGAGCCGCCTATTCATTTTTTTAATGAGCGGTCCCACGTGACTGCTGAAGAGGGGAAGACACTGCAGCACAGAAGCCCGTGGGACGGCAGGGACAGCGCGAGGATCGCTGGGACTAGGTAAGTATGCCTCAGTGCCCTCACCCGCCGACCCTGCCACCCACCTTGACTCGAGTATAAGCCGAGAGGGGCACTTTCAGCCCAAAAATTTGGGCTGAAAATCTCGGCTTATACTCGAGTATATACGGTACCTGACAGGAGCCCGTACAGTCTGTATCTACAATAATATACACCTGACAGGAGCCCATACAGTCTGTATCTACAATAATATATACCTGACAGGAGCCCGTACAGTCTATATCTACAATAATATATACCTGACAGGAGCCCGTACAGTCTATATCTACCATACTATATACCTGACAGGAGCCCATACAGTCTAGTGTCTTCACCAGTGAGCTGACTAGACTGTATGGGCTGCAGTCAGGACCTGGCAGGAGCCCATATATTCTGCTGGTTTTAATAATTTATACCTTGAAGGAGCACATACATTCTAGTGTCATGTATGGGCTGCAGTCAGGGCCAGGCAGCAGCCCATAAAGTCTGCTATCTTCAAGAGTATATACCTGACTGCAGCCCATACACTCTAGCATCTTCAGTAGTGAGCCTGCTACACTGTATGGGCTGCAGTCAGGCACCTGGAAGGAGCCCATACAGTTTAGCATCTTCAGTACTGAGCCAGCTACAATGTATGGGTTGCAGTCAGGACCTGAAAGGAGCCCATACACTCTAGCATCTTCACAGTGAGCCGGCTAGACTGTATGGGCTGAAGTCAGGTGACCTGGAAAGAGCCCATACACTCTAGCATCTTCAGTACTGAGCCGGCTAGAGTGTATGGGCTGCTGTCAGGAAACCAGGAAGGAGCCCATACACTCTAGCATCTTCACCAGTGAGCCGGTTAGAGTGTATGGGCTGCAGTCAGGACCTGGAAGGAGCCCATACACTCTAGGCTCAACCCTACTGGGACATGGCGCCCTGTGAATTGCGCTGAGGGCGCGGGCGGAAGTCGGAAGAGAAGGCTCCATTTTAGGGCTACAGAGTACAAAGCTTAGAGTTCGGGGTCTCCGCCCCGCTAATACATAGCTGGCGCAGTCACCTGGGGGCGGCATCCGTCCCAGTGCTACTGGCCGGGGCATGCAGTGTACTCCTGCTGTGCACACGGCCACTGGTTCAGAGAAGGCACCGGCGCAGGTTATCTGAAGCTATAGCAGCGGATTTGCTCTGCGCCCACAACGCTAAATGCGAAGGGTATGTGCATGTGCACACGGTCAGTACTTGCTGCGGGTTGGGCGCTAGTGTTAAGCAGCCAGATGTTGCAGTATAGTAGATGGAATACCAAGAAGTCTCATCTCCACTATGCGTGCAGCGGCGCCTGCGGATCACCTGCGGAGTCGGACATGTGGCGAGGCTTTCCAGACCACAAGAGTATTTTCACCTGCACAATGTATTGGACACAGTGAATCCACACGGTTCAGCGATCACGCAATTCACCTGCGTTCAGGCAGCGCTTTGGACGTAGCGGACCTGCACTGCTACTAGCAGATGGTGGGCTCCCGGCCTAGTCACGCAGGTAAATCTGCATGTGTTCACTGAACCGTGTGACTTTACCTCATCCAAGAAATTCTACTGACATTTCTGTTGCGGAGACACCTGCCCGCACATCAGTCTCCGTGGGTGATCCAGAGGTGCACATACACGTATAGTGGACAGGGAGTTCTAGAAATCCTATCCACTATGCTGTAACATCTGGCTGCTGCATAAATACACTGTGTTAAACCCATAGCAACTAGATTTAGTATTAAAGGCAATGTCCCAGAACAAAGTATATTTTAATCAATAGATCTTGGAATAATAATAACTTCAAGTGGATGTGTTATGGTATGTTTCCACGGGCAGCGTTTTGGACGCACCACATGTCTGCTCTGTCCAAAGCGCTGCCGGCTTTTGAACGCCGGTGATTCCGCGTGTGTTCATTGAACCGTGCAGAATCACTGCATCCTATACATTGGACGGTGATCATTATCTTGCGGACATTGAGCGTCTCCACCAGATAGACATGATGCAGTCTTGAAAAACGCTGCATGTCCATTCACGAAGGGAAGCCAGAGGTGTCCCTGCCTAAATAGTGGAGATGGGATTTCATAAAATTTCCTCCACTATGCTGTAAAATCTGGATGCTGCGGATGTACGCAGAGTCCAACCTGCAGCGTTTACTGACCGTGGAAACATCCTCAAAGGGGGAACCTGTCAGCAGGATCGTGCACAGTAACCTACACACAGTGTCAGGTCGGCGCTGTTTAGGGTATGTGTCCACGTTCTGGATTGCATCAGGATTTGATGCAGGTCAAATCTGCACCTGAGGTCACTGGCAGGTCACCTGCGTTTTTCATGCGTTTTTTGACGCGTTTTTTTCATGCGGATTTGTGTGTGTTTTTGCAAGCTCAATAAAGATATACCAAAAAAAAAAAGGGGTGATGTCATTTTTTGTCCAACCTCTTCATTTGCATACTCCATTGAAGAATAATGTTTACACGCAGACTGATAGATAGATAGATACACAGATAATAGATACGATAGATCTATCTATAAATATATCTATCGATAGATATATCTGTAGATATCTAGATAAGCTAGAAGAGTTTGTATGTTCTCTCCGTGTTTGCGTGGGTTTCCTCCGGGTACTCCGGTTTCCTCCCACATTCAAAAGACATACTGATAGGGAATTTAGATTGTGAGCCCCATCGGGGACAGTGATGATAATGTGTGTAAATCGCTGCGGAATATGTTAGCGCTATATAAAAATAAAGATTATTATTAGATATATATAGATAATAGGTAGATGATAATACCAAGCCCGATGTTTAGTATATCTATGTATAAATTATCTATAAATATATCCATAGATAGATTATCCATCTATCTATATAATCATCTAAGGAGTACTTCCGTCTGTTTGTCTGTCTTTCTGTCTGTAACGGAAATTTCGAGTCGCTGATTGGTGCCTCCCTACTCCCCATCCCGGACCAACTTTTTTACTATTGATGCTGGCTATGCAGCATCAATAGTAAAAAGATATGGAAAAAGTAATAAAAAAAAAATAACAATAATCATGCTATTCTGACCTTCCGTCGCCTCCGCAGCTTTTCCGCTCCTCCCGATACTCTCGGCAGCTTCCGTTCCCAGAGATGCATTGCGAAATTACACAGATGACTTAGCGCTCTGGGAACGGAAGCTGCCAGCCGCATCGCGATGAGCGGGACAGCTTCGGTGGACGACGGAAGGTGAGTAACTTTTTATTTTCATTCTTTTTGTGGGCTGTGTTATTTACTACGTGGCTGCTATATAGTACGTGGCTGTGCTATCTACTGCGTTGGCTGTGTTATATACTATGTGGCTGTGCCATCTACTGCGTGGGCTGTGCTATCTACTGCGTGGGCAGTGTTATATACTAAATCACTGTGCTATATACTACGTGGCTGCCATATACTACGTGGGCTGTGTTATATACTGCATTGCTGTGCTATATACTACGTGGCTGCTATATACTACGTGGCAGCGCTATCTACTGTGTTGGCTGTGCTATATACTTCGTCGCTGTGTTTTATGCTATGTGGGCTGTGCTATATACTACATCGCTGTGCTATATACTACGTGGCTGCTATATACTACGTGGGCTGTGTTATACTACATTGCTGTGCTATATACTACGTGGCTGTGCTATATACTTTGTGGCTATGCTTTATACTACATGGCTGCACAATCTACTGTGTTGGCTGTGCTATATACTACATCGCTGTGCTATATACTACGTGGCTGCTATATACTACATCGCTGTGCTATATACTACGTGGCTGTGCTATATATTACGTGGCTGCTATATACTACATCGCTGTGCTATATACTACGTGGCTGTGCTATATATTACGTGGCTGCTAAATACTACATGGCTGTGCTATCTACTGTGTTGGCTGTGCTATATACTACGTGTCTGTTATATACTACATGGGCTGTGCTATATACTACATCGCTGTGCTATATACCACGTTGCTGTGCTATATACTACACGGCCGGCCGCGACCAATCAGCGATATTGGCACGGAATTTAACCCCCACTCACAGCGCGACATACATACATACAGTTAGGGCCAGAAATATTTGGACAGTGACACAAGTTTTGTTATTTTAGCTGTTTACAAAAACATGTTCAGAAATACAATTATATATATAATATGGGCTGAAAGTGCACACTCCCAGCTGCAATATGATAGTTTCCACATCCAAATCGGAGAAAGGGTTTAGGAATCATAGCTCTGTAATGCATAGCGTCCTCTTTTTCAAGGGACCAAAAGTAATTGGACAATGGACTCTAAGGGCTGCAATTAACTCTGAAGGCGTCTCCCTCGTTAACCTGTAATCAATGAAGTAGTTAAAAGGTCAGGGGTGGATTCCAGGTGTGTGGTTTTGCATTTGGAAGCTGTTGCTGTGAGCAGACAACATGCGGTCAAAGGAACTCTCAATTGAGGTGAAGCAGAACATCCTGAGGCTGAAAAAAAAGAAAAAATCCATCAGAGAGATAGCAGACATGCTTGGAGTAGCAAAATCAACAGTTGGGTACATTCTGAGAAAAAAGGAATTGACTGGTGAGCTTGGGAACTCAAAAAGGCCTGGGCGTCCACGGATGACAACAGTGGTGGATGATCGCCGCATACTTAATTTGGTGAAGAAGAACCCGTTCACAACATCAACTGAAGTCCAGAACACTCTCAGTGAAGTAGGAGTATCTGTCTCTAAGTCAACAGTAAAGAGAAGACTCCATGACAGTAAATACAAAGGGTTCACATCTAGATGCAAACCATTCATCAATACCAAAAATAGACAGGCCAGAGTTAAATTTGCAGAAAAACACCTCAAGAAGCCAGCTCAGTTCTGGAAAAGTATTCTATGGACAGATGAGACAAAGATCAACCTGTACCAGAATGATGGGAAGAAAAAAGTTTGGAGAAGAAAGGGAACGGCACATGATCCAAGGCACACCACATCCTCTGTAAAACATGGTGGAGGCAACGTGATGGCATGGGCATGCATGGCTTTCAATGGCACTGGGTCACTTGTGTTTATTGATGACATAAGAGCAGACAAGAGTAGCCGGATGAATTCTGAAGTGTACCGGGATATACTTTCAGCCCAGATTCAGCCAAATGCTGCAAAGTTGATTGGACGGCGCTTCATAGTACAGATGGACAATGACCCCAAGCATACAGCCAAAGCTACCCAGGAGTTCATGAGTGCCAAAAAGTGGAACATTCTGCAATGGCCAAGTCAATCTCCAGATCTAAACCCAATTGAGCATGCATTTCACTTGCTCAAATCCAGACTTAAGACGGAAAGACCCACAAACAAGCAAGACCTGAAGGCTGCGGCTGTAAAGGCCTGGCAAAGCATTTAGAAGGAGGAAACCCAGCGTTTGGTGATGTCCATGGGTTCCAGACTTAAGGCAGTGATTGCCTCCAAAGGATTTGCAACAAAATATTGAAAATAAAAATATTTTGTTTGGGTTATGTTTATTTGTCCAATTACTTTTGACCTCCTAAAATGTGGAGTGTTTGTAAAGAAATGTGTACAATTCCTACATTGTCTATCAGATATTTTTGTTCAACCCTTCAAATTAAACGTTACAATCTGCACTTGAATTCTGTTGTAGAGGTTTCATTTCAAATCCAATGTGGTGGCATGCAGAGCCCAAATCGCGAAAATTGTGTCACTGTCCAAATATTTCTGTCCCTAACTGTACATATTCTAGAATACCCGATGCATTAAAATCGGGCCACCATCTAGTAGATATGTAATAGCAAGGCCGATGTTTATGAATGAACGTTTAATTTAAAAAAAAAAATGGGAAAAAAACGGCGTGGGCTCCCGCGCAATTTTCTGCACCAGAGGGGGAAAGCAGACGGCCAGGGGCCAATATTTGTAGCCTCGGAAGGGGGTCATGCCCATGGCCCCTCTCTAGGCTATGAATATCCGCAGCTGTCTGCGTCGCCTTTACTGGATATAGAGGGACCCCCCCCCCAAAAAAAAAAAAAAAGACGTGGGGTCCCCCTATATTTTATAGCCAGAAAGGCTACGCACACAGCTGCGGGCTGATATTCATAGCCTAGACAGGGGCCATGGATATTGGCCCCCCCGGCTACAAATACCAGCCGCCCCAGAAATGGCGCATCTGTAAGATGCGCCAATTACGGCACTTAGCCCCTCTCTTCCCACTCCCGTGTAGTGGGATATGGGGTAATAAGAGGTCAGTGTCACCTTGCTATTGTAAGGTGACATTAACCCCTTCATGACCCAGCCTATTTTGACCTTAATGACCTGGCCATTTTTTGCAAATCTGACCAGTGTCCCTTTATGAGGTAATAATTCAGGAACACTTCAACGGATCCTAGCCGTTCTGAGATTGTTTTTTCGAGACATATTGGGCTTCATGTTAGTGGTAAATTTAGGTCAATAAATTCTGCGTTTATTTGTGATAAAAGCGGAAATTTGGCGAAAATTTTGAAAATTTCGCAGTTTTCACATTTTGAATTTTTATTCTGTTAAACCAGAGCGTTTTGTGACACAAAATAGCAGGGTGGATTTGATTTAAATCTAACTGATTTAAATCACGATTTAAATCACTAGTCAGTAAGGCTTGATTTAAATCAGTGATTTAAATCAAAGTTTCTACCTAAACTAGTTCTTGCTACTTTAACATGCAAGTAGATGAAGATTTTTAGAATCACTTTTTATATTACTTTTTTCTCCCCAGTTTAATGGGTTAATCATTCATATTTGGACACCACTGTTCTGTTGTACTTAGGAAGCAGAAAAATAATCCTGACCTTAATAACAATTTAAATAGATTTATTCAACTGAAACAATAACAACATTACAGCATAAGTTATTTGCTTAAACAAACATCCATGTTTGTTAACTAATTTGGCTAAACAAAATATATATATAAGAAACTTAGACTGTCAGCCCAGCCGACACATGAAAAACAAATACTACTGTCCCTGCTGTCCTCTGTAGCTCACTTGTCGTCATCTTCATCATCATCTTCTTCTTTGTTCCTATTCATAATCTGGAAAAGAAAAACAAGCTTTCCTGCTTTATTGGGTCCCAACCGATTTCTCAATTTAGAATGAATGAGTCCAAAGGAAGAGAATATTCTTTCAACGCCTGCAGAAGAAGCTACTGCTGTTAAAAGTGAAATCATTACTTGAACAGTCTCTAAATCCAAGCGCTTAAGTGACTTCCACCAGTTTACTGGTGTGACCTTCCTTAAAATATCTTCAGCAAACATATATTTCTTGAATGGTTCCCCCTTAGCTCTGAAGTTTATTATAGTTGGCATTAAAGATGGATGATTGCTGGATACCCATGTCATAGCTAACTCCTCTTCCTCAGCACTTAGGTTTTGACCCTGATATTGGATATTGACAATATTTGCCAAAAAGTGAGCTGGAGTCAGTGCTTGTCCCATTCGTTTGTTTACTGCTTGTAATTTAATTCTGTCCATGTGTAGTTCTGTTTTTAAGTGTTCACTCAGTTCCTTCCAAATTTCAACAGCATCCGCAATAAAACAGCTATTTTTCTGTATTTTGTTTAAAGCTTGAGAGATGGGTTTCAGGAAGCTCAGCATATGTTCAACATTTCTCTTAAGCCCAATGTTGAGGATTTTCGCCGTGACAGTGCCATCTGTTTTATCTCGATTTTCTTCACAAAGTGTCATCAGAATAGGCCAGTTTTTGATATACTGCTCAAAACACCTTAGCTTATGTGGGGGAGACCACGATGGAGGTGCGGGCGTGAATCAGTAAACACAAAAGCACGATACGTACAGGACTTACAGATTTGCCGATCCACAAACATTTTCTTGACAATAAACACTCTGTCAATCAATTACGCTTTAGGGTAATAGATAGTGTTCCGGTTCTGAGGAGAGGTGGGGATAGATTATCGTTGCTTAGGAAGAAAGAAATGAGATGGATTTACTCATTGGGGACTTTACAACCTGGAGGCCTTAATTTAGACTTTAATTTACAGGTCTGCATTCCTAGGTAATATTTTCTTTTACATGGTTTACTGTTCTCTCTCCCCTTGGTTATGGCATTATTCATCGGTATATTGTTTTTATAGTGTTTTTGTCGTTTTTTATTGTTTTTAGCGATTGATTATACAATGTCTTTTTCCGTCCTTAGGTAGTGTTACTCTATTGATCTATTTGATCAAAATGGATGCTTCCATGTTTTTTCTTGAGTCACACCTTATAGATGGTTAATTGTATCTATTTACATTTATTTAGGTTCCCTTGGCAACCCGTTGTGGCCGTGGCTGCGCAGATCCAATGGTTGTGGGCGCCTGTGTATTGGCATCTGGCTAGCCGACTCTGTGACGTCGCATCTGGGACGTCCTGACTGTGACGCAACGGCGTCCTCCTTGCATGGGGGCTGGAGGGGGGCGTGGCATCTCACTGTGCCGCTGGATCTGCTTGTATCGTGGTTTACGATGCGGCGGTTTCCGTCGGTGCTGAGTCTGCGCGTATCCACGGCTTCTCCTGTGCATGGGGGAGGGATGGTTGCGTCACCGTGGGGCGGACCCGGTTGTGTGATCACGTGAGGTGGGCGGGCTGTTGCCATGACACAGTTATACTTACCAGGTTGCTTCTGAGTCCTCTGCGGCCAGGTGGCTTGCCGCAGTGAGTCGCAGGATTGTGATGTAGTCATGGTATATGATATAAGTGTTTGCCTGATTGGTTATCTGGGACATGCTTGGAAGCATGATGGGGTTTGATAGGCTGGTTGAATTTTGGCGCCCACTGCAGAATTGATCCGGATTGTACAAGAAGATCGCTGCAAGGACTGTTTCATTGGAGCCTTGTAGCCGTGACTACGGGTATGCCTGAACCTTATTGGCTGGACGAAATATAAACAATGCAGCAATATCATGTTATATGCTTTTGAGTTTTGATTTTCTTTGTTTCTAAAGCTGCAGACATTGTATGTATCTATTTTAATGAATCATATAGGGTTTGATTGATGTTACTTTTTGTATTTATATATGTAATTAGTGGCTGGTTGGTGATTGGTGCCCTGTGTGGTATCCACACCATTTAAGCCGACACTTTGTACTGTGTTACATGCTTGAAAAAGACCAGGATACTGGTCGAAACGTTGCTTTTACATGGACCAATAAAGTTTCCTTTTTGATACCAAGACACCCGGCTGGAGCGCTGTTCATCTTCCTTTGGATTATTGTATATATCCAGGTGGGTTCCCTGGACAAGGAACGAGCGCCCGTTTGTGTGAGTGCTGTCAGCCCGACTTCTTTTTTCTACTACATGGACTGAACCTGGACTGATGTGCACCCCAACCATAAATATGGATGTGAATACTAATCTAGAGGTGGGTGGCCTAGATAATGCCATGATTTTCTCGTATACTACTGATGATGATGCCAGACGGATACTTTCTGGCTCTAATGCGGACATGTCATTCTTGAGTAAACCCACGGCAGATATGCTTAAAAAGAAGTGGGAGAATGACAGGAGGAGATACATTTCTCTGGAACTCCATGTGGTGACTCTGATGGAATATTTCAGAGCGAGGAGAATTCCACGTGGGCTACGGCCACATCTTAGACCCACCCTTTTACCAGATAATGAACAATTTTGCTCTAAATTCGAGTCAATTACTAACAAGTTTGCATTTGACATCATGCTATTGAACATTGAATTTTTAAAGAAGGAAATGGAGGTGCTGAAGAAAGGTACTTTGGAACTAGAGGAACAACTGAAATCGCAGCTGACAGCACAGGATTGGGGCTCCCTACAAAATAAAATCGAGGTGAATTTGGGGAAGTTCCAGGCAGACATTGAATCCACTAAACGGGTAAAGTGGTTCCGTGACGTGGAAGACTATAAGGCGGGCCGGGTTTTCTCATGGCATATGGGACCTAATCATCTCCCCTATAATGGTAGGGGTAAGCCCGGGGTGTCTAGAAAACGCAGGAGGCAACAGGTGAAGAAACATTCGAACTTTGGCTTCACCTCGGCGGAATCTGACTCCACAGAGGATTCTAATATGGAGGGCGCTAGGCGTTTGCCTTTTTTAGAGAGAGAAAATATGGACAAAGCAGATCCAGGAGGAGGGGCCGTAGAGGCGGCCGGAAACATAGAAAATCGGAGTATGCACAGAGAACAACGTCCAACGAGGAAGAACACGATGAAAACGAGGAACACGAAGGACAGTTAAATGACAATAGGAGCTTGGTGGTAAATATTTCTTCTGTCACGCTTTCTGAAATTGAACTCAAAGTATTGTCTAAAGGCCTGTCATTTTGCCCGTCTAGTAACCCTGATTGGTTTTCGTTAGAAGTTGATCTGCATGCCTTTTTTAGGAGGTTAAGACTATCTTTGTTTTTTGCTGGTAAATGTAATGAAATATCGTCTAGCACGAATATACCATCACGGGGATTTACTCTGCGGGAGTTGGGGTTATATACGAAAAGTGATTTTCAGCCACCCAATAGGGATCATTTTGTAGAATCTTATATTGTATTGGTTCAGAGGGATATTGACAGATTAAAAAAGACATTTAAACCTCCGGGCAATCGTAATATGACAGTGGCTGATAAGAAAGTTTTGAGGGCCTTGGCAGATAATACTTTGTTGACCATTAAACAGGCCGATAAAGGCGGGGCGGTTGTCGTTATGGACAGTGTAAAATACAAAGCAGAGATCTTGCGGCAACTGGGTGATCGATGTGTTTATGAGAAACTACCAAGTAATCCCACTACTCGTTTTCAGAAGGAATTACAACTTGTGGTCAGTGACTCCCTAGCCATGGGACTCATTGACCACAAGTTGTCAGAATTTTTGATCGTTGATGCACCAGTGATACCGGTGATATATATACTACCGAAAATTCATAAGGATCTGGAAAACCCCCCCGGAAGGCCTATTGTGTCGGGGAGGGGCTCTCTATTTAATAAGACAGCGATTTTCTTAGATAAAGTATTGCGTACCTATGCTATATCAGCTAGATCTTACATTCGTGACACGAATGATTTCCTTGACAAACTTGAAGGCATCACTGTATCTGAGACCACCTTGCTTGCATCGTTTGACGTATCTTTGTACACGTCGATCGAGCATGACAAGGGGCTCGACGCAGTTTCTTGTGCGCTATCGGGCTCTGACGTGGCCCCGGAGAGTGCACGACTTGTCCTCACACTGTTAGAGCTCATCCTCAGGAGGAATTATTTTCTCTTTGGGGATGAGTTCTTTTTACAGTTGAGGGGTACCGCCATGGGGTCCAATGTGGCCCCCACTTATGCAAACATCTACATGGCGGTATTCGAGGACAGATTCGTGTACTGTTCCAACCTCTGGCGCCACGTCAGAGCCTGGTGGCGTTACATTGATGATATTTTTTTGATTTGGGATGGAAATGAGACAGAACTTAATGAGTTCCATCAATATCTTAATGGAAGAAGATCTTAATGGGGAAGAAAGTAAAGGAACTGGATGCACAGGTAGTTTTTTCTTCTATCCTTCCAGTAGACGGGCATGGCACCAGGAGATGGAACAGGATCCTTGATGCAAACAACTGGCTAAGACGATGGTGCAGACAACAAGGATTTGGATTCCTGGACCACGGTGTGAATTACTGGTATGATGGACTCCTCGCCAGAGACGGACTACACCTCAACAAACCTGGGAAACACACATTCGCCAGAAGACTCGCTACACTCATCAGGAGGGCGTTAAACTAGAAGAAGAGGGGACGGGAAGAAAAACATTAGACTCGAACAAAGACGACCCAGGAAAACATACTCAGAAGGGAGGTAAGAACATTTCTAAAACAATCCACAGTGAGGAGATTGGAACAAAACAAAATCCTCTAAACTGCATGCTCGCAAACGCCAGAAGCCTGACAAACAAGATGGAAGAACTAGAAGCAGAAATATCTACAGGTAACTTTGACATAGTGGGAATAACCGAGACATGGTTTGATGAAAGCTATGACTGGGCAGTTAACTTACAGGGTTACAGTCTGTTTAGAAAGGATCGTAAAAATCGGAGAGGAGGAGGGGTTTGTCTCTATGTAAAGTCTTGTCTAAAGTCCACTTTAAGGGAGGATATTAGCGAAGGGAATGAGGATGTCGAGTCCATATGGGTTGAAATTCATGGAGGGAAAAATGGTAACAAAATTCTCATTGGGGTCTGTTACAAACCCCCAAATATAACAGAAAGCATGGAAAGTCTACTTCTAAAGCAGATAGATGAAGCTGCAACCCATAATGAGGTCCTGGTTATGGGGGACTTTAACTACCCGGATATTAACTGGGAAACAGAAACCTGTGAAACCCATAAAGGCAACAGGTTTCTGCTAATAACCAAGAAAAATTATCTTTCACAATTGGTGCAGAATCCAACCAGAGGAGCAGCACTTTTAGACCTAATACTATCTAATAGACCTGACAGAATAACAAATCTGCAGGTGGTTGGGCATTTAGGAAATAGCGACCACAATATTGTACAGTTTCACCTGTCTTTCACTAGGGGGACTTGTCAGGGAGTCACAAAAACACTGAACTTTAGGAAGGCAAAGTTTGACCAGCTTAGAGATGCCCTTAATCTGGTAGACTGGGACAATATCCTCAGAAATGAGAATACAGATAATAAATGGGAAATGTTTAAGAACATCCTAAATAGGCAGTGTAAGCGGTTTATACCTTGTGGGAATAAAAGGACTAGAAATAGGAAAAACCCAATGTGGCTAAACAAAGAAGTAAGACAGGCAATTAACAGTAAAAAGAAAGCATTTGCACTACTAAAGCAGGATGGCACCATTGAAGCTCTAAAAAACTATAGGGAGAAAAATACTTTATCTAAAAAACTAATTAAAGCTGCCAAAAAGGAAACAGAGAAGCACATTGCTAAGGAGAGTAAAACTAATCCCAAACTGTTCTTCAACTATATCAATAGTAAAAGAATAAAAACTGAAAATGTAGGCCCCTTAAAAAATAGTGAGGAAAGAATGGTTGTAGATGACGAGGAAAAAGCTAACATATTAAACACCTTCTTCTCCACGGTATTCACGGTGGAAAATGAAATGCTAGGTGAAATCCCAAGAAACAATGAAAACCCTATATTAAGGGTCACCAATCTAACCCAAGAAGAGGTGCGAAACCGGCTAAATAAGATTAAAATAGATAAATCTCCGGGTCCGGATGGCATACACCCACGAGTACTAAGAGAACTAAGTAATGTAATAGATAAACCATTATTTCTTATTTTTAGGGACTCTATAGCGACAGGGTCTGTTCCGCAGGACTGGCGCATAGCAAATGTGGTGCCAATATTCAAAAAGGGCTCTAAAAGTGAACCTGGAAATTATAGGCCAGTAAGTCTAACCTCTATTGTTGGTAAAATATTTGAAGGGTTTCTGAGGGATGTTATTCTGGATTATCTCAATGAGAATAACTGTTTAACTCCATATCAGCATGGGTTTATGAGAAATCGCTCCTGTCAAACCAATCTAATCAGTTTTTATGAAGAGGTAAGCTATAGGCTGGACCACGGTGAGTCATTGGACGTGGTATATCTCGATTTTTCCAAAGCGTTTGATACCGTGCCGCACAAGAGGTTGGTACACAAAATGAGAATGCTTGGTCTGGGGGAAAATGTGTGTAAATGGGTTAGTAACTGGCTTAGTGATAGAAAGCAGAGGGTGGTTATAAATGGTATAGTCTCTAACTGGGTCGCTGTGACCAGTGGGGTACCGCAGGGGTCAGTATTGGGACCTGTTCTCTTCAACATATTCATTAATGATCTGGTAGAAGGTTTACACAGTAAAATATCGATATTTGCAGATGATACAAAACTATGTAAAGCAGTTAATACAAGAGAAGATAGTATTCTGCTACAGATGGATCTGGATAAGTTGGAAACTTGGGCTGAAAGGTGGCAGATGAGGTTTAACAATGATAAATGTAAGGTTATACACATGGGAAGAGGGAATCAATATCACCATTACACACTGAACGGGAAACCACTGGGTAAATCTGACAGGGAGAAGGACTTGGGGATCCTAGTTAATGATAAACTTACCTGGAGCAGCCAGTGCCAGGCAGCAGCTGCCAAGGCAAACAGGATCATGGGGTGCATTAAAAGAGGTCTGGATACACATGATGAGAGCATTATACTGCCTCTGTACAAATCCCTAGTTAGACCGCACATGGAGTACTGTGTCCAGTTTTGGGCACCGGTGCTCAGGAAGGATATAATGGAACTAGAGAGAGTACAAAAGAGGGCAACAAAATTAATAAAGGGGATGGGAGAACTACAATACCCAGATAGATTAGCGAAATTAGGATTATTTAGTCTAGAAAAAAGACGACTGAGGGGCGATCTAATAACCATGTATAAGTATATAAGGGGACAATACAAATATCTTGCTGAGGATCTGTTTATACCAAGGAAGGTGACGGGCACAAGGGGGCATTCTTTGCGTCTGGAGGAGAGAAGGTTTTTCCACCAACTTAGAAGAGGATTCTTTACTGTTAGGGCAGTGAGAATCTGGAATTGCTTGTCTGAGGAGGTGGTGATGGCGAACTCAGTCGAGGGGTTCAAGAGAGGCCTGGATGTCTTCCTGGAGCAGAACAATATTGTATCATACAATTATTAGGTTCTGTAGAAGGACGTAGATCTGGGGATTTATTATGATGGAATATAGGCTGAACTGGATGGACAAATGTCTTTTTTCGGCCTTACTAACTATGTTACTATGTTACTATGTTACTATGAGTATACGTGGAATTACAGTTTACTTTGACTTTTTCTACTTCTCAGCTCCAGTTTTTGGATACCCTTGTTTATAAAGAAGGAGATAAACTGAAGACAGACATTTTTGTGAAGGAGACCGATAGAAATGGCCTGTTGCTATTTGATAGCAACCATCCTCGGAGAATGGTTAACTCCTTACCATGGAGCCAACTCCTGAGGGTGCGGAGAATAGTGTCGGATGACACTCTGGATGATCGGAGGCTTGATAAAATGTGTCTTAAGTTCTCCAACAGGGGTTATCCCAAGAAGGAGCTTTGCAGATTTAGTCATAAGGCTCGGAATGTACCACGTGAGTCCACTCGTAAATCAGGCTCTTTGAAACAGCCTGGGGAACGTATCCCTTTTGTATCTACATACACTTCAGCTGGTGGTCAAATTGACAGGATTTTGAAAAAACATTGGATGGGTTTGCAACGCGGTTTACCATCTATACCGGCGTTTAAAAACTATCCAATGATGCCATATAGAAGGGGTCGCAATCTGGGTGATAGCTTCGTGAGATCAGATATTGGATCATCTAAGAGTTCCCTAGTCCAATCAACTCTAAGCACACCCAGACTTGGAAATTTTCCATGTCTGGGGTGTGCGAGCTGTAACAACATACTTAAAGGGGAATTTTTCTACCACCCTCATACGGGGAAGAAGATTTATCTGAAGGAACGTTACACTTGTTCTTCGAGCTTTGTTGTTTACATGATTACGTGCCCGTGCGGGTTAGCTTATGTGGGGGAGACCACGATGGAGGTGCGGGCGCGAATCAGTAAACACAAAAGCACGATACGTACAGGACTTACAGATTTGCCGATCCCCAAACATTTTCTTGACAATAAACACTGTCAATCAATTACGCTTTAGGGTAATAGATAGTGTTCCGGTTCTGAGGAGAGGTGGGGATAGATTATCGTTGCTTAGGAAGAAAGAAATGAGATGGATTTACTCATTGGGGACTTTACAACCTGGAGGCCTTAATTTAGACTTTAATTTACAGGTCTGCATTCCTAGGTAATATTTTCTTTTACATGGTTTACTGTTCTCTCTCCCCTTGGTTATGGCATTATTCATCGGTATATTGTTTTTATAGTGTTTTTGTCGTTTTTTATTGTTTTTAGCGATTGATTATACAATGTCTTTTTCCGTCCTTAGGTAGTGTTACTCTATTGATCTATTTGATCAAAATGGATGCTTCCATATTTTTTCTTGAGTCACACCTTATAGATGGTTAATTGTATCTATTTACATTTATTTAGGTTCCCTTGGCAACCCGTTGTGGCCGTGGCTGCGCAGATCCAATGGTTGTGGGCGCCTGTGTATTGGCATCTGGCTAGCCGACTCTGTGACGTCGCATCTGGGACGTCCTGACTGTGACGCGCCGGCGTCCTCCTTGCATGGGGGCTGGAGGGGGGCGTGGCATCTCACTGTGCCGCTGGATCTGCTTGTATCGTGGTTTACGATGCGGCGGTTTCCGTCGGTGCTGAGTCTGCGCGTATCCACGGCTTCTCCTGTGCATGGGGGAGGGATGGTTGCGTCACTGTGGGGCGGACCCAGTTGTGTGATCACGTGAGGTGGGCGGGCTGTTGCCATGACGCACAGTTATACTTACCAGGTTGCTTCTGAGTCCTCTGCGGCCAGGTGGCTTGCCGCAGTGAGTCGCAGGATTGTGATGTAGTCATGGTATATGGTATAAGTGTTTGCCTGATTGGTTATCTGGGACATGCTTGGAAGCATGATGGGGTTTGACAGGCTGGTTGAATTTTGGCGCCCACTGCAGAATTGATCCGGCTTGGACAAGAAGATCGCTGCAAGGACTGTTTCATTGGAGCCTTGTAGCCGTGACTACGGGTATGCCTGAATCTTATTGGCTGGACGAAATATAAACAATGCAGCAATATCATGTTATATGCTTTTGAGTTTTGATTTTCTTTGTTTCTAAAGCTGCAGACATTGTATGTATCTATTTTAATGAATCATATAGGGTTTGATTGATGTTACTTTTTGTATTTATATATGTAATTAGTGGCTGGTTGGTGATTGGTGCCCTGTGTGGTATCCACACCATTTAAGCCGACACTTTGTACTGTGTTACATGCTTGAAAAAGACCAGGATACTGGTCGAAACGTTGCTTTTACATGGACCAATAAAGTTTCCTTTTTGATACCAAGACACCCGGCTGGAGCGCTGTTCATCTTCCTTTGGAATACTGCTCAAAACAGTCCACCACAGAGTTCCATCTAACATCTTGTGGGAGCGTTAGCTTAGTTCCACCCATCCTTTTCAGAGCTGCTGCAGCAAAATGATTATTACGGAAGTATTTAGCAATTTCAACAACATTAGCCTTTATTTCTGGAACACTTAGTCTTTGGCTAAGAGGTGCAGCAAATGAGCACTGCAACCATATTTTATTAGCAGCTTTGTATTCCCTCCCTGCTCTTCTAAATCTCTTCTCATCTTGGATACGTTTGCAGCATTGTCAGTGACCAAACTGCGTAGTAGACATTTGAATTTTTGTTCACATGTCGTTATAGCTTTTACTGCCACTTCTTGTAAGTATTCTGCTGTGTGTGCATTTCCTGACGTATCAGTTGTTTGTGCAAGGAAGACTTTACCTTCTTCTGTTGTTATACAAGCACATACAATAGGATCATTGTGGACATTACTCCACCCATCAATACTTAGGTTAACAATTTTACCCTCCAGAGCTGTTGCACATTGCTCCATTTCTCTGTCATACACTTGATCTAGCAGTTTCCCTGCAACATCAGCTCTGCTGGGTGGACTGAATCCTGGTCTCAGTGACTGAACCATATTAATGAAATGTGGGTTCTCAGTCAGAAGGAAAAAAGAGTTCGTTGCATAAATAAACTGGGCAATTTTTTCATCAATCAACTCTTTTTCTAATCTGCTAGTTCTTATCACAAACCTATCTATGGTGGTTCCAGGAGGTAAAGGTTTTTTCTTCCTTTAGGGTGATGGTGATATGTGGCTGTGGGTGTCTGATGATGATGCTGCTGCTAATGAAGCACTATCCTGGATGGATAACTCTGAAACTGTAGAACAGGATGATGGTGATCTTGGAGGTGGATAGTTTCCAGAATCCATGAATTCCCCTAAACAAAAAAAGTCAATGCTGTTATTTTATTGTTTATACAATTTCTGCTTATTGTACACAACACATCACTGCCCCTGCCCCAAAAGGAATATTTGTTTTTCTTCATAACTGTACCAAATGACAGTAACATGCAGTAATAATAAGAAATATAATTTTTCTCACACATGACAGTTCAGTCTTTAGAAATAGGATTCAATAAAAATGTTTACCAACCTGAAGATCCTGTCTGTCCAGAAGTGTTTCTTTGGTCATCTTCATCACCGCACTTCTCATGATGTTGCCTCATTCGCGCCACCAGGCCTTGCATCTCTTTGTTGCATCGTTTGCATTTTGCACGCATGCCTGCCTTACCGATAGGCGAAGGAGCTTCATTAAAATATTCCCAAACTGGGTCTCTTTTACGGCCTGCTGCCATTATAAGGAAAGAATGTAATAAACCTCAGATCGTACACACAAACAGATCCAGACTTGTCTGTCTGTGGCTATGCTGCAGTATTGTGCTCAAAGTTTCACTTTCATTTTCTTGCCTGCTTGCCCTTCCTCCTCCTCACACTTAGATTCACATTCTTCTTGTGTTGTGCAGATCTATTCCACTCCAAACAATCAGAAACATATTGTCTAACTTCTTGGACTTGGCACTGAAGGGGTTGATTCTGTATTCATAGGTTTGTAGAACAATAGGATTAAGATCTTTTTCTCAACTCTGTTCATGTTGTAACATTTTTGCCGTGAAGAAGAGGCTGGGACCTCTGCGGAGTCAAATTCAGTTTTGAGAACTGCGTAAGTAAAGCGAGCGTCTGTGATAATATAGGAGAGAAACTGCCCACTAATCCTACAGAAACCTCTGGAAGAGCATGGCATTGTGAATGTTACACATATACAGCCTTTATTCTACTGAGTTAAACAACTCAGCTTTATCTCATGATGGAAGAACCTTTGGATGGTTAAATATTTTCCTCAAAAAGCAGTTTATTGAAAAAAAAATCCGATTTAAATAAAAAAAATCCGATTTTTTTTTTTTTATTTTTAAAAAAAAAACATGGATTTTTATTCACCCTGCAAAATAGTTAATATATAACATTTCCCACATGTCTACTTTACATCAGCACAATTTTGGAAACAAAATTTTTTTTTTGCTAGGAAGTTATAAGGGTTAAAATTTCACCAGCGATTTCTCATTTTTACAACGAAATTTACAAAACCATTTTTTTAGGGACCACCTCACATTTGAAGTCAGTTTGAGGGGTCTATATGGCTGAAAATACCCAAAAGTGACACCATTCTAAAAACTGCACCCCTCAAGGTGCACAAAACCACATTCAAGAAGTTTATTAACCCTTCAGGTGCTTCACAGCAGCAGAAGCAACATGGAAGGAAAAAATGAACATTTAACTTTTTAGTCACAAAAATGATCTTTTAGCAACAATTTTTTTTATTTTCCCAATGGTACAAGGAGAAACTGAACCACGAATGTTGTTGTCCAATTTGTCCTGAGTAGGATGATACCTCATGTGGGGGGTACCACTGTTTGGGCGCACGGCCAGGCTTGGAAGGGAAGGAGCGCCATTTGACTTTTTGAATGAAAAATTGGCTCCACTCTTTAGCGGACACCATGTCATGTTTGGAGAACCCCCGTGTGCCTAAAAATTGGAGCTCCCCCACAAGTGACCCCATTTTGGAAACTAGACGCCCCAAGGAACTTATCTAGATGCATAGTGAGCACTTTAAACCCCAGGTGCTTCACAAATTGATCCGTAAAAATGAAAAAGTACTTTTTTTTCACAAAAAAATTCTTTTAGCCTCAATTTTTTCATTTTCACATGGGCAACAGGATAAAATGGATCCTAAAATTTGTTGGGCAATTTCTCCTGAGTACACCGATTCCTCACATGTGGGGGTAAACCACAGTTTGGGCACATGGTAAGGCTCGGAAGGGAAGGAGCGCCATTTGACTTTTTGAATGAAAAATTATCTCCATCGTTAGCGGACACCATGTCACGTTTGGAGAGCCCCTGTGTGCCTAAACATTGGAGCTCTGTTATGGACCTGGTGGTTAGGAGCACCCGGCACGACCTGATAGTTAAACTCACACAGGACAAGCTCTGGGATGTGGGAGCTCTGCTGACCGCAAGCCCTAATCCTATCACAACAACTAGAAATAGCCGTGGAGCGTTCCTGACTCTCCCTAGACGCCTCTTCACAGCCTAAGAGTTAGCTAGCCCTAGAGATAGAAAATAAAGCCTACCTAGCCTCAGAGAAATTCCCCAAAGGAAAAGGCAGCCCCCCACATATATTGACTGTGAGTAAAGATGAAGTCACAAACGCAGAAATGAAACAGGTTTCAGCAAAGGGAGGCCAGACTTACTAAACAGACAGAGGATAGGAAAGGTATCTTTGCGGTCAGCACAAAAACTACAAAAGACCACGCAGAGTGTGCAAAAAGACCTCCGCACCGACTCACGGTGCGGAGGTGCCACTCTGCATTCCAGAGCTTCCAGCTAGCAAGACAAAATGATAACCAGCTGGACAAGGAAAGAATGAACAAATAATAACTATCAGGAACTTAGCTTCTGCTGGACAAGACAGGTCACCAGAAAGATCCAAGAGCGAACTGAACCAATGCAGGAACATTGACAGCTGGCATGGAGTAACGATCTGAGTGGAGTTAAATAGAGCAGCCAACCAAAGGATAAACCACGTCACCTGTGCAAGGAACCTCAGAAGCAGCAGCTTCACTCACAGCCACCAGAGGGAGTCCATGGACAGAACTCGCCGAAGTACCATTCACGACCACAGGAGGGAGTTCGACAACAGAATTCACAACAGTACCCCCCCTTGAGGAGGGGTCACCGAACCCTCACCAGAGCCCCCAGGCCGATCAGGATGAGCCAAATGAAAGGCATGAACTAGATCGGCAGCATGAACATCAGAGGCAAAAACCCAGGAATTATCTTCCTGACAATAACCCTTCCACTTGACCAGGTACTGGAGTTTCCGTCTCGAAACACGAGAATCCAAAATCTTCTCCACCACATACTCCAACTCCCCCTCGACCAACACCGGGGCAGGAGGATCAATGGAGGGAACCATAGGCGCCACGTATCTCCGCAACAACGACCTATGGAACACATTATGGATGGCAAAAGAAGCTGGAAGGTCCAAACGAAATGACACAGGATTAAGAACTTCAGAAATCTTATATGGCCCAATGAAACGAGGCTTAAACTTAGGAGAGGAAACCTTCATAGGAACATGACGAGATGACAAGCAAACCAAATCCCCAACACGAAGTCGGGGACCAACACAGCGCCGGCGGTTAGCGAAACGTTGAGCCTTCTCCTGGGACAATGTCAAATTGTCCACCACATGAGTCCAAATCTGCTGCAACCTGTCCACCACCGTATCCACACAAGGACAGTCCGAAGGCTCAACCTGCACTGAAGAGAAACGAGGATGGAAACCAGAATTACAGAAAAAAGGAGAAACTAAAGTAGCCGAGCTGGCCCGATTATTAAGGGCGAACTCAGCCAAAGGCAAGAAGGACACCCAATCATCCTGATCAGCAGAAACAAAGCATCTCAGATATGTTTCCAAAGTCTGATTAGTTCATTCGGTTTGGCCATTAGTCTGGGAATGGAAAGCCGAAGAAAAAGACAAATCAGTGCCCATCTTAGCACAAAAGGACTGCCAAAACCTACCTCGAAACAAACTGGGAACCTCTGTCCGAGACGATGTTCTCTGGAATGCCATGCAAACGAACCACATGCGGGAAAAACAATGGCACCAAATCAGAGGAGGAAGGCAATTTAGACAAGGGTACCAAATGGACCATCTTAGAGAAGCGTTCACAAACCACCCAAATGACCGACATCCTTTGAGAAACAGGGAGATCAGAAATAAAATCCATGGAAATATGCGTCCAGGGCGTCTTCGGGACCGGCAAGGGCAAAAGCAACCCACTGGCACGAGAACAGCAGGGCTTAGCCCGAGCACAAGTCCCACAGGGCTGCACAAAAGAACGCACATCCCGTGACAAGGAAGGCCACCAAAAGGATCTAGCCACCAAATCTCTGGTACCAAAGATTCCAGGATGACCAGCCAACACCGAACAATGAACCTCAGAGATAACTCTACTAGTCCATCTATCAGGGACAAACAGTTTCTCCGTAGGACAACGGTCAGGTCTATCAGCCTGAAACTTCTGCAGCACGCGCCGCAAATCAGGGGAGATGGCAGACAAAATTACCCCCTCTTTAAGAATACCCGCGGCTCCGGAACACCCGGAGAATCAGGCACAAAACTCCTTGACAGGGCATCAGCCTTCACATTCTTAGATCCCGGAAGGTATGAAACCACAAAATCAAAACGGGAGAAAAAGAGCGACCATCGAGCCTGTCTAGGATTCAACCGTTTGGCAGACTCGAGATAAGTCAAATTCTTGTGATCCGTCAAGACCACCACGCGATGTTTAGCTCCTTCAAGCCAATGTCGCCACTCCTCGAATGCCCACTTCATGGCCAACAACTCTCGATTGCCAACATCATAATTGCGCTCAGCAGGCGAGAATTTTCTAGAAAAGAAGGCACATGGTTTCATCATAAAGCAATTCAAGCGCCAGAAAAAACGCATCAACATCACGCAATGCAGGATCTCCTGGCGCAAGGGAAAATGCCCAGTCTTGAGGGTCACCACGCAACAAAGAAATAATGATTTTTACTTGTTGAACGGGGTCACCAGAGGAGCGGGGTTTCAAGGCTAGAAACAGTTTACAATTATTTTTGAAATTCAAGAACTTAGATCTATCCCCAGAAAATAAATCAGGAATAGGAATTCTTGGCTCTAACATAGGATTCTGAACCACAAAATCTTGAATGTTTTGTACCCTTGCAGTGAGATGATGCACACAAGAGGACAGACTTTGAATGTCCATATCTACACCTGTGTCCTGAACCACCCAAAGGTTTAGGGGAAAAGAAAGACAAAACACAGTGCAAAGAAAAAAAAAATGGTCTCAGAACTTCTCTTATCCCTCTATTGAGATGCACTAATACTTTTGGCCAGCTGTACTGTTATGGACCTGGTGGTTAGGAGCACCCGTCACGACCTGATAGTTAAACTCACACAGGACAAGCTCTGGGATGTGGGAGCTCTGCTGACCGCAAGCCCTAATCCTATCACAACAACTAGAAATATCCGTGGGGCGTTCCTGACTCTCCCTAGACGCCTCTTCACAGCCTAAGAGTTAGCTAGCCCTAGAGTTAGAAAATAAAGCCTACCTAGCCTCAGAGAAATTCCCCAAAGGAAAAGGCAGCCCCCCACATATATTGACTGTGAGTAAAGATGAAAGTCACAAACGCAGAAATGAAACAGGTTTCAGCAAAGGGAGGCCAGACTTACTAAACAGACAGAGGATAGGAAAGGTATCTTTGCGGTCAGCAAAAAAACTACAAAAGACCACGCAGAGTGTGCAAAAAGACCTCCGCACCGACTCACGGTGCGGAGGTGCCACTCTGCATCCCAGAGCTTCCAGCTAGCAATACAAAATCATGATAACCAGCTGGACAAGGAAACAATGAACAAATAATAACTAGCAGGAACTTAGCTTCTGCTGGAGAAGACAGGTCACCAGAAAGATCCAAGAGCGAACTGAACCAATGCAGGAACATTGACAGCTGGCATGGAGTAACGATCTGAGTGGAGTTAAATAGAGCAGCCAACCAAAGGATAAACCACGTCACCTGTGCAAGGAACCTCAGAAGCAGCAGCTTCACTCACAGCCACCAGAGGGAGTCCATGAACAGAACTCGCCGAAGTACCATTCACGACCACAGGAGCGAGTTCGACAACAGAATTCACAACAGAGCTCCCCCACAAGTGACCCCATTTTGGAAACTGGACCCCCAAGGAACTTATCTAGATGCCTAGTGAGCACTTTAAACCCTCAGGTGCTTCACAAATTGATCCGTAAAAATGAAAAAGTACTTTTTTTCGCAAAAAAATTATTTTCGCCTCAATTTTTTCATTTTCCCATGAGCAATAGGATAAAATGGATCCTAAAATTTGTTGGGCAATTTCTCCCGAGTACGCCAATACCTCATATGTGGGGGTAAACCACTGTTTGGGCACACGGCAGGGCTCGGAAGGGAAGGCGCGCCATTTGACTTTTTGAATGGAAAATTACCGTATATACTCGAGTATAAGCCGACCCGAGTATAAGCCGACCCCCCTAATTTTGCCACAAAAAACTGGGAAAACTTATTGACTCGAGTATAAGCCTAGGGTGGAAATGCAGCATTTACCGGTGAATTTCAAAAATAAAAATAGATAATTATTTCCCCATAGCTGTGCCATATAGTGCTCTACACCGTTCATATTTCCCCATAGCTGTGCCCCATATAGTGCTCTGCACCGTTCACTGTGCCCCATAGCTGTGCCATATACAGTGCTCTGCACCGTTCATTGTGCCCCCTAGCTGTGCCATATACGGTGCTCTGCACCGTTCACTGTGCCCCATAGGTGTGCCATATACGATGCTCTGCACCGTTCACTGTGCCCCATAGGTGTGCCATATACGATGCTCTGCACCGTTCACTGTGCCCCATAGGTGTGCCATATACGGTGCTCTGCACCGTTCACTGTGCCCCATAGGTGTGCCATATACGGTGCTCTGCACCGTTCATTGTGCCCCATAGGTGTGCCATATACGGTGCTCTGCACCGTTCACTGTGCCCCATAGCTGTGCCATATACGGTGCTCTGCACCGTTCACTGTGCCCCATAGCTGTGCCATATACGGTGCTCTGCACCGTTCACTGTGCCCCATAGATGTGCTCCATATACGGTGCTCTGCACCGTTCACTGTGCCCCATAGATGTGCTCCATATACGGTGCTCTGCACCGTTCACTGTGCCCCATAGATGTACTCCATATACGGTGCTCTGCACCGTTCACTGTGCCCCATAGGTGTGCCATATACGATGCTCTGCACCGTTCACTGTGCCCCATAGGTGTGCCATATACGATGCTCTGCACCGTTCACTGTGCCCCATAGGTGTGCCATATATGGTGCTCTGCACCGTTCACTGTGCCCCATAGGTGTGCCATATACGGTGCTCTGCACCGTTCATTGTGCCCCATAGGTGTGCCATATACGGTGCTCTGCACCGTTCACTGTGCCCCATAGCTGTGCCATATACGGTGCTCTGCACCGTTCACTGTGCCCCATAGATGTGCTCCATATACGGTGCTCTGCACCGTTCACTGTGCCCCATAGATGTGCTCCATATACGGTGCTCTGCACCGTTCACTGTGCCCCATAGATGTACTCCATATACGGTGCTCTGCACCGTTCATTGTGCCCCATAGATGTGCTCCATATACGGTGCTCTGCACCGTTCATTGTGCCCCATAGATGCTCCACATTAATCTGTTCTGCCGCTGCTGCTGCTGCAATAAAAAAAACAAAAACACATACCTCCCTTGATTGCAGCTCCCGGCGTCTCGTTCCGGCGCCTCCATCTTCCCGGCGTCTCTGCTCTGACTGATCAGGCAGAGGGCGCCGCGCACACTGTATGCGTCATCGCGCCCTTTGACCTGAACAGTCAGAGTGCAGACGCCGGGAAGATGGAGACGCCGGGAAGATGGAGCGACGCCCGGCGGCTGGAACGTGGACAGGTGAATATAACATACTCACCTAGTCCTGGCGATCCTCGCGCTGTCCCTCTGCCTGGTCTTCGGTGCCGCAGCTTCTTTATCAGCGGTCACCGGCACCGCTGATTAGAGAAATGAATAAGCGGCTCCGCCCCTATGGGAGGTGGAGCCGCTTATTCATTTCTGTAATGAGCGGTCCCACGTGACCGCTGAAGAGAGGAAGAAGCTGCAGCGCCGAAGCCCGTGGGACGGCAGGGACAGCGCGAGGATCGCTGGGACTAGGTAAGTATGCCTCAGCGCCCTCACCCCCTCACCCGCCGACCCCACCGCTACCGTGACTCGAGTATAAGCCGAGGGGGGCACTTTCAGCCCAAAAATTTGGGCTGAAAATCTCGGCTTATACTCGAGTATATACGGTAGCTCCAATTGTTAGCGGACACCATGTCGCGTTTGGAGAGCCCCTGTGTGCCTAAACATTGGAGCTCCCCCACAAGTGACCCCATTTTGGAAACTAGACCCCCCAAGGAACTCTTATCTAGATGCATGTTGAGCACTTTAAATCCCCTGGTGCTTCACAGAAGTTTATAACGCAGAGCCATGAAAATAAAAATAATTTTTCTTTCCTCAAAAATGATTTTTTAGCCTGGAATTTCCTATTTTGTCAAGGGTAATAGGAGAAATTGGACCCCAAATGTTGTTGTCCAGTTTGTCCTGAGTACGCTGATACCCCATATGTGCGGGTAAACCACTGTTTGGGCGCACGGCAGGGCTCGGAAGGGAAGGCACACCATTTGGCTTTTTAAATGTAAAATTAGCTCCAATCATTAGCGGACACCATGTCACGTTTGGAGAGCCCCTGTGTGCCTAAACATTGGAGATCCCCCAAAAATGACCCCATTTTGGAAACTAGACCCCCAAAGGAACTAATCTAGATGCGTGGTGAGCACTTTGAACCCCCAAGTGCTTCACAGAAGTTTATAACGCAGAGCCATGAAAATAAAAAAAATGTTTTCTTTCCTCAAAAATAATTTTTTAGCCCAGAATTTGTTATTTTTCCAAGGGTAATAGGAGAAATTGGACCCCAAATGTTGTTGTCCAGTTTCTCCTGAGTACGCTGATACCCCATGTGTGGGGGTAAACCACTGTTTGGGCACACGTCGGGGCTCAGAAGAGAAGTAGTGACTTTTGAAATGCAGACTTTGATGGAATGGTCTGAGGGCGTCACGTTGCGTTTGCAGAGCCCCTGGTGTGCCTAAACAGTAGAAACCCCCCACAAGTGACCCCATTTTGGAAACTAGACCCCCCAAGGAACTTATCTAGATATGTGGTGAGCACTTTGAACCCCCAAGTGCTTCACAGGCGTTTACAACGCAGAGCCGAATAAAAAATCATTTTTCTTTCCTCAAAAATGATGATTTAGCAAGCAATTTTTTATTTTCACAAGTGTGACAGGAGAAATTGGACCCCAGTAATTGTTGCGCAGTTTGTCCTGAGTATGCTGGTACCCCATATGTGGGGGTAAACCACTGTTTGGGCACACGTCGGGGCTCGGAAGTGAGGGAGCACCATTTGACTTTTTGAATACAAGATTGGCTGGAATCAATGGTGGCGCCATGTTGCGTTTGGAGACTCCTGATGTGCCTAAACAGTGGAAACCCCTCAATTCTAACTCCAACACTAACCCCAACACACCCCTAACCCTAATCCCAAATGTAGCCATAACCCTTATCACAACCCTAATTCCAACCCTAACCCTAAGGCTATTTGCCCACGTTGCGGATTCGTGTGAGATTTTCAGCACCATTTTTGAAAAATCCGCGGTTAAAAGGCACTGCGTTTTACCTGCGGATTTACCGCAGATTTCCAGTGTTTTTTGTGTGGATTTCACCTGCAGATTCCTATTGAGGAACAGGTATAAAACACTGCGGAATCCGCACAAAGAATTGACATGCTGCGGAAAATACAACGCAGCATTTCCGCGCTGTATTTTCCGCACCATGGGCACAGCGGATTTGGTTTTCTATAGGTTTACGTGGTACTGTAAACCTGATGGAACACTGCTGTGAATCCACAGCGGGCAATCCGCTGCGGATCCGCAGCCAAATCCACACCGTGTGCACATAGCCCAATTCTAAAGGTATGTGCACACGCTGCGGATCCGCAGCAGTTTCCCATGAGTTTACAGTTCAATGTTAACTTACAGGGTTACAGTCTGTTTAGAAAGGATCGTAAAAATCGGAGAGGAGGAGGGGTTTGTCTCTATGTAAAGTCTTGTCTAAAGTCCACTTTAAGGGAGGATATTAGCGAAGGGAATGAGGATGTCGAGTCCATATGGGTTGAAATTCATGGAGGGAAAAATGGTAACAAAATTCTCATTGGGGTCTGTTACAAACCCCCAAATATAACAGAAAGCATGGAAAGTCTACTTCTAAAGCAGATAGATGAAGCTGCAACCCATAATGAGGTCCTGGTTATGGGGGACTTTAACTACCCGGATATTAACTGGGAAACAGAAACCTGTGAAACCCATAAAGGCAACAGGTTTCTGCTAATAACCAAGAAAAATTATCTTTCACAATTGGTGCAGAATCCAACCAGAGGAGCAGCACTTTTAGACCTAATACTATCTAATAGACCTGACAGAATAACAAATCTGCAGGTGGTTGGGCATTTAGGAAATAGCGACCACAATATTGTACAGTTTCACCTGTCTTTCACTAGGGGGACTTGTCAGGGAGTCACAAAAACACTGAACTTTAGGAAGGCAAAGTTTGACCAGCTTAGAGATGCCCTTAATCTGGTAGACTGGGACAATATCCTCAGAAATGAGAATACAGATAATAAATGGGAAATGTTTAAGAACATCCTAAATAGGCAGTGTAAGCGGTTTATACCTTGTGGGAATAAAAGGACTAGAAATAGGAAAAACCCAATGTGGCTAAACAAAGAAGTAAGACAGGCAATTAACAGTAAAAAGAAAGCATTTGCACTACTAAAGCAGGATGGCACCATTGAAGCTCTAAAAAACTATAGGGAGAAAAATACTTTATCTAAAAAACTAATTAAAGCTGCCAAAAAGGAAACAGAGAAGCACATTGCTAAGGAGAGTAAAACTAATCCCAAACTGTTCTTCAACTATATCAATAGTAAAAGAATAAAAACTGAAAATGTAGGCCCCTTAAAAAATAGTGAGGAAAGAATGGTTGTAGATGACGAGGAAAAAGCTAACATATTAAACACCTTCTTCTCCACGGTATTCACGGTGGAAAATGAAATGCTAGGTGAAATCCCAAGAAACAATGAAAACCCTATATTAAGGGTCACCAATCTAACCCAAGAAGAGGTGCGAAACCGGCTAAATAAGATTAAAATAGATAAATCTCCGGGTCCGGATGGCATACACCCACGAGTACTAAGAGAACTAAGTAATGTAATAGATAAACCATTATTTCTTATTTTTAGGGACTCTATAGCGACAGGGTCTGTTCCGCAGGACTGGCGCATAGCAAATGTGGTGCCAATATTCAAAAAGGGCTCTAAAAGTGAACCTGGAAATTATAGGCCAGTAAGTCTAACCTCTATTGTTGGTAAAATATTTGAAGGGTTTCTGAGGGATGTTATTCTGGATTATCTCAATGAGAATAACTGTTTAACTCCATATCAGCATGGGTTTATGAGAAATCGCTCCTGTCAAACCAATCTAATCAGTTTTTATGAAGAGGTAAGCTATAGGCTGGACCACGGTGAGTCATTGGACGTGGTATATCTCGATTTTTCCAAAGCGTTTGATACCGTGCCGCACAAGAGGTTGGTACACAAAATGAGAATGCTTGGTCTGGGGGAAAATGTGTGTAAATGGGTTAGTAACTGGCTTAGTGATAGAAAGCAGAGGGTGGTTATAAATGGTATAGTCTCTAACTGGGTCGCTGTGACCAGTGGGGTACCGCAGGGGTCAGTATTGGGACCTGTTCTCTTCAACATATTCATTAATGATCTGGTAGAAGGTTTACACAGTAAAATATCGATATTTGCAGATGATACAAAACTATGTAAAGCAGTTAATACAAGAGAAGATAGTATTCTGCTACAGATGGATCTGGATAAGTTGGAAACTTGGGCTGAAAGGTGGCAGATGAGGTTTAACAATGATAAATGTAAGGTTATACACATGGGAAGAGGGAATCAATATCACCATTACACACTGAACGGGAAACCACTGGGTAAATCTGACAGGGAGAAGGACTTGGGGATCCTAGTTAATGATAAACTTACCTGGAGCAGCCAGTGCCAGGCAGCAGCTGCCAAGGCAAACAGGATCATGGGGTGCATTAAAAGAGGTCTGGATACACATGATGAGAGCATTATACTGCCTCTGTACAAATCCCTAGTTAGACCGCACATGGAGTACTGTGTCCAGTTTTGGGCACCGGTGCTCAGGAAGGATATAATGGAACTAGAGAGAGTACAAAAGAGGGCAACAAAATTAATAAAGGGGATGGGAGAACTACAATACCCAGATAGATTAGCGAAATTAGGATTATTTAGTCTAGAAAAAAGACGACTGAGGGGCGATCTAATAACCATGTATAAGTATATAAGGGGACAATACAAATATCTTGCTGAGGATCTGTTTATACCAAGGAAGGTGACGGGCACAAGGGGGCATTCTTTGCGTCTGGAGGAGAGAAGGTTTTTCCACCAACTTAGAAGAGGATTCTTTACTGTTAGGGCAGTGAGAATCTGGAATTGCTTGTCTGAGGAGGTGGTGATGGCGAACTCAGTCGAGGGGTTCAAGAGAGGCCTGGATGTCTTCCTGGAGCAGAACAATATTGTATCATACAATTATTAGGTTCTGTAGAAGGACGTAGATCTGGGGATTTATTATGATGGAATATAGGCTGAACTGGATGGACAAATGTCTTTTTTCGGCCTTACTAACTATGTTACTATGTTACTATGTAATGTAAACCTATGGGAAACAAAAATCGCTGTACAAATGCTGCAGAAAAACTGCACGGAAACGCAGCGGTTTACATTCCGCAGCATGTCACTTCTTTCTGCGGATTCCACAGCGGTTTTACAACTGCTCCAATAGAAAATCGCAGTTGTAGAACCGCAGTGAAATGCGCAGAAAAACTGCGGTAAATCTGCGATAAATGCGCAGCGGTTTAGCACTGCGGATTTATCAATTCCGCTGCGGAAAAATCCGCAGAGGACCAGAATACGTGTGCACATACCGAAACCCTAACCCTAGTTCTAACCTCAACCTTAGTGGAAAAAAAAAAAAAAATTCTTTATTTTATTATTATCCCTACATATGGGGGTGACAAAGGGGGGGGGGGGGGTCATTTACTTTTTTTTTATTTTGATCACTGTGATAGGTTTTATCACAGTGACCAAACTGTATATGGAACGAATCTGCCGGCCGGCAGATTCGGCGGGCGCACTGCGCATGCGCCCGCCATTTTGGAAGATGGCGGCGCCCATGGAGGAGACGGACGGACCCCGGGAGGATCGGTAAGTATGATGGGGTGGGGTGGAGCACAGGGGGGTGGATCGGAGCACAGGGGGGTGGATCGGAGCACGGGGGTGGATCGGAGCATGGGGGGTGGATCGGAGCACGGGGGTGGATTGGAGTGCAGGGGGGTGGGATTGGAGCACGGAGGGAGTGGACAGGAGCACGGGGGTAGCGGAGCACAGGACAGAGGGGAGCGGTGCATAGGACTGATCGGAGGACTAGGGGGGGGCGATGGGTGGGGGGGCAGACCAGTGTTTCCAGCCATGGCCGATGGTATTGCAGCATCGGCCATGGCTGGATTGTAATATTTCACCACTTTTCATAGGTGAAATATTACAAATCGCTCTGATTGGCAGTTTCACTTTCAACAGCCAATCAGAGCGATCGTAACCACAGGGGGGTGAAGCCAAGCCCCCCCCCCCCGCGGGCGGTACTACCACTCCCCCTGTCCCTGCAGATCGGGTGAAATTGGAGTTAACCCTTTCACCCGATCTGCAGGGACGCGATCATTCTGTGACACAGCATATGTGTCACAGGTTTGATTGGCACCGACTTTCATGACGCATACGCTGTGTCACAGGTCGGGAAGGGGTTAAGCCGGGTTAATAATGGAGTGAAAGAGTTAAAAAACTAAATAAAGACACAGCCAGAAAAAAGTATTTTATTCTTAATTTAACCATACTTACCATACTCGATCACCTTCAAAAAATTAAAAATAATAAACCGTATACTATCTGTCCGCCGTAGTCCAATTAATAACGAGTGTCCCACGACGATCTCCCCTATAGAACAGTGACATCTGGTGATGTCACTGCTCTAAAGGCCCTCCAGTGACACACTGACAGGAGACAATGGCTCCTGTAGTGTATCACTGAGGTTACCTCAGTTCAGGGTCTCACTTTATGGCATTGCTGCTTGGGAACTTTCTCACACAGCAGTGCCACAAGTGAGACTAGGGACTATTTTTTTTACAGTTGCGGAGGAACACAGTGTGGAAGGATACCTTCCTTAATTGTATTCCTAGAGCCCCTGGAGAGCTGTCGCATCAGATGATGCTGCTGCTCTCCACGGGAGATCGTCGTGGGACACTCGTTTTAATTGGATTTCTGCGATCAGGTAGTATAGTGTTTATTATTTTAATATTTTTTACACTGGCTTCGGGGATCAAAGTGAAAAGTGATGGTGAGTATGTAATCTATGTTTAATGTACTGTATGTCTATATGTATGTACTGTGTATATGTTGCATGTCGTATGTTGCATGTCGTCGCATGTTGCATGTTGTTGCATGGTCTATGTTGTGTGGTGTATGTTGTATGTGCACACAGTGTAGATGAGTCTGGCTCTACTACATCTGGATGCCTCTCCAGCAATCACTTACACTACAGCGTTCTCGCAAACAGCTGATCAGCTGTTTGCAAGAACCAGACTAGTGGCCGGAGATAAGTCCCGGTCACGTGCACGGCAGTTCTCGCGATAACATAAGTTATCGCGAGAACTGCAGTGGACGAGGGACTTCCGGCGGTGGGACTGGTCGGCAGATATGCATAGTAAGCTGCATTTACGCAGTTTCTACGCATGTGACTAATCATTAGATGCGATTTTATTGCATCTAATGATAGTCTATGGTACATATACGGCGCGGCTACGGAGCGTCGCCACATTGTAAACCGACAGGCTGCGTTCTGAAAAGATGTGCCACATGTCCGTTTACCGCAGGTCTGCCGCCTGTGTGTTTTACCGCATAGTGGAGACGGGATTTCATGAAATTCCCTCCACTATGCTGTAACATCTGGACGCTGCATGTTTGTCACTGTGCCTCTAAGCAGCGTCAAACAAGCAGCGTAACCTGAACGTGGAAACATACCCTTACACTGATTAAAATTATACAGTGCCTGTTGTGTAATCTTTATTTCTCCTTCGCCTCATTGGGGGGGGGGACACAGACCATGGGTGTATGCTGCTGCCACCAGGAGGCTGACACCAAGTATTACAAAGAAAGTTAGCTCCTCCCCTGCAGTACACACCTTCCTGCTGGCTCCCAGAGAACCAGTTCTTGCTTAGTGTCTGAAAGGAGGCACATGAGCAGGTCTGCTATTCAGACCCCAAACTCTTTATTATTTTACTAGATGGTGGCCCGATTCTAACGCATCGGGTATTCTAGCATATGTATGTATGTATATAGCAGCCACATAGTATATAGCATAGGCCACATAGTATATAGGAGCCATGTAGTATATAGCAGACACGCAGTATATAACACAGCCCACGTAATATATAGCACTGCCCACGTAGTATATAGCAGCCACGCAGTATATAACAGCCCATGTAATATATAGCACAGCCCACGCAGTATATCACACAAGCCACATAGTATATAACACAGCCCACGCAGTATATAACACTGCCCACGTAGTATATAGCAGCCACGCAGTATATAACACAGCCCACGTAGTATATAGCAGTGTGGGCACCATATCCCTGTTAAAAAAAAGTATTAAAATAAAAAATAGTTATATACTCACCCTCCGTTGTCCAGCGAAGCTCTGTCTCGATGCGCGCGCTGCTGCCGCCAGCTTCCGTTCCCAGAGATGCATTGTGGAATTACCCACATGACTTAGCGGTATCGCGAGACCGCTAAGTCTTCTGGATAATTTCGCAATGCATCTCTGGGAACGGAAGCTGGCGGCAGCCACGAGCGCATCGGCAGACGACGGAAGGTGAGAATAGCAGGTTTTTTTTATTATTTTTAACATTAGATCTTTTTACTATTGATGCTGCATAGGCAGCATCAATTGTAAAAAGTTGGTCACACAGGGTTAATAGCAGCATTAACGGAGTGCGTTACCCGCGGCATAACACAGTCCGTTAACGTCATTAACCTGGTGTGAGCGCTGAGTGGAGGGGAGTATGGAGCAGGCGCCGGGCACTGACTGGACGGAAGTAGGGAGGGATTAATTCTCGGCCGGACTGTGCCTGTCGCTGATTGGTCGCGACAGCCAGGACAGGCAGCTGGCGAGACCAATCAGCGACGCTGGATTTCCGGAACAGACAGTCTGAAGTACCCCTTAGACAATTATATAGTAGACTAGATGGTAGCCCGATTCTAACGCATCGAGTATTCTAGAATATGTATGTAGTTTATTTATGAAGATTTTAGAATAATACATTGAATACACAGCATTCGGCCGGCCGGGCGTGACCAATTAGCGAAGCGTGGTTGAAATCCTGCGCCAATTCAAGGGCGGACTGCGCCTGTTGCTGATTGTTCGCGGCTGGCCACGTATTATATAGCACAGCCACGTAGTATATAACAGCCCACATAGTAAATAGCACAGCCACATAGTATATAGCACAGCCACATAGTATATAGCACAGCCACATAATATATAGCACAGCCACATAATATATAGCACAGCCACATAGTATATAGCACAGCCACATAGTATATAGCACAGCTACATAGTATATAGCACAGCCACGTAGTATATAGCACAGCCCATGGAGTGTATAACAGCCCACATAGCATATAACACAGCCACATAGTTTATAACAGCCCACGTAGCATATAACACAGCTCACATAGTATATAACAGCCCACACACGCAGTATATAACACAGCCCACGTAGTGTATAACAGCCCACGTAGTATATAACACAGCCCACGTAGTATATAACACAGCCCACGTAGTGTATAAGGCTAGGTTCACATTCGCGTCTTTAGGCGCAGCGTCGTCGACGCAACGCACGACGCACTGAAAACGCACAGAAAACGCAGCATATTTTTATGCATGCGTTGAACGCATGCATTGAATGCGTTTTTTGCACTTTTCCTTGTGTTTTTGTAAAAAAACGCTGCGTTTGAAGACGCATGCGTCGTCAAACAAAAGTTGTCACAATTGCAGTAAAAAAATATCCATAGTGTCTAGACACTAGATAAAGACCACCAATGGATAGAGGAGGGTGGGTGTAATGGAATTAGTGTATATATACCCCGGCATAGATGAATTCCTCCCATTTTTCTACAGCGTCATGATGGAGCGTCCCATGGAGAGTATCTACATGAATATGGAGTTGGATTTTGCCTTGGCTAATGCTTATGCCATTGCCTTTCATGAACAAAGGAAGAGAGAATAACGGAGAAGGAGTCATCGGCGCTTTTGGTTACACCCTATCGTGGAAGTCCGGGAGAGCCGTGGAGCTTACAATTGTTTGTTTGGCGAGCTGAATGAGAACCTGGAAAAATATTTTGAATATACCAGGATGTCTCAAGACAGCTTCCGCTATCTGCTGCGTTGTGTGGAAGGAGTCATTACCAGGTGGGACACACAGCTCCGGAGATCAATTTCCGCAGAGGAACGGCTGCTGGTGACTCTACGGTACATAATGTTGATATATTTGAACGACAGTGATATGTTCTGCCATTCTTTTTTTTTTGTTTATTTTTTTTGTGTGGGTATGGTAAATGTATATTTTTCTTATTACAGTGTACTAAATGTATTTATTTTTCTTCTTGGCAGTTTCCTGGTTACCGGAGAGACCTTGAGATCCCTGCATTTCCAATTCAGGATTGGAGTCTCCACACTTTCGGGAATTATTGCCGACACATGCCGCACTTTGTGGGACAATCTCCGTGAAGAATTTTTACCCCTCACTACAAGTGAAATATGGGAGGCCAACGCCAATAAATTTGAACAGCTGTGTTCTTTCTCTAACTGTATTGGAGCTGTGGATGGGAAGCACATAAGGATTACAAAGCCTGTAAGAAGTGGATCTATGTTTTTTAATTATAAAAAATATTTTTCCACCGTGCTCATGGCAATTGCAGGTGGGGACTGCAGGTTTCTTGCCGTGGACATAGCAGCTTTTGGCCGGACAAATGACTCGCGGACATTTAAAGAGTCTGATATGGGCCGAAGATTATATGAGAACAATTTTAATTTCCCCCAGCCACGACTTCTTCCCAACGCCGATGACCCGGCGATGCCGTTTGTTGTGGTTGGGGATGAGGCATTTCAAATGTGTGCCAACCTACTGAAACCCTACTCCAGTCGGGGCTTGGACCAGAAGAACTGTGGAGTGCGCCTTTGGCATCCTGGTCTCCAAATGGCGTATTTTAGGATCCGCCATCAATCTTAAAATTGAGACAGTGGATGAGGTGGTGAAGGCTCGTGTGGTTCTACACAATTATATTATTGCTAAAGAGAGACTGAACGTGGACCTAGATGAACCCATACCAAACCCATTGCCCGATTACCAAGATCATCCTCTGAGGACAACAGTTGAAATTGGGCAGATGAGGGATCGATTCGCTTCCTATTTTGTTTCTGATCTTGGCCGTGTGTCATGGCAAGATCAAATGGTGTAGTGTTATGTTTAGCAGTTCTACTTTATCCTGATTTTAACATACCATAAATGTATTGTGATTTAAAGAAAATACTGGCATTTAAAGATTTTAACACAATTGTGTCCATAAAATAACCATTTGTGTGCCTACTCTAATGTTCTTCTAATGACCATTGCTACCACCTCACCTGACACATTACCTTCAAGTATGTTTATTGCCGTCACACTAGCAGTATTTGGTTAGTATTTTACATCAGTATTTGAAAGCCAAAACCAGGAGTGGGTGATAAATGCAGAAGTGGTGCATATGTTTCTAGTATACTTTTCCTATATTTGTTCCTGTTCTTCCCATTCTAGCAAAGGTCAGGTTTCGTATCTAGCTTTAAAAAGGTTTAATACCATAGTTTTGGTTTTGCTGTGTTATAGCACCACCCAGTGGTGGTTAAATTTATTACCTGTGTTTTTCAGTAACTATTAGAGTGTTGCATTCTGGGATTCACCAAGGTATCATGGGAAGGGGAAACTCCATTTTCTCTCTGTGTATTTCCCTGGACACACGTGTTAATCTGCTGTGTTGAACTACCTCACTTACTTGCCATTCCGGTTAAGATTATCCGGTAAGACCATTATCCCTGTTCTTGCTATGTAATGTTGTACAGAGTTTGATTAACTGTATAGCAGCTAGTACACAGGAAATGTGATTTTTGGTTACCTGCTGTATGTAGTTATTATAGAAGTTGCATCATCCTGTATGCTTTCCCTGTTAGTTGCAGTCATGTTATTATTTGCCCAATACTTATACAAATCATTTGTATTCTTATAGTTTTACTGCGCTCATGTTTACCAATAAACAAGTTAGACTACAGAGAACAGTCTGCTTATTTTGGAGACAGAAGTGGTTTATGCCGTATGTCGGATCACACACCGTATCAACGTGTATGAAGACAGAACAGTAAAACGGATTCTTGACGCCAGCTTGGCCAGTAAAACAGAAGCTAAATACCAGCGGAGGCTAGCAAAACCAGGCTAGACACCAGGAATAACAAGACCACTTACACAGCCCCTTGTACCTCACCGCACAGCCTGCAGATACCGCAGCGGCCGCCATATTGCCCGCCAAGCGCTACACGTCTCAGTCTACGCTGAAGTCATTCCTACCCGCTCTGAGACGTCCTACAGCCTGCAAACGGACACACGATGTCTGCAAGTCGAGCATCCTCAGTCAGGACGAGGTCTCAAACAAGCCGCTCTAGCAAGTCTTCCTCGAAAAGGTCTGTCACCCTCGCCCGAGCAGAAGCTGAGGCGGCGAAGGTAAGATCCTCCTTCGCTGCACAAGAGATGCAGTTAAAGTTAAGACAAGCAGAGCAAGAAGCAGAAAGAGCCCGCCTGCAAGCAGATAGAGAAGCAGAAAGAGCCCGCCTGCAAGCAGAGCAAGAAGCAGAAAGAGCCCGCCTGCAAGCAGATAGAGAAGCAGAAAGAGCCTGCCAAGAAGCAGAAAGAGCCCGCCTGCAAGCCGAGCAAGAAGCAGAAAGAGCCCGCCTGCAAGCCGATAGAGACGCAGATACAGCACGCCTGCGAGCGACCTTAGAAAGGCTTTCCGCCGAAAAAGAAGCAGCAGCCGCAATAGCCAAAGCTGAGTTCTTAGAAGCCGTGGAGTTTCCCGAATCTGAGCATGACAGCGACGTACGTGGACCAGACCTTGATCGTCAGGACCCTGCTCAACGCGTCTCAGAATATGTCCACCAACATCCCGGAATTGAAGACAATTCTGATCCGTTACACCAACCAGCCTATACAGATTACCAGAGATCCTTCCCCCAAACACCGTACTGGAAGCAGGAAGGTATACTGCGAAACGACGTCGACTACCACTATCGTCTTACAGAACAGAAGGTACGGCCTCCTCCCAGACTGACAGGGACACCCTTCGCTTCAGAACGGTTTTATACAGACTTTCCTAAGCCAGAAGCTCCTACCAGGTATGAGGATGCACCACACACACTGCATGACAACAGCACACCAGCTCATGTTGACACTGACTCAGCCACTATGAACTTTGCAAGGTTCTTTACCCGCCGGGAGCTGGTGACCAAGGGACTTGTAAAGTTCACCGATCGAGCTGAAAGCTACAGAGCTTGGCGAGCCTCCTTCCAGAACGCCATCAGAGACTTGCATCTTTCCAGTAGTGAAGAGTTAGATCTGCTGGTTAAGTGGCTTGGGAACGAGTCAGCTGAACACGCCAAAAGAATCAGGAACATTAACATAAAGTACCCACACACAGGACTTCGCATGGTGTGGGAGAGACTCGAAGAATGTTATGGGTCAATAGAAGCTATAGAAAATGCTTTGTATAAAAGAATTGATGATTTCCCCAAGATAGCAAATAAGGGTTATCAAAAGCTCAGGGAACTGAGCGACTTGTTAATGGAGGTACATGCTGCTCAGGCAGAAGGTGACCTACCAGGGTTGGCATTCCTGGACACTGCCAGAGGTGTCAACCCGATTGTCCAAAAGCTCCCTTACAATTTACAAGAAAAGTGGGTCAGTCACGGGTCCCATTACAAACAGGCTCATAAGGTGCCATTTCCTCCTTTCAGGGTGTTTGTAGACTTTGTTGCTCAGCAGGCTAAAGTTAGAAATGACCCCAGTTTCGATTTCACTATGTCATGTACCACTGCCTCCGGTGTAAAACCCAGTAAAACACCAGTGGCAGTACACAAAACTAATGTTACCTCCACAGATTTTCCTTACAGGGCAAGTAAGTCCTCTCCAGAGGAGGACAAACCTCAGGATCTCAGCAAACACTGCCCCCTACACAAGAAACCTCATCCTCTACTAAAATGTAGAACCTTCAGGGAGAAGCTTCTAGATGACCGTAAGAGCTTCCTAAGGGAAAACAAGATATGCTTCAGATGCTGCGCGACTACCTCACACTTCGCCAAGAACTGTGAAACCAGTGTGAAATGCGCAGAATGCAGTAGTGTGGAGCACAACACGGCTTTACACCCTGGACCACCCTCAGGGGTATCGTCACGAGTAGAAGAGTCTGCTGAAAAACAGACGGACACTGACATTGACACCCCAGTGGTCACTTCTCAGTGTACAGAGATCTGCAAGGAATTTGTAGCAGGGAGATCCTGCTCGAAGATCTGTCTTGTCACAGTATTCCCAGTGAGCCAACAGGATAAGGCAATCAAGGTATATGCAATATTGGACGATCAGAGCAACAGGTCTCTAGCTAAGTCCTTTTTTCTATTCGCCAACGACAGCACCCACTAGAGAGAGGGGATCCGCCCCTAGGAACAGGAAACCTACAGAGAGATAAAAGGGGCGGCCCCCCCTCGCTCCTCAGTTGGTTTCCTGTTCCTAGATGGAGACCCACAGAGAAGACTCTATGGATAGGAAGAGGAAGACCTGCCTGGACTACCGCCTGTACGACTCTGCTGAGCGGCAGGGGTTCCAGAGCAGGTAGACAGAGTCGGGGGAATGATCCTGCGGGCTCCCCCCTCATCTGGTGCGGCTGACAGGCAGCCTGAAGTTATCCAACGGTCTCCCTGCTGGGACACCGTTGTGGAGACCCCGACAGTGCGGGTACCTGGTGCGGCCGGTGATAGAGGACGTCCTCCGGTGTGCGTCTGAGCAGCGGTGAGACGGTTCCATGATACGAGGCCCTCCTGTCCCTCCAAGGTAAGCGGTGACATGGTGGGATGCAGCAGGCAGTGGCGTCTCCTGGCATACAGGACGCGGGCGCATGCGCAGTAGCGTCGGCGTCCCGGAAATGGAGAGAAACTTCCGGGGCACGGTGTTGGAGGTCATTTCCGGGGGAACCGCCATATTGGATTCCCCCATGCGGTGCCATTACTCTAAACGCCGGATCTGTAAGTAAAAAAAAAAAAAAAAAAGTGGAGACAAAGCAAGGGGTGTGTACATTACTACACTATAAAGTGTAGTCAGTTAAGGCAGTCAGTGTGCCATTATGTCATCCCAAGAGGAGGTCAGGGTGCACCCTACGGAAGAGCCATTAGTCCCTAGTGGTGAAGCCAGGAAAAGAAATAGTGGACACTCTAAAATAAGTGACTCCACTGATAAATCAGGAAGAAAATCCTCCCGTTCCACACCCCAAGCTAAGGCATCTCCGCAGCCGGTATAATTATTACGCTGGGTGAGTGCGTATTTTGCTTCACTGAAGCTTATATTGATTCCTTTGCTTGTATTATTTCTAGGCAAAGAGGACGGGGAAGAGTAAGCACAAACAATGTGCCATATGTACCGAACCCCTGCCTGACTCCTATCTTAAAAATCTGTGTCAGGCATGTATAGACAACACCTTACGGCAGGAGGAATCGGTTAAAATGAATGAGATACGTCTCATAATTCGGGAAGAACTCCAGTCGTTAGGAGGTGGTTCTACTTCTTCTGTAAATATGGAGAAACGAAGGAGAAAAACATCCTCTCCTAGAGCTGACACATCAGCGGAGAGTGGGGAGGTCGACTCTGATATTTCTCAACAATCTAATTCCTCAGAGGAAGAGGACTTCGTCTGTTTTCCAACTGAGGGCATAAACAACCTAGTAAAATCAGTGAGAAATACGATGGGGGTGTCTGAATCAAAAGAACCCCAGACGCCACAAGAAGTTATGTTCGCTGGTCTTTCTCAGAAGAAAGGCCACGTATTTCCAATAAATCAGGCCATAAAAGATCTCGTTAAAAAGGAATGGAGTAGAGGTCAAAAGGGGTTGGTCCCAATATCCTGTAAGAGGCGCTACCCCTTTGATGATGAGGATTTGAATACCTGGGCCAAGATACCAAAAGTCGATGCGGCAGTTGCGTCTACATCTCGCCGTTTTTCCTTACCAGTGGAGGATGCAGGTTCCTTATCAGATCCTATGGACCGGAAATCAGACGCACTCCTTAAAAAATCGTGGGAGGCCTGTGTCACGGCATTCAAGCCGGCTATTTCAGCCACATGTACTGGCAGATCAATGCTAGTCTGGCTGGATCAGCTGGATCAGAAGATTAAAAGTGGCGTATCTAGAGAGAAATTAAGGGCATCTATCCCTTTGATTAAAGGTGCTGCGGCTTTTATTTCAGATGCCTCAATTGATTCCCTCCGCCTGGCGGCCAGAACAGCTAATCTCGCTAATACGGCTCGGCGGGCTTTATGGTTAAAAAACTGGAAGGGGGATGCCCAGTCAAGATCCAAATTATGTTCCATACCCTGTCAGGGTGAGTACCTGTTTGGCACAGTCCTTGATGATATTCTCACTAAGGCGGGCGAGAGGAAGAAAGGATTCCCTAATCCCTTTATTCCGTCTTACAGAAGGGCGTTCAGGAAGCCACCATTCGGAAGAAAGGGAGGCTTCAGAGACAGGTGGAATAATAAGGATTTCAAACAAAAAGGAAATCTGTTTAATAAACGCCCCTTCAAGCCAACCGATAAATTCCATCAGTGATATTTCTCCGGTGGGTGGAAGACTAAAACAATTCAGTCATCAATGGAAAGAAATAACAACTAATCAATGGGCTATTAAATTAACATCCTCAGGCCTCACACTAGACTTTATTAAAACTCCTCCGGATTCTTTCCTTCTTACCACCCTAAGATCCAAGCCTCAGCAAGAGGCACTTGAAACCGAGGTTAAAACCCTCCTACGCAAACATGTCCTAGTAGAGGTTCCATCTTCCCAGATGGGGAGAGGTTTTTACTCTCCCTTGTTTCTGATTAGTAAGCCGGATGGCTCTTTCAGAACTATAATCAATTTGAGGAAGCTGAATTCCTTTATAAAACCTAAAACATTCAAAATGGAATCCATTCGTTCAGCTATAAAAAATCTATTTCCAAATTGTTACATGGTAGTATTGGATCTAAAAGATGCTTACTACCATATCCCATTCATAATTCGCACCAACAATTTCTTCGAGTAGCAGTTTGTATAGAGGGGCAAATTCGTCATTTACAATATAGAGCAATGCCCTTCGGGTTATCTATGGCCCCAAGGATTTTTACTAAGTTACTATCAGAAGTAATGTCCTTTTTACGGGTAAAGGATACTTTGGTCATTCCATATCTAGATGACCTGTTGATTGTAGGAAAGAGCCCCCTACAGTGTGAGCAGAGATTACGGGAAGTAGTCATATCCTTACAATCCCTGGGTTGGCTAGTTAATTGGGAAAAATCTAGACTTCAGCCTGTAACGTGTCAGAAATTCCTTGGGCTCCTTCTGGATTCCGTTGACCAGATTTGTAAACTGCCTGAGGATAAGAAGCTCTCCATAGTTGATAAGGTGTCCTCAGCAATAAAAAGACGTAGTATGTCACTAAGACAGGTCATGTCGTTGCTAGGCTCTCTAACATCGTGCATTCCTGCGGTACAGTGGGCACAGTTCCATACTAGGCAGCTACAAAAATTTGTATTGGAGGAGGACATTAAGAATAGAGGATGTCTGGATAGAACAGTTTTTCTAACATCGGAACTATTACACTCCCTTAGGTGGTGGTTGGATCAGAATAATCTTTCAAAGGGGGTTCTATGGGTAATCACTCCTTCTAATGTTGTGACCACAGATGCTAGTCCTGAAGGCTGGGGGGCACATTTTCAGGATCAATGGGTTCAGGATCTTTGGTCCAGCTCAGATCTTAATAATTCCTCGAATGTCAAGGAGTTGAGGGCGGTATATTACTCCCTTCTCCACTTTCTTCCCCAGCTCAGCGGCTCTCATACAAGAGTATTCTCCGACAACACCACTGCGGTGGCGTATCTGAACCATCAGGGAGGTACGAGGTCGGACAAACTCAGGGAGGTGGCATCAGACATCATGGAATTAGCCGAAGGTCATCTACTATCACTATCGGCAGTACACATCAGAGGCACAGACAACTTTCGTGCCGATTTCCTGAGCCGTCATACTCTTCATCAAGGGGAATGGATGCTGAGCAGGAAGATTTTCAAGGCAATAACAGCTCGATGGGGTGTTCCTCAAATAGACTTGTTTGCCACAAGAGCCAACCGTCAAGTCAAGATGTTTGCCTCTCTAAACAGGGAGGACAAGCCAGACATACTCGATGCCCTCCAGACGCCATGGACATTTGATCTGGCCTATGCTTTCCCTCCATGGAATCTATTACCTATAGTAATAAGAAAAATAAGGGAGGAGGGCGCAAAAGTTCTGTTGATAGCCCCATTCTGGCCCAAGAGGCCATGGTTCTCATGGCTGAGGGCGATGTCAGTGTCAGATCCATGGATTCTGCCTCAGTCCAAGGACCTGCTCTCTCAAGGTCCATTCCTCCATCCTCAGGCAAAGGGCATGAACTTAACTGCCTGGAGTTTGAGAGGCGGTTACTAAATCTCAGGGGGTTTTCTAATGGGTTAATCGATACTCTTATGAAGAGCAGAAAACCTTCAACTACCAGGATTTATGTTAAAATTTGGAGGAAATTCCTTCAATTTCATACTACACAATTTTCCTCTGAGATTCCTATATTTGCAATGTTAGAATTTCTACAAAAAGGGCTGGAATTAGGGATCTCCGTGAGCACTCTGAAGGTGCAGGTTTCAGCATTAGGAGCTCTTTTTAATCATAACATTGCAGGAAATAAATGGATATCCCGGTTTATATCCGCTTGTGAAAGATCAAAACCAATTAACATTCCTCGGGTTCCTCAGTGGGATCTTTCGATAGTTTTAAATGCATTAACACAACCACCTTTTGAGCCTCTCCATACAGCCTCACTAAAGAATATTTCTTTGAAGACGGTTTTGCTAGTGGCGTTAGTCTCTGCCAGAAGAGTGAGCGATCTCCATGCATTATCTATAGATCCTCCCTTTTTAACGGTAACATCAGATAGGATACTTTTAAAAACAGATCCTTGTTATCTCCCTAAGGTGGCTTCTACCTTTCATAGATCCCAGGAGATCTTGTTACCCACCTTTTATGAGAACCACTCAACTCCAGAAGAAGAAAGACTTCACACCCTAGATGTAAAAAGGTCTGTCCTAGCCTATTTAGAGAGAACTAGGGACTGGAGGAAGAGTAGGGCTCTCTTTGTGTCTTTCCAGGGTAAAACCAAGGGTGCCGGAGTCACAAAGAACACATTATCTCGCTGGATCAGAGAGGCCATAATCTTGGCCTATAAAGCTGGAGGGAAAGATCCTCCAATGCATGTGGGAGCGCACTCTACAAGAGCCTTGTCGACTTCCTGGGCAGAAAGGGCGAATGTGCCAATAGACCTTATATGTAAGGCTGCAACTTGGTCTTCACCAAATACCTTCTATAAGCATTATAGATTAGATCTATCCTCTGCTTCTGATCTAACTTTTGGTGTATCGGTCCTTGACTCAGTAAACCCACCCAGTCTATAGTCTCTGCAATTCTCTCTAGTGGGTGCTGTCGTGGCGAATAGAAAATACCGGATTACGTACCGGTAATGCTCTTTTATAGAGCCCACGACAGCACCCGTTCACATCCCTCCCTTTTCTGTATATAGTTGCACATGGTGCTTTTTTGGTGAGGTGTAAATATTAGAAAGATATAATATGAGGTTATAAATATGTGTATATATGTATATACTTGAACCTGTTAACTAAAACTTGGCGGCGGTTCCTCCTATTCTCTGTAAAACAACTGAGGAGCGAGGGGGGGCCGCCCCTTTTATCTCTCTGTAGGTTTCCTGTTCCTAGGGGCGGATCCCCTCTCTCTAGTGGGTGCTGTCGTGGGCTCTATAAAAGAGCATTACCGGTACGTAATCCGGTATTTCTTCAACACCTTCAACATTGCTGGTCCCGGCTCTCTGTACTCCTTGAAGACATGTGCAGGTACTGTCGAGACGGCGGGGAGAAAGGCGACCGGATTCAAAGTAGAGTCTATAGACGGCCAAACCTGGCCATCGATACTGGAGTGCAATCAAATTCCCGACAACAGGTCGGAGATACCTACACCAGAGGTAGCAGCTCATCATACCCACTTGAAATGTATAGCTCACCTGATACCGGAGCTTGACCATGGAGCTCCTATCGTCTTACTCCTCGGAAGAGACATTTTACAGGTCCACAAGGCTAGAGGACAGATCAACGGCCCACAAAATGCCCCATATGCTCAGAGACTTGACCTAGGATGGGTCATTGTGGGAGACGTCTGTTTGGGTGGAGCACACAGGCAGACATCAGTCAACAGCATGCTCACCAATACCCTCGAGAATGGACGCCCGTCTCTCTTCCAGCCATGCGAGAGCAGTTTCCTGATTAAAGAATTGCCACACAACGCCCTTCCACCTTGTCCGTTAGCTGATCCTTCCTGTGAAGACCATGCATGCGATGGTGAGGAAGATCATATAGGGTGCACAGTTTTCCACAGGACAAGAGAAGACAACCAGGTAGCAACGTCCATAGAGGACAGACTGTTCTTGGACATCATGGAGCGGGAGATAGTAAGAGATGAATCAAAGAGTTGGGTCGCACCTTTACCATTCAAACCACAGAGGCAACGCTTACCCAACAACAGAGAACTTGTGTACAGTCGATTTGTCTCCCTTACACGCAAACTGCAGAAGTCACCAGAGACAAAAGAACACTTCTTTACCTTCATGGAGAGAATATTCCAGAGTGGCCACGCGGAAATTGCACCTGTACTTCAAGATTCCGAGGAATGTTGGTACTTACCTATTTTCGGTGTGTATCATCCGAAGAAACCTGGTCAGATAAGAGTGGTATTTGACTCAAGTGCCAGATACGAAGGTGTTTCTTTAAACGACGTCTTTCTATCTTGTCCAGACCTCAACAACAGACTTCTGGGAGTACTTCTTCGTTTCCGCAAAGATGCAGTAGCATTTATGGCCGACATACAACAGATGTTTCACTGCTTCCTTGTTAAAGAAGAACACAGAAACTACTTGAGGTTTTTCTGGCACCGCGATAATGACCCCTACAAGGACATCGTGGAATATCGTATGAAGGTACACATCTTCGGGAACAGCCCTTCCCCTGCTGTCGCTATCTATGGGCGTAGACATTCAGCCAGAGAGGGTGAAGCAAAGTACGGATCGGATGTAAGATCTTTTGTGGAAAAGGATTTCTACGTAGATGACTGCCTGAAATCCACACCCACAGATGAGTCTGCAGTCAGTCTCCTGAAAAGGGCGCAAGAAATGCTCGCTTCATCCAATTTGAGGTTGCACAAAATTGCTTCCAACAGCCAAAAACTAATGGCAGCCTTTCCCTCTCAAGATTACTCAACCGATTTAAAAGACTTGGATTTAAGCACAGACTCCCTCCCTATGCAGCGGAGCCTGGGTTTACTTTGGGATTTGAAAAGGGATGCATTCACCTTCCAGATCAGCGAAGAAGAGAAACCTTTCACGCGTAGAGGCGTCCTGTCCGTTGTGAACAGCTTGTACGATCCTCTGGGATTTGTAACTCCTGTAACTATCCAAGGTAAAATGATGTTGAGAGACTTCACCCAAGAGACGTCCGATTGGGATGATCCGCTTCCCAGTGAGAAAAGAGACTTGTGGGTAAGATGGAAGAACTCGTTAGAAGCCCTGTCAAGTCTCTACGTTGCACGACCATATGCTTCTGTGCCATCTACAGAAATCAAGATGCAAAGGCTTTGTATCTTCTGCGATGCCTCAACCAAAGCAATTGCAGCAGTGGTGTATTTGAAAACTATTGACATCAACGAACAATGCCACGTGAGGCTTGTTATGAGCCGGACAAAACTGGCCCCGCTCCGTGAACACACAGTACCCAGACTGGAACTCTGTGCAGCTGTGTTAGCAGTAGAGTTAGCTGAGCTTATCTCAACAGAAATGGACCTGGAGGTCAAAGAAATCGAGTTCTACACTGACAGCAAGGTAGTGTTGGTGTACATTTGCAATGAAACTCGTCGTTTCTATGTCTACATCAGCAATCGGGTGCTAAGGATCAGGAGATCCACCGACCCTAAACAGTGGCATTATGTGTCCACAAACCACAACCCTGCAGACCACGCAACCAGATCCATTGAAGCAAGACACCTTAAGGACACAACCTGGTTTACTGGCCCAACATTCTTATACCGTTCGATGCCATACACGGACGAGTCAAACATCTTTGAGCTGGTAGATCCGGAGGCAGATGAAGAAATCCGCCCTCAGGTATCCGTCCTACGTACGGTGACTAAAGACAATCACCTCAAATCCCACCGTTTCAATAGGTTCTCATCTTGGAACTCGCTTGTTCGTGCCCTCGCTTGTTTAATTCATGCGGCTCGATCCTACAAGTCAACGTCACCCGCCATCCAGGAACCTTGCAAAGGTTGGCACCACTGCAAGCTTGCCTTTACCATTCCAAACATGGAAAATGCCAAGAACGTTATAATTCGTACCATACAACGTGAATGTTATGCCAAAGAAATAGATCAATAAAAACCAACCTGTCTCTAGAGACAGTGTCTTGAAGAAGCTTGATCCAATCATCGACCAAGATGGGCTGTTAAGAATTGGAGGTCGTCTTCAAGAAGCTGAAGTGGAATTTGGGGAGAAACACCCTATAATAATTCCTGGACATCATCATGTCACGACCCTGCTTGTGCAACACCACCACGTCTTGGTGAAACATCAGGGCCGACTGTTTACCGAAGGAAATCTACGAACTGCTGGACTATGGATAGTTGGAGCAAAGCGGTGCGTGAGTAAACTCATTTACAACTGCGTGATTTGTCGCAAACTCCGTGGCGGGACTCAAAAGCCAAAGATGGCCAATCTCCCACCAGACAGACTTAGTACAGAACCTCCTTTTACCAACGTCGGACTGGACGTATTCGGGCCATGGTCTGTGGTTGCACGGCACACTAGAAGAGTCCAAGCCAACGCCAAACGCTGGGCGGTTATGTTCACCTGTATGTCCATCAGAGCAGTCCACATCGAAGTAATTGAGTCCATGGACACTTCAGGGTTTATAAATGCACTCCGACGTTTCATCGTCATTAGAGGGCCCGTGAAGCACATACGCTCCGATAGAGGTACCAACTTTGTAGGAGCAGTGAAAGAACTTCAAATTCCTTCCAACCTAGACACCACCAGTGTGGAAAGGTACTTGAATGAGAGGGTGCACCTGGACTTTCAATCTTCCACACTCTTCTCACATGGGAGGCGCTTGGGAGAGGATGATAGGAATGGCACGCAGAATCCTTGACTCCACCTTCTTGCAAGCAGGTAGCGCAAGACTCACACATGAAAGTTTGACCACATTCCTGGCAGAAGTTTCGGCCATTCTTAATGCTAGACCATTGACTTCACTTTCTAGTGACTCTGAGGATCCGACCATTCTCACTCCTGCCATGTTACTTACTCAGAAAGCCAGCGTTCTCAGCGCTCCACCTGGAGAATTTAGCAACAAGGACCTCTACAGACGACAATGGAGACAAGTCCAAAGTCTCTCCAATACCTTCTGGGACAGATGGAGGAAGCAGTACCTCTCTACCTTACAACCCAGGAAGAAGTGGCAGACCGACAAACCAAACATCAAAACCAGTGATGTCGTTCTCATGAAAGACAGCCAGTCTCACCGTAATGAGTGGCCACTAGGCCTCATCACTAAGATACTCCCAAGCAAAGATGGGAAGGTGCGTAAGGTCGAGGTCAAAGTAGGCAAGTCAGGGGAGAGTAAACTATTCCTCAGACCAGTTGCGGAACTTGTCTTACTGTTTTCGCCAAAAGAACCTGTGGGTGGCATCGGTTGATGCCAAGCGGGGAGTGTTCTGCCCATTCTAGCGAAGGTCAGGTTTTGTATCTAGCTTTAAAAAGGTTTAATACCATAGTTTTGGTTTTGCTGTGTTATAGCACCACCCACCTACCACCCACCAGCACCTACCTGTGTTTTTCAGTAACTATTAGAGTGCTGCATTCTGGGATTCACCAAGGTATCATGGGAAGGGGAAACTCCATTTTCTCTCTGTGTATTTCCCTGGACACACGTGTTAATCTGCTGTGTTGAACTACCTCACTTACTTGCCATTCCGGTTAAGATTATCCGGTAAGACCATTATCCCTGTTCTTGCTATGTAATGTTGTACAGAGTGTGATTAACTGTATAGCAGCTAGTACACAGGAAATGTGATTTTTGGTTACCTGCTGTATGTAGTTATTATAGAAGTTGCATCATCCTGTATGCTTTCCCTGTTAGTTGCAGTCATGTTATTATTTGCCCAATACTTATACAAATCATTTGTATTCTTATAGTTTTACCGCGCTCATGTTTACCAATAAACAAGTTAGACTACAGAGAACAGTCTGCTTATTTGGGAGACAGAAATGGTTTATGCCGTATGTCGGATCACACACCGTATCAACGTGTATGAAGACAGAACAGTTCCACTCCTGGTTTTGGCTTTTACAAATACTGAAGTAAAATACTGACCAAATACTGCGAGTGTGACGCCAGCCTAAAAATTGAAATAATTTTACTATCTTTGTGTTTAACACCTCATACTACAATGAGAGACACGAAAAAAAAAAGATTAACAAAATGTTAAAATAGTGTCTGACATTGCAGATATGAGGTGTGAAAAACCCAAGATTTGTGTACACGGCGCACGGTGTGAGTTGCCGGCAACTACCAAAAAAATAAATAGAGTTTGAAACAAACATTTTTATTAGGGAAACAAAAGAAAAAATGGGGGAAGATTAAGGGGTATCAACGTCGGCAATTAAGGGCGACTGATATTCCTCGTTTTGGCAGTCTATAGCGGGGGTGGAGGAGGTGGAGGAACCATACTCCAGGATACTAGACGGTATCTGAGACCACCCTGTGGCCGTCGGTGGTGATATTGCCAACTCATGACTCACGCGTGACTGTTGACTGGCTCTGGCTACTCCTGCTCCGGGTTGAACCCGGACGAGAGCTCGTTGTGGGTGTTGGAGCAGCCAGAGGCGCCGTAGCTGTCCGTGTTTTCTTTCTCTTCCTGTGTCCCTCTTGGTGTTCCTCCGCAGGCAGTCTTTGTGAACTTGAGGGCCTGGCAGGAGCATGACTCGGCGGCTCAGTGCGATGGTGTCGGTGGCGTCGTCCCTCAGCACCCGGACCTCGGTAGAGTTGCTCTGCAGCAGGACTAGGAGTCATGCTTGCCAGCGTTGGTACTACTGGCATTGTAGCCGCTGACTGCATTATCCTAGCCTGCTGCAGAGCACTCACATAGGCATTGTTGCAGGCCTGCATCACCGAAATTTGGAGTTCCGGCGTAAGGTGTTCCACCATGCCCTTCGCTATTGTACTAAAAAAATGTTTCGCTGGCTTCATGAGCTCGGATTCCATTGATTCAAGTTGCCGGTCGATAGTGGACAGAGCAGTGTCCATCCTATCTCCCAGCACCTTGAAACAAGTTTGGAATACTGTGCCCAAGTGAAAATATTCGGGCATTAGCGGCCTGTCCGAGGCCCGCTGACGCTGTCGGGTATACCCGAAAGAAAGAGCGACAGAGGCCTCGGCCAGGGGAACACCTGATGTACCGGCTGCCGGTTCTCTAGATGGTGGTGCAAGCCTGCTCACTCTGTGGGATGGTTGTGACAGCTCAGATGGCGATTCCTGAAGGACCGCTCCAGAAGGCCGAACAGGCTCGAGGGTGCTGCTGTGTGTTCTGTGAAAACATAAAGAAAACATTAGTATACAAAATATAACATTTTACATTCGCTACCTCCTGTGTAATATAAAGTGAACATTGCATCACACAAAACTATAAAATAATCTAACATAATTGTAAAGGGTCATTTCCGTCTGTCAGTCTTTCTGTACTTCAGTAACCGTTATTCATTCGCTGATTGTTCTGGCCAGCTGACTGTCATGGCTGACGAGACCAATTAGCGATGGGCAGAGTCATGAATAAAATGGCCGCTCCTTACTCCCCACAGTGAATGCCTGTCGCCCGCATACTCCCCTCTGTCATCAACACTTACCGGTGGTAACGCACCACGTTATGCCGCGTGTGCAATCCGTTGCCGCCGTTAAACCTTGATGTCACCAATTTTTTAATATTGACGCTGCCTATACCGCATCAGTATTAAAAAATTTAAACATTTAGATTTTTTAAATTACCATGCTATACTCACCCTCCGTAGCCGTTTGTGATGACCGTCATCGTTTACACTTATCATCGGACCTGCCTGCCATGACATCACGGTCAATATACTATGAAATAGTATGAAATAGTGTACGTGGCTGGCCAATATACTATGTGTCTCTGGGATGTATACTACGTCACTGGGCAATGTACTAAATGGCTGGGCAATATACTACATGGCTGGACATGTTGTACAATACCCGATGTGTTGGAATAGGTAAAATACTTACTCTCATTGGCCAAGGATCAGTCTCAGGAACTGTAGAAGTCGTGTGTACTTATACGTTGATATCCTTGCCGTACCAGCACCACTTCAAGCCTGTTCCTCCTCCTTCCGCAGGCCCTGATTGAAACGGTCCTTCATGGAACGCCATCTTGTCTTCAATTTTTGGACTGTGAAAAAGCCACAAAAAAAATTAGCGATTGTACATTTGCAAATGATAACACAACCGTGTGCGATGCAACAAACTGGCATGAGTTGATCACATCGCACACGGTTGTGTTATCGTGGCCTGATGGGTCAGAGCGGCATTTCAGCAATACTTACCAAATTTGCCTTTGTCCGTGGGAGAAGCGCTGTCAAAGCCATCCCACAGCGATGTGGCCACCTCCTTCCACATCCGCCTCAACACCACCTGGTCTGCGTGCCGGGGGGTCACGGCTGTCCCACGGGTTACGGCTGTCCCACAACGGGCCTCGCTCCTGGATTAAGGCGATCATCATATCTATGTCAATGGAGTCATATTGGTCCCGTCGTGGAACCTAGAATAATTGGAAAACATGAATGTTTGCAAGCAATACAAATATTTCCCCACCCCCCACCCCCACAAAAAAAAAATAAATTTAACCATGAAAACATTCCTAATGTTGATTAAAAAAATACTTACTCGCCGTCTTGCCACCACAGCTTGGCCCCGAGGTGGCTGCTCCTGCTGGCTCGCTTCCTCCTCATTTGAAGAAGCCTGGAAAACAGTTTACAAAAAATGTACTGACACGTGTACAAATACAACGAATAGTAAACAACAGTAGGTCATGTACTCACCGAACTCCCCTGCGGTGTTGTGTGGTTTGAGTCACTGGCCATGGTTTTGCAAGATAAATTCTGTAAGGTAAAAGTTAAACAATTACTACATTAACAGAATCCTCAGCCACATAGAAAAAAATAACCAAAAATCCATACACAAACATTACGACCACAACGAACAGTGCACTCATAGTACAATGCCAACAGAACAAGCGCTGAGCAAACAACACCGCCATACATTGAAAAAAAACAATGGCAGAGTACAGCAAAAACAGAATATAAAATTTCCCAGAAAAGATAACCAAAAAATAAACAAAAGCCACTATGACAAAATCAAAAAATAACAAATATACCTTTTTTTTTTTAAAAAAAAAAATAATTTATTTCCAGAAAAGCCACAGGAAAAGGAAATGCATTATAAACCACCATGCTTTACAATTTTATTAAAAAACAACAAAGCCAAGATAACGCCATTCGGTTGCATGTAACCCCATAAATACATCAGAACCTGATAAGAAAATAAACATTTCTAAAAAAAAAAACACAGTGGAACAACCACGTGCAATACAGAACAACCAACAATTATTTTAAAACACCTTAAATTAATAGGAAAAAAAAATTATGAAAAGAAAAGTCAATCCTGGATAGACCACCATACTTTACAATAAAAGCAACAAGGCTGGAGACAATGAAATGCCATCTTAGCGCCAAACAAACATCAGACACAGATAATAAAAAAACACATATTTACATTAATCAACCACAGTATAGCCGGATTACAGTACAGAACAAACAAACAACCACAAATTGCATTAAAAAAAAATGAGCAGATACATTCTAAACTTCAATCCTGGATAAACCACCATACTTTACAATAAAACCAACAAGGCCGGATACAATGAAACGCCATCATAACGCCAAACATACATCAGAAACAGATAATAAAAAAACACATATTTACATTAATCAACCACAGTATAGCCGGATTACAGTACAGAACAAACAAACAACCACAAATTGCATTTAAAAAAAAATTTAAAAAAAAAGAAAGAAAATGAGCAGATAAATTCTGAAATGCAATCCTGTATAAACCACCATACTTTACCATAAAACCAATTAGGCCGGAGACAACGCCATCATAACGCCAAAAATACATCAGAACCAGATAATAAAAAACACCAATTTTTACATTAACCAACCACAGTATAGCCGGATTAAAGGACAGAGCAAACATTAATAAACCTCCAAAACATACAATACAATTTTTTTAAAATAAATCACCAAGAAAATGCACAGAATACATTATATACAGGTCCTTCTCAAAAAATTAGCATATAGTGTTAAATTTCATTATTTACCATAATGTAATGATTACAATTAAACTTTCATATATTATAGATTCATTATCCACCAACTGAAATTTGTCAGGTCTTTTATTGTTTTAATACTGATGATTTTGGCATACAACTCCTGATAACCCAAAAATCCTGTCTCAATAAATTAGCATATTTCACCCATCCAATCAAATAAAAGTGTTTTTTAATAACAAACAAAAAAACCAACAAATAATAATGTTCAGTTATGCACTCAATACTTGGTCGGGAATCCTTTGGCAGAAATGACTGCTTCAATGCGGCGTGGCATGGAGGCAATCAGCCTGTGACACTGCTGAGATGTTATGGAGGCCCAGGATGCTTCAATAGCGGCCTTAAGCTCATCCAGAGTGTTGGGTCTTGCGTCTCTCAACTTTCTCTTCACAATATCCCACAGATTCTCTATGGGGTTCAGGTCAGGAGAGTTGGCAGGCCAATTGAGCACAGTAATACCATGGTCAGTAAACCATTTACCAGTGGTTTTGGCACTGTGAGCAGGTGCCAGGTCGTGCTGAAAAATGAAATCTTCATCTCCATAAAGCATTTCAGCCGATGGAAGCATGAAGTGCTCCAAAATCTCCTGATAGCTAGCTGCATTGACCCTGCCCTTGATGAAACACAGTGGACCAACACCAGCAGCTGACATGGCACCCCACACCATCACTGACTGTGGGTACTTGACACTGGACTTCAGGCATTTTGGCATTTCCTTCTCCCCAGTCTTCCTCCAGACTCTGGCACCTTGATTTCCGAATGACATGCAAAATTTGCTTTCATCAGAAAAAAGTACTTGGGACCACTTAGCAACAGTCCAGTGCTGCTTCTCTGCAGCTCAAAAGTGGCTTTACCTGGGGAATGCGGCACCTGTAGCCCATTTCCTGCACACGCCTGTGCACGGTGGCTCTGGATGTTTCCACACCAGACTCAGTCCACTGCTTCCTCAGGTTCCCCAAGGTCTGGAATCGGTCCTTCTCCACAATCTTCCTCAGGGTCCGGTCTCCTCTTCTCGTTGTACAGCGTTTTCTGCCACATTGTTTCCTTCCAACAGACTTACCATTGAGGTGCCTTGATACAGCACTCTGGGAACAGCCTATTTGTTGAGAAATTTCTTTCTGGGTCTTACCCTCTTGCTTGAGGGTGTCAATGATGGCCTTCTTGACACCTGTCAGGTCGCTAGTCTTACCCATGATGGGGGTTTTGAGTAATGAACCAGGCAGGGAGTTTATAAAAGCCTCAGGTATCTTTTGCATGTGTTTAGAGTTAATTAGTTGATTCAGAAGATTAGGGTAATAGGTCGTTTAGAGAACCTTTTCTTGATATGCTAATTTATTGAGACAGGTTTTTTGGGTTATCAGGAGTTGTATGCCAAAATCATCAGTATTAAAACAATAAAAGACCTGACAAATTTCAGTTGGTGGATAATGAATCTATAATATATGAAAGTTTAATTGTAATCATTACATTATGGTAAATAATGAAATTTAACACTATATGCTAATTTTTTGAGAAGGACCTGTACTTACATTTCTTGAAAGAAGATGGGAGAGAGCTTGTCTGCTGTGTGTCCTATGTTGCAGCCAACTGACAAACAATGCATCAACATTTATTTTATATATGGGTTGTTCTGTCACTGTCTAGACACCGTCTAGACACTTTATCTTATTTTATTTAACGACGCATGCGTCGTACAACGCACTGCGACGCAAGCACTTGCGTCGTCAATTGTTTTCAATGGGATTTTGAACGACGCATTGACGACACAAGGGTGACACATGCGTTTTTTTTTTTAAATTCAAAAATGCAACATGTAGCGTCAGCCGCGCGCTGACAGGTGCGGCAAAACGACGCATGAGTTGGAAAACGCAGGAAAACGCATACAAACGCATGTCCATGCGCCCCCCATGATAAAGATAGGGGCGCATGACGCATGCGTCGATTTGCGTCGCCGACGCTGCGTCGAAAGGCGCAAATGTGAACGTACCCTAACACAGCCCACGTAGTATATAACTGCCCACGTAGTATATAGCACAGCCATGTAGTATATAGCACACCCCACGTAGTACTGTATATTGCACAGTCCACATAGTATATTGCACAGCCCACATAGTATATTGCACAGCCCACATAGTATATTGCACAGCCCACGTAGTATATTGCACAGCCCACGTAGTATATAGCAATGTGGGCACCATATCCCTGTTAAAAAAAGAATGAAAATAAAAAATAGTTATATACTCACCTTCCGTTGGCCCCCGGATCTAGGCGAAGCAGTTACCGATGCTCCTCGCACGCTCCGGTCCCAATAGTGCATTGCGGTCTCGCGAGATGATGACGTAGCGGTCTCGCAAGACCGCTACGTCATCATCTCGCTATATCGCAATGCATGGAGCGATCACCGGAGCGTTGCGAGGAGCGGGAAAGGCCTGTTCTGGATCCGAGGGGCTGGACGGTGAGTATATAACAATTTTTTATTTTTTTTATTATTTTTAACATTAGATCTTTTTACTATTGATGCTGCATAGGCAGCATCAATAGTAAAAAGTTGGTCACACAGGGTTAATAGCAGCGTTAACGGAGTGCGTTACACCGCGGCATAACGCGGTCCGTTAACGCTGCCATTAACCCTGTGTGAGCGCTGACTGGAGGGGAGTATGGAGCGGGCACTGACTGCGGGGAGTAAGGAGCGGCCATTTTGCCGCCGGTCTGTGCCCGTCGCTGATTGGTCATGGCTGTTTTGCCGCGACCAATCAGCGACTTGGGACTTCCGTGACAGAGAGAAAGACGGAAGTAACCCTTAGACAATTATATAGTATATTTTTACATTTTTTACCTTTTACATTTTTGATTTTACTTTTCACAACAGACAAAGGGGCGGCCGATCCTTTTTTCAAGGTTCCGATCTCCCCGAACCATCACCAGGGGCGTACGTTGAGTGTCGCCTCTCCGTATCCTTTCCTGCAACTTAGGATGCCACACCTGAGCTGATTCTTAGGGGCGACAGGTACTAATCTCCCCAAACCTTCAACGGACGAGCACATGGAGTGTCGCCTCCACATATCCTCTTCTACAGCCAGGTCTATTGCTGGACATTCAGTCCTGTCCCATCCTAGGTGATTAACCCTTTGGATGTACAGAGGCACACCTCGTGGCGTTCAAGCAGCCCTCACTGCACCACCACAGTTAAAGCAGATGGTACAAGGAGGCAGACAGTACCTCTCCACCTCCCTACTAAAGGGATGATGGATTGAGGTTTTTCTTTTTATCCCTGCGCCGTCCAAACAGCAGCGACAGCAGAGGATCTTTTCTACTTTTCTGACCTGCTGAATAGAGCTGCGTACTCAGCCAAGAAGCTGCCGGAAGGCAAAGTGCCGAGACTGGAGCTGCTGGAGTGCTCTGCGCAACCGGCAGATCCCCGGTTTCTTTGCAGCATGGGTCACCTTTCTTTTCCTGCCGGCCAGCGCCAAAAATTTAGCCCCCGGCTTCGGGTTTGTATAGGCCGCAGCCCATACTATGCCGTGCTTCCACGGCTCCGTCCCCCTATTTAGGCGCTTCTCGTTCAGGATGAGAGCACTCGCAGCATATTCTGCCGCTTCCGGACACGAGTTGGCATCCGGAAGCGGCTGCTGCATATGACCCGGCGGGACTCGGGGGACCCAGGATCCGGGTAAGGAGATGCCGCTCCCTCCCCCTTCCCACATTATCTCCGGCAGCATAAAGGCCAGTATTCCCTGGTCTTAAAAGCACATGACTAGTATTCCCTGGTCTTAAAGGCACAGAACCAGTATTCCCTGGTCTTTAAAGGCACATGACCAGTATTCCCTGGTCTTTAAAGGTACATGACCAGTCCGAAGCCGGTCACCCCAAATGATCTCAGGAGCCCTCTGCCGGCACTGATCCCAGCTTATCCCAGAGTACCTAGTTCCCCTGAGTGGGCTTTGTCACTGCCGCAATCCATGGCTTCTCTAACCAAGATTTAATCCCTCCATGAACCCTCTGTAGCTCGGAGTGCTTGCAGAACCGATGTAGATGGACCCTCTCCTATATGGGAGCCGTCGGCTAGTAGAGGCCGCAAGTATTCTAGAAACGTACAGGCATCTAGAAAATGGAAGCTTCGTTTCCTGATCTCCCTCACAAATGGTTTGCCGAGAACAAGACTCTGAATATGGATCAGATGTTGCCTTGGATCTAGACTCGCCAGAGGTTCAGAAAAAGATGGTTTCGCCTATTTAGACCATCAACCAATCTCTGTAGATTGACGAGGACTCCGGTTCTGCTCTAGATCGGGCAGTGACCCTCAAAAGGAGACTAAAATCCTAGAGCATTTACCATTCACCCGGATAGGGAGCGTCTTGATAAGCGATTCATTGGACAGAAGCCTCTTCAAGCGAGGTATCCTTTTTCAGCCAATATGCGAACACGTGGAGAATCCCATCCACGTTTTACCCCCCATCCCCTATGATGTGGGATGCCATGCCTGGTCTGATTTTTAGGGGTGACGGGTCCTGTTAAGGGCACCGATCTTCCCACACCATCAACAGACAAGCACATGGAGTGTCGCCTCTATGTATCCTCTTCTGCAGCCAGGCCTAATGCCGGACAACCAGCCCTGTCCACCCGGGGACCTGAGCTCCATGGATGTACAGAGACACCCCTTTTGGCGTCTGAGCAGCCCCCTCTGCATCACCACTAGTTTGCGGATGATGCAAGAAGGCAGACTATCCCTCTCCACTTCCCTGTTAAGAGGATGGTGGATTGAGGGTTCATCATTTTTACTCTACACCGTCAAAAGACAGCAGCGATAGCAAGAGATGGCTTTTTCCTGACCTGCTGGATGCAGCCGCGCATTCTGCCACCCGGCAGCTTAACTGGGTAGAATCTCCTGTGGTATACCTACCAGTATCCCTGTCCGATGGGTGATCAATTAAAAATACCACAGACTGTCAGATAGCAAATCAGGCTCGTTCCGTCTTGCGGCCTTGGGTTCAGCGCCCTACCCTCCCTTAGCCGCCGCATGAGTTGCTAGAGCAGTGGTCGCCTGGTCGGAGACCTTAACTATTTTGATTCACAACAGTAACCTTTTCCTGAAGACAACACAGCTGGCCAATCCAACATCTTGAGCAGGAGACTGTGGTTCACGCCTCTTGGATGCGGCTAGTTGAGCAGCGCTGTCAGCAGCAAATGCCATTACATTCAGATGGGCATTATGGCTCAGAGAATGGAAGCGTACTCTGCGTTCAAAAAGCCTGACATCACTCCCTTACCAGAGTGGTCGGTTATTCGGTGAGAAGTTGGGGGCGTTCCCCATGCAGTAACAAAGGATCACATGTTTCCTATAGCCCCAACCAGCAGTGGAAGGGTTGTCCAAAACAGTCTAGATCTGAGGGATCTTGGTCCCAAAAAGGGGACAGAAAACTAAGACCGATCCTGGACCTCAAACTTCTAACAAGCTTGACACGGTCCTCCTTTTTTGGATGGAGTTCCTCCATTCGGCCATTACCTCAATGGAAAAAGGTGGAGTTACTGGCATCCATCGACATTCGGGATGCTTACCTCCACATTCCGATTTTTCCCCTCTCCAGAAAAAAAATTCCTGCGCTTTTCCATTTGCGAACAGCATTTTCAGGTCACGACCTTGCCCTTCGGCTTTGCTATTTCTCACAGAGTATTCACAAAGGTCATGGTGGCTGTCATGTCCATCTTGCACTCTCGGGGCGTGTTCGTCCTGCCCTATCCGGTCGACTTTCTAGCCATCCTTCCAGGACTGCGCTGAGTCGACTATATCACTTGGGATACCCTTTCTCACCTGGGCTGGCAGATAAACTTAGACAAGTCCTCCTCATTTCCAGCCCAGCAGATATCCTTTTTGAGGATGATCCTGGACACCTCCAGAGGGTTGGTAATTCTCCCTTGAGACAAGGCCCTGGCCCTTCAACAGGGAGCTCATGCACTTGGTCACTCATCTCATTCCATTCAATTTACTATGATGGTTTTGAGGAAAAAATGGTTTCGGCAATGGAAGCAGTTCCCTTTGCTCCGCTTGTTTTCTGCAGGTTAGACAGGCTCTCAGAGGGTAGTCTCTGAGCTCCTTCCTCATCCAGGGGAGATCCTTTCTCCTGGTTCAATGGTTATTTGACTACCAATGCCAGTCTTCTGGACTGGGGAGCATCACCACACTGCTCAAGGCTGCCGGTCGGCTCGGGAATTCAGTATCCTGATCTTTGTTCTGGGGATCCGATCGGTATGGCTAGTCCTACAGCAGGTCCACTGCCTCCTAAATTAATCGGATAATGCCACGGCTGTGCCGTAAGTCAATCATCTAGGAGGAACCCGCGGCCAGGTGCCCATGTCCGAGGTACCTCATATTCTCCGATGGGCCGAGATTAGTGTTGAGCGATACCTTCCGATATCGGAAAGTATCGGTATCGGTTTGGATCGGCCGATATTCAAAAAATATCGGATATCGCCGATACCGATACCCGATCCCAATGCAAGTCAATGGGACCAAAATATCGGAATTAAAATAAACCCTTTCTTTCCTTGTAGGTTCATTCTACATGAAGGAAAACAACTAAGAATAATGTAGGATGTATGGGGGAGGTGGCGGAGACATTAAAGGCAATGAGGATTAGTCCAATCAAATAGAATAGCATGATTTTTTTTTTTTTTAAAGACGTTCGGATTGAAAAAGATATTGACTATGTAAATTTTTTTTATTTTGTCAGATATTGATGTTTCACTATTCCACGACCTTCCCCTTCTTTTTTTTCCTTTTCCCACACTTTCATCTTCATCATCATCAGCATCTTTGACATCAACTTCTTCACCTTATTCATCTTCTTCTTCATCTTCTACCTATATTTTTTTTTTTATTACATTCTTCATATTCATTTTCTTCAACTATTATTATTCTTCCTATTCTACATATTCTTTTTATTCCACTGTTATTATTCTTCCTATTCTACTTCTTCATCATATTCTCATTTGTGACAGGCATTCCCGTAGTTGTTATCTATAAAAGTTGGAAGATTACACCTTCCGTTCTGCCAGTCACAAAAGTTACATTTGTCCGCGTTCAGTTTGGCCTGCAGCATCAGGCTTTATCCAGGGGCACCACGAGGAGGAACGGACTCACCCCCATACACTGCTTAGTCTTCTTCTGCATATAATTGAGATAATATCTTTTGCTCTGATATTAAGTCTTATGCTTAATGTTCTTCTGCTCTTTGTTCTGCAGCCTCTTGTTCTTCTGCTTCTCGGTCTTCCATGTTGTCGTCTCCAGGGTCGTCGTCTCCAGTGTCGTCATCTCCGCCGTCGTCGTCTCAGCCGTCGTCGTCTCCGCCGTCGTCGTCTCCGCCGTCGTCGTCATCGGGATGGTCTTCCGGGTCGTCGTCATCGGGGTGGTCTTCCGGGTCGTCGACGTTAGGGTCTTCAACTTGGAAATGTAGCAGAAGGTACAAGAAGGCTGAGAAAATGCCAAGAACCAGCTGATGGAACTGGAACTCCTATGGCTACCCGAAGGTTCAAGAGCCTATGGAACTACCGAGGACCAGCTGACGTTACTGGAACCCGGTTACTAAGCAGGAGGTACCCGTGCTAAAAAGCACTACCAAGGACCGCCTGACGTTGGCGGAACTCGGATACCCAGAAGGAGGCACCTAAGCCAAAGGCTCTGCCCGGAACCAGCTGACGTTACTGGAACCAGGATGGGGAGCAGAAGGTACAAGAGCAAAAGACACTGCCGAGAACCAGCTGACGGTACTGGAACCCGGATGGGTAGCCGAAGGTCCAAGAGCCAATGGAACTACCAAGGACCAGCTGACGTTACTGGAACCCGGTTACTAAGCAGGAGGTACCCGTGCCTGAAAGCACTACCAAGGACCACCTGACGTTGGTGGAACTTGGATACCCAGAAGGAGGCACCTAAGCCAAAGGCTCTGCCCGGAACCAGCTGACGGTACTGGAACCAGGATGGGGAGCAGAAGGTACAAGAGCAAAAGACACTGCCGAGAACCAGCTGACGGTGCTGGAACCAGGTGGTGGACCCGAAGGCCCACAGGAGAGGAGAGAACAGCTAGGCCGCGAGGCAGCCGCAGTTACCGAACCCCAACAGTCCTACAGGGGGAGCTGGGCCTACTGGCACTACAGAACCAGCCTTGACTACCAGTTCACGCAGCCCACATAGGAAGCTCCTAAACTGGAGGCACCCTGGAGTTGGCTAACTCGACCGCACCACGACGGGGCAAGCATAGGCGTCTCAGTGAAGTTGACACAACCCGGAAACAGCTGACGGTGCTGAAACCAGGCTTGGCACGAGGGAGTACCTGTGACAAGAACACTGCCGAGAACCAGCTGGCGGTGCTGGAACCCGGATGCGTTGCCCCAGTGTGCAAGAGCCAATGGCACGACCGAGGACTAGCTGACGGTGCTGGAACCCGGTTACTAAGCTGTAGGTGCCCGCGCTTAAAAGCACTACCAAGGACCGCCTGGCGTTGGCGGAACTCGGATACCCAGGAGGAGGCACCTAAGCCAAAGGCTCGGCCCGGAACCAGCTGACGGTGCTGGAACCAGGTGGTGGACCCTAAGGCCCACAGGAGAGGAGAGAACAGCTAGGCCGCGAGGCAGCCGCAGTTACCGAACCCCAACAGTCCTACAGGGGGAGCTGGGCCTACTGGCACTACAGAACCAGCCTTGACTACCAGTTCACGCAGCCCACATAGGAAGCTCCTAAACTGGAGGCACCCTGGAGTTGGCTAACCCGACCGCACCACGACGAGGCAAGCATAGGTGTCTCAGTGAGCTTGACACAACCCGGAAACAGCTGACGGTGCTGAAACCAGGCTTGGCACGAGGGAGTACCTGTGACAAGAACACTGCCGAGAACCAGCTGGCGGTGCTGGAACCCGGATGCGTTGCCCCAGTGTGCAAGAGCCAATGGCACGACCGAGGACTAGCTGACGGTGCTGGAACCCGGTTACTAAGCTGTAGGTGCCCGCGCTTAAAAGCACTACCAAGGACCGCCTGGCGTTGGCGGAACTCGGATACCCAGGAGGAGGCACCTAAGCCAAAGGCTCGGCCCGGAACCAGCTGACGGTGCTGGAACCAGGTGGTGAACCCCAAGGCCCACAGGAGAGGAGAGAACAGCTAGGCCGCGAGGCAGCCGCAGTTACCGAACCCCAACAGTCCTACAGGGGGAGCTGGGCCTACTGGCACTACAGAACCAGCCTTGACTACCAGTTCACGCAGCCCACATAGGAAGCTCCTAAACTGGAGGCACCCTGGAGTTGGCTAACCCGACCGCACCACGACGAGGCAAGCATAGGTGTCTCAGTGAGCTTGACACAACCCGGAAACAGCTGACGGTGCTGAAACCAGGCTTGGCACGAGGGAGTACCTGTGACAAGAACACTGCCGAGAACCAGCTGGCGGTGCTGGAACCCGGATGCGTTGCCCCAGTGTGCAAGAGCCAATGGCACGACCGAGGACCAGCTGACGGTGCTGGAACCCGGTTACTAAGCTGTAGGTGCCCGCGCTTAAAAGCACTACCAAGGACCGCCTGGCGTTGGCGGAACTCGGATACCCAGGAGGAGGCACCTAAGCCAAAGGCTCGGCCCGGAACCAGCTGACGGTGCTGGAACCAGGTGGTGGACCCCAAGGCCCACAGGAGAGGAGAGAACAGCTAGGCCGCGAGGCAGCCGCAGTTACCGAACCCCAACAGTCCTACAGGGGGAGCTGGGCCTACTGGCACTACAGAACCAGCCTTGACTACCAGTTCACGCAGCCCACATAGGAAGCTCCTAAACTGGAGGCACCCTGGAGTTGGCTAACCCGACCGCACCACGACGAGGCAAGCATAGGTGTCTCAGTGAGCTTGACACAACCCGGAAACAGCTGACGGTGCTGAAACCAGGTTTGGCACGAGGGAGTACCTGTGATAAAAACACTGCCGAGAACCAGCTGGCGGTGCTGGAACCCGGATGCGTTGCCCCAGTGTGCAAGAGCCAATGGCACGACCGAGGACTAGCTGACGGTGCTGGAACCCGGTTACTAAGCTGTAGGTGCCCGCGCTTAAAAGCACTACCAAGGACCGCCTGGCGTTGGCGGAACTCGGATACCCAGGAGGAGGCACCTAAGCCAAAGGCTCGGCCCGGAACCAGCTGACGGTGCTGGAACCAGGTGGTGGACCCCAAGGCCCACAGGAGAGGAGAGAACAGCTAGGCCGCGAGGCAGCCGCAGTTACCGAACCCCAACAGTCCTACAGGGGGAGCTGGGCCTACTGGCACTACAGAACCAGCCTTGACTACCAGTTCACGCAGCCCACATAGGAAGCTCCTAAACTGGAGGCACCCTGGAGTTGGCTAACCCGACCGCACCACGACGAGGCAAGCATAGGTGTCTCAGTGAGCTTGACACAACCCGGAAACAGCTGACGGTGCTGAAACCAGGTTTGGCACGAGGGAGTACCTGTGACAAAAACACTGCCGAGAACCAGCTGGCGGTGCTGGAACCCGGATGCGTTGCCCCAGTGTGCAAGAGCCAATGGCACGACCGAGGACTAGCTGACGGTGCTGGAACCCGGTTACTAAGCTGTAGGTGCCCGCGCTTAAAAGCACTACCAAGGACCGCCTGGCGTTGGCGGAACTCGGATACCCAGGAGGAGGCACCTAAGCCAAAGGCTCGGCCCGGAACCAGCTGACGGTGCTGGAACCAGGTGGTGGACCCCAAGGCCCACAGGAGAGGAGAGAACAGCTAGGCCGCGAGGCAGCCGCAGTTACCGAACCCCAACAGTCCTACAGGGGGAGCTGGGCCTACTGGCACTACAGAACCAGCCTTGACTACCAGTTCACGCAGCCCACATAGGAAGCTCCTAAACTGGAGGCACCCTGGAGTTGGCTAACCCGACCGCACCACGACGAGGCAAGCATAGGTGTCTCAGTGAGCTTGACACAACCCGGAAACAGCTGACGGTGCTGAAACCAGGTTTGGCACGAGGGAGTACCTGTGACAAAAACACTGCCGAGAACCAGCTGGCGGTGCTGGAACCCGGATGCGTTGCCCCAGTGTGCAAGAGCCAATGGCACGACCGAGGACTAGCTGACGGTGCTGGAACCCGGTTACTAAGCTGTAGGTGCCCGTGCTTAAAAGCACTACCAAGGACCGCCTGGCGTTGGCGGAACTCGGATACCCAGGAGGAGGCACCTAAGCCAAAGGCTCGGCCCGGAACCAGCTGACGGTGCTGGAACCAGGTGGTGGACCCCAAGGCCCACAGGAGAGGAGAGAACAGCTAGGCCGCGAGGCAGCCGCAGTTACCGAACCCCAACAGTCCTACAGGGGGAGCTGGGCCTACTGGCACTACAGAACCAGCCTTGACTACCAGTTCACGCAGCCCACATAGGAAGCTCCTAAACTGGAGGCACCCTGGAGTTGGCTAACTCGACCGCACCACGACGGGGCAAGCATAGGCGTCTCAGTGAAGTTGACACAACCCGGAAACAGCTGACGGTGCTGAAACCAGGCTTGGCACGAGGGAGTACCTGTGACAAGAACACTGCCGAGAACCAGCTGGCGGTGCTGGAACCCAGATGCGTTGCCTTGCCTATTAAAGATTGTCTTCCTAGAGCCCCAACTAGCGGTGTTGGAGCAAAGGGTAAGCAGGGGGAGATGAGTGTAGGCCGAAGCCTGCACTGGAGGCAGCTTTGTGTCTGCGTTGCGTTTGCAGGACACTTTGCCGGCTACACACTGGGGGAACAGCTGGCGTTGCTGAACCCCACTAACACAATGGCGTGTGTTTTTCTCTGTGCAGCTAGCACTTGCGGGCAAAAACTAGCGATGTTAGAGCCCGTGTTGAAGCAGGAGGAGGAGGAGAGGAGCAGAGTGTAGGCCGAAGCCTAGTTGAACCAATTTCAAAGGAAACCTTTAACCCCCCCCTCAGGTGTTACAAAGTACAAGAGACACACCTTGTGCAGTATTAATGCTGCACAAGTGAAAGGTTGCTCTATTAATTTGTCTACTTGCACACGCTGAATGAAAGACATACACAATTTACCCCATTCTACAGTCAAACTGTAGTGGATGCGTGACTTGGTTTTTTGATGAGACGCAGCACAGGTGTCCAAAATAACGCCTTGGTGCTTGGCGCAGCTTCCTGAGCGTTGTTATTTGCTGTACAGGAGTCTGCGCTCTTGTGTTATCCCTTGGCAATGCCCTGTTAGCGCTGCCCATCTTATGACATCATTTCATGTTGGCCCGTGCGGTTAACGATGGCCATAAATCCCAGACCCCCAGTGTCTTTTCATAAAGCCACACTGCGGTGCTGGGATTCGTGGCCTTGAGCAGTAAATATTTTGGCCGCTCACACACGTCCTTACACCTGCTTCAGACTGGGCGGCCTCTGCTGATCCCTTCTCGCATGCCGCGGCCATGAGGCTGCACAGTCTGAAGAAGGCGGAAGGAGATGAGTTAAGACAGGCGAAGATATGCACTGCTCGTGCCCATCAATCACACCCTCGCAGTCAAAATAATTAAGACAACGAGGAGCATTTTATTCAGGCAGGGCGGACGAACAGGCGCAAGTAGCCAACCAATGATGTCAGAAGACGGGAAGCGCTACCAAGGGGGGTGCTGCGTATCATTAGAAAGGAAAGTCACACCTCAGGGACAGTGGAATGGTCTCAAAGAGACACATTTTGTACGTGTTGAGTTCCACGTGGGCAAGGAGAAAACATCAGCCACCTTGTACAAATGCAGCAGTACTGCTGTACAAGGTGGCTGTTATACATAGAAACACCTGGGGGTGGGGGCCAGGCTCCCTTCAATTTCAGTTCATGTGCCTGCGTGGCGTTTGCAGGTCACGTTGCAAGCTGCACAGCAGGGTAGCATTTCCGGGCAAAAACTAGCGTTGTTAGAGCCCAGGGTCAGCAGGAGGAGGAGAGGAGCAGAGTGTAGGCCGAAGCCTAGTTGAACCAATTTCAAAGGTTACCTTTAACCCCCCCTCAGGTGTTACAAAGTACAAGAGCCACTCCTTCTGCAGCATTAATGCTGCACAAGTAAAAGGTTGCTCTATTAATTTTTCTACTTGCACAAGCTGAATGCAACACGTAGACTATTTAGCCCATTATACTGTTAAACAGTAGTGGAGGCGTGACTTGTCTTTTTAAAGAAAAGCAGCACAGGTGTCGAAAACAACACCTTTTTGCATGGGCGCAGCTTCCTGAGCGTTGTTAGTTGCTGTACAGGAGTCTGCGCTCTTGTGATCCTTTGGCCATGCGCTGTGAGCGCTTCCTGTCTTATGACCTCATTTCATGTTGGCCGTTGCGGTTAGCGATGGACATGAATCCCAGACCCACAGTGTGTTTTTAAAAAATCACACTGCGGTGCTGGGATTCGTGCCCTGGTGCACTAAATATGTTTGCCGCTCACACATGTCCTTACACCTGCTTCAGACTGGACACCCAGTCTGAAGAAGGCGGAAGGAGATGAGTGAACACAGGCAAACATATCCACTGCACATGCCCATCAATCACACCCTCGCTGTCCAAAAAAATAAGACACCGTGGGGCGTTGTTTCGAGCAGGGGAGATGCACAGGCGCAGCCAGCTAACCAATGATGTCAAAAGACGGGCAGCGCTAACAAGGGTGGTGCTGCGTGTCATTACAAAGGAAAGTCACACCTCAGGGACATTGTAATGGTCTCTAATGAGACACATTTTGTACGTGTTGAGTTCCACGTGGGCAAGGAGAAAAAGTCAGCCACCTTGTACAAATGCAGCAGTACTGCTGTACAAGGTGGCTGTTATACATAGAAACACCTGTGGGTGGGGGGCAGGCTCCCTTCAATTTCAGTTCATGTGCCTGCGTGGCGTTTGCAGGTCACGTTGCAAGCTACACAGCAGGGGAACAGCTGGCGTTGCTGAACCCCACTGACACATTGACTGGTGTTTTTCTCTGTGCAGATTGCATGTCCGGGCAAAAACTAGCGGTGTTAGAGCCCAGGGTCAGCAGGAGGAGGAGGAGAGGAGCAAAGTGTAGGCCGAAGCCTGCACTGGTGGCAGCTTTTGGTCGGTTGTGCCAGCGTGGCTTGTGCTGGACACGATGCCGGCTACACAGCGGGGGAACAGCTGGCGGTGCTGAACCCCACTAACACATTGGCTGGTGTTTTTCTCTGTGCAGCTAGCATTTCCGGGCAAAAACTAGCGGTGTTTGAGCCCAGGGTCAGCAGGAGGAGTAGAGGAGCAGAGTGTAGGCCGAAGCCTAGTTGAACCAATTTCAAAGGTTACCTTTAACCCCCCCCTCAGGTGTTGCAAGGTACAAGAGCCACACCTTGAACAGCATTAATGATGCACAAGTCAAAGGTTGCTCTATTTAATTTTGCTCCTTGCACACGCTGAACTAAACACGTACACTATTTAGCCCATTATACTGTCAAACAGTAGTGGAGGCGTGACTACTAGTCTTTTTAAGGTGACGCAGCACAGGTGTACAAATTTACACCTAGGTGCTGTGCGCAGATTCCTTACCGTTGTTATTTGCAGTACAGGAAACTGCGCTCTTGTGTTATCCCTTGGCAATACCCTGTTAGTGCAGGCCGTCTCATGACCTCATTTCATGTTGGCCGGTGCGGTTAACGATGGCCATAAATCCCAGACCCACAGTGGCTTTTCCTAAAGTCACACTGCGGTGCTGGGATTCGTGGCCTTGTGCAGTAAATATGTTCGCCGCTCACACATGTCCTTACACCTGCTTCAGACTGGGCGGCCTCAGCTGATCCCTTATCGCATGCCGCGGCCATGAGGCCGCACAGTCAGAAGAAGGCGGAAGGAGGGGAGTGAAAACAGGGGAACATATGCACTGCTCGTGCCCATCAATCACACCCTCGCAGTCAAAATATATGAGACAACGGGGGGCGTTGTGTCGGGCAGGGGGGACGCACAGGCACAGCCAGCCAACCAATGATGTCAGGAGACGGGCAGCGCTAACAATGGGGGTGCTGCGTGTCATTAAAAAGGAAAGTCACACCTCAGGGACATTGTAATGGTCTGTAATGAGACACATTTTGTACTTGTTGAGTTCCACGTGTGCAAGGAGAAAAAGCCAGCCACCTTGTACAAATGCAGCAGTACTGCTGTACAAGGTGGCTGTTATACATAGAAACACCTGGGGGGGTGGGGGGCAGGCTCCCTTCAATTTCAGTTCATGTGCCTACGTGGCGTTTGCAGGACACGTTGCCAGCTATACAGCAGGGGAACAGCTGGCGGTGCTGAACCCCACTAACACATTGGCTGTTTTTTTTATCTCTGTGCAGCTAGCATGTCCGGCCAGAAACTGGCGTTGTTTGAGCCCAGGGTCAGCAGGAGGAGGAGAGGAGCAAAGTGTAGGCCGAAGCCTGCACTGGTGGCAGCTTTTGGTCAGTTGTGCCAGCGTGGCTTGTGCTGGACACGATGCCGACTACACAGCAGAGGAACAGCTGGCGGTGCTGAACCCCACTAACACATTGGCTGGTGTTTTTCTCTGTGCAGCTAGCATGTCCGGGCAGAAACTGGCGTTGTTTGAGCCCAGGGTCAGCAGGAGGAGGAGAGGAGCAAAGTGTAGGCCGAAGCCTGCACTGGTGGCAGCTTTTGGTCAGTTGTGCCAGCGTGGCTTGTGCTGGACACGATGCCGACTACACAGCAGAGGAACAGCTGGCGGTGCTGAACCCCACTAACACATTGGCTGGTGTTTTTCTCTGTGCAGCTAGCATGTCCGGGCAGAAACTGGCGTTGTTTGAGCCCAGGGTCAGCAGGAGGAGGAGAGGAGCAAAGTGTAGGCCGAAGCCTGCACTGGTGGCAGCTTTTGTTCTGTTGTGCCAGCGTGGCTTGTGCTGGACACGTTGCCGACTACACAGCAGGGGAACAGCTGGCGTTGCTGAACCCCACTAACACATTGGCTGGTGTTTTTCTCTGTGCAGCTAGCATTTCCGGGCAAAAACTAGCGGTGTTTGAGCCCAGGGTCAGCAGGAGGAGTAGAGGAGCAGAGTGTAGGCCGAAGCCTAGTTGAACCAATTTCAAAGGTTACCTTTAACCCCCCCTCAGGTGTTGCAAGGTACAAGAGCCACACCTTGAACAGCATTAATGATGCACAAGTCAAAGGTTGCTCTATTTAATTTTGCTCCTTGCACACGCTGAATTAAACACGTACACTATTTAGCCCATTATACTGTCAAACAGTAGTGGAGGCGTGACTACTAGTCTTTTTAAGGAGACGCAGCACAGGTGTACAAATTTACACCTAGGTGCTGTGCGCAGATTCCTTACCGTTGTTATTTGCAGTACAGGAAACTGCGCTCTTGTGTTATCCCTTGGCAATACCCTGTTAGTGCAGGCCGTCTCATGACCTCATTTCATGTTGGCCGGTGCGGTTAACGATGGCCATAAATCCCAGACCCACAGTGGCTTTTCCTAAAGTCACACTGCGGTGCTGGGATTCGTGGCCTTGTGCAGTAAATATGTTCGCCGCTCACACATGTCCTTACACCTGCTTCAGACTGGGCGGCCTCAGCTGATCCCTTATCGCATGCCGCGGCCATGAGGCCGCACAGTCAGAAGAAGGCGGAAGGAGGGGAGTGAAAACAGGGGAACATATGCACTGCTCGTGCCCATCAATCACACCCTCGCAGTCAAAATATATGAGACAACGGGGGGCGTTGTGTCGGGCAGGGGGGACGCACAGGCACAGCCAGCCAACCAATGATGTCAGGAGACGGGCAGCGCTAACAATGGGGGTGCTGCGTGTCATTAAAAAGGAAAGTCACACCTCAGGGACATTGTAATGGTCTGTAATGAGACACATTTTGTACTTGTTGAGTTCCACGTGTGCAAGGAGAAAAAGTCAGCCACCTTGTACAAATGCAGCAGTACTGCTGTACAAGGTGGCTGTTATACATAGAAACACCTGGGGGGGGTGGGGGGCAGGCTCCCTTCAATTTCAGTTCATGTTCCTGCGTGGCGTTTGCAGGAAACGTTGCCAGCTACACAGCAGGGGAACAGCTGGCGGTGCTGAACCCCACTAACACATTGGCTGGTGTTTTTCTCTGTGCAGCTAGCATGTCCGGGCAGAAACTGGCGTTGTTTGAGCCCAGGGTCAGCAGGAGGAGGAGAGGAGCAAAGTGTAGGCCGAAGCCTGCACTGGTGGCAGCTTTTGTTCTGTTGTGCCAGCGTGGCTTGTGCTGGACACGTTGCCGACTACACAGCAGGGGAACAGCTGGCGGTGCTGAACCCCACTAACACATTGGCTGGTGTTTTTCTCTGTGCAGCTAGCAGTTCCGGGCAAAAACTAGCGGTGTTTGAGCCCAGGGTCAGCAGGAGGAGTAGAGGAGCAGAGTGTAGGCCGAAGCCTAGTTGAACCAATTTCAAAGGTTACCTTTAACCCCCCTCAGGTGTTGCAAGGTACAAGAGCCACACCTTGTGCAGCATTAATGCTGCACAAGTAAAAGGTTGCTCTATTTGTTTTGCTCCTTGCACACGCTGACTAAAACACGTACACTATTTAGCCCATTATACTGTCAAACAGTTGTGGAGGCGTGACTTGTCTTTTTAACGAGACGCAGCACAGGTGTCAAAATTTTCACCTAGGTACTGGGCGCAGATTCCTGAGCGTTGTTATTTGCTGTACAGGAGTCTGCGCTATTGTGATCCCTTGGCCATGCGCTGTGAGCGCTTCCTGTCTTCTGACCTCATTTCATGTCGGCCGTTGCGGTTAGCGATGGACATGAATCCCAGACCCACAGTGTGTTTTCAAAAAATCACACTGCGTGGCTGGGATTCGTGGCCTTGTGCAGTAAATAGGTTTGCCGCTTACACATGTCCTTACACCTGCTCCAGACTGGGCGGCCTCAGCTGATCCCTTATCGCCTACCACGGCCAGGAGGCCGCACAGTCTGAAGAAGGCGGAAGGAGATGAGTTAAGACAGGCGAACATATGCACTGCTCGTGCCCATAAACCACACCCTCGCTGACAAAATAAATATGACAACGAGGGGCGTTGTTTCTAGCAGGGCGGATGCACAGGCGCAGCCAGCTAACCATGATGACAAAAGACGGGAAACGCTACCAAGGGGGGTGCTGCGTATCATTACAAAGGAAAGTCACACCTCAGGGACAGTGGAATGGTCTCAATGAGACACATTTTGTACGTGTTGAGTTCCACGTGGGCAAGGAGAAAAAGTCAGCCACCTTGTACAAATGCAGCAGTACTGCTGTACTAGGTGGCTGTTATACATAGAAACACCTGGGGGGTGGGGCCAGGTTCCCTTTTAATTTCAGTTCCTGTGCCTGCATGGCGTTTGCAGGTCACGTTGCCGGCTACACAGCAGGGGAACAGCTGGCGTTGCTGAACCCCACTAACACATTGGCTGGTGTTTTTCTCTGTGCAGCTAGCACTTCCAGGCAAAAACTAGCGGTGTTTGAGCCCAGGGTCAGCAGGAGGAGGAGAGGAGCAGAGTGTAGGCCGAAGCCTGCACTGGTGGCAGCTTTTGTTCTGTTGTGCCAGCGTGGCTTGTGCTGGACACGTTGCCGACTACACAGCAGGGGAACAGCTGGCGGTGCTGAACCCCACTGACACATCACCTAGTGTTTTTTCTGTGTAGACAACACTTCCAGGTGGCAACTGACAGTGTTGAAACCCAGGGAATCAAAGAGGAGCAGAGTGTAGGCCGAAGCCTGCAGTGGAGCAAGTTGAAAGGGAACCTTTAACCCCCCCCCCAGGCATTTGTTGCTGAAAGAGCCATCTTGTACAGCAGTAATACTGCACATGGAAAATGGTTGTTCCGAAAATTATGCTCCTTGCAAACGCTGAAGTACACACTCATATAATGTGTCCCCTCACACCGTCAAACCATCCCGGAAGTGGGACTTTCCTTTGTAATGTGACACAGCACAGCCGTCATTCCAACCCCCTTGGTGCCGGGCGCCACCTCCTCAACGTTGTTTGGTTCTGTCACGGAGCCCGCGCTGTAATGTTATCCCTTGGCCATGCACAGTTAGCGGTGCCCGTCTTCTGACATCATGTAGGTGTCAGGCTGGCAGTGCCTGTGCGTCCAAGCTGCCCGAGATCCAACCTTGCAGTGTCATCTAATGTAGTCCCACTGCGGGCCAGGGATCCATGGGCATGCGCAGTGCATATCATCGCCTCTCACTCACCTCCTTCCTGCTTCTTCAGACTGTGCGGCGTCACGGCCGTGGCATGCTATTAGGGATCAGCTGACGCCGCCTAGTCTGAAGAAGCGTGAAGAAGGGGAGTGAGAGGCTAGTATATGCACTGCGCATGGCCATGGATACCAGGCCCACTGTGGGATCACATTAGACGACACTGCGAGGTGTGATTTCGGGCAGCGTGGACGCACAGGCGCAGCCAGGACGACAACAAATGATGTCAGAGGACGGGCAGCGCAAACTGTGCATGGCCAAGGGATAACATAACAGCGCAGGGTCCATGACAGAATCAAACAACGCTAAGGAGGCAGCGCACGGTGCCAAGGGGGTAGCAATGACGGCTGTGCTGCGTCACATTACAAAGGAAAGTCCCACCTCCGGGACGGTTGGACGGTGTGAGGGGACACATTACATGAGTGTGTAGTTCAGCGTTTGCAAGGAGCATAATTTCAAGAGCGACCTTTCCCTTGTGCAGTATTAGTGCTGCACATGGTGGCTCTTTCAGTAACAAACGCCTGGGGGGGGGGGGACAGGTCCCCTTACATTTTAGTTGTGCCAGCGTGGCGGTCGCATGACACGTTGCCGGATACACAGCTGGGGATCAGCTGACGTTACTGAACCCCAATAACAGAGGAGCGACTGTTGACTGTGCACACAGCACTTCCAGGCACCAACTGGCGGTGTTAGAGCCCAGGGACAGCAGGAGGAGCAGATTGGAGGTATTGCCGCACACACAGCTGGGGATCAGCTGACGTTACTGAACCCCAATAACAGAGGAGCGACTGTTGACTGTGCACACAGCACTTCCAGGCACCAACTGGCGGTGTTAGAGCCCAGGGACAGCAGGAGGAGCAGATTGGAGGTATTGCCGCACACACAGCTGGGGATCAGCTGACGTTACTGAACCCCAATAACAGAGGAGCGACTGTTGACTGTGCACACAGCACTTCCAGGCACCAACTGGCGGTGTTAGAGCCCAGGGACAGAAGGAGGAGCAGAGGAACAGAGTGTAGGCCGAAGCCTGATTGGAGCAAGTTGAAAGGAAACCTTTAACCCCCCCCCCAAGACGTTTGTAGCTGAAAGAGCCATGTTGTGCAGCACTAAGGATGCAAAAGGAAAAGGTTGCTCTTTTAATTATGCTCCTTGCAAACACCGAAGTAAACACTAAAAATGTGTCCCTTTATACCGTTAAACCGTTCCGGAGGTGCGAATTTCCTTCGTAATGGGACACAGCACAGCTGTCATTCCTATCCCCTTGATGCCGTGCGCTGCCTCCTCAGCGTTGTTTTAAGCTGTCACGGAGCCTGCGCTGTTCTGTTAGCCCTTGGCCATGCCCAATTAGCGCTGCCTGTCTTCTGACATAATTTGGTGTCAGGCTGTCAGTGCCTGTGCGTCCACGCTGCTCCAGATCCCACCTCGCAGTCTCATCTAACGTAATCCCACTGCGGGCCTTGGAACCATGGGCATGCACAGTGCATAACCTCGACTCTCACTCCCCTCCTTCCCTCTTCTTCAGACTGTGCGGTGTCATGGCCATGGCATGCTAGGGATCAGCTGACGGCGCACAGTCTAAAGAAGGCGGAGGGAAATGAGCGAGAGCCCGAGGGGAAGATATGCACTGCGCATGCCCATGGATCCCAGGCCCGCAGTGTGACTCAATCAGAAGACACTGCGAGGCGGGATCTCGGGCACCGCGGCCGCACAGGCGCAGCCAGCCTGACACCAAATTATGTCAGAAGACAGGCAGCGCAAATAGGGCATGCCCAAGGGATAACAGAACAGCGCAGGCTCCGTGACAGCTTAAAACAACGCTGAGGAGGCAGCGCATGGCACCAAGGGGGTAGGAATGACGGCTGTGCTGCGTCACATTACGAAGGAAAGTCCCAGCTCCGGGACGGTATAACGGTATCAGTGAACACATTTTATAAGTGTTAAGTTCTGCGTGTGCAAAGAGCTAAAAAAAAAAAGCTACCTTTTCCTTGTGCAGCATTACTGCTGCACAAGATGGCTCTTTCAGTAACAAACGACGGGGGGGGGGGGAACAGGTTCCCTTACATTTAGGTTGTTGTGCCAGCGTGGCGGTCGCAGGACACATTGCCGGCTACACAGCTGGGGATCAGCTGACGTTACTGAAACCCAATAACACTGGGTCGTATGTTTTTACTGTGCAGCCTGCACTTCTGAGCCGCAACTGGCGGTGTTGGAGCCCAGGAATAGCAGTTCAGGTGGTAGAAAGATGAACACAGCAGGAGACCTGGATGACACCCAATTACTTAATCAGGCAGAGGAGTGGCAAATTCCTGCGAGATCCAGGCCTGGTTCATTTTCAGGAAAGTAAGCCGGTCAACGTTATCGGAGGATAGTCGCATGCGACGGTCTGTTAGTACACCACCTGCGGCACTAAAGACACGTTCCGATAAGACACTAGCCGCAGGGCAAGCCAGCACCTCCAATGCATACTGGCTTAGCTCTGGCCATGTATCCAGCTTAGAGACCCAAAACTTGAACGGGGAAGAGCCGTCTGGGAGTACAGTAAGAGGGCAAGCCATGTAGTCTGTCACCATCTGACGGAACCGTTGCCTCCTGCTGACTGGAGCCGCCGGTGATGGTGTAGACATTTGGGGCGGGCACACAAAAGTGTGCCAGAGTTGTGCCATACTGGGCTTGCCTTGGGCAGAGGCACTGCTTCTGCTCCCTCTTTGGGCAGAGCCTCCCCCACTGCCTCGACGCACTGAGCTGCTTTGTAAAGCACTAGCAGCACTCCTCTCAGTTGGACAGGAGAAGATGATGGAATTCACCAGTGTGTCGTGGTACTCCCGCAATTTACGCTGACGGGTCAACGCAGGGATGAGGTTTTGGACGTTGTCCCGGTAGCGAGGATCGAGGAGGGTGAACACCCAATAATCAGGCATGTTGAGAATGTGGTCGATGCGGCGGTCGTTTCTCAGGCACTGCAGCATGAAATCCACCATGTGCTGCAGAGTGCCAACTGGCCCAGAAACGCTGTCCCCTGCTTGAGACATGATCTCTGCCCGCTCGTCATCACCCCACCCTCGCTGTACACACTGACCACTGGACAATTGTGTCGCTCCCTCCTCTGGACGGAGCTCTTCCTCCTCCATTGACTCCTCCTCATCCTCCTCACAAATTGGCCCCTGCGTACCCCTTTGTGAGGAACCACGTGGCGCTGAGTCTCCAGAAGCTGATGGAAAAGGTGACTCCTCATCCTCCACCTCTTCCACCACATCATCCCTTAACCCTTGCAAAGTTTGCTGAAGCAGGCAGATAAGGGGGACAGTCATGCTGACTAGTGCATCATCTGCACTTGCCATCCGCGTGGAATAATCAAAAGGACGCAAAACCTGGCAGACGTCCTTCATAGTGGCCCACTCTGTGGTTGTGAAGTCTGATCGGCGCTGACTGCGACTTCTTTGCGCCTGATGCAGCTGGTACTCCATAACTGCTTGCTGCTGCTCACACAACCGCTCCAACATATGTAACGTGGAATTCCACCGGGTAGGTAGGTCACATATGATGCGGTGTTCCGGAAGGCGGAATCGGCGCTGCAGAGCAGCAATGCGGGATCTGGCCAAGCTGGAACGCCGCAAGTGAGCACACTCTAGGCGGACCTTGTGCAGCAGGGCATCAAGATCCGGATAGTCCCTCAGAAAACTCTGCACAACCAAATTGAGCACATGTGCCAGACATGGGATGTGAGTGAGGTTGCCAAGGGCCAAAGCTGCCACCAGATTTCGGCCATTGTCACACACTACCATGCCTGGCTGGAGATTCGCTGGCAGTAACCACACATCGCTCTCCTGCTTTATGGCATTCCAGAGCTCCTGCGCTGTGTGGCTTCGATGCCCCAATGAAACTAGTTTCAAGACGGCCTGCTGACGTTTGGCCACGGCTGTGCTCATGTCGGTCATAGGTAAACGTTCACGGGTCCATGTGGGGGTGGACTGTGACGGATCCTGCAGAGAGGAATCAGAGGAACTGGTGTAAGAGGAGGAGTCGATGCGTACAGACTGGATTCCTGCAATCCTTGGAGTGGGCAGGACACGTCCTGCGCCACTCGCACGATCTGTACCTGGCTCAACAACATTAACCCAATGGGCAGTGAGGGAAACATATCGCCCCTGTCCATGCTGACTGGTCCACGCATCGGTGGTGAGGTGGACCTTGCTACTGATGGCGTTCAGTAGCGCATGTTTTATGTTTGCCTCAACATGCCTGTGCAGGGCAGGGACAGCCTGCCTGCTGAAGTAAAAGCGGCTGGGCACCTTGTACTGTGGGACTGCCAATGCCATCAAGTCACGGAAGCTGTCAGTCTCCACCAGCCTCAACGAGAGCATTTCCAGGGACAACAGTTTGGCAATGCCTGCATTCAGAGCCTGTGCTCGGGGATGGTTGGCCGAGAATGCCCGCCTTTTCTCCCATGCCTGTACTACCGATGGCTGTAGAGTAGACTGGGAGTGTGAGGATGACTGGGAAGGTGGTGCTGTGGGTGGAATTACACAAGGTCTCTGGGAGGAAGCCAAACCAGCTGTGCGTGAGCTGGAGGAAGAGGCAACACGAGCTGAAGAGGTGGTAGCTGCCGCTGTTGGTTGGCCTACATCTTCAGTGTGTTTCTGTAACTCCACCGCGTGCCTGGTCCGCACATGTTTCCACATATTTGTGGTATTGAGGTTGCTGACATTTTTCCCTCTTTTTACTTTATGATGACACAGCTTGCATTTGACAAAACAAATGTCATCTGCAACTGTGTCAAAAAAGGACCAGGCACTGCAAGTCTTGGGAGCGCCCTTTTTGGCTTTGGAAAGAGACAGGCTCCTAACGGGTGCCAAAGTGGAGGCTACAGGCTCCGCAGTCTTCCCCCTCCCTCTCCCTCTTTGGCCCGTAAGAGGAAGCTCTTCCTCTGAGCTGCTCCCACCACCTTCCTGTTCCTCACGCCACGATGGGTCAAGGACCTCATCATCTCCACTACCCTCTGCCACCAACTGCTCCTCCTGGGTAGTCTCAGCAGCACAGTACGCACGAGAAAGCGGCACCTGAGTTTCATCATCAGATGCGTACTGCGCTGTGGTCACCGGAGGCACTGGCCCACCTGCCTCTTCAGAGTCAGAGAGAAAAAGGTGTTGGGCATCACTGCACACTGCCTCTTCTTCCATTTCTCCAATGCTGCTTGGCTGGCCCCCTGTTTCCAAGCCAAGAGATTCAGAGAACAGAAGTAGAGACGGCTCCTGTCCTGGGCTCTCTGACTGCCTGGCCAATTTGGCAGGTGGTGAAGAGACAGATGGCTGCTCTCCAGTGCTCTGTGCCTGAGAGGATGTGGCACTAACTGAAGTCGATGCCGAGGCGTTAGCTGCCATCCACCCGACAACGGCTTCAATTTGGTCTTCACGCAGCAGCGGTGCACGGCGCTCTCCGACAAAGCTGCGCATGAAGGACTGTTCCCTGCTGAAACTGAGTGACGACGAGTCACCGGCGCCCGCAGCAGGCACAGAATCACCACGTCCTCTCCCTGCTCCTCTCCCTGCTCCGAGCCCACGCCCACGTGCCTTACTCCCTGCCCTCTTCATCTTGGTTGACAGATAAAGATAAGCAGAAAAGTACTAAGGCCTTAGTGTGCTTATTCCTGTAATGCTCCTCCTAACAGGTGTAAGAAACACTAATGTTGTAAATTGTGGACTAAACTTTATTATTTTTCAAATGTGGCCTACACAAGTGTTAAGTTGTGTTTGGTGAACTTAACTTTTTTTTTGGTGCAGATCGGGCTACAGAGCTAGTTTAAATCACACGGAGACCGTGCAGACAGCCGTAAACGGCGCTGCAAGGCCAAAAAACCCTCCTCTAGGTTATCCTATATAGTGTTTTTCCACTATTTAGCTGGATACAAGTGGAAAGACACTAATAGGAATTTTTTTTTTCAAATTTTAAACTGGCTGCACTATTTGAAAAAAAGGAAATTGTTTTTCAAGGTATGAGGCAGTAACGCACCCTGAGCTGAATCCAACCGGCTATGGCTGCACACAGACTACAGGGCGAGCTGCGCTCACACAGAGACCGTGCAGACAGCCGTAAACGGCGCTGCAAGGCCCCAAAAAAACCCTCTAGGTTATCCTATGTAGTGTTTTTCCACAATTGAGCTGGAGACTGGTGGAAAGACACTAATAGGAATTTTTTTTTTTTCAAATTTTAAACAGGCTGCACTATTTCAAAAAAAGGAAAATTTTTCTCAAGGTATGAGCCAGTAACGAACCCTGAGCTGAATCCAACCGGCTATGGCTGCACACAGACTACAGGGCGAGCTGGGCTCACACGGAGACCGTGCAGACAGCCGTAAACGGCGCTGCAAGGCCAAAAAACCCTCCTCTAGGTTATCCTATATAGTGTTTTTCCACTATTTAGCTGGATACGAGTGGAAAGACACTTATAGGATTTTTTTTTGTCAAATTTTAAACAGGCTGCACTATTTGAAAAAAAAGGAAAATTTTTCGCAAGGTATGAGCCAGTAACGAACCCTGAGCTGAATCCAACCGGCTATGGCTGCACACAGACTACAGGGCGAGCTGGGCTCACACGGAGACCGTGCAGACAGCCGTAAACGGCGCTGCAAGGCCCAAAAACCCCCCTCTAGGTTATCCTATGTAGTGTTTTTCCACAATAGAGCTGGAGACTGGTGGAAAAACACTAATAGGAAATTTGAGAAAAAATGTGCAGCAGGCTGCACTAAGAGCAAAAAAGAACAACTGTGTGAGGCAGTGTGAACCCCCCCTGAGCTGAATACAACCGGGTATATGGCTGCACACAGACTACAGAGTGAGCTGCACACACACACACACACACAGAGACCTTGCAGAACGCTGTTAAAACAGCGCTGCAAGGCAAGAGCAAGGTGAACAGTGAAGAACACACAGCGTTTTGCTAAATTAGCCTTTGGAAAGGAAAATAAAGCAATTAGCAAGCTCAACTGGCCCTCAGTTAGAACACAGCGTCCTGTCCCTAACTGAAATCACAGCAGAGTGAGCGCAAAATGGCGGCAGCGCTTTTTTATAGTGCAGAGTGACATCATTTCAGCAGCCAATCCCAGCCTTGCCAGTACTTACATGCCCACCATGCTAAACAGGATGTGCCCACACTTTCATTCATTCCTCATTGGCTGCTGCGTTCAATTTGAATTCTGGGAACTTCCGATTCCGGTATCCGATACGCGGGAAGTATCGGAATTCAGTATCGGAATTCCGATACCGCAAATATCGGCCGATACCCGATACTTGCGGTATCGGAATGCTCAACACTAGCCGAGATCAATCACTCGGTGATCTCGGCAGTACACATCCCAGGAGTAGAACTCTGGGCGGCAGACTTCTTTAGCTGTCAGGGTCTCGCCTCCAGCGAGTGGGAACTTCATCCAGAAGTCTTCCAACAGATCTGCCTTCACTGGAACACTGCAGATGTAGATAGATGGCGTCCAGACTGAATGCTAATGTACTCGAGTTCATTGTTCGGTTTGGAAATCCAAAAGCCATCGCAGTGCATGCTCTGGTTCTTCCGTGGTACCAATTCCGTCACCCCTCTTCCACTACTTCCGAGAGTCTTTAGGAGGCGGAAAGGGTCCCAGTGATCCTGGGCGATCTGCACTGACCACGTCAGGTTTTGTTTGCGGAGCTAGTACAACTCGTCTCCAATTTTCTCTGGTGGTTGTCGGATCGTCCAGATCTGCTCTCCAGGAACCCGTTCTGACCCAGGCAGGACTCTTACAACAAGTCAGCAACTAGTGCCTGTAAGCCCGCTTCAGTACGCATTTTGCTTGGGGCAGAGATCACGGACGCCTTTCCCCTTTTTTAGTTTTACTTCAAAATAGTCTAGATTCAGGCCTAATGCTCAGCTCACTGTAAGTCTACATTTTAGCCTTTTCGGTCTTATTGCAACAAAACTGCAAGTAGGGAGTTTTCTCGCAGGGAGTGTTCACATGCGGTTCTTCCCTATCGCTTACCGTTAGATCTTTGGGACCTTAATGGTCCTGGGGGTCTTATAGTAGACTCCTTTTGATCCGGACAGATTTTACTGTCATGGAAGGTCGCCTTTTTCTCTGCGGTCACGTCATTCAGGCGAGTCTTCGGTGCTAGCCGCTCTGTCCTTTTAGACTCTTTTCCTTATTGCCATCAAGGCAAGGTTGTGCTCAGGCTGTCCTCGTCCCTTGTTACCAATGTGGTATCGTACTCCCTCTGTTACGAGGACATCATTCTTCCCTCGTCTCGTTCGGCACCAGTCCACAAAAAGGAGCGGGTTCCCCATACTCTGGACGAGGTGAGTGCTCTGAGAAGGTACGTATTGAGGACGGTGTCCATCCGAAGGTTGGACACTTTATTTGGGCTTCCTGACGGTCACAGGAAGGCGTCCTGATGGTTACAGGAAGAGTTTAGCCACTTCATTGTTAGCCTGGTAGATTTGTTACACCATCCAGGGGTCCTTGTCAGAGGTCAGCCTATCCCAGCGGGGATCGGGGCACTTCCCACTTTGTCGATAGTAACTTCTTGGGCCATTAGTCACCAGATGTCGGCAAAGCAGGCCGACAACGTTACGGTTTCATCCAGTTTGCACACATTTTTGAAGCACTACAATATTCACACCCAGACTTCCGCAGATGTGAGTCTGGGCAGGTGGACTCAGCAGGCCCTGGTAGCGCATTCTTAAGAAGCGGCTATGCAGGGCCTGATTTGTTATGTTGTCCCCACCCAGGGACTGCTTTGGGATGTCCCATGGTCTGTGTCCCCCAATGAAGCGAAGGAGAAGTAGGGATTTTTGTGTACTCACCGTAAATCCTTTTCTCCGAGCCAATCATTGGGGGACACAGCACCCACCCTGTTAATGACTGTGCTTGTTCTGTAATGTGACATGTTATGCTCTTATATGTTATTATTGATCTCCTACTGCTTTTGCACTGAACTGGTTCTCTGGGAGCCAACATGAGGGTGTATACTGCAGGGGAGGAGCTAACTTTCTTTGTAATACTTAGTGTCAGCCTCCTGGTGGCAGCAGCATACACCCATGGTCTGTGTCCCCTGTTACGACCTGGTGGTTAAGAGGCCACACTGATATGACCTGGTGGCTAAAACGCAACATGGAGCGAGCTCTGAGAAGGTGGTATCTCTACTGACCGCAGTCCCTAATCCTAACAACAACACTAGAAATAGCCGTGGAATGTTCTTGACTCTCCCTAGACACCTCTTCACAGCCTAAGAAATAACTACCCCTAAAGAAGGAAATAGAAAGCTATCTTGCCTCAGAGAAAACCCCCAAAAGGAAAGATAGCCCCCCACAAATATTGACTGTGAATGGAGAGGGAAATGACGTACTAAGAAATGAAATCAGAATTCAGCAAAGGAGGCCAATACTAAACTAGATAGACAGAGAGAAAAGGATACTGTGCGGTCATTATAAAAAACTACAAAATCCACGCAGAGTTTACAAAAATGAACTCCACACCGACTCATGGTGTGGAGGGGTAAATCTGCTTTCCCAGAGCTTCCAGCTAGCCTGAATAAGACATAGTGACAAGCTGGACAAAAAGAGACATATTTGCAAAGCAATAGAGTCCAAACAAATGGACAAACAAAAACTAGCAAAAACTTATCTTTTGCAGACAAGGACTGGCCATATGAAAATTCCAAGGAGAGAACCAAATCCAAACAAGAACATTAACAGCAGGCATGGACTAAAGCCCAGAGCAGGTTTAAATAACAAACCCAGGCAAGGCGATTAGTGAAGGCAGCTGCTACAGCTAGCTAAAGGAGCAGCAGTTCCACTCGAAACCACCAGAGGGAGCCCAAGGGCAGAACTCACAAAAATACCATTAGTAACCACAGGAGGGAGCTCCAGAACGGAATTCACAACAGTACCCCCCCTTGAGGAGGGGTCATGAACCCTCACCAGAGCTCCCAGGCCGATCAGGACGAGCCAAATGGAAAGCACGAACCAAATCGGCAGCATGTACATCGGAGGCAACAACCCAAGAATTATCCTCCTGGCCATAACCCTTCCACTTGACCAGATACTGAAGCTTCCGCCTCGAAAAACGAGAATCCAAAATCTTCTCCACCACATATTCCAATTCCCCCTCAACCAACACCGGAGCAGGAGGATCAACGGAGGGAACCATAGGTACCACATATCTCCGCAACATGGATCTATGGAACACATTATAAATGGAAAAGGAAGCTGGAAGGGCCAAACGAAAAGACACTGGATTGATAATTTCAGAAATCTTATAAGGCCCAATAAAGGGAGGCTTGAACTTAGGGGAAGAAACCTTCATAGGCACATGACGAGAAGACAACCAGACCAAATCACCAACACGAAGCCGGGGACCAACACACCGACGACGGTTAGCAAAACGCTGAGCCTTTTCCTGAGACAACGTCAAATTGTCCACCACATGAGTCCAAATTTGCTGCAACCTGTCCACCACGGAATCCACACCAGGACAGTCAGAAGGCTCAAGCTGCCCTGAAGAAAAACGAGGATGAAAACCAAAGTTACAAAAAAAAAGGCGAAACCAAGGTAGCAGAACTAGCCCGATTATTAAGGGCAAACTCAGCCAACGGCAAAAAGGTCACCCAATCATCCTGATCAGCAGACACGAAGCATCTCAAATAGGTCTCCAAGGTCTGATTAGTTCGCTCCGTTTGGCCATTTGTCTGAGGATGGAATGCTGAAGAAAAAGACAAATCAATGCCCATTCTAGCACAAAAGGACCGCCAAAACCTAGAAACGAACTGAGAACCTCTGTCAGACACTATATTCTCCGGAATACCATGCAAACGAACCACATGCTGGAAAAATAATGGAACCAAATCAGATGAGGAAGGCAACTTAGGCAACGGCACCAAATGGACCATCTTAGAAAACCGGTCACAAACCACCCAGATGACAGACATCTTCTGAGAGACAGGAAGATCAGAAATAAAATCCATGGAAATATGCGTCCTGGGCCTCTCAGGAATAGGCAAAGGCAAAAGCAACCCGCTGGCATGGGAACAGCAAGGCTCAGCCCGAGCACAGGTCCCACAGGACTGCACAAACGAACGCACATCCCGCGACAAGGAAGGCCACCAAAAGGACCTAGCCACCAAATCTCTGGTACCGAAAATCCCAGGGTGACCAGCCAACACCGAACAATGAACCTCAGAAATTACCCTACTAGTCCATCGATAGGAACAAACAATTTCTCCACAGGACAGCGGTCAGGTTTATCAGCCTGAAACTCCTGAAGTACCCGCCGCAAATCAGGGGAGATGGCAGAAAGAATCACCCCCTCCTTGAGGATCCCAGGCGGCTCAAGAACTCCCGGAGAATCAGGCAAAAAACTCCTAGAAAGGGCATCAGCCTTCATATTCTTAGAACCCGGAATATACGAGACCACAAAATCAAAACGTGAGAAAAACAGAGACCACCGAGCCTGTCTAGGATTCAACCGCTTAGCAGACTCGAAGTAAATCAGATTCTTGTGATCAGTCAAGACCACCACGCGATGCTTGGCTCCCTCAAGCCAATTTCGCCACTCCTCAAATGCCCAATTCATAGCCAACAACTCCCGATTGCCGACATCATAATTACGCTCAGCAGGCGAAAACTTTCTGGAGAAGAAAGCACACGGTTTCATCAAAGAGCCATCAGAATTTCTCTGAGACAAAATGGCCCCTGCCCCAATCTCAGAAGCATCAACCTCAACCTGAAAAGGGAGAGAAACATCTGGCTGACGCAACACAGGGGCAGAAGTAAAATGACGTTTAAGCTCCTGAAAGGCCTCAACAGCTGCAGAGGACCAATTCACCACATCAGCGCCCTTCCTCGTCAAATCGGTCAGAGGCTTCACCACACTAGAAAAATTAGCAATAAAGCGGCGATAAAAATTGGCAAAGCCCAAAAATTTCTGAAGGCTCTTTACAGATGTAGGTTGAGTCCAATCATGAATGGCCTGGACTTTAACAGGGTCCATTTCAATAGCCGAGGGGGAAAAAATGAAACCCAAAAAAGAAACCTTCTGAACTCCAAAGAGGCACTTAGACCCCTTCACAAACAACGCATTAGCACGAAGGACCTGAAATACCATCCTAACCTGCTTTACATGAGACTCCCAATCATCGGAGAAAACCAAAATATCATCCAAATACGCAATCATGAATTTATCCAGATAATTCCGGAAGATATCATGCATAAAGGACTGAAATACCGATGGAGCATTAGAGAGCCCGAATGGCATCACAAGATATTCAAAATGGCCTTCGGGCGTATTAAATGCTGTTTTCCATTCATCACCTTGTTTAATACGCACGAGATTATACGCCCCTCGAAGGTCGATTTTAGTAAACCAACTGGCACCCTTAATCCGAGCAAACAAATCAGAAAGTAAAGGTAAAGGGTACTGGAATTTGACAGTGATCTTATTGAGAAGGCGATAATCTATATAGGGTCTCAAGGAGCCATCCTTCTTGGCAACAAAAAAAAATCCCGCTCCCAACGGTGACGAAGACGGGCGAATATGCCCCTTCTCCAAGGACTCCTTTACATAACTCCGCATAGCGGCATGCTCTGGCACAGACAGATTGAAAAGTCGGCCCTTAGGGAACTTACAGCCAGGAATCAAATTAATGGCACAATTGCAGTCCCTATGAGGAGGCAGAGAACTGGACTTGGGCTCATCAAATACATCCTGGAAATCCGACAAAAACTCAGGAACTTCAGAAGAAGGGGACGAGGAAATGGACATCAAAGGAATATCACTATTTATCCCCTGACAACCCCAACCAGTTACAGACATAGATCTCCAATCCAGCACTGAGTTATGTACCTGTAACCATGGAAAACCCAGCACAACAACATCATGCAAATTATGCAACACCAAAAAGCGAATATTTTCCTGATGTGCTGGAGCCATGTACATGGTTAACTGAGTCCAATACTGAGGTTTATTCTTGGCCAATGGCGTAGCATCAATCCCCCTTAAGGGAATAGGACTCTGCAAAGGCTCCAAGGAAAAACCACAGCGCTTGGCAAATTCTAAGTCCATTAAGTTCAGGGCAGCGCCAGAATCCACAAATGCCATAACAGAGAAGGACGACAATGAGCAAATCAGGGTAACAGACAAGAGAAATTTAGGCTGTACAGTACTAATGGTAACAGACCCAGGAACCCTCCTAGTACGCTTAGGGCAATCAGAAATAGCATGAGCAGAATCACCACAGTAAAAACACAGGCCATTCTGACGTCTGAATTTCTGTCTTTCTGCTCTAGTCAAAATCCTATCACATTGCATAGAGTCAGGACTTTACTCAGAGGACACTGCCATATGGTGCACCACCTTGCACTCACGCAAGCGCCGATCAATCTGAATGGCTAGAGACATAGATTCGCTCAAACCGGTAGGCGTAGGAAAGCCCACCATAACATCTTTAAGGGTTTCAGAAAGACCTTTTCTGAAAATAGCAGCCAGAGCCTCTTCATTCCACTTAGTGAGCACAGACCATTTTCTAAATTTCTGGCAGTATAACTCAGCCGCTTCTTGACCCTGACACAGAGCCAACAGTGTTTTCTCAGCATGCTCTACTGAGTTAGGTTTGTCATACAACAATCCGAGCGCTTGAAAAAATGCATCCACACTCAACAATGCCGGATCCCCTGTTTCAAGAGCAAAAGCCCAGTCTTGAGGATCACCACACAGTAAGGATATGATGATTTTTACTTGCTGAATGGGATCACCAGAAGAACGGGGTTTCAAAGCAAAAAACAATTTGCAGCTATTTTTAAAGTTCAAAAACTTGGATCTGTCCCCAAAAAACAAATCAGGAGTAGGGATTCTAGGCTCTAGAGCCTGAGTCTGGACAATATAATCTTGGATACTCTGGACTCTTGCAGCAAGTTGATCCACACGAGAAAACAAACTCTGAACCTCCATACCAGAGCATATATCCAGCACCACCCACATATCAAGAGGAAAAAAAAGACAGAACAGAGCACAGAAAAAAAATGGTTCAGAACTTTCTTTTCCTTCTTTTGAGATGCATTTAATTCATTTCTGGCCTGCTGTACTGTTATGACCTGGTGGTTAAGAGGCCACACTGATATGACCTGGTGGCTAAAACGCAACATGGAGCGAGCTCTGAGAAGGTGGTATCTCTACTGACCGCAGTCCCTAATCCTAACAACAACACTAGAAATAGCCGTGGGATGTTCCTGACTCTCCCTAGACACCTCTTCACAGCCTAAGAAATAACTACCCCTAAAGAAGGAAATAGAAAGCTATCTTGCCTCAGAGAAAACCCCCAAAAGGAAAGATAGCCCCCCACAAATATTGACTGTGAATGGAGAGGGAAATGACGTACTAAGAAATGAAATCAGAATTCAGCAAAGGAGGCCAATACTAAACTAGATAGACAGAGAGAAAAGGATACTGTGCGGTCAGTATAAAAAACTACAAAATCCACGCAGAGTTTACAAAAATGAACTCCACACCGACTCACGGTGTGGAGGGGCAAATCTGCTTTCCCAGAGCTTCCAGCTAGCCTGAATAAGACATAGTGACAAGCTGGACAAAAAGAGACATATTTGCAAAGCAATAGAGTCCAAACAAATGGACAAACAAAAACTAGCAAAAACTTATCTTTTGCAGACAAGGACTGGCCATATGAAAATTCCAAGGAGAGAACCAAATCCAACCAAGAACATTGACAGCAGGCATGGACTAAAGCCCAGAGCAGGTTTAAATAACAAACCCAGGCAAGGCGATTAGTGAAGGCAGCTGCTACAGCTAGCTAAAGGAGCAGCAGTTCCACTCGAAACCATCAGAGGGAGCCCAAGGGCAGAACTCACAAAAATACCATTAGCAACCACAGGAGGGAGCTCCAGAACGGAATTCACAACAGTCCTCCAATGATTGGCTCTTAGAAAAGGCTTTTATGGTGAGTACACAAAAATCACTATTTTCAGTTAATTATATGATAGTGCTCCGATGCGGCATGTGAGGGGGGGCTTCATGTGTTGCTCTGATTATATATTCATAATGCAGACTGCTCACAGATCACTGATCCCTCACTGACCTGCCCCCTAGTTTGCCCCCTTCTGCAGCATAATAGCGTGTTTTATATGCCAATAATACATTTTATTCACGTTATTCAGCTAGGGGGGAAAAAATCAATTTGAAATTGGTGCCTGCACAGTAGTAGCTATCTGTGTCTAAATATGATCCGATAGCTGCCAATTTTCATGCGTCGGTGGCGCCATCTTACGGCCATGTTCACACGTTGCGGATTTTACCGTGGATCCACAGCGTTTTTGAAGCTGCGGATCTGCAGCAGTTTTCCATGCGGTTTACAGTACCATGTAAACCTATGGAAAACCCAATCCACTGTGCACATGCTGTGGAAAAAAACGTGCAGAAACAGAGCATTGTTTTTTCCTCAGCATGTCAATTCTTTGTGCGGATCTGCAGCGTTTCTGCACCCATTGGCTTGCATTGAGTCGGGCACATTCGCAGCAAAATCGCAGATGTAAAAAATATCTGTAGTTTAGCTGTGGGGGAAACGCTGCAGATCGGGAGGAGGGGAGTGTGTGGGCAGAGACTACGTGTCTGTGTGCGGGCGGACTCTGCGCGTGTGTGTGTCTGCGGGGCTGTCGGGGGTCTGTGCAGGCTGTCGGGGGTCTGTGCGGGGCTGTCGGGGGTCTGTGCGGGGCTGTCGGGGGTCTGTGTGGGGCTGTCGGGGGTCTGCCGTGTCTGTCGGGGGGGGGTGTGTGTGCAGGCATCGTCCGATGGGACTACAAGTCCCATCAGGCTATGCCTGCTACAGTGACAGTAATTAACACATTAGCCAAGGATGGGACAGTAGTAGTCCCAACATCCGGCTAATGTGTTTGAATGTAAAAAAAAACCACAAACATATAACAGAACATACAACATATAACAGAACATACAACATCCAACAGTACATACAGCATCCAACAGTACATACAGCATCCAACAGTACATACAACATACAACAGTACATACAACATATAACAGTACATACAACAGTACATACAACATACAGTACATATAACATACAATACATACATACAGTACATTCATACAATATATACATATAGACATACAGTACATACAACAAAGAGTACATACTTACCATCACATTGTCACCTGTAAAAAATATTAAAATAACAAACAAACAATATACTATACTATAAAAGGGAAATGACACACTTGATTGTGCACCTGGACCCGTTGAAGCGCATCTGCATGAAACGGCCGTAGTCCGTCCTTTCTTTCCCCCACACCTATTCTTCCTTCCTGCCGCCTCTCCGCAATATGTCTAACACCGTTTAAAGCGAATAAAGGACACTATCTTCAGCAAGATTCGGGTGAGTGCTGCATCTTTTGTTATTTGCTATTCCTGGATTTCTAACCACTTCATATGCTAAGCACCACCCGGCATTGCGAGTATAAAGATTTGTTGCTTGAAGTTTATGCCGAGACTCCTCCTATGTTGTTACTGCCTGTGAAGATTGTTATACCGAGTGCCGCTCAGTTTCTTTTCTGTTGGTCAGTAAACAATATACTCCCTGATCTGCAGGGCTCCAGGAATACAATGACGGAAGGTATCTTTCCGCAATGTATTCCTCCACCCCTGTGAGAAATAGTCCCTAGTCTCACTTGTGGCAATGCTGTGTGGAAAAATTCCCACGCAGCATTGCCATAAAGTGAGACCCTGAACTCAGGTAACCTCTTCAGTGATGCACTGCAGGAGCCATTGTCTCCTGTCAGTGTGTCACTGAAGGTCTATAGAGCAGTGACATCATCTGATGTCACTGTTCTATAGAGTAGATCATCTTGGGACACTGCTTATTAATTGGACTATAGCCGCACTCGATATTTGGTTTTTTCATATGCAATAAAGTAATTTATTATGTTCACCACAGTGGTATTGCGAAGCTGGGGTCACCACAATCATATACCAAGGTACTGAGGTAACGTTTCGGCCCTGTAGTGGGCCTTTGTCAAACCTCACTAGAAAACAATGAGAATTGCACAATGTTACTAATAGAAGTACAAAAAAACAAACAAAGAAACAGAGAAACAGAACAAAAATAAAACGGTACTATACATGTACAACAACTAGTGGTTTGTAAGACTATATACAGTGATGTCTACCCAATACAGACACTATATATATACAAAAATTTACAAAGAATATGCATCTCGAGCCAATAGCTGAATAACGAAAAAATTATATACATTCATAGAGCCATCATGCAGGTTGGCGTGGTATAAACGAATGGCATCCAGAGGTAAGGTTCTGTAAAATTAAATGCAAGTAGTAGTAAAAGAGGGAGGGCGACTAACCTTGTTGTAGAAAGAAAAAAGTGGAGGGTACCCCGAAGTTGCGGGACAGATAATAATATGAGGCAGGACCCAGAGGAAAACTGTAAAAAGGGGGATGATGTAAGATTAAATAGGATAAGGATGTGTAGTAGGGAAGTAGGGGGTGAAGGTACATAACATACCGTTTAGCGAAAATGCGGAGAGAAGGTCAGGGAAGGGGAAACAAATTCCCAGTCTGCGCTTTTCTCTTCTCTCTCTCTTTCTCTGGCCCTGCGCTCCAGCCCTCGGTCCTGCTTTGCACTTCCTGTGCCGCCCCTTTATTAATCCCACCGACTTCCCACGGCTCCACACATCACCGCAGGCACGCCAGCACACCGGATCCGCAGGTATTCTCTATTCTCTTCCTACCTTCTAGACTGTGTACCTCCTGCCTACATCACAGCTGATCCGTGCCCTTTGTATTCCTTACAGCGCAGACTGGGAATTTGTTTCGGCGATTGAGTATGGCAAATATGGTTAAATTAAGAATATTAAAATACTTTTTTCTGGCTGTGTCTTTATTTTGTTTTTAACCCTTTCACTACTATAGGATTAATAAAGGCCTCTCCATAATTAACCGGGCTTAATGTCACCTTACACTAGCAAGGTGACATTAACCCCTTATTACCCCATATCCCACCGTTAGAGGGGAGTGGGAAGAGAGGGGCTAAGTGCAGGAATTGGCGCATCTTACAGATGCGCCATTTCTGTGGCGGCTGCGGGCTGGTATTTGTAGCCAGGAAGGGGGGAAAATATCCATGGCCCCTCACTAGGCTATGAATATCAGCCCGCAGTTGTCTGCGTAGCCTTTCTGGCTATAAAATATAGGGGGACCCCACGTCGCCCTATTGTAATAGCCAGTAAAGGCTACACAGACAGCTGCGGGCTGATATTCATAGCCTGGGAAGGGGCCATGGGTATTACCCCCTTCCCAGGCTACAAAAATTGGCCCCCGGCCATCAGCTTTCCACCTCTGGTGCAGAAAATTGCGCGGGAGACCAACTTTTTTTTCCGTTTTTTTGTTGTTTTTTTAATTAAACGTTCATTAATAAACATAGGCCTTGCTATTATATATTTATGGATATATATATGGATATATCCATAGATAAATCTGTATATCTATAGATGGATAACTATGGCTATATCTATCTATAGATATATTTATAGATAGATATATTGTTGAGGGAGGATCTAAATTGATCCTTCACGGTTGACTCAGTGATTTCCAAATTAATCTACATGGCGTTGCCGGCAACTGAAAATGACCAGACGGAGACACGTGCCTCTGTGTGGGGGATCGAGCAGATCTCTGGGCCCCCGTTTATTGTGTTGCAGTTTTATCATATTAGCAAATTCTACTTCCACCAATCAGCATAAGAACACGCCCGCAGTTCTTAACCTATAAGAATGCAGGAAAAACTTAACCCATAAAGATACAGGAAAAAAACATATTAACAGGTGCCTCAAAGTCTTATCTAGTGATACACTCCCGAGTCCCCTCCCTGGCTCGAGTTAGAACACTCAAGGTCTTTATACCAATTATAAACCATAGCCTAGTTGAATAACAAAATGTTATCTTCGTGAGAAACAGGACAGAGTTACTTCATGGCAGCTGTAACCTTCTACCTAAGTAAATAACAGAATTTATCTTTAACCAGCAACAAAATGGAGTCAAAGCACAAAATGGAGAATCTAGCACAAAATGGAGAATCTTTCATAATTTGTTCCTTCACATTCCCCCCTAGATAAATTTTGTTAATTAATGTCCAGCATCAGAGGTACTATCCCAAGCTATAAGCTCGAGGGGTACTGGTCTTCACATGACTGGTGCCATGTTACCAGCCATGGCTGTTGCGGCGTCCCCGTCCCCCCTGTATACTAGAATTTACGAATAACAATTATTGATAACGGTGGTGGGGATCTTTTGAAGATAGCCATGTGCTTGACTTCAACATCTTCATCAGGTAATTTTGTGAAATCGGTGTAGAGAAGAGCAGGGGTGGCAACGCTTTTGGTTTCATCATTAGTTGTCTTAGTGCAGAATTTCCTAATACATACAGAAATACACCAAAGAACAAGTTTTAGTATTACATACATGACAACGATAAAGGCAGCGATGTGTAACAAACTTTGCAAGATTCCAGCTATCCAGCCCCCAAGTCCCTCAAACCAATTGGCTGGATTAAGAAAGGAGAAGGTGTCTGCCCACCAACTGTCATTATTACGGTCATTGTCTTTATCATATCAATCTCTGAGTCTTTGAATATTCTCTAACTTTAACTTTAAAGTACTATTGGGATCTGTATAATAACAGAAAGCGGGTCCAATAACCTGACACATACCACCCTGTGCTGCTGTTAAGTAGTCCAGTACTACAGTATATCGATTAGTGACTATGATAAGTTGGTTTTGGACAGCAACAGTAGTATAAAGTATATCCAATATATCCCAAATTTGATCATCTAGATAGTCTGTAGCCCTAAGCAATTTATCCCACATTTGTGTAATCAGAGGGTAAATGAAAATAATCTTTCATGATATTGTACAAACTTATTATTCAAGGATGTTGGGGAATTTAGACTGTCCCATTCGGTTATCAATATTATTATATGGAAATACGAAAAACCAAAACATTATGTCCCCTTATTTGCTACTAGTCTGTTTGACCAGCTTTCAGTGCGATGCGTGGATCCACGTCGGCCTTCCTTCCAGCTTTACTGACATAGGAGTAATGAGGAGGACTTGGTAGGGACCGTCATACAAGGGTTCTAGTCCGTGTTTTCTGACATAGCTTTTCACGACCATAAAACCACCAGGCTTCAAATTGTGACAAGTGTCAGTTTCTGCTGGATCTGGAAGGGAAGAAGAAACTAGAGCATGGGTGTTAGCAAGATTTTTACTAAGCTGAATAACATATTGAACAGTACGGTGAGTTTCTTCTGACAACTACTGAGACTGGAAATTTGCAACTGAGGGCCTGGCACCAAACAATATCTCATATGGGGACAGGCCATGTTTTGCAATAGGGGTAGTACAAATATGGTATAGTACAATGGGTAAGAGCTCTGGCCATGGAGCCGTAGTCTCCTTCATCATTTTGGTCAATTGTCCCTTCAGTGTGCCGTTCAGCCTCTCAACTTTCCCACTGGATTGTGGATGGTACGGAGTATGGAGGGCTACAGTGGATCCAAGCATTGTCAGAACCTCCTGATACACATGAGAAGGAAAGGCCAGGCCTTGGTCACTTTCAACAACTTTTGGAACACCATATCTGCATATAACTTCCATCACCAGTTTCTTCGCTGTGGTTTTTGCAGTCATGTTGGTAACAGGGAATGCTTCTGGCCAACTGGAGAACATGTCGACAACCACCAGACAATATTCATACCTTCCAGACTTAGGCAACGTGATGTGGTCCACCTGGAGCCTTTGGAAAGAATAGTCGGGCTTAGCAAGGTGCTTTGGGGTGCATGTTGAAGTTGACCGGGATTGCAGGTCTGACAGATGTTACATGCATGGTTGAGTGCTGTCAGGACTGTAGAAATACCTGGAGCCCAGTAGAATTTTTGTACCAGGTCAAGGGCCTGGTTTTTTTCCTCAATATGTGTGGGCCCATGTGCCCACGTGGCGATAGCAGGGTACATCCGCTTAGGGAGACACACAAGTTGGTCCTTTTTCCAGAGACCATGTCCATACGTGCTCCATCAGCTTTCCACTGCTTCACTTCTTCCTTTGGAGACATTCTCTGCATCGTCATTAAGCGGTCTCGTGGGGTCCGACAGAAAACTTCAGTCTGGCATAGATCATCAGGTTCCTGTAGAGTCAGTGTTTCTTGTAACTGTTTACGCTGAGAGCGTGTGGTCACCATAGCTGGTATGGTCTGTTCAACGGGTAGGAGAGCAGCAGCTTTTGCTTGCATATCCGCAAAGGCGTTACCAACAGTCTGTGGACTGTTCCTAGGACCGCGCTCCTTAACTTTGATAATGGCCACCTGAGTAGGTAATTTGATTGAGTCTATGAGGGTTTTAACAGCTTCAGCATTCTCCATTGGAGTCCCGGCAGTAGTAACAAACCCTCGATTGGCCCATAGGGCTCCGAAATCATGAGCAATACCAAATGCATACTGTGAGTCCGTGTATATATTAGCCCGCCTGTCTTTGGCCAGAACACATGCAGTAGACAGAGCCTGAAGTTCTGTTCTTCTTGTGCTGACAGGGAGGGAGGGAGCGCAGCTCTGTGCACTACAGTGTCTTCTGTAGTAACAGTGTATCCCGTGTGGAATCTGCCAAAATCATCAGCACATCTTGAACCGTCTTTCAGGGACTTGTAGAGAGGTTGCATTATGCGGGATGCGTCCGGTATCCACTGACAACAATAAGTACATAGCCCAAGAAAACGCTGGAGTTCAGTCTCATCTTTTGGGAAAAAAAAGGGAGCTGACGGCTATTTTTCTTTCTTCTGTGAGGTGTCTGGCACCCTGAAGGAGACAGTGACCCAAAAATATCACTTGACCAAGGCAGAACTGAAGTTTCGAGGCTGAAACCCGACAGTTCAGATCTGCCAGATACTTGAGGAGGCTAACAGTGGCAGCAATGGCTTCCTGCTCTGTTCGTGCACACAACAGAAGATCAGCCGCATACTGAAGCAGCGTGACATAGGGGTGATTTAACTGCCAGGGTAAAAGACATTGGCCCATATTTTTTGCAAACTGATTGGGACTGTTTTGGGCCCCTTGTGGCATAACTGTCCACGTCAATTGTCGTCCCTGATAAATTAATACAAACAGAAACTGGCAATCTGGGTGTAATGGAATGCTGAAGAAGGAATTGGCAAGGTCGATGAGTGTGAACCAAGCAGCATCCTGAGATATCTGGGACAAGATAGTATGTGGCGTAGGCACCGGAGTTTCCAGAACAGTAGCTGCATTAACTGCCCGTAGATCTTGTACCAGCCGGTACACAGGGGACTGGCCGGGTGGGGTCTTTTTTCTTAACGGGAAACAAGGGCGTGTTACATGGGGAAACACAGGGTACGAGGGCACCATTATCGAGTAACGTTTGTATTTGCCCTTGGGGCCCTGCTCCAGATCATGTTTCAAAGGGTGCTGATGGACTTTGGGAAAAAGGGCACCAGGTTTGAGAAACACTTTTACTGGTCCTACAGGCATTATTGGGGGTGGATCTGGGCCTATAAGGGCCATCATAACCGTGGGAAGGGCATGTAAGATACACATCTCATTATGTTCATCTGCATAGGGGTTATATAACGTAAGTACCATCTGACCATCATCCTGGAATTGTATTCTGGAGCGGAGCTGTGATGATAAATCTGCCCCCAGTAAATTTACCGGACATGAGGGAGAGATTATGAACTCAGCAGTAACTTCAGGGAAAGGTCCCACAAGGATGGGTTTTGTGAGAGTATATTTATTGGGTCTGCTATCTACTCTAATTAAAACAAGCTCTTGATCTGAGAATTAACATGGCGAGGGAGATTCCCAGACATAGGGTTAAAAAGGGATATTGGAGTATGGGACTGGATTTGTGTAAAGCAGGAGGGCTGGAGCTGGAGTCTGGGCCACTGATAAGGAACCAGCTGCATCCTTGTAACTGTGGGGGGGGGGCTGAGATTGGAGCAGAAATCGCTGCAGCTACTGATTTAACCTTTAATATCTCTGCTGATGCAGAATGGGTTAAGTTCTTCTGAAAATTTTGTACCACTTTTTTTCAATGCATCGTCCAGAATGGAAGTCTCAATATCGGGTCTCACTGACATTATTGCCTCTTTCAATTCAGATTTAAGGCCGGATATCAAAGCTGCCACAAAAGGGTGTGTATGGGCTTTATTATACAGTGAAAACCCCAGATCTTTAAATACTACCATAAGACGCCCATAGAGCTTCTCGGCAGTCCAGGATATATTGGTGCCTTGGGGTTAAGGGGCATAGGGCTTACAGTCAGGAGAAGAGGCTTAATTTCCTGGGGAGGGACCATATTATCTAGCAGGGAGCCCCCCTGTTTCAAATTTTTAATTGTTTGCTTTCCCAACACATTAATCTCAGTCACTTTCTCAGTTCCTTCTTGCACCACAAACATCCAGTTTTTGTCATAGTAATAGACAACTTTCCTTTTTCAACGTAACAAAAACAAATCAGAATTCACTTCCTCTGTTAATCCTTAATTAGCTATATATCAACCATTCGACTTGAAGCAGATGAATCTTTTACCAATCTTTCAATTACACTGATAACCAAACAATCTCTTACATGTTTCCTTCTAAATCTAGGTGCCATTTTTTACTTTAAACTTCCACAATATTTCTGTCTACTTCAATACAATATTGTACTATTGCTTCAAACAAAACACAGATCTCTCAGCACATACTACACAAGGATAGAAAATTCAGAGAGGACGCAGCTTCGTGCCCCCTCCATACCAGAGACACAGAACAGATAAGAACATCACAGCATTCCTCAACACAAAAAAAAAGCAATAGCGCAGACGTTTGACCCCCCCCATTGGGTATCTTGGAAATCTACACAGAAACAGAATACAGCAGTTCTCAGACTTCATTAATTTCTACAAAACCTTCATCACACAATTCACATGCCAGAACACCTTAGAAAAACCAATGATTGAGAATATTTTCCTCATCTTTGGGCTAACAATATCAGATTCATCACACAAATTCAAAGTCTTCTCTTACTTCCATGGAAACATGATTCTCCTTTAGAGCTAAATATCCTTACTTTACTTGTGCACAATACCGAGCGGCCTTACGGTTTGTTTCACGGGTCTCTCAGTCCCCCACTGGGACAACCCAAAAACGCGGTACTCAGTGAAAGGAGGAGGGTGTCTCAGACTTCCCTCCGGACACCTCTGGATATATATACTGTATACTTCTATATATTCCTGAGTTACGTATCCTACCCAATCTTCGATCACCTCACCACGCCTGATTCTAACAATGATCAGGAATTCAGGATATTTTGACTATAAAGAGAATTACATCACTGGTCAATCCGGGGTGTCCGTCCCTTATGAGGTACGGTTCGAGCACTGGGCTCCCAACGGAACTACACCTCTATATGATTCCACCCAAAAATCACCCCACCATCGGGGACAAACCTCAGATCCTCTTTGCAGCACAAACACAGGAAAACCACACCAAACAGTCAGTCTGGACAGTATAACTGCCAACTTACCGTGGTTGTTGTGGGGGATGATCAGTCCGAATTTTCCAGTGCCTGTGTCCGGTCCGAGGGTCCTTTATCTTGTTGTCCTCCGGGGAGCAGAGGCGTTCCTGTTTGGGGCCCCACGTTACGGGCGCCAAGCTGTTGAGGGAGGATCTAAATTGATCCTTCACGGTTGACTCAGTGATTTCCAAATTAATCTACAGGGCGTTGCCGGCAACTGAAAATGACCAGACGGAGACACGTGTCTCTGTGTGGGGGATCGAGCAGATCTCTGGGCCCCCGTTTATTGTGTTGCAGTTTTATCATATTAGCAAATTCTACTTCCACCAATCAGCATAAGAACACGCTCGCAGTTCTTAACCTATAAGAATGCAGGAAAAACTTAACCCATAAAGATACAGGAAAAAACGGAAACTACAGATATGGTCGTGTCTTTTTGGCATAAAAAACATATTAACAGGTGCCTGAAAGTCTTATCTAGCGATACACTCCCGAGTCCCCTCCCTGGCTCGAGTTAGAACACTCAAGGTCTTTATACCAATTATAAACCATAGCCTAGTTGAATAACAAAATGTTATCTTCGTGAGAAACAGGACAGAGTTACTTCATGGCAGCTGTAACCTTCTACCTAAGTAAATAACAGAATTTATCTTTAACCAACAACAAAATGGAGTCAAAGCACAAAATGGAGAACCTAGCACAAAATGGAGAATCTTTCATAATTTGTTCCTTCACAATATCTGTAGATACATAGATACATCTATCCATATACTGTATCTATCTGGCTACTTTCACATATCAGGTTTTTGCCATCAGGCACAATCTGGTGAGTTTTGAAAATAACAGATCAGTTGTTTTTTTCCCGCCGAATCCGTTTTTTTCTCATAGAGTTGTATTAGCACCGGATTGCGCCTGATGGCCTCACGTTTCATCCGTTTTTTGCCGGATCCGTCAGAAAAGCTGTTTCCGGTGGACAGAGAAAACGTACAGAAGAACGGTTTTTCTGTCCAACAAAAACGCACAGTGACAGATCCGGCGAAAAACGTATGAAACTGAGATGTGAAATGATGAATCCGGCCTCCGAATCTGGTTGTTCGTTCATGTTTCCATTCAAATCATGCACATTTTCCTTTCTCTCTCTCTCTCTCTCAAAAAAAACGGATCAGTTGCATCAGTTTTTCACTATTTGCAACGGATCCGTTTTTTAAAAAATTTGTCGGATCCTGCCTGACAGAAGAAAACTGATGTGTGAAAGTAGCCTAACTATCCATATATCTATCTACATCTATCTATCTATCTATCTATCTATCTATCTATCTATCTATCTATCTATCTCATTCCTTTTATCTATCTATCTATGTGTGTAGGGGCAGTCCCACACGTCCAGATAATTCTGGTACCGGAAAAATTATCCGTGTCCGTGTGCCCCTGCGTTTCTGTGGCACATCAGTGTGGCACACGTGCGGCACACATGTGCCGCCCGTGTGCCCACTGGGTACCACACGCACCGTGTAGGAGACAGCGCTAAAGTTTAGCGCTGTCCCCTGCATCTGGTGCTGAATCCCCATTCATATCTTCCCTGCAGCAGCGTTTGCTGTAGAGAAGATATGAATAATCGTGTGTAAAATCAAGATCCAGGTCCCCACCCACCTCCCACCCCCTGTGCGCCTCCCCCGCTGTGATTAAAATACTCACCCGGCTCCCGACTCCCTCGCAGCGTCCTGTCCTGGCCGCACCTTCTACTGTATGAGTGGTCACGTGGGGCCGCTCATTTACAGTAATGAATATGTGGCTCCACCCCTATGGGAGGTGGAGCCGCATATTCATGACTGTAATCGGCGGCCCCACGTGACTGCTCATACAGTAGAAGGTGCGGCCCGGACAGGAAGCAGTGAGGGAGCCGGGTGAGTATTTTAATAACAGCGGGGGGGAGGGGGGGGGCACAGGGGGTGGGAGGGGGTTGGGGACCTGGATCTTGATTTTACGCTGCTGCAGGGACGATATGAATGGCGGATTCAGCACCAGTGGGGGGGACAGCGCTTAATGTAGCGCTGTCTCCTGCACGACACACGGACTGCACACGGACAATGTCCGTGTGCAGTACGTGCTTTACATGGACCCATTGACTTTAATGGGTCCGTGTAATCCGTGTGCTCCCACGAACACTGACATATCTCCGTGTTTGGCACATGGAGACACGGTCCGCAAAAAATAAATGACATCTGCACAGATGCATTGATTTTAATGTGTCTACGTGTGTAAGTGGCTCCGGTACGTGAGGAAACTGTCACCTCACGTACCGGAGCCACTGACGTGTGAAACCGGCCTAATGGAGTGTGGGTTGGACAAATGTAAAAGAGGAGGTTGGACAAGACATGACATCACAAATCTTTTTTTTTGTTCAATAATACATCTTTATTTAGCTTTCAAAAACGCATACAAAAACGCGTCAAAACCGAGCAAAAAACGCATCAAAAACGTGCAAAAACGCATCAAAAACGCACCTGCATTTTCTGCCAAGAGCTGCGGATTTAGTGCAGACAAATCCGCAGGCAATTCTGCAACGTGTGCACATACCCTACTGGAGAAGAAAAAAAAAATTCCTCCAAGATGGCGCCCCACGCACCTGCGCTGTAGCATCTCTCATCTATCTCCTGTGTATATACCTGTGATCCGAGAGATGCTACTGTGCATCTTAGAGAAGGAATTTTTTTTTCTTCTCCTGTAAGATGGCGCCACCAGTGCATGCGAAGTAGCAACTATCGGATAACAGCTAGACAGTTTCACATTGATTTTTTTTCCCTAGCTGAATAATGTGAGTAAAATGTCATAGAAAATATAAAAAATCTGACTATTGGGCACGTTGCAGTGAGGGTGATGTACAGTGCCTTGCAAAAGTATTCGGCCCCATGGAACTTTTCCCACATATCATGCTTCAAACATAAAGATACCAAATGTAAATTTTTGGTGAAGATTTAACAACAAGTGGAACAGAATTGTGAAGTTGAACCAAATTTATTGCTTATTTAAAAATTTTTTGGAAATTCAAAAACTGAAAAGTGTAGCGTGCAATATTATTCGGCCCCTTTAACTTAATACTTTGTTACGCCACCTTTTGCTGCAATCTCAGCTGTAAGTCGATTGGGGTATGTCTCTATCAGTTTTGTACGTCGAGAGACTGAAATTCTTGCCCATTCTTCCTTGTCAAACAGCTGGATCTCAGTGAGGTTTGATGGAGATCGTTTGTGAACAGCAGTTTTCAGTTCTTTCCACAGATTCTCGATTGGATTGAGGTCTGAACTTTGACTTGGCCATTCTAACACTTGGATACGTTTATTTGTGAACCATTCCGTTGTAAATTTTGCTTTATGTTTGGGATTGTTGTTTTGTTGGAAGACAAATCTCTGTCCCAGTCTCAGGTCTTTTGCAGACTCCAACAGGTTTTCTTCAAGAATGGTCCTGTATTTGGCTCCGTCCATCTTCCCATCAATTTTAACCATCTTCCCTGTCCCTGCTGAAGAAAAGCAGGCCCAAACCATGATGCTGCCACCACCATGTTTGACAGTGGGGATGGTGTGGTCAAGGTGATGAGCTGTGTTGCCTTTACGCCAAACATATCGTTTGGCATTGTTGCCAAAAAGTTTGATTTTGGTTTCTTCTGACCAGAGTACCTTCTTCCACATGTTTGGTGTGTCTCCCAGGTGGCTTGTTGCAAACTTTAAAGGACACTTTATATGGATATCTTTGAGAAATGGCTTTCTTCTTGCCACTCTTCCATAAAGGCCAGATTTGTGAAGTGTATGATTGATTGTTGTCCTCTGGACAGACTGTCCCACCTCAGCTGTACATCTCTGCAGTTCATCCAGAGTGATCATGGGCCTCTTGGCTGCATCTCTGATCAGTCTTCTCTTTGTTTGAGATGAAAGTTTAGAGGGACGGCCGGGTCTTGGTTGATTTGCAGTGGTATGATACTCCTTCCATTTCAATATGATTGCTTGCACAGTGCTCCTTCGGATGTTTAAAGTTTTGGAAATCATTTTATATCCAAATCCAGCTTTAAACTTCTCCACAACAGTATCACGGTCCTGCCTGTTGTGTTCCTTGGTCTTCATGATGCTCTCTGTGCTTCAAACAGAACCCTGATACTATCACAGAGCAGGTGCATTTATACGGAGGCTTGATTACACACACGTGGATTATATGTATCATCATTAGGCATTTAGGACAACATTGGATCATTCAGAGATCCACAATGAACTTCTGGAGTGAGTTTGCTGCACTGAAAGTAAAGGGGCCGAATAATATTGCATGCCCCACTTTTCAGTTTTTGAATTTCCACAAAATTTAAAATAACCAATAAATTTCGTTCAACTTCACAGTTGTGCTCCACTTGTTGTTGATTCTTCACCAAACATGTACATTTAGTATCTTTATGATTGAAGCATGATATGTGGGAAAAGGTTGAAAAGTTCCAAGGGGCCGAATACTTTTGCAAGGCAATGTAACTATTCCCAGCCGCAGCCGGGCAATATACTTACAAACCCCTTTCTGTCACTGCCAATTTTACCCAACAAGCTCAGCACGCTCCGCTGCCACCAGCTCCTATTACTATGATCAATAGCGGGTTAGGAGCCAACCCGATCAGTAGCAATGGGTTAGGTCGGAGGAGTTAGGGTACGTTTAGAGCAAGGAAAATGACACTAGTAAATATTATAGCTTTTACTCCAAAAAGATTAGGGAGTGTTTACAAAAGGTATAAAAAAATGATATTACAAGATGAGACAATTATAGTATGTACAGACAATCTACTATATAATTGTCTAAGGGTCACTTCCGTCTTTCTGTCTTTCCTTCTTTCTGTCACGGATATTCATTGGTCGCGGCCTCTGTCTGTCAAAGAAATCCAAGTCACTGATTGGTCGCGGCAAAACAGCCATGACCAATCAGCGATGGGCACAGTCCGGAAGAAAATGGCCGCTCCTTACTCCCCGCAGTCACTGACCGGCGCCCGCATACTCCCCTCCAGCCACCGCTAACACAGGGTTAATACCGGCGGTAACGGGCCGCGTTATGCCGCGGGTAACGCACTCCGTTACCGCCGCTATTAACCCTGTGTGTCCCCAACTTTTTACTATTGATGCTGCCTATGCGGCATCAATAGTAAAAAATGTAATGTTAAAAATAATAAAAAAACAAAAAACCTGCTATACTCACCCTCCATTGTCCGCAGAGCTGGCCGCCATCTTCCGTTCCCGGCTATGCATTGCGAAATTACCCAGAAGACTTAGCGGCCTCGCTAAGTCATCTGGGTAATTTCGCAATGCATCCTGGGAATGGAAGATGGTGGCAGCCGTGCGCTACAAGGGGCCCTCGGATCCGAAGGTGAGTGTGTTTATTTTTTATTTTGTAACCTGTGACATACGTGGCTGGTCAATATACTACGTCGCTGTGCAAAATACTAAGTAGCTGGGCAATATACTACGTCGCTGTGCAATATACTACGTGGCTGAGCAATATACTACGTGACTGGGCAATATACTACGTGGCTGGGCAATATACTACGTGGCTCTGTGCTGTATACTACGTGACTGGGCAATATACTACGTGACTGGGCAATATACTACGTGACTGGGCAATATACTACGTGGCTGGGCAATATACTACGTGGCTGGGCAATATACTACGTGGCTCTGTGCTGTATACTACATCACTGGGCAATATACTATGTCACTGGGCAATATACTACGTGGCTGTGCAATATACTACATCACTGGGCAATATACTACATGGCTGGGCAGTATACTACGTGGTTCTGTGCTGTATACTACATCACTGGGCAATATACTACGTAGCTGGGCAATATACTACGTGGCTGGGCAATATACTACGTCACTGGGCAATATACTACATCACTGGCAAAATATTACGTGACTGGGCAATATACTACGTGGCTGGGCAATATACTACGTGGCTCTGCTGTATACTACGTCACTCGGCAATATACTACGTGGCTGGGCAATATACTACGTGACTGGGCAATATGCTACGTGGCTGGGCAATATACTACGTGGTTCTGTGCTGTATACTACATCACTGGGCAATATACTACGTGACTGGGCAATATACTCTGTGGCTTTGTGCTGTATACTACGTCACTGGGCAATATACTATGTCACTGGGCAATATACTACGTGGCTCGGCAATATACTACGTGGCTGTGCAATATACTACATCACTGGGCAATATACTACGTGGCTGGGCAATATACTACGTGGTTCTGTGCTGTATACTACGTCACTGGGCAATATACTACGTAGCTGGGCAATATACTACGTGGCTGGGCAATATACTACGTCACTGGGCAATATACTACATCACTGGCAATATACTACGTGACTGGGCAATATACTACGTGGCTGAGCAATATACTATGTGGCTCTGCTGTATACTACGTCACTCGGCAATATACTACGTGGCTGAGCAATATACTATGTGGCTCTGCTGTATACTACGTCACTCGGCAATATGCTACGTGGCTGGGCAATATACTATGTGGCTCTGTGCTGTATACTACGTCACTGGGCAATATACTACGTGGCTGTGCAATATACTACATCACTGGGCAATATACTACGTGGCTGGGCAATATACTACGTGGTTCTGTGCTGTATACTACGTCACTGGGCAATATACTACATAGCTGGGCCATTAACTACGTGGCTGGGCAATATACTACGTGGTTCTGTGCTGTATACTACATCACTGGGCAATATACTACGTCACTGGCAATATACTACGTGGCTGGGCAATATACTACGTCACTGGGCAATATACTACGTGGCTGGGCAATATACTATGTGGCTCTGTGCTGTATACTACGTCACTGGGCAATATACTATGTCACTGGGCAATATACTACGTGGCTCTGCAATATACTACGTGGCTGTGCAATATACTACATCACTGGGCAATATACTACGTGGCTGGGCAATATACTATGTGGTTCTGTGCTGTATACTACATTACTGGGCAATATACTACGTAGCTGGGAAATATACTACGTGGCTGGGCAATATACTACGTCACTGGGCAATATACTACGTCACTGGCAATATACTACGTTATTGGGCAATATACTACGTCACTGGGCAATATACTACGTGGCTGGGCAATATACTACGTGGTTCTGTGCTGTATACTACATCACTGGGCAGTATACTATGTGACTGGGCAATATACTATGTGGCTCTGTGCTGTATACTACGTCACTGGGAAATATACTATGTCACTGGGCAATATACTACGTGGCTGGGCAATATACTACGTCACTGGGCAATATACTACATCACTGGCAATATACTACGTGACTCGGCAATATACTACGTGGCTGTGCAATATACTACATCACTGGGCAATATACTACGTGGCTGGGCAATATACTATGTGGTTCTGTGCTGTATACTACATCACTGGGCAATATACTACGTAGCTGGGAAATATACTACGTGGCTGGGCAATATACTACGTCACTTGGCAATATACTACGTCACTGGCAATATACTACGTGACTGGGCAATATACTACGTCACTGGGCAATATACTACATGGCTCAGCAATATACTACGTGGCTATGCAATATACTACGTCACTCGGCAATATACTACGTGACTGGGCAATATACAACATGGCTGGGAAATATACTACGTGTCTCTGCTGTATACTACGTAACTCAGCAATATTCTACGTAGCTGGGCAATATACATGACTGGGCAATATACTACGTGGCTGGGCAATATACTACGTGGCTCTGTTGTATACTACATCACTGGGCAATATACTACGTGACTGGGCAATATACTGTGTGGCTCTGTGCTGTATATTACATCACTGGACAATATACTACGTCACTGGGCAATATACTACGTGGCTCGACAATATACTACGTGACTGGGCAATATACTACCTCATTGGGCAATATACTACGTGGCTGGGCAATATACTACGTGGTTCTGTGCTGTATATTACATCACTGGGCAATATACTACGTGACTGGGCAATATACTATGTGGCTCTGTGCTGTATACTACGTCACTGGGCAATATACTATGTCACTGGGCAATATACTACGTGGCTGAGCAATATACTACATGGCTGGGCAATATACTTCGTGGCTGGGCAATATACTACGTCACTGGGCAATATACTACGTGGCTCTGTGTTGTATACTACATCACTGGGCAATATACTACGTGGCTGGGCAATATACTACGTGGCTGGGCAATATACTACGTGGCTCTGTGCTGTATACTACGTCACTGGGCAATATACTATGTCACTGGGCAATATACTACGTGGCTCGGCAATATACTATTGGCTGTGCAATATACTACATCACTGGGCAATATACTACGTGGCTGGGCAATATACTATGTGGTTCTGTGCTGTATACTACATCACTGGGCAATATACTACGTAGCTGGGAAATATACTACGTGGCTGGGCAATATACTACGTCACTGGGCAATATACTAGGTGGCTGGGCAATATACTACGTGGCTCTGTGTTGTATACTACATCACTGGGCAATATACTACGTGGCTGGGCAATATACTACGTGGCTGGGCAATATACTACGTGGCTCTGTGCTGTATACTACGTCACTGGGCAATATACTATGTCACTGGGCAATATACTACGTGGCTCGGCAATATACTATTGGCTGTGCAATATACTACATCACTGGGCAATATACTACGTGGCTGGGCAATATACTATGTGGTTCTGTGCTGTATACTACATCACTGGGCAATATACTACGTAGCTGTGAAATATACTATGTGGCTGGGCAATATACTACGTCACTGGGCAATACACTACGTCACTGGCAATATACTTCGTGACTGGGCAATATACTACCTCACTGGGCAATATACTACGTGGCTGGGCAATATACTACGTGGTTCTGTGCTGTATACTACATCACTGGGCAATATACTACGTGACTGGGCAATATACTATGTGGCTCTGTGCTGTATACTACATCACTGGGCAATATACTATGTCACTGGGCAATATACTACGTGGCTGTGCAATATACTACATCACTGGGCAATATACTACGTGGCTGGGCAATATACTACGTGGTTCTGTGCTGTATACTCCGTCACTGGGCAATATACTACGTAGCTGGGCAATATACTACGTCACTGGGCAATATACTACGTCACTGGCAATATACTACGTGACTGGGCAATATACTACGTGGCTGGGCAATATACTACGTGGCTCTGCTGTATACTACGTCACTCGGCAATATACTACGTGGCTGGGCAATATACTACGTGACTGGGCAATATGCTACGTGGCTGAGCAATATACTATGTGGCTCTGCGCTGTATACTACGTCAGTGGGCAATATACTACGTCACTGGGCAATATACTACGTGGCTGTGCAATATACTACATCACTGGGCAATATACTACGTGGCTGGGCAATATACTACGTTGTTCTGTGCTGTATACTACGTCACTGGGCAATATACTACATAGCTGGGCAATATACTACGTGGCTGGGCAATATACTACATCACTGGGCAATATACTATGTCACTGGCAATATACTACGTGACTGGGCAATATACTATGTGTCTCTGCTGTATACTACGTCACTCAGCAATATTCTACGTAGCTGGGCAATATACATGACTGGGCAATATACCACGTGGCTGGGCAATATACTACGTGGCTGAGCAATATACTACATGGCTGGGCAATATACTTCGTGGCTGGGCAATATACTACGTCACTGGGCAATATACTACGTGGCTCTGTGTTGTGTACTACATCACTGGGCAATATACTACGTGGCTGGGCAATATACTACGTGGCTCTGTGCTGTATACTACGTCACTGGGCAATATAGTACGTGACTGGGCAATATACTGTGTGGCTCTGTGCTGTATACTACGTCACTGGGCAATATACTACGTGGCTCAACAATATACTACGTGGCTGTGCAATATACTACGTCACTGGGCAATATACTACGTGGCTGAGCAATATACTACATGCCTGGGCAATATACTACGTGGCTGGGCAATATACTACATGGCTCTGTGCTGTATACTACGTCACTGGGAAATATACTACGTGGCTGGGCAATATACTACGTGACTGTGCAATATACTAGGTGGCTGGGCAATATACTACGTGACTCTGTGTTGTATACTACATCACTGGGCAATATACTACGTGGCTGGGCAATATACTACGTAGCTGGGCATTATACTATGTAGCTCTTTGCTGTATACTACATCACTGGGCAATATACTACGTGACAGGGCAATATACTACGTGGCTTTGTGCTGTATACTACGTCACTGGGCAATATACTACGTCACTGGTCAATACACTACGTGGCTGTGCAATATACTACGTCACTGGGCAATATACTACGTGGCTGGGCAATATACTACGTGGCTCTGCTGTATAATATGTCACTGGGCAATATACTACGTAGCTGGGCAATATACTACATGGATGGACAATATACTACGTCACTGGGCAATATACTAAGTCACTGGCAATATACTACGTGGTTCTGTGCTGTATACTACATCACTGGGCAATATACTGCGTGACTGGGCAATATACTATGTGGGTCTGTGCTGTATACTACGTCACTGGGCAATATACTATGTCACTGGGCAATATACTACGTGGCTCGGCAATATACTACGTGGCTGTGCAATATACTACATCACTGGGCAATATACTACGTGGCTGGGCAATATACTACGTGGTTCTGTGCTGTATACTATGTCACTGGGCAATATACTACGTAGCTGGGCAATATACTACGTCACTGGGCAATATACTACATCACTGGCAATATACTACGTGACTGGGCAATATACTACGTGGCTGGGCAATATACTACGTGGCTCTGCTGTATACTACGTCACTCGGCAATATACTATGTGGCTGGGCAATATACTACGTGACTGGGCAATATGCTACGTGGCTGGGCAATATACTATGTGGCTCTGTGCTGTATACTACGTCACTGGGCAATATACTACATCACTGGGCAATATACTACGTGGCTGTGCAATATACTACATCACTGGGCAATATACTACGTGGCTGGGCAATATACTACGTGGTTCTGTGCTGTATACTATGTCACTGGGCAATATACTACATAGCTGGGCAATATACTACGTGGCTGGGCAATATACTACATCACTGGGCAATATACTATGTCACTGGCAATATACTACGTGACTGGGCAATATACTACGTGTCTCTGCTGTATACTACGTCACTCAGCAATATTCTACGTAGCTGGGCAATATACATGACTGGAAAATATACTACGTGGCTGGGCAATATACTACGTGGCTCTGTTGTATACTACATCACTGGGCAATATAGTACGTGACTGGGCAATATACTGTGTGGCTCTGTGCTGTATACTACGTCACTGGGCAATATACTACGTGGCTCAACAATATACTACGTGGCTGTGCAATATACTATGTCACTGGGCAATATACTACGTGGCTGAGCAATATACTACATGCCTGGGCAATATACTACGTGGATGGGCAATATACTACATGGCTCTGTGCTGTATACTACGTCACTGGGAAAGATACTACGTGGCTGGGCAATATACTACGTGACTGTGCAATATACTAGGTGGCTGGGCAATATACTACGTGGCTCTGTGTTGTATACTACATCACTGGGCAATATACTACGTGGCTGGGCATTATACTATGTGGCTCTTTGCTGTATACTACATCACTGGGCAATATACTACGTGACAGGGCAATATACTACGTGGCTCTGTGCTGTATACTACGTCACTGGGCAATATACTACGTCACTGGGCAATACACTACGTGGCTGTGCAATATACTACGTCACTGGGCAATATACTACGTCACTGGGCAATATACTACGTGGCTCTGCTGTATAATATGTCACTGGGCAATATACTACGTAGCTGGGCAATATACTACGTGGATGGACAATATACTACGTCACTGGGCAATATACTAAGTCACTGGCAATATACTACGTGACTGGACAATATACTACGTGGCTGGGCAATATACTACGTGGCTCTGCTGTATACTACGTCACTTGGCAATATACTACGTGGCTGGGCAATATACTACGTGGTTCTGTGCTGTACACTACATCACTGGGCAATATACTACGTGATTGGGCAATATACTACGTGGCTCTGTGCTGTATACTACGTCACTGGGCAATATACTACGTGGCTGGGCAATATGCTTGTCAGGAATCCCTGACCGCTGCCACCAATTTGTCAGGAATCCCTGACCGCTGCCACCAATTTGTCACGATTCACACCGTGACCGTCACCCCTACGTCACGGGTCGGGGTGACTTTAGGCCAACAGACGGCTATCACATGTGCAGGGGGGCTTATCTTAGTTATCCCTCCACTGCAAACAATGTGATGAAAAAACACACACAAGGCTATTGACCTCTTAGTTTCCAGCAGGGGCTTATTTTAGGTATCCCACTGCTTTTCAATATACCACGAACTGCAGGGATTTATGTCTATTCCGCTTACAGTTTCACTTCACACTTGCAGCTCTCTGGCGCCCCCCCTTACTCTCAAGTCAGATTAGGTACTGCACCCTGGGTAATTAGTCGCCAGACAGGCTGCCTGCTATGTACTGGCTATTGGGCACGCTGCAGCGACGTGATAAACTACTCCCACTCAGACAGGAACAATAATTATCAATGCCGCAGTCGCTACAACATAACCTAAAAGTCTGCACACGGTATCGCTGCCACCAGCTTCGATTAAACGGGTCCTAAGCTAACCCAAAAACAACAGTAGCGTATTTCCCTTCAGGAGACTTAGGGTACGGTTTTTAGAGCATGGAGAAAGAACTGGCATGAAATAATATACCCCACAAAATTTAGGCAGTGCTTTATCAAAATATTCTACAAAGAGGTTACAAATAAGACAATTGCAAATATGTACACGGTAATTATAATATAAAGGGAATAATGGAGAAAAGCTAACACTCACATGTTCAAAGCATGGCAGGCACCCAGGCTAGTGCAGTTTTCCATACGTCCCAGTTCATGGGACGTGCTCAGCTCTTCCAGGAAAAAAACAGACAAGAACCTGAGCTGGGGATGTGGGCAGACAGTTATAGCTAAGCCTGTATCATCCCAGAAAGGGGTTGGATCACCTCGTCCCTCCTACCTCTTCAGTTAACTAATCTTACATAATCTATATCTAATTGCTATAACTTCGCTACAACACATGTCATAGTCATAACAAACCCAGCATTCATCTCGGATTCACGTGGGCATTCTAATGAGATCAAATGTGTCCTATCTGGGATACATATTTACAGAGAAAACCCTACTTCTTTACCAGATGGAGTTAGAAGCCCTTGTTTCGAGGGATGGGTAGGTCCACCGAGTGAGATTAAGAATATATATTTTCGTGTTCGTAACGTAAACGGTCGGCATAATATCTTACAAAAACAGAACAAAGAACTTCCATGCATTTCTGGAAACTTAGACTCCAGTTCTAGCTGGAGGAAGATTCTAACCTGGTCGTAAATACCTTTCAGCCATAAAACTCCCCCCACTACATTGGCAAAGCAGCTCTTGGCTGAGTGAAAGGGAAGGGGGGTTGTTGTGAATTCTGTTGTCAGGCTCCCTCCTGTGGTCATGAATGGTACTTCGGCTGGTTCTGTCCATGGACTTTCTCTGGTGCCTGTGGGTGTTTCTGAGTTTCCTTCCACAGGTGACGAGGCTAATTCGTTAGTGGGCTGCTCTATTTAACTCCACTTAGATCTTTGCCCCATGCCAGCTGTCAATGTTGTACTATGGCTCTAGTTCGCTCCTGGATCGTTCTGAGTTCCTGTTGCTCCAGCAGAAGCTAAGTTCCTCTGTGCTATTTTGCTTGTTTGCTATTTTTTTCTGTCCAGCTTGCTTTTGTCAATATTGCCTTGCTTGCTGGAAGCTCTGGGACGCAGAGGGGCACCTCCCGCACGGTGCAGAAGGTATTTTTCCCTGCACTCTCTGCGTGGTCTTTTGTAGGTTTTTGTGCTGACCGCAAAGTAACCTTTTCTATCCTCGGTCTGTTCAGTAAGTCGGGCCTCACTTTGCTAAATCTATTTCATCTCTGTGTTTGTATTTTCATCTTTACTCACAGTCATTATATGTGGGGGCTGCCTTTTCCTTTGGGGAATGTCTCTGAGGCAAGGTAGGCTTATTTTTCTATCTTCAGGGCTAGCTAGTTTCTTAGGCTGTGCCGAGTTGCATAGGGAGCGTTAGGCGCAATCCATGGCTATTTCTAGTGTGTTTTGATAGGTTTAGGGATTGCGGTCAGCAGAGTTCCCACGTCCCAGAGCTCGTCCTTATTATCAGTAACTATCAGGTCCATTATTTGTCCAAACCACCAGATCATAACAGTACAGCTGGCCCAAAGTATTGATGCATCTCAATAGAGGGATAAGTGAAGCTCTGAGACCATTTTTTTTTCTTTGCAGCGTGTTCTGTCTCACTTTTCCCCTTTACCTCTGGGTGGTTCAGAACACAGGTGTAGACATGGACATTCAAGGTCTGTCCTCTTGGATGGATAATCTCACTACAAGGGTACAAAACATTCAAGATTTTGTGGTTCAGAATCCGATGTCAGAGCCTAGGATTCCAATTCCTGATTTATTTTTTGGTGATAGATCTAAGTTCTTGAATTTCAAAAATAATTGTAAATTGTTTCTAGCTTTGAAACCTCACTCCTCAGGTGATCCTGTTCAACAGGTAAGGATCATTATTTCCTTATTACGTGGCGACCCTCAAGACTGGGCATTTTCTCTTGCGCCAGGAGACCCGGCATTGCGTGATGTAGATGCGTTTTTCCTGGTGCTCGGATTGCTTTATCACAAACCTAATTCAGTGGATCAGGCAGAGAAAATCTTGCTGGCTCTATGTCAGGGTCAGGATGAAGCAGAGATATATTGTCAGAAGTTTAGAAAGTGGTCTGTGCTCACTCAGTGGAATGATTGTGCCCTGTCAGCAATCTTTAGAAAGAGTCTCTCTGAAGCCCTTAAAGATGTCATGGTGGGATTTCCCATGCCTGCTGGTCTGAATGAGTCTATGTCTTTGGCTATTCAGATCGATCGGCGCTTGCGTGAGCGTAAAACTGTGCACCATTTGGCGGTACTATCTGAGCATGGGCCTGAGCCTATGCAGTGTGATAGGACTTTGACCAGAGCTGAACGGCAGGAACACAGACGTCAGAATGGGCTGTGTTTTTACTGTGGTGACTCCACTCATGCTATCTCCGATTGTCCTAAGCGCACTAAGCGGTTCGCTAAGTCTGCCACCATTGGTACGGTACAGTCTAAATTTCTTTTGTCCGTTACTCTAATTTGCTCTTTGTCGTCCTATTCTGTTATGGCATTTGTGGATTCAGGCGCTGCCCTGAATTTGATGGACTTGGAGTATGCTAGGCGCTGTGGTTTTTTCTTGGAGCCTTTGCAGCATCCTATTCCATTGAGAGGAATTGATGCTACGCCTTTGGCCAAGAATAAGCCTCAGTACTGGACTCAATTGACCATGTGCATGGCTCCTGCACATCAGGAGGATATCCGTTTTTTGGTGTTACATAATCTGCATGATGTGGTCGTTTTAGGGTTACCATGGCTACAGGTCCAAAATCCAGTATTGGACTGGAAATCTATGTCTGTGTCCAGCTGGGGTTGCCAGGGGGTACATGGTGATGTTCCATTTTTGTCAATTTTGTCTTCTACTCCTTCTGAAGTTCCGGAGTTTTTGTCGGATTATCAGGATGTATTTGATGAGCCCAAAGCCAGTGCCCTACCTCCTCATAGGGATTGCGATTGTGCAATTAATTTGATTCCTGGTAGTAAGTTTCCTAAGGGCCGATTGTTCAATTTATCTGTGCCAGAACACGCCGCTATGCGGAGTTATATAAAGGAATCCTTGGAGAAAGGCCATATTCGCCCATCGTCATCACCGTTGGGAGCAGGGTTCTTTTTTGTGGCCAAGAAGGATGGTTCTTTGAGACCTTGTATTGATTACCGCCTTCTTAATAAAATTACAGTCAAATTTCAGTATCCTTTGCCGTTGCTGTCCGACTTGTTTGCTCGTATTAAAGGGGCTAGTTGGTTTACCAAGATAGACCTTCGAGGGGCATATAATCTTGTGCGTATTAAACTGGGCGATGAATGGAAAACAGCATTTAATACGCCCGAGGGCCATTTTGAGTACCTGGTGATGCCATTCGGGCTTTCCAATGCTCCATCAGTATTTCAGTCTTTTATGCATGACATCTTCCGAGAGTACCTGGATAAATTCCTGATTGTGTATTTGGATGATATTTTGGTCTTTTCGGATGATTGGAAGTCTCATGTGAAGCAGGTCAGAATGGTGTTCCAGGTCCTTCGTGCTAATTCCTTGTTTGTGAAGGGGTCAAAGTGTCTCTTTGGAGTTCAGAAGGTTTCATTTTTGGGGTTCATTTTTTCCCCTTCCACTGTCGAGATGGACCCTGTTAAAGTCCAGGCCATTCATGATTGGACTCAGCCGACATCTGTGAAGAGCCTGCAAAAGTTCCTGGGCTTTGCTAATTTTTATCGTCGCTTCATCGCTAATTTTTCTAGTGTTGCTAAACCGTTGACTGATTTGACCAATGAGGGTGCTGATGTGGTCAATTGGTCTTCTGCGGCCGTGGATGCTTTTCAGGAATTGAAGCGTCGTTTTTCTTCTGCCCCTGTGTTGTGCCAGCCAGATGTTTCGCTCCCGTTTCAGGTTGAGGTTGATGCCTCTGAGATTGGGGCAGGGGCTGTTTTGTCGCAAAAAAGTTCTGATGGCTCGGGAATGAAGCCATGTGCTTTCTTTTCTAGAAAGTTTTCGCCTGCTGAGCGCAATTACGATGTTGGTAATCGTGAATTGTTGGCCATGAAGTGGGCATTCGAGGAGTGGCGTCATTGGCTTGAAGGAGCCAAGCATCGCGTGGTGGTCTTGACAGATCACAAAAATTTGACTTACCTTGAGTCTGCCAAACGGTTGAATCCGAGACAGGCTCGATGGGCGTTGTTTTTCTCCCGTTTTGATTTTGTGGTTTCGTACCTTCCGGGCTCTAAGAATGTGAAGGCTGATACCCTGTCAAGGAGTTTTGTGCCTGACTCTCCGGGTGTTTCTGAGCCGGCAGGTATTCTCAAAAAGGGGATAATTTTGTCTGCCATCTCCCCTGATTTGCGGCGGGTGCTGCAATAATTTCAGGCTGATAGACCTGACCGTTGCCCAGCAGAGAAACTGTTTGTCCCTGATAAATGGACTAATAGAGTTATCTCTGAGCTTCATTGTTCGGTGTTGGCTGGGCATCCTGGAATCTTTGGTACCAGAGATTTGGTGGCTAGATCCTTTTGGTGGCCGTCTTTGTCACGGGATGTGCGTTCTTTTGTGCAGTCCTGTGGGACTTGGGCTCGGGCTAAGCCCTGCTGTTCTCGTGCTAGTGGGTTGCTTTTGCCCTTGCCGGTCCCGAAGAGGCCCTGGACGTATATTTTATTTCGGATCTTCCCGTCTCTCAAAAGATGTCAGTCATTTGAGTGGTTTGTGATCGCTTTTCTAAGATGGTCCATTTGGTACCCTTGTCTAAATTGCCTTCCTCCTCTGATTTGGTGCCATTGTTTTTCCAGCATGTGGTTCGTTTGCATGGCATCCCGGAGAACATCGTTTCGGACAGAGGTTCCCAGTTTGTTTCGAGGTTTTGGCGATCCTTTTGTGCTAGGATGGGCATTGATTTGTCTTTTTCCTCGGCTTTCCATCATCAGACAAATGGCCAAACCGAACGAACTAATCAGACGTTGGAAACATATTTGAGATGCTTTGTTTCTGCTGGTCAGGATGATTGGGTGTCCTTTTTGCCGTTGGCTGAGTTTGCCCTTAATAATCGGGCCAGCTCGGCTACTTTGGTTTCGCCGTTTTTCTGCAATTCTGGTTTCCATCCTCGTTTCTCTTCAGGGCAGGTTGAGTCTTCGGACTGTCCTGGTGTAGATACTGTGGTGGATAGGTTGCAGCAGATTTGGACTCATGTGGTGGACAATTTGACCAATGTCCCAGGAGAAGGCTCAACGTTTCGCTAACCGCCGGCGCTGTGTGGGTCCCCGACTTCGTGTTGGGGATTTAGTTTGGTTGTCGTCTCGTTATGTTCCTATGAAGGTTTCCTCTCCTAAGTTTAAGCCTCGTTTCATTGGTCCGTATAAAATTTCTGAGGTTATCAATCCTGTGTCATTTTGTTTGGCCCTTCCAGATTCTTTTGCCATCCATAATGTGTTCCATAGGTCGTTATTGCGGAGATACGTGGCGCCTGTGGTTCCATCCGTTGACCCTCCTGCTCCAGTGTTGGTTGAGGGGGAGTTGGAGTATGTGGTGGAGAAGATTTTGGATTCTCGTATTTCGAGACGGAAACTCCAGTACTTGGTCAAGTGGAAGGGTTATGGTCAGGAGGATAATTCCTGGGTTTTTGCCTCTGATGTTCATGCGGCCGATCTGGTTCGTGCCTTTCATTTGGCTCATCCTGGTCGGCCTGGGGGCTCTCGTGAGGGTTCAGTGACCCCTCCTCAAGGGAGGGGGGGTACTGTTGTGAATTCTGTTGTCAGGCTCCCTCCTGTGGTCATGAATGGTACTTCGGCTGGTTCTGTCCATGGACTTTCTCTGGTGCCTGTGGGTGTTTCTGAGTTTCCTTCCACAGGTGACGAGGCTAATTCGTTAGTGGGCTGCTCTATTTAACTCCACTTAGATCTTTGCCCCATGCCAGCTGTCAATGTTGTACTATGGCTCTAGTTCGCTCCTGGATCGTTCTGAGTTCCTGTGGCTCCAGCAGAAGCTAAGTTCCTCTGTGCTATTTTGCTTGTTTGCTATTTTTTTCTGTCCAGCTTGCTTTTGTCAATATTGCCTTGCTTGCTGGAAGCTCTGGGACGCAGAGGGGCGCCTCCCGCACCGTGAGTCGGTGCGGAAGGTATTTTTCCCTGCACTCTCTGCGTGGTCTTTTGTAGGTTTTTGTGCTGACCGCAAAGTAACCTTTTCTATCCTCGGTCTGTTCAGTAAGTCGGGCCTCACTTTGCTAAATCTATTTCATCTCTGTGTTTGTATTTTCTTCTTTACTCACAGTCATTATATGTGGGGGCTGCCTTTTCCTTTGGGGAATTTCTCTGAGGCAAGGTAGGCTTATTTTTCTATCTTCAGGGCTAGCTAGTTTCTTAGGCTGTGCCGAGTTGCATAGGGAGCGTTAGGCGCAATCCACGGCTATTTCTAGTGTGTTTTGATAGGTTTAGGGATTGCGGTCAGCAGAGTTCCCACGTCCCAGAGCTCGTCCTTATTATCAGTAACTATCAGGTCCATTATTTGTTCAAACCACCGGATCATAACAGGGGGTGCTTTTTAGCCCACAGCCTGCTGCAAGAGAAACTACTTATATGATATTTCATACCATATCGTGACACCTTCCCCTCTTTGGTGTGCACTAGGGAGGTAGAACCCCACGGTATGCCTCCATGCGCACCTCAGTGGGTTCACCCTGGTGGGACAGTCCATCTGCATTCCCATGCTCTTTGCCAGTTTTGTGTTCAATGGTGAAGTCAAACTGCTGAAGGGCAAGGCTCCAGCGTACCAACCTGCCGTTGGTTCCACCCATGGCGTTTAGCCAGCGCAAAGGGTTGTGGTCAGTCACCACAGTGAAGGGGCGACCGTACAAGTAGGGCTGCAAGTGCTGCAGGGCCCAGACTATGGCCAGGCACTCCTTCTCGGTGGTGGAGTAGGCCACTTCCCTCTGCAAAAGTTTCCGGCTCAGGTATAACACAGGGTGCTCTTGGTCCTCTGAGTCAACCTGGCTGAGCACAGCACCAAGGCCAAACTCGCTGGCGTCGGTCTGCACCAAGAACGGTCGACTGCTGTCGACTGCTTTCAACACAGGGGCGTTGCACAGTGCATTTTTCAACGCCTGGAAGGCCCCCTCACAGCCATCTGTCCAGTTGACAATGTGGGGTAGCTTCTTCCTGGTGAGGTCCGTCAAAGGTTTTGCCAGGCTACTATAGTGCTGTACGAAGCGCCTATAGTACCCTGCAGTGTCCAAGAAGGACATAACCTGTTCCTTGGTCATGGGAGTGGGCCAGTTCACGATAGCGCCCACTTTCTCCGGCTCTGGCTTCAGGGTGTTCCCGCCTACCCGGTGCCCCAGGTAGTGAACCTCCCTCATGCCCATCTGGCACTTTCCCGGCTTGATAGTCAGTCCTGTTTGGTGAATTCTCCTGAGCACCTCCTCGAGATGCTGCAGGTGTTCCTTCCAGGAGGAACTGAAGATGGCAATGTCATCCAAGTACGCCATGGCGTACTTCTCCAGTCCCTGAAGCAGGAGGTTGACCATCCGCTGGAAAGTGGCAGGGGCATTCTTCATGCCGAAGGGCATGACCGTGGACTTGTACAGTCCAAAGGGTGTGATAAAGGCGGACTTCTGCGCCTCGGGGCTCAGGGGAATCTGCCAGTATCCTCGACTCAGATTCATTATCGTCAGGTATTTCACGCCAGCTAACTTCTCAAGCAGCTCCTCGATGCGCGGCATTGGGTGCGCGTCAGAGGCTGTGATGGCGTTGAGCCCCCTGTATTCCACGCAGAACCGGGTGGTCCGGTCTTTCTTTGGCACGAGAACTACAGGTGAGGCCCACGCGCTCTTTGACCGTCGAATCACCCCCAGCTGTAACATCTCATCGATCTCTTGGCGCATAATCTGGTGCATCTGGTCAGAGATTCGATAGGGTGTTCGCCGTAGTGGGGCGTGATTCCCGGTGTCCACCTCGTGGACGGCTAACTCAGTCCTCCCAGGTCGGTTGGAGAACACGACCCGGAAGGGTTCCAGTGTGGTTTGCAACTGCAACCGTTGGGGTGCCATTAACGAGGTGCTTACCTCCATGTCCTCGATGGACCCATTGGCCTTGGCTTGGGCCAGCATGTCCAGGAGGGTGTCTTCCTCCCCGTCTTCGGGCAAGCTGCAGACCGGTATGACGAAAGGTTCACGTTCGTGATGAGCCTTCATCATGTTGATGTGAAAGGCCTTTCGCCTACCCCGAGCGTGGTCAAGCGTGACCACGTAAGTGACCGGGTTGAGCTGTTGGTGGACGACGTATGGGCCCTCCCAGGCTGCCTGAAGCTTATCCGTTGGTACGGGGACCAGCACCCACACCTTTTGACCCACGTAGTAGGTCCGCTCCCGGGCGTTCTGGTCGTACCAGTGCTTCTGGTCAGCCTGAGCCTGCGTCATGTTGTCATGCACCAACTGCGTCAAGGTCTGCATCTTGTCACGGAAGCGCATGACATACTCCACTATGGACACTTCAGAAGGGTTCGGCCCCTCTTCCCCCGGACTCGCCTGCCGTACAGGAGCTCGAAGGGGGAGACCCCGTCGAGGCCTGCGGAACCTCTCGGTAAGCGAACAGCAGGTGTGGGAGATACCGCTCCCAGTCGCGCCCTTGACTCTCAACCAGCATGCGTAGCATCTGTTTGAGGGTACCATTGAAGCATTCACACAAGCCATTGGTCTGTGGGTGATACGCACTCGATACCAGGTGCTTCACCTGCATTCTCTTACAGAGAGCCTCCATTAGGCGAGACATAAATTGGGTCCCTTGATCAGTAAGCATTTCCCTGGGAAATCCTACACGTGAAAAGATAGCCAACAGGGCATCCGCCACCTTATCTACCCTAATTGAAGACAGAGCTACTGCCTCTGGGTACCGGGTAGCGTAGTCTATCACAGTAAGGATGTATTGCTTTCCAGAGCTGTTGGGGACGGCCAGCGGGCCCACAATGTCCACCGCGATACTCTGGAAAGGCTCCTCTATTACTGGCAAAGGGATCAGGGGAGCCGTAATAGCAGGCCCCGCCTTCCCCACTCTTTGACAGGTGACACAGGAGCGGCAGTAGTTTGACACATCTGTCCCCATCTTAGGCCAATAGAAGTGTTGAGACAGCCGGGCCTTAGTTTTGCTGATCCCCAAGTGTCCAGCTAGCGGGATCTCATGGGCAATCTGCAACAACTCACCCCGGAATTGCCGCGGGACGACCAGCAGTCTTTCCCTCAACCACTCCTTTTGTGATTCTCCGGGTACTGTCTCCCGGTATAACCTTCCTCGTTCCCAGAACACCCTCTCCTTATCAGTCTCGGAGGTGGGCGTCTCGGCGAGTTGCCTCAAACTCTCTAGGCTCGCATCTGTGTGCAGAGCGGCCTGAAACTCCTGGCTAGGGGAAGCCAGAAGAGACGTCAGGGTCCCTTCCCCACGGGAACCCTCTTGGACCTGCTCTAAGTCCACCTCTGGTTCAGTCACAGTGATGACTGAGGAGGGTCCGGAAGGCTGACAGTTATCTGCACTCTGACTGCGGGTGACAGCAGCTACATAGGCTGTCTCCCCGGGGGTTTCTACAGACCCATCAGCCGGCGCTGCTATGGGCTCTACCACCCCATCCACCCCCAACACTCCAGGGGCAGTGCTACTTATGGGCCAGTTACCTTCCTCGGTGGCACTGGTCACTTTCATGGCATCACCTTCCTCACGGTTCCCATGCATCTCCCCATTTCCTGTAGCACCGACACTTGCCCCTGATAGGGGTTCCTCAGCCGTCTCACTCCGCTGAGCGACGTGGCTGGGCACGCCTGTACCTATGGACACATTAACATTCACAGAAAAATCATTATCAGGTTCAGCTGGCACAGGTACAACATTTTCACCATCAATGCTAGGAAAAAAATGGTTATTAGATGCATCATTACAAGATAAAGCATGGTCAGGTAACACATGCGATTTCCCATCATCATCATCATCATCATCAGGGTTAACGTTACCCTTATTAGTAGATTGGGGAGGGTTGTCAGGAACGTAGTATGCAACCATCCTCCTCAAATCAGTCCCCAACAAAACATCAGTGGGCAAATTATCAGACAGCCCCACTTCCTTCACCCCGCTCCCGGCACCCCAATCAATAAAAACCCGGGCCATCGGTAAGGGACAGCTGATGCCCCCAATCCCAGTGACAGTTAGGGTTTTCCCCGGAAAGATTTCTTCAGGGGCCGCCAGTTCGGGTTGGATGAGGGTTCGTTCAGCCCCGGTGTCCTTGAGGCCTGTAGCAACATGGCCTCCCACAGTGACGTGCTGTATGTTGTCACACACCCTCCCAACCACACCACCCACCAAAAGAACTGCTGCATTAGGCCCTGGGGCCTTGGCTGGGGTGTTCTTCTGCTTGGTTGGGCAGGAGGGACTGAGATGACCAGTCTGATTGCAGGTGTAACACTTGCGAGGTTCGGTGGTAGGTCTGGTGCTGTTGGCCACAGGGCCAGGACCTCTGGTGTGTTGGCTGGCAGGGATACTGGCGTTGGTTGCAAGCTTACCCCCTCTCCAAGCTGGTGGTGACTGGCTTCCGCACTTCCGATCTACGGATGGCCTCATAGGCATCGGCAATCTGCGCTGCTTTCGTCATGTCTTTGGGTTCTCTGTCCATCACGAACTGTCGCACCTCAGCTGGGCAAAGATGAAAGAACTGGTCTTTGATCATCAGGTCTCGCAACTGTGCAAAGGTGGTCACTGACAGTCCTTGGGTCCACTGGTCAAAGTGGGTCCCCAGTCCATGCACCACATCACTGTAACTGTCGTTGTGTGCCACGTTGGAGGGTCCGGAACTTTCTACGGTACACCTCGGGTGTAAGCTGGTACTTGGCTATGAGAGCCTGCTTGATGGCCTCATAGTCACCACCTTTGTTCTTGGGGGAGGGCAGAAAACGCCTCCAGAGCTTTGCCTCTCAGCCCTGGTGTCAGGTATCGTGCCCATTCATCTGTAGGCAGCCTGTACTGTCTGCAGGCTTTCTCAAAGGCCCGCAGAAACGTGTCCAAGTCCCCGTCCTTCTCCATAACAGGAAATTGATCGGGCCAGGGCTTAGGTATCTGAGCGCTGCTGGGCTCACGTCTCTGGGCGGTGGAGGGCATTGTTGTGAATTCTGTTGTCAAGCTCCCTCCTGTGGTCGTGAATAGTACTTCGGCTGGTTCTGTCCATGGGCTTCCTCTGGTGGTTGTGAGTGGGGCTGCGGCTTCTGAGTTTCCTCCCACAGGTGACGAGGTTAATTCGTTAGCTGGCTGCTCTATTTAACTCCACTTTGATCATTGCTCCATGCCACCTGTCAATGTTCCAGTATTGGTCTTGTTCACTCCTGGATCGTTCTTGTGACCTGTCTTCCCAGCAGAAGTTCCTGCTTGTTTTTCTCTTGTTTGCTGTCTTTCTGTCCAGCTTGCTATTTTGATTTTTGTCTTGCTTGCTGGAAGCTCTGGGACGCAGAGGGAGCGCCTCCGCACCGTGAGTCGGTGCGGAGGGTCTTTTTGCGCCCTCTGCGTGGTCTTTTTGTAGTTTTTTGTGCTGACCGCAAAGTTGCCTTTCCTATCCTCAGTCTGTTCAGTAAGTCGGGCCTCACTTTGCTAAATCTATTTCACCTCTGTGTTTGTAATTTTCATCTGTACTCACAGTCATTATATGTGGGGGGCTGCCTTTTCCTTTGGGGAATTTCTCTGAGGCAAGGTAGGCTTTATTTTTCTATCTTCAGGGCTAGCTAGTTTCTTAGGCTGTGACGAGCTGCATAGGGAGCGTTAGGAGCAATCCACGGCTATTTCTAGTGTGTGTGATAGGATTAGGGATTGCGGTCAGCAGAGTTCCCACGTCTCAGAGCTCGTCCTATATTATTAGTAACTATCAGGTCATTCCGTGTGCTCTTAACCACCAGGTCCATTATTGTCCTAACCACCAGGTCATAACAGGGCATCCCCCCCTGCCGGAGCATCTCCGGTTCATGTGCTCGCTAGGCTTGGCGCTCGGCTCTCTCAGCCTCCCACTCGGCTCGCTGGGCCTGGGCCTCTCACTCGGCTCGCTCCTGGTATTGCTGAATCAGCTGCCGACGTCCCTCATGGTCGTCAGTGGGGAATTCTTTCAAGGCCGCCTGCAGGTGGGGGTCCAATTCGCCCGGATTGCTAACAGGGCCAGCATTCAGTGGTTGGACCTCTGCTGCAGCACCTCTGCTCGTGCTGGCTTCTGCGGCCTCTGAGCTCTGAGAGCGGTCTAGAGCGGCTTCCCATTGCACCAGATCTGCGACCAGTTGGGCTTTGTTGACAAAGAGCTGTTTAAGTGGGCACCATCGCATATAATACTATGATAACTTGTCGGGGATCACTACCATGCATGTAAAAAATACCGCAGAAACCAAAAAGAGACAGGTACATGCATATACTTGTAGGATCAACCACGAGACAGCAAAGTGCTAATCACAAAATTCAAGTTTTATTTGACACATCAAAGAAAAAACAGACAGAACACACAATTAAAAACATTTAAAACTTGTTCCACATTGAACAATCAGTTAGATCCAAATGGCATATAATGAATGACAATCAGTATATATCATAACAAAAAGTGCCCGGCTGTGAAATATACTTAAATACAAGAAAAGTCCATAGTTTGTACTACCTATTTTTCTATTTTATAATGCACTAGGTTATAATGGAAACCAATCAGAGTGGACTCTGGTAGTCCATAGGGCATAGGCAGCACCCCACAGTATGGTGATAACAACCCAAAACCATACAATACTAGAACCAAGTGCCCTCATACATATATATATTCCTATTAGTGTGGGCATCCACATAGAGTCTTATATAGAGGGTGTCCCAGAGCACAGATTAACACATGGATACTCCCTTACACCCTAAGGGTAACAGAAAGACAAGAGGTACACTGCCCGAGTAGCGAGTTGGTCATACTCCACCCTATACCGTCTCCAAGTCCACTACCGTCATCATGGTCCTAAGTGCACTGTTACAGTCCGGGCATGATAGCTGGACCCACGCGTTCCAACACACCCTGTGTCTTTCTCAAGGTGGTACTGTCTGAGATTAGCTAAATGTGTCTATTTATAGATACCTTAAATTATGTTCATGTTGCAGCTGTGAGACGCAGCTCCGCAAGCATGCAGATGAATCTGTGCGCTGCTGCCCCGGAAGTGGAGTTCACAGGTCACATGGTTTACTGACGCCAAGAGTGGAGTAATAGAAGACGCCTCCCACAGATTTTCGTATTGTGGAGTGCGCCTGCGCATCCATTCACATCTCAAAATCACCCACACGGCTTAGTTTTTAACAAAAGGGCACCTACAAAGGGGTGCCCCAAAGGCCAATAGTACTACCCCGTTTATTACACCAACATTTTACTCATTTTGTAGGTACTGTAGGAGACGATCCTCCCTTATTTAGAGTGCGCGCGCGTACTCTTTTGGCGTCCGTATGGGCGCAAATAGCGCATCTATACCACCACTGACTGCATGCAGCGAAGCTCCTCCCCTGTATCGAGGAATAATGGCGCCCACAGTCAACCAGCCGCGCTCGGGCGCTCGGGCGCTCCACCCCCCCCTGTATACATTAGGTAGTCGCAGTTAGATGGAGCCCATGTGGGCGCATATGGCATAAATACCAGCGTTAGATGTGTACAAGAATTTCACCCCTTATTTATATATTCGCGAGTGCTACATAGAAAGCGCTCCAAGTACACACTCCCCCAGAGTACCATAGATGTGCATCATCACTAGGGGCCTGTGTGGGCGCCAATTGCGTAGGACCCGACGTAAAGTACGTCCAGCTCAATTTCCCCTGCGCCTAGATTGCATACACATCTTCAGTCCGCCTGGGGCACCACAGGCTATTGTCCCCACGGTCTATAATGCACATGCTCAGTCGCCCAAGCCTCAATGGGCTCGGGCAGCTTAAGTGCCATCAGTACGTATAGTGACGTTGCCCCAGCATCCTACTTATTCCTGTTGGAGGTATTTAAAATACAGACCCCCCCCCATCCCAATTGACGAGCATGGTTAAACAGAACCCATGTGGGCTCAGGTGGCACATGTGGCCAAGTCGAATATGTACAGTAGGGATTGAGCCCTTGTCCATACTGGCGCATAGCCTAATACCTCACTATGGGCGCTCAAAATAAAGAACCCACAGTATACATGAGTACACATCTAAACACTGTGAACCCATGTAGGCACACATGACCTGAACACTAGCACTAAATGCGCACATCAGTCTTACCCCTATCATCATGGGTAGAGAGACCTACATTGACAAGAAAATTGAATTACAATTTGAAGAAACTTCATTTATCAGAAAAGGCCATCCATCCCCCCCATTGGGGGTTACAAACATTAATGAACTGGCAGAGGGTGCTCATCCCCTATAGACCTGCCGTTAACCCCTTTAGAGCTTTCAGTCCATGTATAACTCAGTTTTGTATTCTTGAGTGCTCCGGGTTTCAATGCAGTGTCAGATGCGGGTTCGTCTTTTTTTTTCTTTGATGTGTCAAATAAAACTTGAATTTTTGTGATTAGCATTTTGCTGTCTCGTGGTTGATCCTACAAGTATATGCATGTACCTGTCTCTTTTTGGTTTCTGCAGTTGGGCTTTGTTTTTGCTTGCAAAGTCAATGTGCTGTGACTTGCATAAGGCAATAAGGGTGTCTCTGGTCTGCTGCTCATAAAAGGTTTCTCCCAGCACAACCATGGTTGCCAAATAAACGATAGGACAGAAAAACGAAGAGAAAGGGAGGGGATAATTACCAGTACGCAATTGTCTCAAGACTAAAAAACACTGAGTTCCTTCTCCAAACTTATTTGCGCAGAGTCCTCGCAAGAACTTTCTGCAAGTTTTTAGTGAGGGGAATGATTGCTCAAGCCAAATCACTAATGCTCTAATATCTCCCACCGCCTTGCCACCAATTTGTCAGGAATCCCTGACCGCTGCCACCAATTTGTCAGGAATCCCTGACCGCTGCCACCAATTTGTCACGATTCACACCGTGACCGTCACCCCTACGTCACGGGTCGGGGTGACTTTAGGCCAACAGACGGCTATCACATGTGCAGGGGGGCTTATCTTAGTTATCCCTCCACTGCTAACAATGTGATGAAAAAACACACACAAGGCTATTGACCTCTTAGTTTCCAGCAGGGGCTTATTTTAGATATCCCACTGCTTTTTAATATACCACGAACTGCAGGGATTTATGTCTATCCCGCTTACAGTTTCACTTCACACTTGCAGCTCTCTGGCACCCCCCCTTACTCTCAGGTCAGATTAGGTACTGCACCCCAGGTAATTAGTCGCCAGACAGGCTGCCTGCTATGTACTGGCTATTGGGCACGCTGCAGCGACGCGATAAACTACTCCCACTGAGGCAGGAACAATAATTATCAACGCCGCAGTCGCTACAACATAACCCAAAAGTCTGCACATGGTATCGCTGCCACCAGCTTCGATTAAACGGGTCCGAAGCTAACCCAAAAACAACAGTAGCGTATTTCCCTTCAGGAGACTTAGGGTACGGTTTTTAGAGCATGGAGAAAGAACTGGCATGAAATAATATACCCCACAAAATTTAGGCAGTGCTTTATCAAAGTATTCTACAAAGAGTGTTGTGAATTCTGTGGCAGAGTTCACTCCTGTGGTCACAAGTGGTACTTCGGCTGATTCTCTCTGTGAGCTTCCGTTTGTGGAGGAAACTGGTACTGCAGCTTCTGAGTTTCCTCCCTCAGGTGATCTGGTGAGCTCGTTAGCTGCTTCTCTACTTAACTCCACCTAATGCTTTGATCCATGCTTCCTGTCAATGTTCCAGTGTTGGACTTGTGTATCTCTGGATCATTCCTGTGGCCTGCTGCTCTGCATAGCTAAGTGCTTCTTTGCTATTTGTTGCTATTTTTTCTGTCCAGCTTGTCTTTTTGTTTTGCTGGAAGCTCTGGGACGCAAGGGGTGTACCTCCGTGCCGTTAGTTCGGTACGGAGGGTCTTTTTGCCCCCTTTGCGTGGTTTTCTTTAGGGTTTTGTGTAGACCGCAAAGTTATCTTTCCTATCCTCGTTCTGTCTAGAATATCGGGCCTCACTTTGCTGAATCTATTTCATCCCTACGTTTGTCTTTTCATCTTACTTACAGTCATTATATGTGGGGGGCTGCCTTTTCCTTTGGGGTATTTCTCTGAGGCAAGGTAGGCTTATTTTTCTATCTTCAGGTTAGTTAGTTTCTCAGGCTGTGCCGAGTTGCATAGGGAGCGTAAGGCGCAATCCACAGCTGCCTCTAGTTGTGTTTGGAGAGGATCAGGAATTGGGGTCTACAGAGTTCCCACGTCTCAGAGCTCGTTCTATTATTTTGGGTTATTGTCAGATCACTGTATGTGCTCTGATCGCTATGTACATTGTGTTACTGAATTGCCTATCACAACAGTACAGGAAGCCCAAAAGTACTACTGATTCTCAATAGAGGTAAAAAAAGAAGTTATGAGACCATTTTTTTTCCTTTGCACTGTGATTTGTCTTTTTTTTCCCCTAGACATTTGGGTGGTTCAGGACACAGGTGTTACAATGGACATTAAAGGTCTGTCTTCATGTGTAGATCAGCTCATGGCAAGAGTTCAAGATATTCAAAATTTTGTGGTTCAGAATTCTTTGTTAGAACCGAGAATTCCTATTCCAGATTTGTTTTTTGGAGATAGAACTAAATTTCTGAGTTTCAAGAATAATTGTAAACTGTTTCTGGCTTTGAAACCTCGCTCCTCTGGTGACCCAGCGCAACAGGTTAGGATCGTCATTTCTTTTTTGCGTGGCGACCCTCAGGACTGGGCATTTTCTCTTGCGTCAGGAGATCCTGCATTAAGTAATATCGATGCATTTTTCCTGGTGCTTGGATTGCTGTACGATGAGCCTAATTCAGTAGATCAGGCAGAAAAGAATTTGCTGGCTCTTTGTCAGGCTCAGGATGAGATAGAGCTATATTGCCAGAAATTTAGAAAATGGTCCGTGCTCACTCAATGGAATGAATCTGCGCTTGCAGCCATTTTCAGAAAGGGTCTCTCTGAAGCCATTAAGGATGTCATGGTGGGATTTCCTATGCCCGCTGGTTTGAATGAGTCTATGTCTTTGGCCATTCAGATCGGTCGACGCTTGCGTGAGCGTAAATCTGTGCACCATTTGGCGGTATTACCTGAGATTAAACCTGAGCCTATGCAGTGCGATAGGACTATGACCAGAGTTGAACGGCAAGAACACAGACGTCTGAATGGGCTGTGTTTCTACTGTGGTGATTCCACTCATGCTATCTCTGATTGTCCTAAGCGCACTAAGCGGTTCGCTAGGTCTGCCGCCATTGGTACTGTACAGTCAAAATTTCTTCTGTCCGTTACCTTGATATGCTCCTTGTCGTCGTATTCTGTCATGGCGTTTGTGGATTCAGGCGCTGCCCTGAATTTGATGGACTTGGATTATGCTAAACGTTGTGGGTTTTTCTTGGAGCCCTTGCAGTGTCCTATTCCATTGAGAGGAATTGATGCTACACCTTTGGCCAAGAATAAGCCTCAGTACTGGACCCAGCTGACCATGTGCATGGCTCCTGCACATCAGGAGGTTATTCGCTTTCTGGTGTTGCATAATCTGCATGATGTGGTCGTGTTGGGGTTGCCATGGCTACAAGCCCATAATCCAGTATTAGATTGGAATTCCATGTTGGTGTCCAGCTGGGGTTGTCATGGGGTACATGGTGATGTTCCATTTCTGTCAATTTCGTCATCCACCCCTTCTGAGGTTCCAGAGTTCTTGTCTGATTACCGGGATGTATTTGATGAGCCCAAGTCCGATGCCCTACCTCCGCATAGGGATTGTGATTGTGCTATCAATTTGATTCCTGGTAGTAAATTCCCAAAAGGTCGACTGTTTAATTTATCCGTGCCTGAGCACACCGCTATGCGCAGTTATGTGAAGGAATCCCTGGAGAAGGCGCCCGTCATCGTCGCCATTAGGAGCAGGGTTCTTTTTTGTAGCCAAGAAGGATGGTTCGCTGAGACCGTGTATAGATTATCGCCTTCTTAATAAGATCACTGTTAAATTTCAGTACCCCTTGCCATTGTTATCTGATTTGTTTGCTCGGATTAAGGGGGCTAGTTGGTTCACTAAGATAGATCTTCGTGGTGCGTATAATCTGGTGAGAATCAGGCAAGGCGATGAATGGAAAACTGCATTTAATACGCCCGAGGGTCATTTTGAGTATCTAGTGATGCCGTTCGGACTTGCCAATGCTCCATCAGTGTTTCAATCCTTTATGCATGACATCTTCCGTGAGTACCTGGATAAATTCCTGATTGTGTACTTAGATGACATTTTGATCTTCTCGGATGTTTGGGAGTCTCATGTGAAGCAGGTCAGAACGGTTTTTCAGGTCCTGCGTGCTAATTCTTTGTTTGTGAAGGGATCAAAGTGTCTCTTTGGTGTGCAGAAGGTTTCATTTTTGGGGTTCATCTTTTCCCCTTCTACTATCGAGATGGATCCGGTTAAGGTCCAAGCCATCCATGATTGGACTCAGCCGACATCTCTGAAAAGTCTGCAAAAGTTCCTGGGCTTTGCTAATTTTTATCGTCGCTTCATCTGCAATTTTTCTAGTGTTGCCAAACCATTGACCGATTTGACCAAGAAGGGTGCTGATTTGGTCAATTGGTCTTCTGCTGCTGTGGAGGCTTTTCAAGAGTTGAAGCGTCGTTTTTCTTCTGCCCCTGTGTTGTGTCAACCAGATGTTTTTCTTCCGTTCCAGGTCGAGGTTGATGCTTCTGAGATTGGAGCAGGGGCTGTTTTGTCACAGAGAGGTCCTGGTTGCTCAGTGATGAAACCATGCGCTTTCTTTTCCAGGAAGTTTTCGCCTGCTGAGCGAAATTATGATGTGGGCAACCGAGAGTTGCTGGCCATGAAGTGGGCATTCGAGGAGTGGCGTCATTGGCTTGAAGGAGCTAAGCATCGCGTGGTGGTATTGACTGATCATAAGAACTTGACTTATCTCGAGTCTGCCAAGCGCTTGAATCCTAGACAAGCTCATTGGTCGTTGTTTTTTGCCCATTTTGACTTTGTGATTTCGTACCTTCCGGGCTCTAAAAATGTGAAGGCGGATGCTCTGTCTAGGAGTTTTGTGCCCGACTCTCCGGGTTTATCTGAGCCGGCGGGTATCCTCAAGGAAGGAGTAATTGTGTCTGCCATCTCCCCTGATTTGCGGCGGGTGCTGCAGAAATTTCAGGCTAATAAACCTGATCGTTGCCCAGCGGAGAAACTGTTTGTCCCTGATAGGTGGACGAATAGAGTTATCTCTGAACTTCATTGTTCGGTATTGGCTGGTCATCCTGGAATCTTTGGTACCAGAGAGTTAGTGGCTAGATCCTTTTGGTGGACGTCTCTGTCGCGGGATGTGCGTACTTTTGTGCAGTCCTGTGGGATTTGTGCTCGGGCTAAGCCCTGCTGTTCTCGTGCCAGTGGGTTGCTTTTACCCTTGCCGGTCCCGAAGAGGCATTGGACACATATCTCTATGGATTTTATTTCTGACCTTCCCGTTTCTCAAAAGATGTCAGTCATTTGGGTGGTCTGTGATCGCTTTTCTAAGATGGTCCATCTGGTACCCTTGTCTAAATTGCCTTCCTCCTCTGATTTGGTGCCTTTGTTCTTCCAGCATGTGGTTCGTTTGCATGGCATTCCAGAGAATATTGTTTCTGACAGAGGTTCCCAGTTTGTTTCGAGGTTTTGGCGAGCCTTTTGTGGTAGGATGGGCACTGACTTGTCTTTTTCCTCGGCTTTCCATCCTCAGACTAATGGCCAGACCGAACGAACCAATCAGACCTTGGAAACATATCTGAGATGCTTTGTTTCGGCTGATCAGGATGACTGGGTGTCCTTTTTGCCGTTTGGCTGAGTTCGCCCTTAATAATCGGGCCAGCTCGGCTACCTTGGTTTCGCCGTTTTTCTGCAATTCTGGGTTCCATCCTCGTTTCTCTTCAGGACAGGTTGAGTCTTCGGACTGTCCTGGTGTGGATACTGTGGTGGACAGGTTGCAGCAGATTTGGACTCAGGTAGTGGACAATTTGACCTTGTCCCAGGAGAAGGCACAACTTTTCGCTAATCGCAGACGCCGTGTGGTTCCCCGACTTCGTGTTGGGGATCTGGTTTGGTTATCTTCTCGTCATATTCCTATGAAGGTTTCCTCTCCTAAGTTTAAACCTCGTTTTATTGGTCCGTATAGGATTTCTGAGGTTCTTAATCCTGTGTCTTTTCGTCTGACCCTTCCAGATTCTTTTTCCATACATAACGTATTCCATAGGTCATTGTTGCGGAGATACGTGGCACCTATGGTTCCATCTGTTGAGCCTCCTGCCCCGGTTTTGGTGGAGGGGGAATTGGAGTATATTGTGGAGAAGATTTTGGATTCTCGTGTTTCAAGACGGAAACTCCAGTATCTGGTTAAATGGAAGGGTTATGCTCAGGAAGATAATTCCTGGGTTTTTGCCTCTGATGTCCATGCTCCCGATCTTGTTCGTGCCTTTCATGTGGCTCATCCTGGTCGGCCTGGGGGCTCTGGTGAGGGTTCGGTGACCCCTCCTCAAGGGGGGGGGGTACTGTTGTGAATTCTGTGGCAGAGTTCACTCCTGTGGTCACAAGTGGTACTTCGGCTGATTCTCTCTGGGAGCTTCCGTTTGTGGAGGAAACTGGTACTGCAGCTTCTGAGTTTCCTCCCTCAGGTGATCTGGTGAGCTCGTTAGCTGCTTCTCTACTTAACTCCACCTAATGCTTTGATCCATGCTTCCTGTCAATGTTCCAGTGTTGGACTTGTGTATCTCTGGATCATTCCTGTGGCCTGCTGCTCTGCATAGCTAAGTGCTTCTTTGCTATTTGTTGCTATTTTTTCTGTCCAGCTTGTCTTTTTGTTTTGCTGGAAGCTCTGGGACGCAAGGGGTGTACCTCCGTGCCGTTAGTTCGGTACGGAGGGTCTTTTTGCCCCCTTTGCGTGGTTTTCTTTAGGGTTTTGTGTAGACCGCAAAGTTATCTTTCCTATCCTCGTTCTGTCTAGAATATCGGGCCTCACTTTGCTGAATCTATTTCATCCCTACGTTTGTCTTTTCATCTTACTCACAGTCATTATATGTGGGGGGCTGCCTTTTCCTTTGGGGTATTTCTCTGAGGCAAGGTAGGCTTATTTTTCTATCTTCAGGCTAGTTAGTTTCTCAGGCTGTGCCGAGTTGCATAGGGAGCGTAAGGCGCAATCCACAGCTGCCTCTAGTTGTGTTTGGAGAGGATCAGGAATTGCGGTCTACAGAGTTCCCACGTCTCAGAGCTCGTTCTATTATTTTGGGTTATTGTCAGATCACTGTATGTGCTCTGATCGCTATGTACATTGTGTTACTGAATTGCCTATCACAACAAAAGAGGTTACAAATGAGACAATTGCAAATATGTACACGGTAATTATAACGTAAAGGGAGTAAAGGAGAAAAGCTAACACTCACATGTTCAAAGCATGGCAGGCACCCAGGCTAGTGCAGTTTTCCATACGTCCCAGTTCATGGGACGTGCTCAGCTCTTCCAGGAAAAAAAAACAGACAAGAACCTGAGCTGGGGATGTGGGCAGACAGTTATAGCTAAGCCTGTAACATCCCAGAAAAGGGTTGGATCACCTCGTCCCTCCTGCCTCTTCAGTTAACTAATCTTACCCTAATCTATATCTAATTTCTATAACTTCGCTACAACACATGTCATAGTCATAACAAACCCAGCATTCATCTCGGATTCACATGGGCATTCTAATGAGATCAAATGTGTCCTATCTGGGATACATATTTACAGAGAAAACCCTACTTCTTTACCAGATGGAGTTAGAAGCCCGTGTTTCGAGGGATGGGTAGGTCCACCGAGTGAGATTAAGAATATATATTTTCGTGTTCGTAACGTAAACGGTCGGCATAATATCTTACAAAAACAGAACAAAGAACTTCCATGCATTTCTGGAAACTTAGACTCCAGTTCTAGCTGGAGGAAGATTCTAACCTGGTCGTAAATACCTTTCGGCCATAAAACTCCCCCCAGTACATTGGCAAAGCAGCTCTTGGCTGAGTGAAAGGAAAGGGGGGGGGCTTTTTAGCCCACAGCCTGCTGCAAGAGGAACTACTTATATGATATTTTATACCATATCGTGACAATACTATGTGGTTCTGTGCTGTATACTACGTCACTGGGCAATATACTACGTAGCTGGGCAATATACTACGTGGCTGGGCAATATACTACGTCACTGGGCAATATACTACGTCACTGGCAATATACTACGTGACTGGGCAATATACTACGTCACTGGGCAATATACTACGTGGCTGGGCAAAATACTGCGTGGCTCTGTGCTGTATACTACGTCACTCGGCAATATACTACGTGGCTGGGCAATATACTACGTGACTGGGCAATATACTATGTGGCTGGGCAATATACTACGTGGTTCTGTGCTGTATACTACATCACTGGGCAATTTACTACCCTCACAAAGGAACAGCGCTCCACCGGGTGTAATAGTCCAAAAGAAAACTTTATTCAGCCATATAACATCAGCAACGTTTCGACCATATGCTGGTCTTTTTCAAGCATACAAACATGGCCGCAGAGCGGTCTTAAATAGTGTGGACACCACGCAGGGGGCCAATCACCATTCAGTGCCACCCACCTTACTTCTTAATATAAACTTTGTAAGTTTATATTAAGAAGTAAGGTGGGTGGCACTGAATGGTGATATGGAACGAGCGCCCGTATAATTGAGTGCTGTCGGTCACCTGTTTGCTTTTTCTGCTGGATTGGACCCAGACTGACGTGCACCTGAACCACCAAGATGGAAGGTATTACTAATACTGAGATGGGTGACTCTGGTATGACCATGACTTTTTCTTACACTAATGACGATGCAACACGAATATTGTCTGGCTCTAATGTTGACACTGCCTTTCTAAGTAAACCAACTGCTGATATGCTGAGAAGGAAGTGGGAAAGTGAAAGAAGGAAGCTTATTTCATCTGAGCTCCATGCTATAACTTTGACAGAGTATTATAAGGTGAAAAGGATCCCACGGGGGTTGCGGCCGCATTTAAGGCCAACCCTATTCCCAGAAAATGCACAATTCTGCTCGAAATTTGAAGCAATTTCCAATAAATTCGCATTTGACATTATGTTATTGAACATTGAATTTCTGAATAAAGAAATGGAGACTACCAGGAAAAATATTGTTGACTGGGAAGAACAGCTAATGAAACAACTGACAGCCCAGGAATGGAGCCCACTTAAAACCAAAACGGAAGAGAATTTGATGAAATATAGATCTGATATAGAAACCACTAAAAGAACGAAATGGTTTAGAGATATGGAGGACTACAGAGGTGGTCGAGTGTTTGCCTGGCATATGAGATCTAATCAATTCTCAAAGAATAATAAAGGGACTAATATGGTAGCAAAAAGAAGAAGGAGACCACAAGCACGGAAGTACTCTAATTTCGGTTTTACCACAGCTGAATCCGACTCTACAGATGAATCGATCGCAGGAAGTGGCAGGGGAGCACATTTTTTAGAACCAACGAGAATGGACAAGACTACCCCAGGAAACGGAATCGGAGAGGGGGTCGGAAACATAGAAAACAAAGGACACCCCAGGGAACAGAAACAAGGGAGGACAACAACAATGAAGACGAGGAACACAAAGAACTACTGACAGATAATCACGAATTAGTGGTAAATATTTCTTCCTTTACTTTATCTGATATTGAACTTAAAGTTATATCTAAAGGACTGTCGTTTTGCCCATCCAGTCATCCTGACTGGTTTGGGATTGAGATTGACTTACAGGCTTTTTTTAGAAGGCTGAGACTGTCATCATATTTTTCAGATAAATTTGAGATTGTGAATCCGGTCACTCCGGTGCGGGGTTTCTCACTGAAAGAGCTAGGCCTCTATAACAAGAGTACTTTTCAACCGCCAGTTAAGAACCATTTTATTGAATCATATATTGAGTTGGTTCAGAATGAGATTAACCAACTGAAAAAAACATACAAACCCGCCTTATGTCAAAATATGACTGTAGCTGAGAGGAAAGTGGTTAACAATCTGGCTAATAACACTGCAATTACCATCAAAAGGGCCGACAAAGGCGGAGCAGTGGTCATTATGGATAGTGACAAATACAAAGCGGAAATATTTAGACAGTTGAGTGACCATCTCATTTATGAAAAATTGTCATGTAATCCCACTTTAAGATTTCAGAAGGAATTACAGCTTGTGATCAGTGACTCCTTAACTTCGGGACTCATTGACCACAAGCTGTCTGAGTTCTTGACTGTTGAAGCTCCGGTTACACCCGTGCTGTACGTGTTACCGAAGATTCATAAAGACCTGTTCAACCCCCCTGGTAGGCCGATAGTCTCGGTGAGAGGTTCATTGTTTAGCAAAACTGCTATCTTCCTGGATAAAGTGCTACGCCCCTATGCAGTGGCAGCACGGTCCTATGTGAGGGATACGAGCGATTTTTTGGATAAAATCAAAAATTTAACGGTTTCTGATACATCCATTTTGGCATCATTCGATGTGACATCATTATACACGTCAATCGAACATGAGAAGGGCCTTGAGGCTGTGCGGTGTGCGCTATTGAGCTCTGACGTGGCCCCGGAGTGTGCACAGCTTGTCCTCACACTGTTGGAGCTCATCCTCAGGAGAAATTTTTTTCTCTTTGGGGATGAGTTTTTCCTTCAGTTGAGAGGTACCGCCATGGGGTCCAATGTGGCCCCCACATATGCCAACATCTATATGGCGGTATTTGAGGACAGGTTTGTGTGCAATTCCATCCTCTGGCACCACGTCAGAGCTTGGTGGCGCTACATTGATGATATTTTTTTGATTTGGGAGGGGAGTTTATCAGAGCTAGAAAACTTCCATACTAGTCTAAATGAGATTTATGCGGAACTGCAATTCACGCTGGTACACTCGGCGGTTCAAATTCAATTTTTAGATACCTTGGTTTACAAAGAAGGAGGGAGATTAAGAACGGACATTTTCATTAAAGAAACGGATAGAAACAGCCTGTTATCATTTGACAGTAACTATCCGAGGAAAATGATTGACTCGCTCCCATGGAGTCAATTATTAAGGGTACGGAGAATAGTGTCCGATGAGGGTGTGGGTGATCAACGTCTGGAGGACATGAGTTCCAAGTTTATAGCAAGAGGGTACCCCAAGATAGAAATTGAAGTCTTTAAAAATAAGGCCCGTAATTCTACAAGGGAAAGTGTCCGTAAAAAACCTTCTTCGAGAAATGTAAGTGATCGCATTCCTTTTGTCTCCACATACAGCTCGATAAGTAATCGTGTAAGTGGGGTGATCAAGAAGCATTGGGCCCTCTTACAACGAGGGTTACCTCAAGTGACAGGCTTTAAATAATTTCCGATGATGTCTTATAGAAGGGGTAGAAACTTAAGTGACAAATTAGTAAAATCTGATGTTGGTACCTCCAGATCATTGGGCCAAAGAGTTTTGAGTGCACCGAGATACGGGAATTTCCCGTGCCTGTGTTGCACCTGTTGCAATAACCTGATTAAAGGAGAGTTTTTCTGCCATACCCATACAGGAAAAAAGTTTTTTCTAAAATAGAGATATACGTGTACATCAAGTTATGTCATCTATATGATTACCTGTCCATGCGGGCTTGCTTACATAGGGGAGACCACTATGGAAGTGAAAGCCCGCATAATTAAACATAAAAGTACGATCAGAAGAGGACTTACGGAGTTGCCTGTGCCAAAACATTTTATTGAGAGAAAACATTCGGTGAATCAACTTAGATTCAGAGTCATAGACAATGTACCTGTTCTAAGGAGGGGAGGCGATAGATTACAAATGTTAAAAACAAAAGAAATGAAATGGATATATACCCTGGGTTCATTACAACCAGGGGGTCTAAATTTAGATTTTAATCTTCAGATGTGTACGCATTGAATCTATTGCCCCTTTAGATATGTTTGCAGTCGTCATTTGTTTTTACCATCAGATGTGGAGATTTTAATTGTTTTTTTATATATGTTTTTTAGAGGCGCCACACATGGGACAGTCGGTGAATGGATATGGATGAAGATAAAGTAATGAAATAGATCAAGATGCGGATTATCTGTATGATAATAATGTTATTCATTTTGGATATTGTCCTTTTCCTGATTCCCGACTGCCCCTATGTGATTGGCTTGTATCTATTTGGTGTTTGCGTTTTTTTTCACAAGGGTGTTTTTGCTATTCTTATATTAATCGATGTATTAATGTATAATATATAATATTTAGGGCCATAGTAATAATGGTAGGAGAAGGTAGCTCTGGCTATGTGATTAAGTGCCCACTTATTGGCTGGTACAGCGTCCTGGTTACCTTCCTGTTCGGCGTATGTGTGGGGTGGTTGCTGGGATACGCGGAGTTGCGTCGTGTGGGGGCGTGCCTCAGAAGGGTATTCCAGAAGAGGCATGGCCCTGACACAGCGCGCCTGCGCCCTCGCTCCACGGCCCTGCTCGCCGTTTGGATGAGTTCCCATGGTGACGCGTCACTGCTTCCCCGGATATTCCTTCGGAGACGCCGGGTTGGTGATGTGGTACAGCGCTGACCTGCGTCATCCTTGGGCGTGTCTTCGATCACTTTTTGTGACGTGGCATACCCCTGGATCGCGCTGGTGCGCGTGCGCCTCACTACCCAGGTGCCCGATATTTAGTATAGACGCCGGCAGATGCCGGTGGCGTAGGTCATATAAAGGATTTGGATTGGGAGAGCTGTGAGGGCCAGAATATAAGGAGTATACGGATTGGCTGAATGATATTCTTGGCGCCAATCTGATACATAGTTAAGAAGGAATACAACAGAAGGGGCTTCTGATTGGCCGCTGAGCACCATGGCAACTAAGTAACAAAGAGACCTATGGAGAAGAAATGTAAACAAAGCGTTCTTTAGATGATTCTATATGAATTAATATAATTATTGCAATGGTGATAAGGTTTTATTGTTATATATATATATATATATATATACCAATGTCTGATGTCTAATATTTTGTAAGTTTATATTAAGAAGTAAGGTGGGTGGCACTGAATGGTGATTGGCCCCCTGCGTGGTGTCCACACTATTTAAGCCCGCTCTGCCGCCATGTTTGTATGCTTGAAAAAGACCAGCATATGGTCGAAACGTTGCTGATGTTATATGGCTGAATAAAGTTTTCTTTTGGACTATTACACCCGGTGGAGCGCTGTTCTTTTGTGAGGATATTGATGTGTTACCCAGGAGGGTCCCTGGATATGGAACGAGAGCCCGTATAATTGAGTGCTGTCGGTCACCTGTTTGCTTTTTCTGGGCAATTTACTACGTGACTGGGCAATATACTATGTGGCTCTGTGCTGTATACTACGTCACTGGGCAATATACTACGTGGCTGGGCAATATACTACGTCACTGGGCAATATACTACGTCACTGGCAATATACTACGTGACTGGGCAATATACTACATGGCTGGGCAATATACTACGTGTCTCTGCTGTATACTAAGTCACTCAGCAATATACTACGTGGCTGGGCAATATACTACGTGACTGGGCAATATACTACGTGGCTGGGCAATATACTACGTGGCTCTGTGTTGTATACTACATCACTGGGCAATATACTACGTGACTGGACAATATACTATGTGGCTCTGTGTTGTATACTACGTCACTGGGCAATATACTACGTCACTGGGCAATATACTACGTGGCTCGACAATATACTACGTGGCTGTGCAATATACTACGTCACTGGGCAATATACTACGTGGCTGGGCAATATACTACGTGGCTGGGCAATATACTATGTCACTGGGCAATATACTACGTGGCTCTGTGCTGTATACTACGTCACTCGGCAATATACTACGCCATTGGGCAATATACTACGTGACAGGGCAATATACTACGTGGCTCTGTGCTGTATACTACGTCACTAGGCAATATACTACATCACTGGGCAATACACTACGTGGCTGTGCAATATACTACGTGGCTGGGCAATATACTACGTGGCTCTGTGCTGTATACTATGTCACTGGGCAATATACTATGTCACTGGGCAATATACTACGTGGCTGGGCAATATACCACGTTACTGGGCAATATACTACGTGGCTCTGTGCTGTAAACTACGTTGCTGTGCAATATACTACGTCACTGGGCAATATACTACATAGCTGGGCAATATACTATGTCACTGGACAATATACTACGTGGCTGGGCAATATACTACGTGGCTGGGCAATATACTACGTGGACATGCATATTCTAGAATACCCGATGCGTTAGAATCGAGCCACCATCTTGTTACACATAAAAGGGATTAAAGTTGAAAAAACACAATTATCTCATATCATGGCTGCCATGCAATGTGGGGGGAAGGGAGTGACATCCCAATGCATCATGCTGGTTGCAGGGCCTCCTGTAGCAGGCTTCTTAGACAAAAACCCTTTCCTAAAATGAGGTTCCATATTTTATACCCTCTGCTCGTGACATCACTGAGTGGGCTGAGTTATGATATGCACTCCTCTTTTCTCAGATGAACTCAAATTTCACTGAAAACTTATAACCGTCATCGCTCTGGAATGGAACCTTGTATAGCGATGACGGAACTACCATTCTTCCGAGCATGAGCTGGGTTTAGTTTTTTTTAACTCAAATAGATTTTTATTAAGTATTAAATCACAATAAAAAATTTACAACAATACAGGGATTTTGAAAAGATTTCACCCCCTCCCGCAATATATCCCAACATTACCACCACCTCCCCTTCTCTCCATTTAGACAGCTCATGCTTTTCCCTTAGCATATCGTATACCAGCATATACTTTAGTATTATGTGATGATGACTCCTACTGTCCCCATATAAACAAACATTCCAACAGGAAAAAACTTCACAGAACATTCTTCCCTCATCCCTCCCAAATTCCAGCCACAGGTTATCATAAAACTCCACTTTCCCTCTTTTCTGGTAAACCCCCTTTTCTAGAGTAATAACATGTTTCACATATTGAAAGTATTCTCTCTCGATCCTCTTTTATCCAGTTTCTTGCTATGACCTTCCGAGCCATGTACAATAGTCTAGCAATTGCTATCTTCAAATTGTTATCTACTCTTATCTCCTGTACATATCCCAAAAAACACACCACCGGTTCCATTGGGACCACGCATTTATAAGCCCACCTCTATTCGACTGATAATCACCAACCAGAGAGCAGCAAACCTCGGACAAGTCCAGAGCATGTGAAGCAGTCCAGCACTGTCATTCCTGCACCTAGGGCACTCTGAGTCAGACCGCAATCCGGCCTTATACAAAACATCTGGAGATCTATACACTCTATGTAGGATATAAAGCTGAGACAGTCTGTATGGTTCATTCAGTGGCAGTTTTGGTATCAATTCTAACACAGACATCCATGTTTCATCCTCTAAATGGCCCAATTCTCTCTCCCATTTAGTTCTAGTGCCAATCTGGAAACCCAGTAAATGAGTATGTAGTAGGTCTCTGTACAAGGTGGAAATATCCCCTCTCGTTGCCCCCTCTCCACACACATACTCCAACACTAAATCACCTTGAATTTTAAAACAGTCTCCCCTGTTCTGGGCATTAAACGCATGTCTCACCTGTGCATATGGATATCCCCCAGAAGTCCTAATACCAAATTCCAATTGTAGCTGGGAAAAGGATTTCAGCTCTCGCCGTTCTAGAACCTAATAGACATATCGTATCCCCCTGGCCTGCCATTCTGATAAACATACCATTGCCAAAAACTCCGGTAAATTGTTATTAAACCACAGGGGGAGAACCTGGTAAGACAGGTGACTCCACAAATTTGTCTAACTCTTCCCCATAATTTATATATCAAGAATAGCGTAGGGCTGGGCTTTAATTTGAGCCCAAACATGAAGTATCTGTATGACCCGGTTAAGTAGTAATCCATTTCTCGGATTCTGCTGGTACGGGAAATTAGAAAATGCACTGGTGTATAGCTCTACTGATGCACATTCCAAAAATGTAAGATTTCCCCTATCTCACTTAATCGATGCCATTATATTTGGTCTTAAAATGAACACTGTACTAGACAAAGAGATGTGTTATGGCTGGCAATCAGGCAACACAGCGTGCAGTAATCAGCGCACATACAGAGATCTGGCAATAACCAAAAACAATAGGACGAGCTCTGAGACGTGGAATCTCTGTAGACTGCAGTACCTGATCTATCCTCACACAACTATAAGCAGCAGTGGATTGCGCCTATCACTACCTATGCAACTCGGCACTGCCTGAGGAGCTGACTAGCCTGAAGATAGAAATACAAGCCTGACTTACCTCAGAGAAATACCCCAAAGGAATAGGCAGCCCCCCACATATAATGACTGTTAGCAAGATGAAAAGACAAACGTAGGAATGAAATAGATTCAGCAAAGTGAGGCCCGATATTCTAGACAGAGCGAGGATAGCAAAGAGAACTATGCAGTCTACAAAAAACCCTAAAACGAAAACCACGCAAAGGGGCAAAAAGACCCACCGTGCCGAACTAACAGCACGGCGGTGCACCCCTTTGCTTCTCAGAGCTTCCAGCAAAAGTTAATAGCAAGCTGGACAGAAAAAACAGAAAACAAACTAGAAGCACTTATCTAGCAGAGCAGCAGGCCCAAGGAAAGATGCAGTAGCTCAGATCCAACACTGGAACATTGACAAGGAGCAAGGAAGACAGACTCAGGTGGAGCTAAATAGCAAGGCAGCCAACGAGCTCACCAAAACACCTGAGGGAGGAAGCCCAGAGACTGCAATACCACTTGTGACCACAGAAGTGAATTCAGCCACAGAATTCACAACAGAGATGGCCATGAGGCTGTAGGCTGCTTTCAACCAGTTCAGAGCCATAAAACTAACCAGCGTGGCTGCTAGCACACTGTTTTCATATTACAGCTGTACAGCAGGGGAGAGGGAGAAGTGGACTTACACACATATGCAGCTGTGAAGGGGGGGGGAAGCTGCAAGGGGGGTGGGGGTCAGGGCTGGAGCCTGCTACTACAAAGCCAAAGAGATGTAGCAGAGCTGTACAGGTGTGCATATTCATGTCAAGGGGTGTGTGGGTGGGACTCAGGGTCTGATAAAAGATCGATCCCAATTATGATTAGCATTCCTACACGAGAGATACATTTTTATGTATGTAGGGACCCTGTTTATCCACAGACCAAGTAAAGTGCTCTCTTCTGCTAAATTGAATCGTCTCTGCGATTGGTGTAATAAGTTCTCTTTTATTCCATTTCTCTTTATGTAACCGTTTATGCTGTATTGTTTTGTACCCTTTATTAAATCTTTTGTATATTTTTCATAAACACTGCCCCCCTTTGGACTAAATATAAAATGTAATAGTTCTGTTCTGTAAACTATGCCCCAAAGACATTAGCTACTGTTTTAACCCCTTTCTGCCAATGGACGTACTATTCCGTCCATGTGGGGTGGGCCCTACTTCCCAAGGACGGAATAGTACGTCCAGGGCGATCGGCCGCGCTCACGGGGGGAGCGCGGCCGAGTGTCAGCTGCCTATCGCAGCTGACATCCGGCGCTATGTGCCAGGAGCGGTCACGGACCGCCCCCGGCACATTAACCACCGGCACACTGCGATCAAACATGATGTGCCGGCGGTATAGGGAAGCATCGCGCAGCAGGCCCAGATCCAATATGGCCACGGCATCTGGGTCCTGCAGGGAGGGAGGTGGCTTACCAAGTGCCTGCTCAGAGCAGGCGCTCGGTAAGCCTGCAGCGCTCTGAGACAGATCGGTGATCTGACAGAGTGCTGTGCAAACTGTCAGATCACCGATCTGTGATGTCCCCCACTGGGACAAAGTAAAAAAGTTAAAAAAATTTTTTTCCAAATGTGTAAAAAAAATTTTAAAAAAAAATCCTAAATAATGAAAAAAAATATATATATATTATTCCCATAAATACATTTCTTTATCTAAATAAAAAAAAACAATAAAAGTACACATATTTAGTATCGCCGCGTCCGTAACGACCCGACCTATAAAACTGGCCCACTAGATAACCCCTTCAGTAAACACCGTAAGAAAAAAAAAACCGAGGCAAAAAACAACGCTTTATTATCATACCGCCGAACAAAAAGTGGAATAACACGCGATCAAGACGGTTATAAATAACCATGCTACCGCTGAAAGCGTCATCTTGTCCCGAAAAAAAATAAGTCACCATACAGCATCAGCAGCGAATAAAATTAAAAAAGTTATAGTCCTCAGAATAAAGCGATGCAAAAATAATTATTTTTTCTATAAAATAGTTTTTATCGTATAAAAGCGCCAAAACATAAAAAAAATGATATAAATGAGGTATCGCTGTAATCGTACTGACCCGAAGAATAAAACGGCTTTATCAATTTTACCAAAGGCGGAACGGTATAAACGCCTCCCCCAAAAGAAATTCATGAATAGCTGGTTTTCGGTAATTCTGCCTCACAAAAATCGGAATAAAAGCGATCAAAAAATGTCACATGCCCGAAAATGTTACCAATAAAAACGTCAACTCGTCCCGCCAAAAACAAGACCTCACTTGACTCTGTGGACTCAAATTTGGAAAAATTATAGGTCTCAAAATGTGGTAACGCAAAAAATATTTTTTTCAATAAAAAGCGTCTTTCAGTGTGTGACGGCTGCCAATCATAAAAATCCGCTAAAAAACCCACTATAAAAGTAAATCAAACCCCCCTTCATCACCCCCTTAGTTAGGGAAAAATTAAAAAAATGTATTTATTTCCATTTTCCCATTAGGGTTAGGGTTAGGGCTAGGGTTAGGGCTAGGGTTAGGGCTAGGGTTAGGGCTAGGGTTAGGGCTAGGGTTAGGGCTAGGGTTATGGTTAGGGCTAGGGTTAAGGCTACAGTTAGGGTTGGGGCTAAAGTTAGGGTTAGGGTTTGGATTACATTTATGGTTGGGAATAGTGTTGGGATTAGGGTTAGGGGTGTGTCTGGGTTAGAGGTGTTATAAACTTAGTGCTAAGTGCAGTGGAGATCAGTATCATGGGTCAGAAAAGAGGCCGGGAGACAACAGGTTAAGAGTTCAATAATATTTATGATGGTATGCAGGTAAACAGCTGTGATACAGCAAGTTAGTAGCAGACAGAGCTGGATAAGCAGTAAGCACCTGTACAGACCGTGGAAGTCCAAGTATGTCAGATCCAGAGACCTGGAGACCAGGCCAGGCCTCCTAGCAGGGAACAGTCCAGCAGCAGAGATGAGTGCAGAGCAGAACCAGGGAAACAAGTCTTATGATGAAGAGATGTAGATCCGGAGACAGATGGGGTATCCCAAAGTAACGAAGAAACCAGCAAGATAGCAGTTCTTCCAGCTTGATCACAAGTCCAGGAACAAGATACTCAAGCAATGAGTAATATACAGAGCTCCCTTATATACACCACAGACAGGAACAAGGAAAGTCTGACAGGAAGCAAGATGGCCCCCGTGAGGCCAGTGACTCCATCTTAGGTAAGGGCAAAAGTAACCGAACTGAGGGCAACAGCAGACAGGAACAGATGTACAGTCCAAATCCTTACATAACTCCCTTCTTAAAAGACGTCCTCTGGACGATCTTAAGTCTGGCTTATTGGGGTATCTGCTGTGAAACAGTCTGATCAGATGGGAAGCATGGATGTTCTCCAGAGGTTCCCAGGAATTTACTTCAACCGAGTATCCCTGCAATTTCACCAGATACTGAAGACGTCCCCTATGAATCCGTGAATCCAAGATTTTCTCCACAACGAATTCCTCTTGCCCATCAATGAAGACTGGATCAGGAGGAGCAGAGGTGCGTCCGGGAAAAGAAATAGGCACTGCTGGTTTAAGCAGGGAAACATGGAAAACAGGATGAATTTTTAAAGAGTTAGGCAACTTGAGTCGACAGGCTACAGGACTCACAATACCGCTGATCTTATACGGGCCAACATACTTTTGTCCCAGCTTGGAAGTTGGAATTCTGAGTTTTAAGTTTTTTGTTGAGAGCCAGACCATGTCTCCTACCTTGTACGTTGGTGCTGGCTTACGGAATCTGTCTGCTGCCTTCTTGAATCTTTCCTGTGCTTAAACTAAGGTGTTTTTTAGAACGTCCAAATTTTGCTGTAAAAATGCAATGCGGTCAGCAACCGCAGGCACAGACATGTCTATGGGGAGTCGAGGGAGAATACTGGGATGACATCCCTTGTTAGCAAAGAACGGAGATAATTTGGTGGAAGCATTCTGAGAGTTGTTATACGTGAACTCGGCCAACGGCAGTAGACTCACCCAATCGTCTTGTAGATGACACACGTAGCAACACAGATACTGCTCCAAGGTTTGATTGGTTCACTCTGTTTGGCCGTTAGACTGTGGATGAAAAGCAGATGATAATTTAACTTTGATGTCCAGAGCAGCACAGAAGCTTTGCCAGAACCGTGAGGTGAATTGAACTCCACGATCAGATATGACTTCATCCGGAGCTCCGTGTAAACGAAAAACATTTTGCACAACAAGATCCGCTGTTTGCTTAGCTGTTGGGACACCAGCACAGGGAATAAAATGAGCAGCTTTAGTCAACCGGTCAACTACTACAAGAATCGTGGTTTTTCCCTGTGACAAAGGCAACTCCACAATAAAATCCATTGAAATAGACCCCCAGGGACGAGATGGAACAGGCAGAGGTTGCAACAGTCCTGTAGGTGAAGAACGAGGGACTTTTGACCTGGCACATACCTCACACGATGACACGTACCGAAGAACATCTTTCCGAAAAGTCAGCCACCAGAAAAAACGAGACAGAAATTCCTGAGTCTTCTGAACTCCCCTATGACCGGCAAACTTGGAGTCATGCATTAATTTCAACACACTCAGTTTTACTGTTTCTGGGATATACAGACGCTGTCCTTGAAACCAAAGTCCATTCTTGAAAGTCAGATTTACCCGAGTGGGTGGTTGACTCAAAAGTGAATCCGCAGCATAAGCCTCCTTAATCTCAGTTAGAAGATCCTGATTATGCAAGACGCTTACAAAGTTTTTCTCAGATAGAATGGTCCTTGAAGACGAAGCCGAAGTTGCTTCATCTGAATGAATCCTGGATAGTGCATCAGCCTTCTTATTACGAGAGCCCGGCCTATAGGAAATGACAAAATCAAATTGATTAGGAAAAAGTTTCCATCGAGCCTGTCTAGGTTTCAGACATCTTGCCGACCTCATAAATTCGAGATTCCGATGATCTGTGAGTATAACAATCTGTTGGGATGCTCCTTGTAACAGATGTCTCCATTCCTTAAATGCGGTTATGATGGCTAACAGTTCCTTGTTGCCAACGTCGTAATTCCTTTCTGCGGGTGACAATTTTTGCGAGAGAAAGGCACATGGATGCAAGAGATCTTTCTCACCTGTTCTTTGCGAGAGTATGGCCCCTACAACACAGTCCGAGGCATCCACTTCCACTATGAAGGCTTTGTCTGGATTTCAATGTAGAAAATGCTGTTTGAGCTTGGGGAGACCAGACAAATGGCGTCTTCTTCTGGGTTAACTGAGTGATGGGTGCAACGATCGCTGAAAAATTTTTAATAAAGCGTCTGTAAAAATTGGCGAATCCGATGAATCGCTGTACTTCCTTCACTGACTTGGGAGTCGGCCACTCCTGAATGGCTTGTGTCTTGCTTGCGTCCATGCTGAGACCCTGGGGAGAAATAACATATCCCAAGAATTGAATTTCTGTTTTGTGAAACTCACATTTCTCCAGTTTGATGTATAAATGATTCTGCCGTAGACGATCCAAGACTATTTTCACGTGTCACTGATGGTCCTCGATGTTGCTGGAAAAAATCAAGATGTCATCCAAATAAATCACAACAAAAATATCGAGTATATCCCGGAAAACATCATTCGCCAAGTGCTGGAATGTAGCCGGTGCGTTACGGAGACCGAAAGACATAACGAGGTACTCAAAATGTCCACAACGTGACCGAAAAGCCGTTTTCCACTCATCGCCAGGACGAATCCGTACTAAATTGTAAGCTCCACGAAGATCCAATTTTGTGAAGATTTTGGCGTGTCGCACTCTTTCAAGTAATTCGGGAATTAGTGGGAGTGGATAAGAGTTCCTGATTGTGACTTTGTTAAGCTCCCGGTAGTCAATGCATGGTCGGAGTGAGCCATCTTTTTTTTTGACAAAGAAGATTGGAGCACCTGCTGGGGAGGAAGATGGTCGTATAAACCCTTTAGCTAGGTTTTCATCTATGTACTCCTTGAGAGCTTTTAATTCTAGCCCAGACAATGGATAAATACTCCCGAAAGGAATCGCGGCACCAGGCAATAATTCCACGGGACAGTCATATGGCCGATGTGGCGGTAATTTATCCGCATTTTTTTTGTCACACACATCACTGAAGTCCCGATACTCTACCAGCAATGTCGAGTCGACCGTGACTGCGGTCTTCACTGGAGCCAGCTCTCCGGACAACGCTGATTCATTTGGAAACTGTAATTCCTTCGTTGTCCAATTGATAGTCGGATTTCGCAGCCGCAACCAGGGCAAACCTAAAATAATAGGAAAATTAGGAGAAGAAATCAACAAAAAGGACATATTTTCAGAATGATCCGCGCCCATACGGATCTTTAATGGGACTGTTTCGAGTTTCACAGGCCCAGATATTAGTGGAGACCCATCCACTTTTTCGTGAGCGTATGCCATGTTTTTCAGCAAAGGAGATGTCCACGAGATTGCTGCAAGCTCCAGAGTCTATCATGGCGGAGCAGGTGATCCAGCAGGAACACACCCAAATTTTGATGGAAACGCAGCAGAGCGAATCCCTTCTCGCCGTGGTAGAACTTACGGAAAGTAAGGCTATGTCCACAGGTGATGATGTTAATGATGAATCATCAGGAAAATCAAAGTTATCAGCGGATATTTCCTGTCTGTGCGGAAGAGAACACACTGAAGATACATCCGAAAAGTCAAGTCCAGTTACTGCAGCTGCGGACTTGCGATTTTTCCCAGGGCACTCTGAAATATAGTGACCCGATTTACCGCAGTAAAAACATAGATTCTCCTTGAAACGATATTCCTTACGTGCATCGATGGGTTTCCTCCGTACTGCGTCAACCTGCATAGGTTCCAGCTCTGTCTGAGATAAAGTCTTAGTCAGCGCCTCCTTGGTGGGGGATGGAAAAGGCATAAAGTTATTACGATTAGCATCAGCCCATTTTTCTTGACGACGTTCGGTGAGACGAATATCAATCCGAATACAATGATGTATAAAGTCAGCCAAGTTAGTAGGTGATTCACCTCGAGCTAGTTCATCTTTGATGGAAGCAGATAAACCTCTCCTGAACACTGCATATTTCGCTGAATCGCACCATGTAGTATCCAGCACCCATTTCCGAAACTCCATTGCGTATTCCACAACAGGACGCTTCCCCTAACGTAGTGTCAGTAATGCAGTTTCAGCTGTGATACTCCGATTAGGGTCATCAAACATTTGACACATTGCTGCAGTAAAGTCTTTCAGGGAATTCAAGCACACACCATTAGTCTCAATTAGAGGATTAGCCCAGGCTAACGCTTTGTTTGTTAGCAACATAATTATAGTCAACACTTTATCCCGATCAGTTGCAAACTGGGCCGCACATGTGTTATGAAAGGTAATTCAGTACCACAATGGACATAGAGGTCAGTGCACATACAGTGACCTGGCAATAACCCAAAAAACAAGAACGAGCTCTGAGACGTGGGAACTCTGTTGACCGCAATCCCTAATCCTCTCCAACCACACTAAAGGCAGCCGTGGATTGCGCCTAACGCTCCCTATGCAACTCGGCACGGCCTGAGAAACTAGCTAGCCTGAAGATAGAAAATAAGCCTACCTTGCCTCAGAGAAATACCCCAAAGGAAAAGGCAGCCCCCACATATAATGACTGTGAGTTAAGATGAAAAGACAAACGTAGAGATGAAATAGATTTAGCAAAGTGAGGCCCAACTTTCTGAACAGAGCGAGGATAGGAAAGGTAACTTTGCGGTCAACACAAAACCCTACAAAAACCACGCAAAGGGGGCAAAAAGACCCTCCGTACCGAACTAACGGCACGGAGGTACACCCTCTGCGTCCCAGAGCTTACAGCAAGCAGTAAAAAACAAATTGACAAGCTGGACAGAAAAAAACAGCAAACAAATAGCAAAGAAGAACTTAGCTATGCAGAGCAGCAGGCCACAGGAACGATCCAGGAGGAAACAGGTCCAATACTAGAACATTGACTGGAGGCCAGGATCAAAGCACTAGGTGGAGTTAAATAGAGCAGCACCTAATGACTTCACCACATCACCTGAGGAAGGAAACTCAGAAGCCGCAGTACCACTTTCCTCCACCAATGGAAGCTCACAGAGAGAACCAGCCAAAGTACCACTTGTGACCACAGGAGGGAGCTCTGCCACAGAATTCACAACAGTACCCCCCCTTGAGGAGGGGTCACCGAACCCTCACCAGAGCTCCCAGGACGACCAGGATGAGCCATATGAAAGGCACGAACAAGATCGGGAGCATGGACATCAGAGGCAAAGACCCAGGAATTATCTTCCTGAGCATAACCCTTCCACTTAACCAGATACTGGAGTTTCCGCCTTGAAACACGAGAATCCAAAATCTTCTCCACAATATACTCCAACTCCCCCTCCACCAAAACCGGGGCAGGAGGATCAACAGATGGAACCATAGGTGCCACGTATCTCCGCAACAATGACCTATGGAATACGTTATGTATGGAAAAAGAATCTGGAAGGGTCAGACAAAAAGACACAGGATTAAGAACCTCAGAAATCCTATACGGACCAATAAAACGAGGTTTAAACTTAGGAGAGGAAACCTTCATAGGAATATGACGAGAAGATAACCAAACCAAGTCCCCAACCCGAAGTCGGGGACCCACACAGCGTCTGCGATTAGCGAAACGTTGAGCCTTCTCCTGGGACAAAGTCAAATTGTCCACTACATGAGTCCAAATCTGCTGCAACCTGTCCACCACAGTATCCACACCAGGACAGTCCGAAGACTCAACCTGCCCTGAAGAGAAACGAGGATGGAACCCAGAGTTGCAGAAAAACGGTGAAACCAAGGTAGCCGAGCTGGCCCGATTATTAAGGGCGAACTCAGCCAAAGGCAAAAAGGACACCCAGTCACCCTGATCAGCAGAAACAAAGCATCTCAGATATGTTTCCAAGGTCTGATTGGTTCGTTCGGTCTGGCCATTAGTCTGAGGATGGAAAGCCGAGGAAAAAGACAAGTCAATGCCCATCCTACCACAAAAGGCTCGCCAAAACCTCGAAACAAACTGGGAACCTCTGTCAGAAACGATATTCTCTGGAATGCCATGTAAACGAACCACATGCTGGAAAAACAATGGCACCAAATCAGAGGAGGAAGGCAATTTAGACAAGGGTACCAAATGGACCATCTTAGAGAAGCGATCACAGACCACCCAAATGACTGACATCTTTTGAGAGACGGGAAGATCTGAAATAAAATCCATAGAGATATGTGTCCAAGGCCTCTTCGGGACCGGCAAGGGCAAAAGCAACCCACTGGCACGAGAACAGCAGGGCTTAGCCCGAGCACAAATCCCACAGGACTGCACAAAAGTACGCACATCCCGCGACAGAGATGGCCACCAAAAGGATCTAGCCACTAATTCTCTGGTACCAAAGATTCCAGGATGACCAGCCAACACCGAACAATGAACCTCAGAGATAACTTTATTCGTCCACCTATCAGGGACAAACAGTTTCTCCGCTGGGCAACGATCAGGTTTATTAGCCTGAAATTTTTGCAGCACCCGCCGCAAATCAGGGGAGATGGCAGACACAATTACTCCCTCTTTGAGGATACCCGCCGGCTCAGATACACCCGGAGAGTCGGGCACAAAACTCCTAGACAGAGCATCCGCCTTCACATTTTTAGAGCCCGGAAGGTATGAAATCACAAAGTCAAAACGGGCAAAAAACAACGGCCAACGAGCTTGTCTAGGATTCAACCGCTTGGCGGACTCGAGACAAGTCAAGTTCTTATGATCAGTCAAGACCACCACGCGATGCTTAGCTCCTTCAAGCCAATGACGCCACTCCTCGAATGCCCACTTCATGGCCAGCAACTCTCGATTGCCCACATCATAATTTCCCTCAGCAGGCGAAAACTTCCTGGAAAAGAAGGTGCATGGTTTCATCACCGAGCAATCAGAACTTCTCTGCGACAAAACAGCCCCTGCTCCAATCTCAGAAGCATCAACCTCGACCTGGAACGGAAGCGAAACATCTGGTTGACACAACACAGGGGCAGAAGAAAAACGACGCTTCAACTCTTGAAAAGCTTCCACCGCAGCAGAAGACCAATTGACCAAATCAGCACCTTTCTTGGTCAAATCGGTCAATGGTTTAGCAATACTAGAAAAATTGCAGATGAAGCGACGATAAAAATTAGCAAAGCCCAGAAACTTTTGCAGACTTTTCAGAGATGTCGGCTGAGTCCAATTATGGATGGCTTGGACCTTAACAGGGTCCATCTCGATAGTAGAAGGGGAAAAGATGAACCCCAAAAATGAAACCTTCTGAACACCAAAGAGACACTTTGATCCCTTCACAAACAAAGAATTAGCACGCAGGACCTGAAACACCGTTCTGACCTGCTTCACATGAGACTCCCAATCATCCGAGAAGATCAAAATGTCATCTAAGTACACAATCAGGAATTTATCCAGGTACTCTCGGAAGATGTCATGCATAAAGGACTGAAACACTGATGGAGCATTGGCAAGTCCGAATGGCATTACTAGATACTCAAAATGGCCCTCGGGCGTATTAAATGCAGTTTTCCACTCATCGCCTCGCTTAATACGCACAAGATTATACGCACCACGAAGATCTATCTTGGTGAACCAACTAGCCCCCTTAATCCGAGCAAACAAATCAGATAACAATGGCAAGGGGTACTGAAATTTAACCGTGATCTTATTTAGAAGGCGGTAATCTATACAAGGTCTCAGTGAACCATCCTTCTTGGCTACAAAAAAGAACCCTGCTCCTAATGGCGACGATGACGGGCGAATATGCCCCTTCTCCAAAGACTCCTTCACATAACTCCGCATAGCGGCGTGCTCAGGCACAGATAAATTAAACAGTCGACCTTTTGGGAATTTACTACCAGGAATCAAATCGATAGCACAATCACAATCCCTATGCGGAGGTAGGGTATCGGACTTGGGCTCATCAAATAAATCCCGGTAATCAGACAAGAACTCAGGAACCTCAGAAGGGGTGGATGACGAAATAGTCAGAAATGGGACATCACCATGTACCCCCTGACAACCCCAGCTGGACACAGACATGGATTTCCAATATAATACTGGATTATGGACTTGTAGCCATGGCAACCCCAACACGACCACATCATGCAGATTATGCAACACCAGAAAGCGAATAACCTCCTGATGTGCAGGAGCCATGCACATGGTCAGCTGGGTCCAGTACTGAGGCTTATTCTTGGCCAAAGGCGTAGCATCAATTCCTCTCAATGGAATAGGACACTGCAAGGGCTCCAAGAAAAACCCACAACGCCTAGCATACTCCAAGTCCATCAAATTCAGAGCAGCGCCTGAGTCCACAAATGCCATGACAGAATACGATGACAAAGAGCAGATCAAGGTAACAGACAAAAGAAATTTTGACTGTACCGTACCAATGGTGGCAGACCTAGCGAACCGCTTAGTGCGCTTAGGACAATCAGAGATAGCATGAGTGGAATCACCACAGTAGAAACACAGCCCATTCAGACGTCTGTGTTCTTGCCGTTCAACTCTGGTCAAAGTCCTATCGCACTGCATAGGCTCAGGTTTAAGCTCAGGTAATATCGCCAAATGGTGCACAGATTTACGCTCGCGCAAGCGTCGACCGATCTGAATGGCCAAAGACATAGACTCATTCAGACCAGCAGGCATAGGAAATCCCACCATGACATCCTTAAGGGCTTCAGAGAGACCTTTTCTGAAAATAGCTGCGAGCGCACCTTCATTCCACTGAGTGAGTACGGACCACTTTCTAAATTTCTGACAATATACCTCTATTTCATCCTGACCCTGACACAGAGCCAGCAAATTCTTCTCTACCTGATCCACAGAATTAGGCTCATCGTACAGCAATCCAAGCGCCAGGAAAAATGCATCGATATTACTTAATGCAGGATCTCCTGACGCAAGAGAAAATGCCCAGTCCTGAGGGTCGCCACGCAAAAAAGAAATAACGATCCTAACTTGTTGAACTGGGTCACCAGAGGAGCGAGGTTTCAAAGCCAGAAATAGTTTACAATTATTTTTGAAACTCAGAAATTTAGTTCTATCTCCAAAAAACAAATCAGGAATAGGAATTCTCGGTTCTAACATAGAATTCTGAACCACAAAGTCTTGAATACTTTGTACTCTTGCCGTGAGCTGATCCACACATGAAGACAGACCTTTAATGTCCATTGCTACACCTGTGTCCTGAACCACCCAAATGTCTAGGGGAAAAAAAAGGCAAAACACAGTGCAAAGAAAAAAAAAATGGTCTCAGAACTTCTTTTTTTCCCTCTATTGGGAATCATTAGTACTTTGGGCCTCCAGTACTGTTATGAAAGGTAATTCAGTACCACAATGGACATAGAGGTCAGCGCACATACAGTGACCTGGCAATAACCCAAAAAACAAGAACGAGCTCTGAGACGTGGGAACTCTGTTGACCGCAATCCCTAATCCTCTCCAACCACACTAAAGGCAGCCGTGGATTGCGCCTAACGCTCCCTATGCAACTCGGCACGGCCTGAGAAACTAGCTAGCCTGAAGATAGAAAATACACCTACCTTGCCTCAGAGAAATACCCCAAAGGAAAAGGCAGCCCCCACATATAATGACTGTGAGTTAAGATGAAAAGACAAACGTAGAGATGAAATAGATTTAGCAAAGTGAGGCCCAACTTTCTGAACAGAGCGAGGATAGGAAAGGTAACTTTGCGGTCAACACAAAACCCTACAAAAACCACGCAAAGGGGGCAAAAAGACCCTCCGTACCGAACTAACGGCACGGAGGTACACCCTCTGCGTCCCAGAGCTTCCAGCAAGCAGTAAAAAACAAATTGACAAGCTGGACAGAAAAAAACAGCAAACAAATAGCAAAGAAGAACTTAGCTATGCAGAGCAGCAGACCACAGGAACGATCCAGGAGGAAACAGGTCCAATACTAGAACATTGACTGGAGGCCAGGATCAAAGCACTAGGTGGAGTTAAATAGAGCAGCACCTAATGACTTCACCACATCACCTGAGGAAGGAAACTCAGAAGCCGCAGTACCACTTTCCTCCACCAATGGAAGCTCACAGAGAGAACCAGCCGAAGTACCACTTGTGACCACAGGAGGGAGCTCTGCCACAGAATTCACAACACACGTGCAGAGAAATACAGCTGACATTGATTCAAAAACCCCCGAAATTTCTCTCTTTCACCACCAAACCTGAATGGTGGGAGTTTAGGAAAAGCCGGACCAGGAGCCGGGATTGGAGCAGATACCATGTTTGCAGCTGTAGTCTCCACATTTGAAAGTCGAGATGCTAAGGCCTGAATAGACGTATCGGCCACATTCGCATTATGATTAGTTTGCGATTCTAATGTCCCCAGTTTTGTTTTTATAGCCTGCAGCTCCCCATGAAGTCCAGAGACAAAAGAGCAAAGTTTTTTCATTCGCACCTCCGTAGAATCTGACCCAGAGATCTCCATTTTTTTGGGCTTGAGTATTCTGTTATAAACTTAGTGCTAAGTGCAGTGGAGATCAGTATCATGGGTCAGAAAAGAGGCCGAGAGACAACAGGTTAAGAGTTCAATAATATTTATGATGGTATGCAGGTAAACAGCTATGACACAGCAAGTTAGTAGCAGACAGAGCTGGATAAGCAGTAAGCACGTGTACAGACCGTGGAAGTCCAAGTATGTCAGATCCAGAGACCTGGAGACCAGGCCAGGCCTCCTAGCAGGGAACAGTCCAGCAGCAGAGATGAGTGCAGAGCAGATCCAGGGAAACAAGTCTTATGATGAAGAGATGTAGATCCGGAGACAGATGGGGTATCCCAAAGTAACGAAGAAACCAGCAAGATAGCAGTTCTTCCAGCTTGATCACAAGTCCAGGAACAAGATACTCAAGCAATGAGTAATATACAGAGCTCCCTTATATACACCACAGACAGGAACAAGGAAAGTCTGACAGGAAGCAAGATGGCCCCCGTGAGGCCAGTGACTCCATCTTAGGTAAGGGCAAAAGTAACCGAACTGAGGGCAACAGCAGACAGGAACAGATGTACAGTCCAAATCCTTACAAGAGGTGTGGTTAGGTTTACTGTTGGAATTAGGGTTAGGGTTGTGTTTGGATTAGGGTTTCAGTTATAATTGGGGGGTTTCCACTGTTTAGGCACATCAGGGGCTCTCCAAACGCGACATGGCGTCCGATCTCAATTCCAGCCAATTCTGCATTGAAAAAGTAAAACAGTGCCCCTTCCCTTCCGAGCTCTCCCGTGTGCCCAAACAGGAGTTTACCCCAACATATGGGGTATCAGCGTACTCAGGACAAATTGGACAACAACTTTTGGGGTCCAATTTCTCCTGTTACCCTTGGGAAAATACAAAACTGGGGGCTAAAATACAATTTTTGTGGGAAAAAAAAGATTTTTTATTTTCATGGCTCTGCGTTATAAACTGTAGTGAAACACTTGGGGGCTCAAATATCTCACAACACATCTAGATAAGTTTGTGGGGGGTCTAGTTTCCAATATGGGGTCACTTGTGGGGGGTTTCTACTGTTTAGGTACAATAGGGGCTCTGCAAATGCAATGTGACGCCTGCAGACCATTTCATCTAAGTCTGCATTCCAAATGGCGCTCCTTCCCTTCCGAGCCCTCCCATGCGCCCAAACGGTGGTTCCCCCCACATAAGGGGTATCAGCGCACTCAGGACAAATTGGACAACAACTTTTGGGGTCCAATTTATCCTGTTACCCTCGAGAAAATACAAAACTGGGGGTTAAAAAATAATTTTGGGGGGAAATTTTTTTTTTCACGGCTCTGCGTAGTGAAACACTTGGGGGCTCAAAGTTCTCACAACACATCTAGATAAGTTCCTTGGGGGGGTCTAGTTTCCAATATGGGGTCACTTGTGGGGGGTTTCAATGTTTAGGCACATCAGTGGCTCTCCAAACGCAACATGGCGTCCCATCTCAATTCCAGTCAATTTTGCATTGAAAAGTCAAATGGCGCTCCTTCGCTTCCAAGCTCTGTCATGCGCCCAAACAGAGGTTTACCTCCACTTATGGGGTATCGGCGTACTCAGGACAAATTGTACAACAACTTTTGGGGTCCATTTTCTCCTGTTACCCTTGGTAAAATAAAACAAATTGGAGCTGAATTAAATTTTTTGTGAAAAAAATGTTAAATGTTCATTTTTATTTAAACATTCCAAAAATTCCTGTGAAGCACCAGAAGGGTTAATAAATTTCTTGAATATGGTTTTGAGCACCTTGAGGGGTGCAGTTTTTAGAATGGTGTCACACTTGGGTATTTTCTATCATATAGACCCCTCAAAATGACTTCAAATGAGATGTGGTCCCTAAAATAAAATAGTGTTGTAAAAATGAGAAATTGCTGGTCAAGTTTTAACCCTTATAACTCCCTAACAAAAAAAAATTTTGGTTCCAAAATTGTGCTGATGTAAAGTAGACATGTGGAAAATGTTATTTATCAAGTATTTTGTGTGACATATCTCTGTGATTTAATTGCATAAGAATTCAAATTTGGAAAATTGCGAAATTTTCAAAATTTTTGCCAAATTTCTGTTTTTTTCACAAATAAACGCAGGTAATATCAAAGAAATTTTACCACTATCATGAAGTACAATGTGTCACGAGAAAACCATGTCAGAATCACCGGGATCCGTTGAAGCGTTCCAGAGTTATAACCTCATAAAGGGACAGTGGTCAGAATTGTAAAAATTGGCCCGACCATAACGTGCAAACCACCCTTGGGGGTAAAGGGGTTAACAGAGTCTAATCGATTGAAACAGATTAGTGGTGGCAGCAAGTAGTCTGGGGTTGTCTGAGAGTTTTTGATTTAAATAGATTTTTATTAACAATATAAAAAAAGAGAACAACAGAATGCCATTTACATTGCATTATATCAGATACACATTTTCTTACTTTAATAAACCCCAACATTACCCCAACTACCCCCCTCCCCCATAAGACAGCACAGTCTCAATCTCCACCCCACCGAGGCATTATCTGCCTCATGTAATTTATCCTCTTCCAGGTCTTAGGAAACACGACGCCTATACTCCTCAATCCAAATCAAGCCAAGGAGACCATATTTTATTAAAGAGTTCTATTTTCCCCCTTTTACTGTACACCCCCTTTTCCAATTTTAGACCATGTTGAACATATTGGAGAAATTCCCTTCTCACAGGTGGTTCCGCGTTTATCCAGTTTCGTGCTATTACTTTCCTGGCCATGTAGAGTAGCCTAGCGATTGCAATCTTCCAAGTATTGTCAACTCCAATTTCTTCCACATATCCCAGCACACATACTATCGGGTCTCTAACAACTCTGCACTTATATGCTGCTTCAACCCGGCTCAAAACCACCACCCAAAAGGCAGCCAGTCTCGGACACGTCCACATCATGTGATATATTCCTGCCTTCTCACTCGCACACCTCGGACACCCAGAATTGGCACGCAATCCCGCTTTGTATAACACTTCCGGAGATTTATATACCCTATGCAAAATGTATAGCTGCGAGAGCCTATATGGTTCACTCAAGGACAGTCGCGGAACCCACTCCATCACCGATTCCCAGGTTTCATTTTCCATCGGCCCCACTTCTCTCTCCCACTTAGCTCTCGCCTTTATAGGGAAATCTAGCAGAAATGTGTGCATAAGATCCTTATACAGAGTGGAAATAACTCCCCTTGTAGTACCCTCACCACACACATACTCCAACACTATATCATCTTGAACCCTGATATCAGCCTTCTTATTCTGAGCTCTAAAGGCATGTCTCATCTGCGCATACTGATATTCCCCTGTGGATCGCAAACCAAATTCTTCCTGCAATTGGGAAAAGGACTTCAGCTCCTGCTGCTGGATTATCTGGTGAACAAAGCAAATTCCCTTATTCTGCCATTCCATCAATCCTCCCAGGGCCTCAAAATCCTTTAAGTTGTGGTTAGACCATATCGGTGTGAATCTAGTCAACCCTGTAACCCCACGAATCTGCCTTAGTCTATTCCATAATTTACGAATCAGGAACAGGGTTGGGTATATTTTCCCCAGCGCGCCCAATGAGCCATCCTCCAAACACCTGGCCATCGGTCGTCGGTCCGTCACCTCTTCCAATAGCTGTTGTACTGCACTGGATGACGCCCCTCGCGCCCAGCCCTTCAAATGCTGGCCCTGGGCCGCAAGGAAGTATATTTCCGGGTTGGGCAAAGCCAAACCACCATCTTCCTTGGGTCGTTGAAGCGTCTCCAAGCTAATACGTGGATATTGTCTACCCCATATCAAACTTCTAAAGAGGGCATTAATCTGCCTGAACTTCCCCCGAGGGATCCAAATTGGTGCGTTATGCAGAACATAGAGAATTTTGGGCATAAGGACCATTTTAATAAGGTTAACCCTACCGACGACCGATAGATGTAGCTTATTCCAGGCGTCTACCTTTGCCTTGAGTACCCCCATAACAGGAGTCAAATTTCTTTGCAGAAACTCCGCCACCGGCACCGAAATCCATATTCCAAGATATTTAAATTGGGAAACCACCTTCAGCCTCTCATCCCCAACATCCTCACTCACATTCTCTCCTACGTCATCCACTCTAAAAAGAACCGTCTTATCCCAATTAATTGTTAGTCCCGACACAGTACCAAATCTCTCAACAATTTCAACGGCCCCTCTTAGTGAATTGTCTGGATCCTCCAGGAACAGCAAAACATCATCCGCATATAACGCTATTTTTTCCTCTACTTTGCCATACCTAAACCCAGGGACCCCATCCGACTGCCGAATCTTAGCAGCAAGAGGTTCTACAGCCAACGCGAACAGGAGGGGTGACAGCGGGCATCCCTGCCTAGTACCCCTAGCCAGCCCTATAGGACGAGATAGCTCCCCATTTACTCTAATTCTGGCGGATGGTAATGAGTACAACAGCTGTATCCAGGCCACAAACTGCGGGCCAAACCCCATACATTCCAGCACCTGCCAGAGGTACCCCCATTCGACGCTGTCAAACGCCTTGTGTGCATCTAGCGATACAATCACTCTTCGACCACAGTTATCAGACTCTACCTGCAAATTTACATATAACCTCCGCAAATTGATCGCCGTTGATCTATCCGGCATAAAGCCAGATTGGTCCGAATGCACCAGACTCGCAATAACACTAGAGAGGCGGAGAGCCAACACCTTGGCCAGAAGCTTGACATCAATTGTTAGTAAAGAAATTGGGCGGTACGACTCCGGTTTCCCCAAGTCCTTATCCTCCTTTGGAATGACCACTATTATGGCCTCTCTCATAGAGGCTGGCAAGCGCCCACAAGACCTAGCTTCCTCCAATACTATTTTTAATCTAGGAATCAACACTTCTGCCAACCCTTTATAGATCTCAGCGGGTAACCCATCGACCCCAGGCGCCTTCCCATTGGCCATAGACATCAATGCCCGACTCAATCCCTCCTCAGTGATAGGGGCCTCAAGGCTCTCCCTATCTGCCTCACTCAGTCTCGGCAAATCCAGACCTTCCAAGAAAGTCAGTGCATCCTCGACCGATTCACCAACCCGAGAGGAATACAAATCTGCATAGAAGTCCGCAAAGGCTCTCAAAATTTCAGGTGTTTCCGTTATTTTACCTCCACTAGCAGAATCCAAAGAGTGTACATATGAAGAACCTCTCTGAGCAGCAGCCACTACCGACAGCATATGTCCCACTGTTTCTCCCTCCTGATAGAACAATACCCTTTGGAAATCTCATTTCCTCTCAGCTTTACCTAGCAGAATTTTTTCCAAATGATCTTGTGCGTTTTTCATTCTTTTCTCTGCCTCAGGGGTTCCCAGTGTGGCCATCCCATCCTCTGCTTCCTTCAACTCCTCAACTGCCGCTTTTTCTACCTCTCTCGTCTTCCGCTTACACCTACTAATGTCCCTAAACAGTAGTCCCCTCAGGTACGCCTTCATTGCATCCCAAATTGTAAGAGCGTCGGCGCTTCCATCATTTAAGAGAAAGAATTCCGCCACCTCCCGTCCTATACTTTCCAACTCAATACTCTGTAACCAAATAGGATGAATCTTCCATTCTCTCCCACTTAGCGAGCGAGCCCCCTCCAATCTAACCTCTACTTCAATTGGACTATGGTCCGACCAGGCCCTTGGCAGATATCTCACCTCCCCAACCAGTGTGTCCAAGATCCTGTTACCCAGAGCCATATCGATTCTAGAGAGTGTGGCATGTGCCGGTGAATAACATGAGTACCCTCTCTCCCCCACATGTCTAACCCTCCACAGATCAATCAAACCTATCTCCTGTATATAGGTGCCAAATGTTGTTATGTGTCCCTCCGACCTATTCTGAGTATTTTTATTTTTATCCCAATATTCATCACAGATGTTATTTAGATCTCCGATAATTATTAACGGTGTCGGTCCCCATTTTTCCACTCGCTCCATTACTTCTCTAATCTTCCTGCTAGAGTAGGGAGGCGGAGTATACATCGCGGCAACACACAGCATCACTCCATACAGTATACACCGTAATAGTACATACTGTCCCTCCACGTCCACATATACCTTCACCTCCTCATACTGAACTCCCGCTGGAACCAAGATTGAGACTCCTCTTGCATACGTGGAGAAGGTAGAATGATATCCCCTCTGGATCCATCGTCTATTCAAAACATCCACTTTTTCCCTTACCAAATGCGTCTCCAGCAAGCATATCATTGAGGCCCTTTGGTCTCTTGCATATTGCAAACACGCAGCACGTCTAGATTTCTCCCCTAGGCCTCTCACATTCCAGCACAAAATCTTAAAACGGGTCCCCATCACTTGGCTCATCTTTACTATAAGTATCATCAATTTTGAGCTCAGGCTGTCTAACTACCCTCCCCCCCCCCCCCCTCCCAACTCCCCCTCCCACCCTTCCCCCCTCACATCTAACCATTCCACCTCTTTCCAAGAGTGGGGCACCATCGCCCATAGCGAACACTCCGTTTGGCATTACCTTCCCAACCCTCCTCCCACCACTGTACATAGCAGGATTTCAGACATTTTGAAAAATAACGTTCTCAAAACATTTTAACTTAGAATTATTTGCACACACAAGAAGCCTGCATACACTTAAAATATGCCGCATACCCTTCCTCCCCCTTTCCCAGCAACCATTACACCATCCCTTTAACTTAATACAATCCAGCTCCCTTCTTCACCACCCATACCCCCTGGTTTGTCAATCACATGACTCTTTTCCAACTGACAGATAAGTAAACAACTTCAGACTCTTCCCACAGTTTCAGTCTCCTTTTCCTTTAAGCTTTTTAGCATTAATATCGATCCACTGGGTAGCGTCCTCCGGCTTCTGGAAAAAATGAATTTTATCAAACGCCACCACCCTCAGTCTTGCTGGGAACATCATGGAATACTGCACACCCAATTCCCTCAGCCGTCTCTTGATACCCGTGAACATCATCCGTTGTTTCTGCACCAGAGTAGAATAGTCTGGGTATATAGCAATCTTTTGGCCTTCAACTGTCAGATCCGTCATGTCTCTGGCCTTCCTCAGTATAATGTCTCTGTCTCTATAGTTTAGAATTTTGGCGAGCATGGTACGGGGATTCGCTCCAGGGACAGGTGGTTTCGGCGGGACCCTATGCGCTCTTTCTACCGCGAACACTTTTGTTAGCGCCATATCTCCAAATGTCTCTAACAGCCATTTTTCAATATATTCCGTTGGATTCCTCCCTTCAGCTTTTTCAGGGATGCCCACTATGCGAATATTATTTCTTCTGGACCTGTTCTCAAGGTCCTCATTTTTCGCAGCCAATTCAGCTATTGCTTGAGTGAACTTTTTCTCTGCTTTTTGCAGCTGCACTATATGATCTTCTGCAGTGCTCACTCTCTCCTCTACCTCCCCCACACGTTTGTCAATCTTCTGCATGGCTGCGTTTATCTGGGCTGTGTCCCCCTTAACCTCCTGTATCTGTATGGTCAGAGATTGTTTACATGAAGAGACTAGCGCAAAAACGTCTCTTAGGGTAGGCTCAGCTTCTGGCGCCATTTCCTCGGGTCCCCCTTCTGCCACCGCCATTTTACTCTCCTTTCTCCCCTGTTGTACCTCATGTTCTCCTGCTGGGCTCTCCTCCTCCTCCTCCTCTTCGGTATCAGCTCCGGCTCCCTCCTCTGCGGCCTCCGCTCTCGCAAACTGCTGGAGCTTTGCCGCTACCTCCATGCGCTTTCTGCATGCGGCGTTCTCCTTGTCTGCCTTTTCCCTCAAGTCGGCGCCATCTTGGATTGCGCCTGCATCCCCGGCTCCCGCGTCCTTCTGCCGTCTCCTGGTCATGTTCGTCGGTTCCAGCGCTACCGAACAGCACCGCCGGCCTCTCCAAGTCTCCCCGCAGCCAGTAAGCCCCCGCAGGGACCAAACAGCAGCGGCTCTGCAGGATTTTACAATATACAGCGGCGGGAGCTCACAGCCGCACGTCCGCTCACATGGACTCTCAGGCCACGCCCCTGGGGTTGTCTGAGAGTTGACTCCTACTGTACTTGGGTGTGTACACCTATTCCATATGTTGGAATCTGGAGGTGTATATGCCGTACACTCAGCGCTAATTTTCCGATAGCCGGCCTAGTGGTGCGAACAGGCTGCGGCCTTCTCCGTTGATTGTCGGTCAATCATGTAATTGCCCAGACGATAAGAGGCAGGAGAGAACTGTTCGCTCCAAAGATCACAGTGGTTGGTACTCATGACTATCCCAGCCTGTGATATCAGGGATTTGTGGGATTAAGAAAGTCCTAACAAATATTGAGGATCAATGACAAAATGTATTATTGGCACACAAAACATGTGATTATGCCGCAGACCAGGTGCCACGGTTGGCACCAGACTGCAGAAGTTTTTTTTTTTTTTTAAATATGTAGTTATTCATTGTGCAAAGTAGGAGGCAGGTCAGTGAGGGATCAGTGACCTGTCAGCAGTCAGCATTACGAATACCTAATCAGAGCATCACATGCAGACCCCCTTCCAGGCTTCAGCATATCATTAGTTACAAACTGAAAATAAAGATTTGAGAACCACAAGATGGATTTCATCAACCAAGGTATAATTTTAAAAGTATAGCACACACTGTGTGTAGGTTACTATGCACAATCCTGCTGACAGGTTCCATTTAAATAAAATGTTCCTGGGCTGAGATAATCTTATAAATGTTCCCCTGCTGTGTACTGTGTAATTGCTGTGTCTGACCGTACAGGGGCATGGTCTGATCATGCCACAGCTTCTGAGCAGGGGAGAAGCCAAAGAGTATACAGACATTACTGCATGGGATCACCGCTTATTATCGCTGCAAGGAAACACATTTCGCTGCCTTTTTATAAACAATGTTTTATCTCACATAAAGAATCATTTGTGATCCTCTGCTGTAATGTCTGTGTCCCTCCCTGCCCAGGAGCTCTGGAATTATCAGACCATGTCCCTGTATGGTCAGACACAGCCATTACACAGTACACAGCACGGGCACATTTATAAGATTATCTCCTCACTAGTGTTGAGTGATACCTTCCGATATCCATAAGTATCGGTATCGGATTGTATCAGTCGATATTCAAAAAATATCGGATATCGCCGATACCCGATACCAATGCAAGTCAATGGGACCAAAATATCGGAATTAAAATAAACCCTTTCTTTCTTTGTAGGTTAATTCTACATGAAGGAAAACAACTAAGAATAATGTAGGATGTATTGGGGGAGGTGGAGGAGACATTAAAGGCATAGAGGTTTAGCCCAATCAAATGGAATAGCAGGAATTAATTTTTTTTTTTTAAGACGTTCGGAGTTACAAAGCTATTGACTATGTTACAATTTTTTATATTTAGTCAGATATTTATGTTTCACTACTTCCATGCTGTTCACCTTCTTTTTAACTTCTCCCACACTTTCTTCTTCATCATCCTCAGCAGCATCATCTTTTCCATCAACTTCTCCTTCACCTTATTCATCTTCTTCTTCTTCTTCTTCTTCTTCTTCACCTTCTTCGTATTATTATTTTTTTTTACATTCTTCATATTCTTTTTATTCAACTATTATTCTTCTTCATAATCAACTTATTCATCTTCTTCATATTCTTCTTCTTCATCATATTCTTATTTGTGACAGCCAGGCCTTCCTGTAGTTATCTATAAAAGTTTGAAGATTACACCTTCTGTTCTGCCTGTCACAAAAGATTTACAACAGGATTTGTCCGCGTTCAGTTTGGCCTGCAGCAGCAGTTTTTTTCCAGGGGCACCATGAGGAGGAACGGACTCACCCAAATACATTGCTTAGTCTTCTTCTGCTTATAAATTAGATAATATCTTTTGCTCTTATTTTTAGTCTTATGCTTAATGTTCTTCTGCTTTTTGATCTGCAGCTTCTCGTTCTTCTGCTTCTCGGTCTTCAGGGTTGTCATCTTTAAGGTCTTGAACTTGGAAATGTAGCAGAAGGTACAAGAGCAAAAGACACTGCCAAGAACAAGCTGACGGTACTGGAACCCGGATGGCTAGCCGAAGGTACAAGAGCCAATGGAACAACCGAGGACCAGCTGACGTTACTGGAACCCAGTTACTAAGCAGGAGGTACCTTTGCCAGAAAGCACAACCAAGGACCACCAGACGTTGATGGAACTCGGACACCCAAAAGGAGGCACCTAAGCCAAAGGCTCTGCCCAGAACTAGCTGACGGTACTGGAACCAGGATGGGGAGCAGAAGGTACAAGAGCAATACACACTGCCGAGAACCAGCTAACGGTACTGGAACCCGGATGGCTAGCCGAAGGTACAAGAGCCAATGGAACTACCGAGGACCAGCTGATTACTGGAACCCGGTTACTAAGCAGGAGGTACCCATGCCAGAAAGCACTACCAAGGACCACCTGACGTTGGTGGAACTCGGATACCCAGAAGGAGGCACCTAAGCCAAAGGCTCTGCCTGGAACCAGCTGACGGTACTGGAACCAGGATGGGGAGCAGAAGGTACAAGAGCAAAAGACACTGCTGAGAACCAGCTGACGGTACTGGAAGCCGGATGGCTAGCCGAAGGTACAAGAGCCAATGGAACTACCGAGGACCAGCTGACGTTACTGGAACCTGGTTACTAAGCAGGAGGTACCCGTGCCAGAAAGCACTACTGTCATGCCCTCAGCCGCAGGTCCGGTCTCCGCTGCGCAGGGAGACCGGCGCCTATTACACAGCTTTGCTCACCCTGTCCGTGGCTCCAGACGTTCAGCGGCTCCTTTCTCTGCTAAGAACATGCATCCTCTTGGCAAGTATCCTGGAAATGCTCTTAGGAGCCGCGCCCCACTTCCTGCACATACTTAAAACAGCAGAGCACCTGTTCGCTATTAGGGCTGTCTGTGTCATGATGTTCTGTGCATGAAAAGCACCCTCCCCTTATGGGAGGTGCCTGGGCAACGTGTTCATTCTCTGGATAGTTGCCCCAGCGTCAGGCCACACTCTGCTGTGCTCTGCACCTTAATGATTCCTCTATTTTCACAGAGTTCTCTTCTGGCGATTCCCATCCTGGACTCCTCTGGTCTCTCTGGTTCCCACTCCAAGTTGTCTTGCCTCTTCTCATGGAACCCTCCTGACTCAGCTACCGGCGGGATCAACCTTTCTGGACTTCATGGAGCTTCTCGGATTCTCTCCACCAGCAGGCCCAAGTATTCTTCTGTGTTGCTAGTTTGTCAGTACGGGTCGTCCTCTGGTCCTGGTTTCGTGGCATTCAGGCCACCTGGTGTTGTGACGGGGGAATCCCTGTATAGGGGTACACCTAGCCCGGTGCTCCACTACGTGGTACAGTGTTATGATCCAGAGGTTCTTTCCCTCTGATTCCGTTTTCCTTTTTGTTCTTACCTTGTTAATAAATATCTTTTGGTTTATGAGATCCACTCTCCTGTCTTTTGAGTATCGGGTATACAGCCGCCACTGCACCGTCAGTGGTCTAGTGAGTCCACTAAACCTTGTCCCACCCTGTGGGCGTTACAGTTTGCCCAGGCCATGGACTCCGCTGATACCCAATTCTCAGTCCAGAGAGAGCTAGCTATGCTTTGTCAAAGCCAAGATCAGCTAGTTGCCTTCTTGAAAACTCTGGGTACCCGCTTATCTACTCTACAGGCTGCCAAGTCCACCAACGTGACCCAGCTAGCAGAGCTCCGTCTGGAATTCAATCGCCAACATGAGACGCAGACCCGCTTGTTGGACTTCTTGACCTCTATGGATGACCAGTTAACTAAGGTACAGCATCCGATGGTTGATCCCACCATGAGACCCTGTCCTCGTCTCTGCAAGCCTCCTCGTTACTATGGTGACCCCAAGTTGTGCAGAGGATTTCTCAACCTATGCTTGCTGCATTTTCATTTTTTGCCTCAGCATTTTCAAACAGACATGGCCAAGGTGGCTTTCCTTGCCTCTCATCTGGAGGGAGAGGCTTTAGCTTGGTTCAACCCCCTAATGGAGCGGAATGATCCCATCGTGTCTGATCTGCAGGTATTCTTGGACACGTTCCTCAAGATATTTGATGAGCCTGGTCGTGCCACATCTGCCATGGAGTCTCTCTTCAATTTGCAACAGGGCTCTCTCTCTGTCGGTCAGTATGCCATCCGTTTCCGCACCTTGGCTTCGGAACTCCAGTGGACCAATGAGTCCATGGTCGGAGTCTTCCGGCGAGGGTTATCTGGAAGAATCAAGGATGAATTGGTAAGCAGGGACCTACCCGAGACCCTGGATGATCTCATATCCCTCGCCATTTGGATTGACCTGCATCTTCAGCAGCGTTCCAGAGAGAGGCTTCTCGAGAAGCAATTTCCTCATCCAGCGTCTTCTTCACCGAAACCTCGGTTTACGCTTTGTCCTGCTCCGGTCTTCGAGGATGAGCCTGTTGAGCTTGACAGCGTAAAGGTGAAGAGGAATCAGCAGGAGGAGATTCTCCCTAGGAATCCATATCGTTATGGTGGACGCTCCACTTCCGGTCAATGCAGTGGAACTGAGAAGTCGGAAAAACTCTTCCGCCTAGGACAGGTAAAGGAGATCTCCCTTGATGAGAATGACTCTTCTCTCTCGCTAACCATATCCATACAGGTGATCTTCGGGAAGGTGCGGTTCTCCGAGACGGCCTATCTGGACTCTGGGTCTGGTGGAAATTTCATCCAGCAAGCTGTGGCCAGGCGGTTCGGGATTCCAATCGTTCCACTGCAGCGGTCCTGGCGCATTGCCTCTGTAGATGGTAGACCCCTGAAAGATGCCATTATCGGTATCACTGAAGAGGTGGAGCTTCTAATTGGGGCACTCCACAGAGAGAAAATTACCTTCTATGTGTTACCGAATCTTTCTCCACCATTCCTTCTAGGTCTTCCGTGGCTACGCCTCCATGAACCTGTCCTGGATTGGCAGTCTGGAGATGTCCTTCGATGGGGTCAGTCTTGCTATGAACACTGCCTCAAACCAGTACGGCCTGGTTCTACCCCGCGGCCTCCTGCAGCTTTACCCGGGTTACCTTCTGCCTACTGGTCCTTCGCGAATGTATTCAACAAGAGGGAAGCCGAGACACTTCTGCCTCACAAGCCTTATGATTGCCCCATCGATCTAATCCCTGGATCTACTCCGCCTCGAGGTAGGATCTACCCTCTTTCCCCTACTGAGACTCAAGCCATGTCCGATTACATCAAGGAGAATTTGGCTCGAGGGTTTATCCAGAAGTCCTCCTCCCCAGCTGGAGCTGGGTTCTTCTTCGTCAAGAAGAAAGATGGGTCTCTTCGCCCGTGTATCGACTACCGTGGTCTCAACCTAATAACGGTAAAGAACAGATACCCTCTTCCCTTAATTCCCGAGCTCTTTGATCGGCTTCGAGGTTCTAGGATTTTCACCAAGTTGTATCTCCTTGGGGCTTACAACCTCGTCAGGATACGATCCGGGGATGAGTGGAAAACCGCCTTCAACACGCAAGATGGTCACTATGAATATCGGGTCATGCCTTTAGGGTTAAGCAATGCACCCGCTGTCTTCCAGGAGTTTGTCAATGACGTGTTTCGGGACCTGCTCTATGTTTGTGTAGTGGTATATCTAGATGACATCCTGGTGTTTTCTCCCGACTTACCAACTCACAGGAGGAATGTTCGTCTCGTTCTCCAAAGATTGAGGGAGAATCGTCTCTACGCAAAGTTTGAAAAATGTCTGTTTGAACGGAGGTCTTTACCCTTTCTTGGCTATATTAATTCCGATACAGGTCTGGAGATGGATCCTGAGAAGGTCTCTGCCGTGTAAAAGTGGCCCCAACCTGAGGGAATCAAGGCCATTCAGCGGTTCCTAGGATTCGCCAACTACTATCGGCAATTCATTCCCCAATTCTCTTCTCTGGTAAGACCACTCACCGCCCTGACTTGTAAAGGTGCCAAACCTAAGGATTGGACTCCTGAGGCCGAATCAGCTTTCACCTCCCTCAAACAAGCCTTCTCAACCGCACCAGCTCTTCATAGGCCTATGATCAACAAACAGTTTTTCCTTGAGGTGGACGCTTTGTCATCCGGAGCTGGAGCAGTCCTCACACAAAAACTGCCTACCGGTAAGATGGGTACCTGTGGTTTCTTCTCCAAGGCATTTTCACCCTGTGAACGTAACTACTCAATTGGCGATAGAGAGTTACTAGCAATTAAGCTAGCCTTAGAGGAATGGCGATATCTGCTTGAAGGCGCAGTTCATCCAGTCATCATTTACACTGATCATAAGAATCTGTCCTATCTTCAGTCTGCTCAAAGACTCAATCCTCGCCAAGCTCGTTGGTCATTATTCTTTGCTCGGTTCAATTTCTCTCTCCATTTCCGTCCTGCAGAGAAGAATATCAAAGCCGATGTGCTTGTCAGATGACCATGAAGAGGAGCTTCAGCATATCATTGAACCGTCCAAGATGATCACGGTGGCTCCAGTCAGGCTGTCGCAGCTCCCTCCTGGAAAGACCCTTGTAACTGAAAGAGATAAGAAGCGAGTTCTTCGCTGGGGTCATTCTTCTAAGCTTGCCGGACACGCCGGTCAGAAGAAGACGTTACAACTAATATCTCGACACTACTGGTGGTCCACCTTGCGCCAAGATGTTCTGAACTTTGTTGCAGCCTGTCCCTCCTGTGCTCGTAATAAAACACCCAAGAAACTGCCAGCCGGTCACCTCCTCCCGCTCCCGATTCCGTCTGCTCCCTGGCAACACATTGCCATGGATTTCATCACAGATCTGCCAGCATCATCTGGTTGTACAGTAATCTGGGTTGTTGTGGACCGGTTCTCCAAGATGGGACATTTCACTCCAATGTCTGGTCTTCTTTCCGCTCCTAAACTCGCGGAGCTCTTCATTCAGCATGTCCTTCGGCTTCACGGACTTCCACTCCACATTGTTTCCGACAGAGGAGTCCAATTCATTTCCCGATTCTGGCGGTCCCTCTGTAAACTGTTGGATGTCACCCTGGACTTCTCGGCCTATCACCCACAATCTAATGGCCAAGTGGAGAGAGTGAATCAAGTCCTCACCAACTATCTGCGACACTTTGTGAATGGTCACCACATCGACTGGTGTTATGATCTGGTGGCCTAGGAGCAACATGAGACGGACTCTGGAGAAGGTGGTCCCTGTACTGACCGCAAACCCTGAACCTAGCAGCGCACCTAAAAGTAGCCGTGGGGGGTACCTGACACTCCCTAGACCCCTCGGCACAGCCTAAGATCTAACTACCCCTAAAGACAGAAACAGGAAACCTATCTTGCCTCAGAGAAAATCCCCAAAGGATAGATAGCCCCCCACAAATATTGACGGTGAGAGGAGAGGGAAATAACATACGCAGAAATGAAATCAGATTTTAGCATAGGAGGCCATACTAGCTAAAAAGAAAGAATAGAACAGAGTACTATGCGGTCAGTATAAAAACACTAGAAAATATCCACCACAGAAAATACGAATCACCACATCTGACTAAAGACATGGGGGGTATATCTGCATCTCCAGAGACACAGCTTAGCTGCAGAAAATCCTTCACAGACAAAGCTGAACAAGACAAAAACATGAATATGCACAAAACTTTAAGGTCCACAGCAGGTGGACAGCAAAAACAAAGCCAGGATTTATCTTTGTAGAAAAGCACAGCAAACTGGAGAGACCAGCAGGGAAGTGAATCCTTCAAAAACAATGGACAACTGGCAGGGACTAAAGAGTCCAGCAAGGCTATATACCCCAGTCAGTTTTGCAATTAGTAGATACACCTGTCCAATCCTGCAGTCCAGTCACAACTGCATTACCCTCTACAACCACCGGAGGGAGCCCAAAAGCTGAATTCACAACAGACTGGGCTGACCTGCTGCCATGGGCTGAGTTTTCCTACAATAATAATGTCGGTGAGTCCTCCTCTAACTCCCCATTTTTCATTGTTTATGGACAGCATCCTAAGATTCCGACTCCATTGCCTCTTGCTTCCGGCAATCCTGCAGCTGAGTCCCTGGCCAAGGACTTCACAAAAGTCTGGACTGAGACAAGGACCTCACTGGAGCAGGCATCTGTTCGAACCAAGGAACATGTGGATAAGAGACGTCTGGATCCTCCATCTTTCCAACCCGGAGATAAGGTATGGCTATCTTCCAGGCACATCCATCTTAAAGTCCCTTCTTATAAGCTGGCTCCTCATTTCATCGGTCCCTTTGAAGTAATCCACCGGATCAACGATGTGTGCTATCGTTTGAAATTGCCTGTCTCCTTACGGATCCATAACTCCTTCAATGTATCCCTGCTGAAACCAGTTGTTCTCAGTCGCTTCACCTAGGATCCAGGTAATTTTCCTTCTCCTGTCAGTTCCGAGGACGTCTATGAAGTGAAGGACATCCTGGCCATGAAGAAAATAGGGGGCAGGTCACTCTTTCTGGTTGACTGGAAGGGATACGGTCCTGAAGAGAGATCCTGGGAGCCTGTGGAGAACATTAATGCCCTGGTTCTTAGAAGGTTCCTGGCAGGTTTGAAGAAGGGGGGGCATAAGGGGGGGGGGGGTACTGTCATGCCCTCAGCCGCAGGTCCGGTCTCCGCTGCGCAGGAAGACCGGCGCCTATTACACAGCTTTGCTCACCCTGTCCGTGGCTCCAGACGTTCAGCGGCTCCTTTCTCTGCTAAGAACATGCATCCTCTTGGCAAGTATCCTGGAAATGCTCTTAGGAGCCCCGCCCCGCTTCCTGCACATACTTAAAAGAGCAGAGCACCTGTTCGCTATTAGGGCTGTCTGTGTCATGATGTTCTGTGCATAAAATGCACCCTCCCCTTATGGGAGGTGCCTGGGCAACGTGTTCATTCTCTGGATAGTTGCCCCAGCGTCAGGCCACACTCTGCTGTGCTCTGCACCTTAATGATTCCTCTATTTTCACAGAGTTCCCTTCTGGCAATTCCCATCCTGGACTCCTCTGGTCTCTCTGGTTCCCACTCCAAGTTGTCTTGCCTTTTCTCACGGAACCCTCCTGACCCAGCTACCGGTGGGATCAACCTTTCTGGACTTCATGGAGCTTCTCGGATTCTCTCCACCAGCAGGCCCAAGTATTCTTCTGTGTTGCTAGTTTGTCAGTTCGGGTCGTCCTCTGGTCCTGGTTTCGTGGCATTCAGGCCACCTGGTGTTGTGACGGGGGAATCCCTGTATAGGGGTACACCTAGCCCGGTGCTCCACTACGTGGTACAGTGTTATGATCCAGAGGTTCTTTCCCTCTGATTCTGTTTTCCTTTTTGTTTTTACCTTGTTAATAAATATCTTTTGGTTTATGAGATCCACTCTCCTGTCTTTTGAATATCGGGTATACAGCCGCCACTGCACCATCAGTGGTCTAGTGAGTCCACTATACCTTGTCCCACCCTGTGGGCGTTACAACTACCAAGGACCACCTGACGTTGGTGGAACTCGGATACCCAGAAGGAGGCACCTAAGCCAAAGGCTCTGCCCAGAACCAGCTGACGGTACTGGAACCAGGGTGTTAAGACCTGGTGGCTAGGAGCACCCGGAATGACCTGATAGTTAAACCTCATACAGGACGAGCTCTGGGATGTGGGAACTCTGCTGACTGCAAGCCCTAATCCTATCACACACACTTAGAAATAGCCGTGGAGCGCTCCTGACCAGACCTAGGCGCCTCGTCACAGCCTAAGAGCTATGTAGCCCTAGAGATGGAAAATAAAGCCTACCTTGCCTCAGAGAAATTCCCCAAAGGTAAAGGAAGCCCCCCACATATATTGACTGTGAGTAAAGATGAAAGTCACAAACGCAGAAATGAAACAGGTTTCAGCAAAGGGAGGCCAGACTTACTAAATAGACAGAGGATAGGAAAGGTAACTTTGCGATCAGCTCAAAAACCTACAAAAGACCACGCAGAGTGTGCAAAAAAGACCTCCGCACCGACTCACGGTGCGGAGGGGCCACTCTGCATCCCAGAGCTTCCAGCTAGCAAGACAAAATCATGATAACCAGCTGGACAAGAAAACAGTGAACAAATAATGACTATCAGGAACTTAGCTTCTGCAGGAGAAGGCAGGTCACCAGAGAGATCCAGGAGCGAACTGAACAAATGCAAAAACATTGACAGCTGGCATGGAGTAACGATCTGAGAGGAGTTAAATAGAGCAGCCAACCAAAGGATAAACCACGTCACCTGTGTAAGGAACCTCAGAAGCAGCAGCTTCACTCATAGCCACCAGAGGGAGCCCATAGACAGAACTCGCCGAAGTACCATTCACGACCACAGGAGGGAGTTCGACAACAGAATTCACAACACAGGGGGACCTATTCAAGCTTGTGTTCCTAAGAACCAGCTAAAGGTGCTGGAACTCAGATAGGCAGCAGAAGGTCCACAGGAAAAAAAAATTGCTAGGCAGCGAGCCACCGTAGTTATCGAAAACCCACAGTCCAACAGGGGGAGCTTGTCCTATTGGCACAACGGAACCAGCCTTCATTGCCAGTTCCCGCAGTCCACATAGAAAGCACCTAAACTGCAGGCACCATAGAGTTGGCTAACCAGACCGCAACATGACAGGACAATGTATTGGAGGCAAAGTGACCTTGACACTACCTGGAAACAGCTGGTGTGCTGGAACCGGGCTGGGCAGGAGGGAGTACCCATGCCAAAGACACTTCTGAGCAGCAGCTGACGGTGTTGGAGCCCAGGGAATGCAGGAGAAGCCGAGTATAGGCTGAGGCCTAATTGGAGCAAGTTGAAAGGGAACCTTTAACCCCTCCAGGTGTTTGCAACTAAAAGATCCACCTTGTGCAGCACTATTGCTGCACAAGGAAAAGTTGGCTCTTTTAATTATCCTCCTTGCAGACGCTGAAGTTAACACTTATAAAATGTGTCCCCTCATACCCTGAAACCATCCCGGAGGTGGGACTTTTCTTCTTAATGAAATATAAAGAAGTCTAGCACTCAACTTAAGCATCAATAAGTTTGATTCATATGTAGCACTTGAAACGTTTCAGTCCGTGGGGACTTTCATCAGTCACTACAATGATATAGCAAAAATGAAATAAAACATAAGGTACAACAAATACAAAATAAAGAAAGTATATACAAATGACAAAAAAACAGGTCATTGTACATGATCCTAGCATAACCAAATGTATAGCAGTGGTGTCGAGACAAATATCCTCGCCCAGTCTAAACTACCGAGTGAGTTCCTCTCAATCCCGCCACGAGAAATTCGTGGAAGAGACCTGGAATGGGAACTTAGATCCTTTGTTAACCTTGAGTTACATTGCGCCACCCTCTCAGAACATCTGCGGGTGCAGCGCATCCCCAGAGGTTTACGGGTTCCTCTGTGCCCCACACTTTTTAGAGAGTCACCGGATTTTTGCGCTAAATTTGAGCACATCCTTAACAATTGTTCTCTGGATCTAATCACCCTGACAGTGGAACATCTTCAACGGGCTATTGCTGATAACTCAGAAAAGATTAAGACTATTGAAGCTCAGTTATCCACAACAGGTACGCCTGATGAACTAAACTCCCTTAGAGCTGAAATCCAGGAACGCATTAACCGCTATAAGAGAGACAATGAAACAAGGAAGCGTAACAAATTTGCAAGAGACGCAGAAGACTACAAGAATAACAGGGTTTACAGATGGCATGACAGCTATTGGCGCACAAATATACGTACAAATCAGCCCACATCCTCAGATCTCTCTACCTCTGGGTCAGATCACGAACAGGGACCATCTTCCTCGATGCCTCCTCCTCCTTTTTTAGGTCGACGCAAATATCCCAGAAGAAAACCAGACGGGGACAGGAGTGTAAGAAGAAATCAGGACTCAGGACGGACCACCAGATCGAAGGTATGGACAATCTGGTGATCAACATTTCATTCAGAACTCTTAACGTCGCAGAACATTCTTTATTACAAAAGGGTCTCTCTTTTTGTCCATCATATCGCTGTCGTACATTCGATTTGGACATGGATCTCCAACATTTCTTTCGCCTCATCAGATTGAAAGCATATTTTTCCACCACACCCTTTGTCAGTGACATTAATACTATTACCAGTAATCCCAGGCTTTTGTCCTCCTCTAGCCTGGGACTACGCACAAAGAGTCACTTCCGACCTCCACACTCTTTCCATGCTGTGGAAACTTTTATCAGCTTTGTACAGGACTCGTTTATATCTTTCAAAAATGATGTGGAAAAAGGTACTCTTTTCTACCCACATAATCTCACTGTAGAGGAGAGATACTCCCTTAAAAACCTACAGGAGGATGACTCAATTATAATTAAACCGGCTGACAAGGGTGGGGCACTGGTAATTATGGACAAAACTATGTATCTAGCGGAAATCGCATGGCAATTGAGTGATAACTCAGTCTATCGGGCACTCGAAAGAGATCCCTCCTGTACTATTCAACATGAGATTGAAATAATACTTCACAAATATATGCACCTTGGAATCCTTGACCTAAAAACTTGCGACTATCTTACAAATTCCAATCCCATCATGCCGGTCTTCTATACACTACCGAAGGTCCATAAAAATCTTGAAAATCCACCCGGGAGGCCTATTATAGCCTTCACGGACTCATTACTATCGCCCATTGCCAAATACCTTGAAAAAATCCTCACTACGCTAATACAACAATCTAGATCTTTTCTTTTAGACACGGATTCCTTTCTTCAACTTTTCCATGATACCCACTTTGTACCGACTGATGCTCTTCTAGTGACCCTCGATATTAGGGATCTATACACCTCAATTCCACATGTCGAGGGCATCAATTCCGTACGCCGTCTATTAGAGAACACAGAAATGGATTCTGACCAGGTATCCCTTTGCACTGACCTCTTGAAATTGATACTGACATCTAACTTTTTTCTCTTTCAAGTTACGTTTTATTTACAGGTAAGGGGGACTGCGATGGGCTCGCACGCAGCACCCCAGTATGCTAATGCTTACATGATTGATTTCGAGGAAAGTATTATTTATAGGAATCTTCTCTTTCAAGATAACGTCATCTTATGGAAGAGATATATAGATGACATATTCTGTGTATGGCTTGGCTCCATTGAGACTCTTGAAGACACAAAAGAGCACAGTGAGGTAAAAAATACTCTGTTGTAAAAAAAATCACAGTAATAAGCAAGTGCTAGTCAAAAGATGGAAAAAACAGGGTATTTAGTGTTAGGGCTAGCGGAACGCACCGAGTAAATAGAGATGTTAATTATAAATGGTGCTTTCACAGCCCGGGGTCCACCGTGCAGGAGGATCCTGCTGCTAGCGAATGGCGGCACTGTTTGGCAGTATAGAATAGCTCTGTTACTCCACAGAGTAGCCGTGAAAGGGAAGCACTGTGCCCTGTTAGCCTCACAGGAGCACAAGCTTACTGCCAAGCTGATAGCAGTTAGTGGTTATGCAACATGCAATCTCCTCACCGGAGAAGCCAGTATTCTAGGGGCTTATTTCAGCCGGGTCCCTGAACACACTCATACAATCTCCTCACCGGAGGTGCCGGTATTCTGGGGGCTTATTTCAGCTGGGTCTCTGAACACACTCATGCATAACCACACTGGCGCAAAGCACATATATGAATTGATACTAGCGTATGGCCGTGCGGCCATGCGAGCCTTATATAGCTGCAGCAAGTAAAAGACCTTCCTAGAAGGACCAATGATAGACTGCCATACCTGAGCATGTGACCCTAAATCTCCACTGAGAGATCTTGCCCTGGGCATGCTCAGTGTGTGCAAAGCAAGACTTAGTCCTAGCACCTACAGGACCTTCCTAAAAGGACCAATGGACTTAGCTGCAGTATCTGACCATGTGACCCTCGATCTCCACTGAGAGATCTTACTCAGGGCTTGCTCAGAACGAGAAAAGCAGGACTTAGAACAAGAAGAGTCTGCTCGCCGCTGTCCAGCACTGACTTCAATGGCAGAAGCAGGAAAAGCAGCAGTAACTCTTTGTACAGAGTGGGACTGAGCAAGATGCTGGGACAGACGTCTCCACTGAGCAGGCTCCACTGCAGCAGGAGAAGAATGGGAGACCGCAGCGAAGATGGCCCGAGATTCCCCCTGTGCAGAGGCGGGAACTCGACCCCTAACATTTAGTTGATAGGTTTTTTTGCAAAAAATGTATACTAAGCTGCTCCACCAATCGTCAAGGTATACCCATATAGAGCAGTCCTAACTAATGTATATAATCCCTATCTGATGTATTTAAAAACTTGATCATCTGTATAGTATCTGTATAAGCAGGGTTCAGAGAGGGAATATCCATGTGGACATGCTGGATGGAACAGCTTTAATGCAAATGACCCATAAGGAGTGGTGGACTCCCTAGTCTTGTAGAAACAAGAGAACAATTATAGAACCAGAAACACATGGGCTACTTGCACATTGAACAAGTCTGTAGGAACCTGTTCACACACCACCAAGAAACTTGAAGACACAAAAGAGCACAGTGAGGTAAAAAATACTCTGTTGTAAAAAAAAAATCACAGTAATAAGCAAATGCTAGTCAAAAGATGGAAAAAACAGGGTATTTAGTCGATACGTTTTTTGCAAAAAAATGTATACTAAGCTGCTCCACCAATCATCAAGGTATACCCATATAGAGCAGTCCTAACTAATGTATATAATCCCATATCTGATGTATTTAAAAACCTGATCATCTGTATAGTATCTGTATAAGCAGGGTTTAGAGAGGGAATATCCATGTGGACATGCTTGATGGAACAGCTTTGATGCAAATGACCCATAAGGAGTGGTGGACTCCCTAGTCTTGTAGAAACAAGAGAACAATTGAGATCCATTGAGACTCTGTATACTTTTTTTGAAGTCCTCAACACCTCCTGGCCAGGTATCGGCTTCACAATCAATCACGATCCCGGGAGTATGAACTTTTTGGGCACACTTGTCATCAAAGACTCAGATGGCCTCTTGAGCACCGACCTGTACTCAAAGAGTACAGATCGCAATAGTCTCTTACATTTCCAGAGCCTCCACCCCCCATCCACTAAGAAATCCATACCTAAGGCACAATACCATAGAGTTCAACGGATTGTCTCCGATACCCAAACCAGAGACTTGCGCACCCGCGAAATGACAAACAAATTTCAGACGAGGGGGTACCCACTTTCCCTTTTGGAAGAATCTAAGTTGACACCTAACAGACCCAGAACGGATACCACTAAACGAATTCCATTCGTTCATTCGTTTCACCCTTTCAGTCCATATGTAAGAACTGGCCAATACTCTCCACCACCTACCCAGATGTTCCTGAGTTCAAACAACCATTCTTACCGTGCTTTGAAAGGGCTTCCAGCCTAAGGGACACTTTTGTTAGAGCGGACATAGGCCCTAGCACTGTAACAAGACGTTTTCTCCATAAACCTAGGGAAGGGACCTTCCCGTGTCTGCACTGTGTACAGTGTAATAATGTCCTCAAAGGCGATAAAGTTACACACCCATACTCGGGTAAGGAATTTAAAATACAGGGCTATTTTACGTGCAGTTCAACATACCTCATTTATGTCATAAAATGCCCTTGTGGCCTTCTGTATGTAGGAGACATCCCAACCTATCCGCGATAGGGTATTGTGATGCAGTGACCCCTGTAACAGGTAGGAGGCGCTGCATAGTCTCCCGAGTAGGCGCACAGAGGTGTGTTCAGGCCGTGAGAATGCATGGCAATTGCATACATGGATGTGATTATGTGACAAAGTCTGGCATTGTGGTGAATGGCCGATATATGTGTCGCAGAGCAGGGGACTCTGTGCTGCCAGTCTGAAGCGATATGGTGTTCTGGGACCTGTAGTCCTACAAGTGTAGTGTTGTAAAATAGTCATGGGAGGTTTGGCAGGGCTAGTTATGTGAGATGGGTGGGACAAACTAGCCACACACACCCACACTCCCACCCAGGGGAGTGGTTTAAGTGTATATATATGTGACCAGGGTGTGGGTCACATGTTCCTGTGTGGTTCCAGTGGAAGGTCCTGGAGAGCCTGTGTGTTGGGAGGCCCTGGGAGTAGGACCGGATCCCTGAATAGCACACTGAACCACCTGTGTTGAATTTCCTGGGAGTAGGAGTTCTGAATAGCACATAGTGGGACTTTGGACCTGGTGAGCCTGGTGTGTTGGATTCCTGGGAGTAGGAGTTCTGAAGAGCACACGGTGGGGCTTTGGACTTGCGGGTGGCCTGGGGTGTTGGACGAGGTCCTGAATAGCACCTGGACAGGTCACATGTGCGGTTCATGTGGGGAAGCTACAGTCCTTCGTTGTGTCTGGACTGACTAATGTGTGCCGACCAGGCAAGTTGGTGATCCCCGTTTGGCAGCTTTCCCGGAAGAGTGAGGACTGACAAGGAGTCAGCAGGTGGAGCAGGAGCTCCCAGAAGGTACCATTGATTGTTGGTGCTTCATATGTTAAATGAACTGTGTGGTAACCCATGGCAACTGGTCAGGAGGACCAGCGTGTTTAGTTGCTGCAACCTGTGTGATATGAACTGTGTGGTAACCCACGGCAACTGGTCAGAGGAGGACCAGCGTGATTAGTTGCTGCAACCTGTTAATGGGAAGATTGATGCAAAGACTGTTTGCTTATTGTTCGTATTTCTGTGGTTTATGATGCCATAATAAACCATATGGACTGTTTTGTTTGGAAAAAAAACGTGCCTGTGTACGTGAATCCCGTGCTAAGTGAGTGTCCCCCAATACACTCAGTAAGAGCAATCTTACATATGGCGTTCGAATGCGGGCAACGTTCCAGGTGGCATGTTCAGTGATAATTGCTGTGGCTCGGCGGGCCACGAAGATTGTGTCTGGCTGTAACTCGGCGGGGTTACGAAGCTGACAAGCATCTTGCTGTGGATCGGCGGGTCCATGAAGGTGACAAGTGGCTTGCTGTGGATCGGCGGGTCCACGAAGTTTGCGGTGGAGCCATGCAGAGCCTTGTGGAGCATAGCTGCAGTTGCAGCAAGAGGTTCCGCAGCAGCCGGAGCTGCAGTGGCTTGTCGTCGGCAGCCGGAGGTGCCGGTTATATGTGTTTGCAGCGAGGAGCTGTGGCAGTACCAGCAGGAGCTGGTGAAGTGACATATAAAAAGAAAAAATATATATTTTTTTCCCTTTCTCTCTTTCCCAGATCGTGTAGACTCTTAAAGGGCCAGTACAAGCCCAGAGACATAGGGGTGTACTGTGCGAACTGGGGCCTGAGTGCCGTGGGGAAGTCCACGGGGTGTACCCCAGGGAAGGGGGTGTCCCTAAAAGTGGGCGGGGACCCAAATGGGGATGGTTGCCCAAAAGGGGGCAGAGTCCCAAAAAGGGGCGGTAACCCGAGCAGGGGTAGTAGCCCAAAAAGGGGTGGAATCCCAAAAGGGGGCTGTATCCCGAACAGGGGTGGTGTCAAAAAGCGGAGCACTTGCCCAAAAGGGGGTGGAGCCAAAAAAGGGGCGGCAATCAGTGAGGAGTCACGACTGTGTCCTTTTTGGCTGGATGGAGAGCGTGTGCGGGGGTTGTTAGACCCGGAGAGGGAAGCGTCTTTTCTGAGGACCCTTCCTGAAAGTTCTGTGTCACCTGGGACAAAGGCGAAAGTGGGTGGCATAGTTGGGGACACTAAAGGTCTTCAGGTAGCCACTCTCTATATTGTTGCAGCTGAGGTTTCCACATACCATGAAGTGGCTGTAGTCCCAAACTTGCCGTGTCCTATGGTAATAGGACAAGATTTGGAAGCACTGTGGGACTGGTGGGAAAAAGGTGAAGTGTTTGTGGAAATTATGTGTATGGGAGGTAGTAATGTTGAGAATGCACCCCCTAGAGATGACAGACCTAAGCTGGGCATGACCAAAGAAAATGGTGAATGGGCCCAACTTAGTGACATGACGTTGGCAGAAACACCTCCCAACACTGATGGGCCAGGTATAAGGGTGACCAGAGGAAAAGGTGCGTCTGCCGAACTTACTGACCTGACATCACCTGAAGTGTGCAACAGTGTGACTGGTAATGATCTGGTAGATAAGGATGTGGTGGTTAAACAGAGTGGAGCTGACACCCAGTTAGAGTGTGACTTGGGAGGTCGCCATACTGTGGGGTGTGACACAGAATACCAGGGTGACTGTGACTCTGAGGAAGTAGGGGAGCACAGTAAAGAAGAGCCCCAAAAGAAGGGCAAATCCTTTGATCGCCGGAGATGTAAAGAGAAAGAGGTGGTACCAGTTGCACCTTGGGAAGATGGGGAGGAGGCCACCAAAGGAGTGGGGCCTGAAGTGGATACCCGGTTGAAGCAAGAGGCGCTTCGGAGATGGGCTGCTGAGCGCCGTGTGGGGGCCTTAGAGAAAGAGGTGGCGGAGCTCAGAGATCACTTGGCAGAAAGCCAGTCAATAAATAAAGCAGCCTGGGAGAAGATGGAGCGGCAGGTGTCTATCCTGGCCAAACATCTGAAAGCTGGTGACATTGAGAAGATAGTTCTGGAAGCGGAACAAGATGGGTGTCTGACAGCAGAAGAGAAGGAGACTTACTTGTTCAAGTGCATGATAGATGTACCTGAAGACCTGAGAGAGGCATGTGCCAGGGAGTCTATGCATGAAGAGCTTAAGAGAGCTGTGGTAGCCTGTAAGGTGAACTGGACCCCGGAAACAAGTCAGTTAGTGATACTGTCCACAACTGAGGTCACAGCCAAGAGAGTAGCCACCCTGAGTGACATGCACTTGAGATATGTGCGCACAAAGTGGATGGCCCAATTGAAGAATGAAGACGCTGCTAGGCGGCTGGAGCTTATGAGGAAAGCTCAGAGTCTGCAGGAAGGGCTAATACAGGTACCCATCTTTATGGTGAAGAAGGTCATTGGAAGTGGTCAAGCCATGCAAGAGATGGTTGACAAATCTGGAGTGGTGAGGTTGAGAATACCTGGTGTCCACGAAGACCAGTTACCCTGGGAAAAGGGTATGGTTCCCTTCTTCATGGTAGGAACAGTGGAGAGTCTTAACAAAATGCGGACTCTGCTGGAATATCGCATGGTATGGCTGAAGGAAATGGAGCAGTTAAGGGTTGAAGGACGGCGCCTTACAGGACTGCTGCGCCCATTTGATGGAAGATGGCGGCCACTTTCGACCCGAAATGTGGACAAACAAAGGGGTGGGAGTACCCTCTCGGATGAAAGAAGTGGTGTCGCCTCAGCTAACTCAGGACTGAGCGACATAGGTGGGAGACCTTGTAGCCAAAGTGGTGACAGAGGGGCAAACTCTGACCAGACAGTAGCCTCGACTGTAAGAGGGACTCATGACCGCACCAACCGGGGGTGGCGGCCATGGAGAAAAAGGCCGGGTAATGGGGTACACTTGGAAAGTGTGGTGACTAAAAGTTTGGTGACACAGAGAGACTGTGACTTAAGGGCCAAAGCTCAAAACCTACGTGTTGACCACTGGGGCGGGGTAAACCCAACAATGGTATGATGTGTGATGCCCAAACCCGACTGAGAGGGCTCTCTCGACTAGTAGGCCAAGGTGACTTGGGTACCCGGTCTCGAGACCCCAGGTGTGTGACAGTTGTTCAACCCCACAAGTTTGAACAGGGGGGGGGGTATGTGACGCAGTGACCCCTGTAACAGGTAGGGGGCGCTGCATAGTCTCCCCAGTAGGCGCACAGAGGTGTGTTGAGGCCGTGAGAATGCATGGCAATTGCATACATGGATGTGATTATGTGACAAAGTCCGGCATTGTGGTGAATGGCCGATATATGTGTCGCAGAGCAGGGGACTCTGCGCTGCCAGCCTGAAGCGATATGGTGTTCTGGGACCTGTAGTCCTACAAGTGTAGTGTTGTAAAATAGTCATGGGAGGTTTGGCAGGGCTAGTTATGTGAGATGGGCGGGACAAACTAGCCACACACACCCACACTCCCACCCAGGGGAGTGGTTTAAGTGTATACATACGTGACTAGGGTGTGGGTCACATGTTCCTGTGTGGTTCCAGTGGAAGGTCCTGGAGAGCCTGTGTGTTGGGAGGCCCTGGGAGTAGGACCGGATCCTTGAATAGCACACTGAACCACCTGTGTTGAATTTCCTGGGACTAGGAGTTCTGAATAGCACATAGTGGGGCTTTGGACCTGGTGAGCCTGGTGTGTTGGATTCCTGGGAGTAGGAGTTCTGAAGAGCACACGGTGGGGCTTTGGACTTGCGGGTGGCCTGGGGTGTTGGACGAGGTCCTGAATAGCACCTGGACAGGTCACATGTGCGGTTCATGTGGGGAAGCTACAGTCCTTCGGTGGGTCTGGACTGACTAATGTGTGCCGACCAGGCAAGTTGGTGATCCCCCGTTTGGCAGCTTTCCCGGAAGAGTGAGGACTGACAAGGAGTCAGCAGGTGGAGCAGGAGCTCCCAGAAGGTACCATTGATTGTTGGTGCTTCATATGTTAAATGAACTGTGTGGTAACCCACGGCAACTGGTCAGGAGGACCAGCGTGTTTAGTTGCTGCAACCTGTGTGATATGAACTGTGTGGTAACCCATGGCAACTGGTCAGAGGAGGACCAGCGTGATTAGTTGCTGCAACCTGTTAATGGGGAGATTGATGCAAACACTGTTTGCTTATTGTTCGTATTTCTGTGGTTTATGATGCCATAATAAACCATATGGACTGTTTTGTTTGGAAAAAAAACGTGCCTGTGTACGTGAATCCCGTGCTAAGCGAGTGTCCCCCAATACACTCAGTAAGAGCAATCTTACAGTATCTAAACATAAATCAACGATTCGTTGCAAAAACCTCCTCCTACCTATACCCCATCACTTTATTTCAAAGGGACACAACATTTCCCAGTTGAAATTCGAAACCTGGAACAGATACCACTATCACGCCGAGGGGGCAACAGAATCCTAACTCTTAAAAAACGTGAAGCGTTTTGGATCCATACACTTGATACGATGTCACCTAAAGGCTTAAATCGAGAGTACGAACTATCCGCCTTTGTATTGTTTTATATGTATGATACCTGTTAGACTGACTATATACAGTGGGGCAAAAAAGTATTTAGTCAGTCAGCAATAGTGCATGTTCCACCACTTAAAAAGATGAGAGGCGTCTGTAATTTACATCATAGGTAGACCTCAACTATGGGAGACAAACTGAGAAAAAAAAAATCCAGAAAATCACATTGTCTGTTTTTTTAACATTTTATTTGCATATTGTGGTGGAAAATAAGTATTTGGTCAGAAACAAACAATCAAGATTTCTGGTTCTCACAGACCTGTAACTTCTTCTTTAAGAGTCTACTCTTTCCTCCACTCATTACCTGTAGTAATGGCACCTGTTTAAACTTGTTATCAGTATAAAAAGACACCTGTGCACACCCTCAAACAGTCTGACTCCAAACTCCACTATGGTGAAGACCAAAGAGCTGTCAAAGCACACCAGAAACAAAATTGTAGCCATGCACCAGGCTGGGAAGACTGAATCTGCAATAGCCAACCAGCTTGGAGTGAAGAAATCAACAGTGGGAGCAATAATTAGAAAATGGAAGACATACAAGACCACTGATAATCTCCCTCGATCTGGGGCTCCACGCAAAATCCCACCCCGTGGGGTCAGAATGATCACAAGAACGGTGAGCAAAAATCCCAGAACCACGCAGGGGGACCTAGTGAATGAACTGCAGAGAGCTTGGACCAATGTAACAAGGCCTACCATAAGTAACACACTACGCCACCATGGACTCAGATCCTGCAGTGCCAGACGTGTCCCACTGCTTAAGCCAGTACATGTCCGGGCCCGTCTGAAGTTTGCTAGAGAGAATTTGGATGATCAAGAGGAGTTTTGGGAGAATGTCCTATGGTCTGATGAAACCAAACTGGAACTGTTTGGTAGAAACACAACTTGTCGTGTTTGGAGGAAAAAGAATACTGAGTTGCATCCATCAAACACCATACCTACTGTAAAGCATGGTGGTGGAAACATCATGCTTTGGGGCTGTTTCTCTGCAAAGGGGCCAGGACGACTGATCCGGGTACATGAAAGAATTAATGGGGCCATGTATCGTGAGATTTTGAGTGCAAACCTCCTTCCATCAGCAAGGGCATTGAAGATGAAACGTGGCTGGGTCTTTCAACATGACAATGATCCAAAGCACACGAAGGAGTGGCTTCGTAAGAAGCATTTCAAGGTCCTGGAGTGGCCTAGCCAGTCTCCAGATCTCAACCCTATAGAAAACCTTTGGAGGGAGTTGAATGTCCGTGTTGCCAAGCGAAAAGCCAAAAACATCACTGCTCTAGAGGAGATCTGCATGGAGAAATGGGCCAACATACCAACAACAGTGTGTGGCAACCTTGTGAAGACTTACAGAAAACGTTTGACCTCTGTCATTGCCAACAAAGGATATATTACAAAGTATTGAGATTAAATTTTGTTTCTGACCAAATACTTATTTTCCACCATAATATGCAAATAAAATGTTAAAAAAACAGACAATGTGATTTTCTGGATTTTTTTTTCTCAGTTTGTCTCCCATAGTTGAGGTCTACCTATGATGTAAATTACAGACGCCTCTCATCTTTTTAAGTGGTGGAACTTGCACTATTGCTGACTGACTAAATACTTTTTTGCCCCACTGTATTATGGATGTGGGAACTGTGATATATATTCTAACACATATTTCTATTCCTTCAGAGCCGTCTTTATTAAGTGATTTGATGAGGACATCACGAATTCCCACTGGATATATCACTACCTTTTGCCTGTCTACTACGACCTGAAGACATCGTATCACGCTTCACCATAGGCACTGCTACATGCTACAAATAGATGCCACTATGTCACCAGTACACTGTATGTCTGTAGATAACATATTCCTTTTCACAGGTATACTTCATCCACCTATGGCCAAATAGTATCTTCTCTATTCATTACATCTATTCCATCTGTTAGGCTCCACCCCTTGCCTCCTCCTTCTGTGCTCTTTACCACAGATTTCCACTTTTCAATACACTGCGGCATCTCCAGTTTAGATTATACGTTCTATCCTATATTATCTCCACAGTCCTCAGAACCGTTGCATTATTTGTATATTTCTATATATGTTTAACAGGTACCGACTTAACCGCACGTACATTTTCTTCCGGTTTTGTACCAAGTCACGCTACGTCACATCCGGTTACCACACTCACATATCCCATACTATTTTCATAGTCCTCAGTTCCTCTGCATATTCTGCACATATGTGGAACGCATACTGGGCTACTGAACTGCACGGACATCTTCTTCCGGTTTGTACCATGTCGCGCTACATCACATCCGGTTACCGCGCTCCGAACCCAGTCCACCCGGCTTCCGCTCCATTTTGCACTTAACCTCACAGGGCTGAGCACACCCCAGACTAGCAGTGGATTCCGTGTCTGGAGGCTAGGTCCTTCGCTCTACATACCGGCTCTATCAGGTAATACCTTTATATACCTCCCCGGACATGTTAACTAGAGCATATTATATTCTAACAGCCATATTCCTTTTAGCCCATGGGTGCTCTATGGTTAAATGTGGTCACTGCCCCACTACAACAGCATTCAATTAAAGGTACTTATCTATATGAACTACCGTCACAACGTTCATTTTATACTGTCACCTAGCTGTCTCCTACAGGCAGACCTAATTCTTTCCGTTGTTGCTCTACAGCCATACTAAATATTACTATTATTACCCAACGGCGTGGCGGCTCTCTTGTGAATATGTTACATACATCCCAACCCCTCCTCTCTCACTTCTGTCCCCTTTAACCCTTATTTCTTCTTACATCATATTAGGCACGTTCCGTGTATTTTCTCCCGCATGAACCTTGCCATACATGCTACGATTAGCATGGTATGGTATTTTTCTCCTTTTATGTCGGCCTTTACATTATTTCACTCTCACCACATTCTTTACTGAGCGGGGCTACTTGTCTCGACACCACTGCTATACATTTGGCATTTGGTTATGCTACGATCATGTACAATGACCTGTTTTTTTGTCATTTGTATATACTTTCTTTATTTTGTATTTGTTGTACCTTATGTTTTATTTCATTTTTGCTATATCACTGTAGTGACTGATGAAAGTCCTCACGGACTGAAAAGTTTCAAGTGCTACAAATAAATCAAACTTATTGATGCTTAAGTTGAGTGCTAGACTTCTTTATATTGACTTGATGGTTTGGGAACCTAGTCTCAGCACCACTTTGTAGCTGTGCACACAGTGTTTTCACTCACGTTTCCTTCTTAATGAGACACAGCACAGCTGTCATTCACACCCCCTTGGCGACGTGTGCCGCCTCCTCGGCATTGTTTGAATCTGTCCCGGAGCCTGCGCTGTTATGTTATCCCTTGGCCATGCGCAGTTAGCGCTGCCTGTCTTCAGACATCATTTGTTGTCAGGCTGGCTGCGCCTGTGCGGCCGCCCTGCCAGAGATCCTGCCCCGCAGTGTCTTCTGATTTATTCACACTGCGGGTCTGGGATTCATGGGCATGCACAGTGCATATCTTCGCCTTTCACTCATCTCCTTCCACCTTCTTTAGACTGTGCCACATCAGCTGATCCCAAATCGTATGCCACGGCCGTGACGCGGCACAGTCTGAGGAAGGCGGAAGGAGATGAGTGAGAGGCCAAGATATGCACTGTGCATGCCCATGAATCCCAGGCCCGCAGTGTGAATAAATGTGAAGACACTGCGGGCCTGGGATTTATGGGCATACGCAGTGCATATCTTGGCCTCTCTCTCATCTCCTTCCGCCTTCCTAAGACTGTGCCGCATCAGCTGATCCCAAATCGCATGCCACGGCAGTGACGTGGCACAGTCTGAAGAAGGCGGAAGGAGATGAGTGAGAGGCCAAGATATGCACTGTGCATGCCCATGAATCCCAGGCCCGCAGTGTGAATAAATAAGACACTGCGGGGCGTGATCCCGGGCAGCGTTGCCGCACAAGCGCAGCCAGCCTGACAACAAATGATGTTAGAAGATGGGCAGCGCTAACTGCGCATGGTCAAGGGATAACATAACAGCGCTGGCTCAGGGACAGATTCAAACAACGCTGAGGAGGTGGCGCCCAGCGCCAAGGGGGTATGAATGACGGCTGTGCTTCGTCTCATTAAGAAGGAAAGTCTCACCTCCGGGACCGTTTGAAGGTATGAGGGGGCACATTTTATAAGTGTTAACTTCAGCGTCTGCAAGGAGCATAATTAAAAGAGCCACCTTTTCCTTGTGCAGCATTACTTTACATTACATCAATTTTCAAACTTTTTGCCATATTTCTGTTTTTTTAATAAATAAACGCAAGTAATATCGAAGAAATGTTACCACTAACATGAAGTACAATATGTCATGAAAAAACATTCTCAGAATCAGCAGGATCCGTTGAAGTGTTCCCAAGTTATAACCTCATAAAGGGACAGTGATCAGAATTGTAAAAATTGTCTCGGTCATTAAGTACCAAATTGGACCTGTCACTAAGGGGTTAAATCCCCCCCTTTTGCCTCAATAAAAATAAAACATAAAAAATTACACATATTTGGTATTGCCACGTTCAGAATCGCCCGATCTATCAATGTATAAAATGAATCAGATTGGTAACCGGTGTAACAATAAAAAAAATCAAAATGCCAGAATTTCGTTTTTTGGTTGCCCAACATTGCATCAAAATGCAACATCAGGCGATCAAAACATTGTATGTACACCAAAATTGTATCAATGAAAACATCAGCTCAGCATTCAAAAATCAGCCCTCACTCAGCCCTAGATCACAAAAAATGGAGATGCTATGGGTTTGGTATCTACAAACTAGTAATGACCTGGAGAATCATAATGGAAGGTCACTTTCAGAATTTCACCGCACTTTGATTTTTTTTTTCTGTTTTCCAGTACATTGTTTGGTAAAACCAATGGTATTGTTCAAAAGTACAACTTGTTCCGCAAAAAACAAGTCCTCACATGGCCATATTGTTGCAAAAAGAAAAAAAAGTTATGGCTCTGGGAAGAAGGGGAGCAAAAAACGAAAACTTAAAAACACGAGTTGGTAAAGGGGTTAATGTCAATATAAATTCTTTTCTAATAAAGTTTAATTAACCCCTTTCTGACATTAGACATACTATCCCGTTGAGGTGGCCTGGGCCCGTATGACCACCGATGGGATAGTACGCCATATGCGATCAGCGAGGGGAGTGCGGCTGATCGTGGCCGGGTGTCAGCTGATTATCACAGCTGACATCCGTTACTATGTGCCAGGAGCGGTCACGGACCTCTCCCAGCACATTAACCCACGAAACACTGTGATCAATCATGATGGCAGCATTCCGACGGCATAGGAAAGCATCGCACAGGGAGGGGGCTCCCTGCGTGCTTCCCTGAGACCCTTGGAACAACGCAATGTGATCGTGTTGTTCCGAGCATCTCCTCCTGTCTCCTCTCTGCAGGCCCTGGATCCAAGATGGCCATGGGGGTCCTTCAGGGAGGTGGCTTGCAAGCCACCGGCAAGACTCCTGCACTGCCTGTCAGATCGCTGATCTGACACAGTGCTTTGCAAAGTGTCAGAAGACCGATCTGATATTATACAATGATGTCCCACCCTGGGACAAAGTAAAAAGCTAAAAAAAAAATATTAACGTGTAAAAAAGAAAAAAAAACCTAATAAAGAAAAAATAAATATATATATATACTAGCTGAAGAGCCCGGCGTTGCCTGGGCATAGTAAATATCTGTGGTTAGTTATAGCACGTCACTTCTCTTATTTTCCCATCACACCTCTCATTTTCCCAATCACATTTTTAATTTCCCCCCTCACATCTCTCATTTTCTCCCTCACACCTCTCATTTTCTCCCTCACTCCTCTCATTCCCGCCTAACACTTGTCATTTCGACCTCACATCTGTCATTTTCCGATCACTACACTATTTTCCCTCACTCCTCTCATTTTGCACTCACACCTTTTCATTTTCACCTCACACCTCTCATTTTCACCTCAGTATATACATGTTTGTCATCTCCCTTATATATAGTATACACCTGTATGTCATCTCCTGTATATAGTATATACCTGTATGTCATCTCCCCTGTATATAGTATATACCTGCTGTGTGTCATCTCCCCTGTATATAGTATATACCTGTATGTCATCTCCTCCTATATATAGTATATACCTGTATGTCATCTCCTATATATAGTATATACCTGTATGTCATCTCCTCCTATATACAGGTCCTTCTCAAAAAATTAGCATATAGTGTTAAATTTCATTATTTACCATAATGTAATGATTACAATTAAACTTTCATATATTATAGATTCATTATCCACCAACTGAAATTTGTCAGGTCTTTTATTGTTTTAATACTGATGATTTTGGCATACAACTCCTGATAACCCAAAAAACCTGTCTCAATAAATTAGCATATCAAGAAAAGGTTCTCTAAACGACCTATTACCCTAATCTTCTGAATCAACTAATTAACTCTAAACACATGCAAAAGATACCTGAGGCTTTTATAAACTCCCTGCCTGGTTCATTACTCAAAACCCCCATCATGGGTAAGACTAGCGACCTGACAGATGTCAAGAAGGCCATCATTGACACCCTCAAGCAAGAGGGTAAGACCCAGAAAGAAATTTCTCAACAAATAGGCTGTTCCCAGAGTGCTGTATCAAGGCACCTCAATGGTAAGTCTGTTGGAAGGAAACAATGTGGCAGAAAACGCTGTACAACGAGAAGAGGAGACCGGACCCTGAGGAAGATTGTGGAGAAGTGGAAACATCCAGAGCCACCGTGCACAGGCGTGTGCAGGAAATGGGCTACAGGTGCCGCATTCCCCAGGTAAAGCCACTTTTGAACCATAAACAGCGGCAGAGGCGCATGACCTGGGCTACAGAGAAGCAGCACTGGACTGTTGCTAAGTGGTCCCAAGTACTTTTTTCTGATGAAAGCAAATTTTGCATGTCATTCGGAAATCAAGGTGCCAGAGTCTGGAGGAAGACTGGGGAGAAGGAAATGCCAAAATGCCTGAAGTCCAGTGTCAAGTACCCACAGTCAGTGATGGTGTGGGGTGCCATGTCAGCTGCTGGTGTTGGTCCACTGTGTTTCATCAAGGGCAGGGTCAATGCAGCTAGCTATCAGGAGATTTTGGAGCACTTCATGCTTCCATCGGCTGAAATGCTTTATGGAGATGAAGATTTCATTTTTCAGCACGACCTGGCACCTGCTCACAGTGCCAAAACCACTGGTAAATGGTTTACTGACCATGGTATTACTGTGCTCAATTGGCCTGCCAACTCTCCTGACCTGAACCCCATAGAGAATCTGTGGGATATTGTGAAGAGAAAGTTGAGAGACGCAAGACCCAACACTCTGGATGAGCTTAAGGCCGCTATTGAAGCATCCTGGGCCTCCATAACATCTCAGCAGTGTCACAGGCTGATTGCCTCCATGCCACGCCGCATTGAAGCAGTCATTTCTGCCAAAGGATTCCCGACCAAGTATTGAGTGCATAACTGAACATTATTATTTGATGGTTTTTTTGTTTGTTATTAAAAAACACTTTTATTTGATTGGATGGGTGAAATATGCTAATTTATTGAGACAGGTTTTTTGGGTTATCAGGAGTTGTATGCCAAAATCATCAGTATTAAAACAATAAAAGACCTGACAAATTTCAGTTGGTGGATAATGAATCTATAATATATGAAAGTTTAATTGTAATCATTACATTATGGTAAATAATGAAATTTAACACTATATGCTAATTTTTTGAGAAGGACCTGTATAGTATATACCTGTATGTCATCTCCTTCTATATATAGTATATACCTGTATGTCATCTCCTCCTGTATATAGTATATACCTGTGTGTCATCTCCCCTGTATATAGTATATATCTGTGTGTCATCTCCTCCTGTATATAGTATATACCTGTATGTCATCTTCTATATATAGCATATACCTGTATGTCATCTCCTCCTGTATATAGTATATACCTGTAGGTAATCTCCTCCTGTATATAGTATATACCTGTATGTCATCTCCTCCTGTGTATAGTATGTACCTGTATGTCATCTCCTTCTTTATATAGTATATACCTGTGTGTCATGTCTCCTGTATATAGTATATACCTGTGTGATCTCCTTTATTAGACCTCGTTAACACGTTATTTGTTCAGTATTTTTACCTCAGTATTTGTAAGATAAATTGGCAGCCTGATAAATCCCCAGCCAACAGGAAGCCCTCCCCCTGGCAGTATATATTAGCTCACACATACACATAATAGACAGGTCATGTGACTGACAGCTGCCTTATTTCCTATATGGTACATTTGTTGCTCTTGTAGTTTGTCTGCTTATTAATCAGATTTTAATTTTTGAAGGCTAATACCAGACTTTGTGTGTTTTAGGGCTAGTTTCGTTTGTCAAGTTGTGTGTGTTGAGTTGTGTGTGGCGACATGCATGTAGCGACTTTTGTGAGATGAGTTTTGTGTGGCAACATGCGTGTAGCAACTTTTTGTGTGTCGAGTTGCATGTGACAGGTTAGTGTAGCAAGTTGTGTGCAGCAAGTTTTGCGCATGGCGAGTTTTGCGCGTGGTGAGTTTTATGTCTGGTGCCTTTTGAGTATGTGCAAGTTTTGTGTGAGGCAACTTTTGCATGTGTTGCAAATTTTGTGCATGTGGCAATTTTTCCGCATGTGCAAGTTTTGCGTGTGGCGAGTTTTCCATGAGGTGAGTTTTGCACTTGTGGCGAGTTTTGCGTGAGCCTAGTTTTTGCATGTGGCGAGTTTTGCGCGTGGTGAGTTTTGAGCGGCGACTTTTGTGTTTTGACTTTTATGTGGCGAGGTTGGTGTATGTGTGGTGAAATGTGTGCTGAGGGTGGAATTATGTGTTCAAGCACGTGGTAGTGTGTGGCGCATTTTGTGTGTGTGCTCATATCCCCGTGTGTGGTGAGTATCTCATGTCGGGGCCCCACCTTAGCAACTGATCGGTATATACTCTTTGGCGCCATCGCTCTCATTCTTTAAGTCCCCCTTGTTCACATCTGGCAGCTGTCAATTTGCCTCCAACACTTTTCCTTTCACTTTTTCCCCATTATGTAGATAGGGGCAAAATTGTTTGGTGAATTGGAAAGCGCGGAGTTAAAATTTCACCTCAGAACGTAGCCTATGACGCTCTCAGGGTCCAGACATGTGAGTGTGCAAAATTATGTGGCTGTAGCTGCGACGCCTCCAACAGTTTTCATTTCACTTTTTCCCCATTATGTAGATAGGGGCAAAATTGTTTGGTGAATTGGAAAGCGCGGGGTTAAAATTTCACCTCACAGCGTAGCCTATGACGCTCTCAGGGTCCAGACGTGTGACTGTGCAAAATTTTGTTTCTGTAGCTGCGACGCCTCCAACACTTTTCCTTTCACTTTTTTCCCCATTATGTACATAGGGGCAAAATTGTTTGGTGAATTGGAAAGCGCGGGGTTAAAATTTCACCTCTCAACGTAGCCTATGACGCTCTCAGGGTCCATGTAAAGAAGCTGCGGAGACACCATCACGTGTTTCTCGACGCAAGCAGTGAATAGCCAGGCCTTTCCCCGGGAAGGAACAACCACGGGAAGGGCAGCATCCTATGAAGGAAAGCCACCTATGCTCTCAGGGTCCAGACGTGTGACTGTGCAAAATTTTGTTTCTGTAGCTGCAACGCCTCCAACACTTTTCCTTTCACTTTTTCCCCATTATGTAGATAGGGGCAAAATTGTTTGGTGAATTGGAAAGCGCGGGGTTAAAATTTCACCTCACAACGTAGCCTATGACGCTCTCAGGGTCCAGACGTGTGACTGTGCAAAATTTTGTTGCTGTAGCTGCGACGCCTCCAACACTTTTCCTTTCACTTTTTTCCCCATTATGTACATAGAGGCAAAATTGTTTGGTGAATTGGAAAGCGCGGGATTAAAATTTCACCTCACAACGTAGCCTATGACGCTCTCAGGGTCCCCAGACGTGTGACTGTGTAAAATTTTGTTGCTGTAGCTGCGACGGTGCAGATGCCAATCCCGGACATACATACATACATACATACACACACACACACACACATTCAGCTTTATATATTAGATATATATATATATATATATATATATATATATATATATTTGTCCCAATAAATACATTTTTCTGAAAAAGAAAAAAACACAATAAAAGTACACATATTTAGTACCGCCGCGTCCGTAACGACCCAACCTATAAAACTGTCCCACTAGTTAACCCCTTCAATGAATACCGTAAAAAAATAAATAAACAAGGCAAAAAACAATGCTTTATCATCATACCGCCAAACAAAAAGTGGAATAACATGCGATCAAAAAGACGGATATAAATAAACATGGTACCGCTGAAAACGTCATCTTGTCCTGCAAAAAACGAGCTGCCATACAGCGTCATCAGCTAAAAAATAAAAAAAATTATAGCCCTCAGAATAAAGCGATGCAAAAATACTCAACCTACTTACCGGTAGTGGTGTTTTTCAGGAGCCCATGACAGCACCAACGAGAGAGGGGATCCGCCCTTCGGGGACAGGAAACCTACAGACATAAAAGAGCGGCACCTCTCTCCCGCATCAGTTGGATTAGAGACCATGAGAGGACCTCCTTGGTTAGTAGCACATAAACAACAATAACCACATTACATTTCACCCATGTGATTAAACTTAAAGCTCCGAAGGAACAAAAGGTGTTAACCCATACGAGAAGGAAAAAGGGAGGGAATATAAGGGTGTTGTCATGGGCTCCTGAAAAACACCCTACCGGTAAGTTGCTTGAGTTTTTATTCAGTCGCCAACACAGCACCAACGAGAGATTTACAGAGAAAAGAGTCTTAGGGAGAGATTACTGCCTCCAGTACCCTTCTCCCAAGCGTGAGATCGGAGGAGCCACCTAGCTCTAGTCTATAGTGTTTAAAGAAAGTAGACGGAGAGGACCATGTGGCCGCCTTACATATGTCCTCAATCGACACCTCCGACCTCTCTGCCCAGGATGTTGCCATGGCTCGAGTGGAGTGCACTCTTATACCTGCCAGAACTTCCATGCCACCTGCCGTATAAGTTAAAGAAATTGCCTCACTAATCCATCTGCCTAAAGTGTTTTTGGACATTAAGTCCTTTCCTAACCCCCTGAAAGGATATAAACAAGGAATTATATTTTTTTCCAAGGGTCTGTCACTAAAATATACTTAAGCAGACACCTTCATACATCTAACGAATGAAGTTTATGTTCCTTTTGATTAAGGGGATTAGGGCAGGAAGAAGGGAGGACTAACTCTTGCAGTCTATGGAATTTTGAAGCTACTTTAGGCTACGTTCACATTTGCGTTGTGCGCCGCTGCAAATGCAAATAAAAACGCACCAAAACGCACGCAAAAACGCTGCGTTTTACGACGCATGCGTCGTTTTTTGCCGAAATTTCGACGCAAAAAAAATTCAACTTGTTGCGTTTTCTTTGCCCGACGCTTGCGGCAAAAAAACCGCATGCGTCGCACAACGCAGCACAACGCATGTCCATGCGTCCCCCATGTTAAATATAGGGGCGCATGACGCATGCGTCACCGCTGCGTTTCCTGACGCTGCGTCGGGAAACGCTAATGTGAACGTAGCCTTAGGAAGGTAAAGAGGGTCAGGTTTTAGAATCACTCGATCGTCTCTAAATTGAATATACAGGGTCTGTCTAGAGAGTGCCTGCAGGTCACTAACCCTTCTTGCAGATGTGGGAACAACTATAAGAGCAGTTTTGAGGGACAGGATCTTTATCGGGGCAGAGTCAATATGCTCAAAAGGAGCTTCTGTTAATGCTGTAAGTACTAGGTTTAGGTCCCACAGAACTAATTTCTGTTTAATAATGGGTCTGGACCTAGCCACTGCCTTGATGAACCTAGTAACCCAATAATTGCTAGCTAAGTTACAATTATATAGTGCTCCTAGAACCAATACTTGAACTCTAAGAGTACTCGTGGCTAAACCTGTTTGCATAAATTCCAAAATTTTGCTAATACAGACTCCTTGGACCTTGACCAATCTCTGTTCCTGAAACTGTCAAACATTTTTTCCAGATTCTAACAAATATTTGTTATGGAAGCTTTCCTGCTTTTCAGCAGGGTATTAACGAGTTCCCTGGAAAACCCCTTCCCCCTTAGCTATGCCCTTTCAAATTCCACGCCACCAGATGTAAATTGGACACCCGTGGATGGTAAATTGGGCCTTGGGAGAGGAGATCTGGAATTTCTGGAAGAATCCAAGGCTGGGAAAATGGGCATCTTTCTCAACCAGGGAAACCAAGGTCTCCTGGGCCAGAATGGCACTATTAAGATTACCCGGGCTCTGTCCTCTCGTATCTTCCTCAGAGCTATCGGAATTAGGTTTAATGGGGGAAAGGCATAGGCGAGATTGAAGCGCCACGAGGTTAGGAGAGCGTTCACTGCATACGGATTCTCTCTGGGATTCAAGGAACAAAATCGGTGCAGCTTTTTATTTTCTTTGTTGGCAAAAAGGTCTATATCTGGGGCCCCCCATAATTGCACGATCTGATTGAAGATGGTCTGATATAGCACCCAATCTCCTTGTTTGAGTCTGTTGAGGCTGTGATATTGTGCTTTTTATGTGAAGAGATGTAAGTTACAGCAGATGAACTTCAGCTATCTGAAAGATATGATGCGCAACTTCTATTAATGACTTGGACCGAGTTCCCCCCCTAGTGGTTAATGTAGGCTGGTTGTCTGAAAATAGCCCGATGTGCCGGCCCAGTAGGGATATAAGAAAACTACTTAGAGCCTGTTCTACTGCTAGTAATTCCTTTAGGTTGAACTATAAGCTTTGTTCAGGTTGAGACCATAAACCCTGGACCCAGCTACTTCACATATGCGCTCCCCCGCCCCTGGGGCTAGCATCTGTAAGTATTTTTCGAGATATATGGTGTTACGTGTTACAGAACTCCTCAGAACCCAGAATATGTTGTGCAGTTATATATATTTATAATAGGTTCCATGTGAGATGCATGTCCCTAATGCATCAGCCCATGGCTGCGCCCCTGGGCAGAGGGGACAAGATATCCCCCTTCTAACCTCCCCCACCTTTGTAATTCCCACAGTAAATATCGGCAGGCTCCAGCCCCCTGCGGCTATTGTAATGTATGTCTGGCCTGCCGCTTTTCAATTGGCCTGCCCTCTGTATCTGTGTGATATATTCTGTGTCCTGTGAATAAAGTGTGGTCAGACTGGAAATACGTGGGGAAGCAGTGAGCTTTTATATGCGCCAATGTAATCAAGGAATTCCAGCCAGCGTCCTTCATTCAGACTCCAGGCAAAGCAGAGTGGACCTCTTGAAACACAGGGTGGTACAAAAAAAGGTACCCCAGCTCGGTAGACCCCATTACACTGGTGGCAGACAGTGGGATGTGATACCCCTTCTGCAGGAGGAAAGGAATGAATGGAAAACAACTACCAGAAGTTAAAGAGGACTTAATTAAAAGATCTGGTGGAAGCCCGAGGGTTAATCGCCAGCAACAAAACAAAAGCGGATTTGATAGTAGCCATCATGGAACACGACAGTGCAGCGCCCCCCAATGTGAACGTGGAGGAGACTGAATTCCAGAGGGAGGTAAAGAACAGACTGGCGTTCTATGGCCCAAACCCTGCAGTAGAGATCATACGAGAGGTGATGACTGATCTGCGTACTGATTTGAAGGAAAAGATGGCCGAGCGGACCAGGATAGAGCTAGCCAAGATGGAGATGGCAGAGCGGACCAAAGTGGAGCTGGCCAGGATGGAGATGGCAGAGCAAAGAGAGGAGAGTCATCGAGCAGGGGGAGCTCTGGCCTCCGACCAGGTACCTTCAACAGTAAGCCACAGAAAGATCCAGTAAAATGCCTTCCGACAGTTGGGGGGAGGCAGAGGAAGACATTGATGGCTTTCTGCAGGACTTTGAGCGGCAGTGTGCCCTTCATCGAGTGAGGAACGGGTTCAGATTCTCGCCAGCAAGCTGACAGGCCGGGCAGTGGACGCCTATCGCACGGTACCTGATGAAGACTGTATGGACTATGAGCGTATCAAAGAAGTGATCTTGGCCCAGTATGCGCTGACACCAGAGGCATACCGCCAATAGTTCCGTGGACTTATAAAAAGCGTAACCGATACCCACGCTGAATGGGCCTGTAAATTATGGCGGTCACTGCTACAATGGGAAAAAGGGAGCCAAGCAACCACTAAGGAGGATGTCCTCCAGCTCTTCTTGTTAGAACGATTCTTTAATGGACTAAACCCCGAGACACAGGAATGGCTTCGGGACAAGCGGCCAACGACTCTGGAGGAAGCCGCTCGTCTGGCCGATGAACATCATGATGCCAGGAGGCCTCAGTTGTCTGGATCAAAGATGGTCACTAGGGGTCCGCCCGTGGACCTGGAGGGCCCCAAACCACCGAAGATTGTAGGGGGACCAGCTAGAAACCCGGCCTACCACAGTCCCCCTGGGACGTGATGCCACACCTGCTGTCAGCTGGGCCACCTGCAAAGACAATGTCCCAACCAGACTCCGCATACCCAGTGGCCAAAGGCGGGAACAGCTACCTTTAGCCGGGCTGCTGTACACTGCTACCAATTCGAAGCTGACTCGGGGGCTACGACTAACCAAGGGGTGGAAGAGATGGAGGAAGTGCTGCATGAAGTAGACCCCGTGCAGACAGCCCGGGCAGATAATCGACAACAGCATCGACAGGTCGTGTGGGTTAATGGGAAACGTATGCAGGGACTAAGAGATTCCAGGGCAACTTTGACTGTTGCGAAGCCTCATCTCGTCCGAGACCAAGAGAACACAGTGGCAGTCCGTGAAGCAGGGGGAGCCATACATCGACTGCCCACTGCCAGGATTCACCTGAACTGGGGAGTTGGGGAGAGTCTTGTTGGGGTCGGCTTGATGGAGGATTTGCCTGCAGACGTTTTGCTGGGAAATGACTTGGGGCCCATGTTCTCTGCCTTCTCGGTTGCCCCTCTGGCTGAGACATATCCTGTGACCACCCGGAGACAAGCTTGAGCTGCGGAGGCGGAATCACACTCAGAAGAGGCCCAGGTAAGACATCCCAGCCCTACATGTATTCCCATAGCCAGACACATTTCTTGGGCCACCCCAGATGAATTTAAGAGGGAGTTACTTCATTGGAGGGATATCGTGGGAAGGCATAGGAGGGGAGAGGGGTACTGGAAGGGGAACAGTTTATATGGAAGCAGGGACTCCTCTACCGCATCACAGAGCAGCACCACACATCAACGAGCCCCACTATAAAACGACAGCTGGTAGTTCCCAGGAAGTATAGGCAGGAGTTACTGCGAATCTCTCATGACATACCCTTGGCCGGCACTTCGGCATCAGTCGCACCAGGCATCGTCTGACACAAAACTTCTTTTGGCCGGGAGTAACCTATGATGTTCGTCAATACTGCCAGACCTGTGACAGTTGCCAGCGCATTGGCAAGAGGGGAGATCGATGCAAGGCCAAATTACGCCCCCTCCCCATTGTGGATGAACCATTTAGCCGAGTAGCGGTCGATCTGATAGGGCCGTTAGCCAAACCCAGTCCCTCAGGGAAAAGGTATATATTGACAGTGGTAGATTATGCCACACGGTATCCAGAGGCGGTTGCATTACCTAACATACTGGCAGAGACGGTGGCGTCTGCCCTGCTCCAGGTTTTCTCACGGGTTGGTTTTCCCCGGCAGATTATCTCAGACCAGGGTACCCAGTTTACAGCAGAGGTGACCAACCAACTGTGGAAGCTGTGTGGCGTAAAGTCCATTAGAAGCGCCCCATACCACCCGCAAACCAATGGGTTCTGTGAACGCTTTAACGGGACGTTAAAACAACTCATTGGGACTTTTACAAGGACCTACAGTGACTGGAAGAAATTCTTGCCTCACCTCCTGTTTGCCTATCGAGAGGTGCCCCAAGAATCCATGGGGTTCTCCCCATTCGAACTGGGAGACGGGTAAGGGGACCCCTAGACTTAGTGCTAGAACACTGGGAAGGGGAGGGCATCATAGAAGGGGTTCCTATTGTACCCTATGTGCTGGAATTCCGGGACCGCCTACAGGAGCTGACCCAGGCTGTACGTGGGAACATGCAGGTGGCCCAGCGGCACCAGCGCGTATGGTACGATCGGAGGGCCAGAGAGCGCACTTTGGAAATAGGGCAGAAGGTCCTGGTGTTAGAGCCCACTAGGCAGAACAAGTTCCAAGCTGCTTGGCAGGGGCCCTACCAGGTAGTGGGGAAAATAGCCGACACCACCTACAATGTCGCCGATTGTGACGACCCCAGGGTTATCCGCATGTTCCACGTGAATATGCTGAAGCCCTATTGGGAGCGCCCTGAAGAGGTAGTGGCCATCTGTGCACCTGAAGCAGAGGATTTAGCCGGACTTCCCTTGCCGGATGTCTTAGGGGAGAGGACTCAGTCTAAAACATGGGACCAGGTACACTGGGGTGAAGACTTAGGTCCCTGGGAGAGACAGCAGGCGGAGGAGTTGTTGAGGCAGCAACAGAGGATGTTTTTGGGGAAACCCTGGTACACTCACCCGGCACAACACAAGGTTGAGACCCAGGATCAGACCCCCCTGCGACAACCTCCCTTCCGCATCCCTGAGTCTGTACGAGAAGGGATGCGACAAGAGATACAAGAGATGTTGCGTTTAGGGGTCATTGAAGAGTCAGATAGTCCCTGGGCATCCCCCGTAGTGTTAGTGCCCAAGATGGATGGGACTACACGGTTTTGTGTATACTATCGTAAGCTCAATGAGAAAACAGTGATGGATGCGTATCCCATGCCGCGTGTGGATGAGTTGTTAGACCGGCTGGCGGGGGCAAAGTATTTGACCACCATCGATCTATGCAAAGGCTACTGGCAGATTCCCCTTAGTCCTGATGCTATTCCCAAGTCGGCATTTGTCACCCTGTTTGGCTTATTCCAGTTTCGAGTTATGTCATTCGGGATGAAGACTGCCCCGGCGACCTTCCAGAGGCTGGCTGACCGGCTTCTGGATGGTCTCCAGGACTATGCGTGTGCCTACCTGGATGACATCGCCATCTACAGCGCGACATGGGAAGAGCATCTAAATCACCTAGAGACAGTATTAGACAGGATCCACAAGGCCGGAATCACCCTGAACCCAAACAAGTGTCACGTGGGCGAAGCAGAGGTTCAGTATTTAGGGTATTGGGTGGGAAGTGGGAAACAGAGACCAGAACCAGCCAAGATTGAGGCCATAGCCAAATGGCCCACCCCACGCACTAAAACCCAGGTCATGGCGTTTCTAGGGACAGCGGGGTATTACAGGAAATTCGTTCCCAATTACAGCAGCGTGGCCAAGCCCCTCACTGATCTGACCCATAAGAACCAACCCCGCCAGGTAACCTGGACCCCAGAGTGTGAGGAAGCCTTCCGCCAGCTAAAGGACGCCCTCACCAATACCCCTGTATTGGCCGCACCCGATCCAACTAAACGTTTCCTGGTTCACACAGACGCTTCTATGTTTGGATTGGGGGCAGTACTAAGCCAAGTCGGGCCGGACGGCCAAGAACACCCGGTAGCTTACCTGAGTTGGAAACTACTGCCCCGTGAAGTGAGCTATGCGGCCATCGAGAAGGAGTGCCTGGCAATAGTATGGGCACTCAAAAACTTACAACCATATTTGTATGGATGACAGTTTTCCCTCCTAACGGACCATAATCCCCTAGTCTGGCTTAATCGGGTCTCCGGAGACAACGCCAGATTACTGCGGTGGAGTTTAGCCCTACAACCTCTGGACTTCACCATCCACTACAGACCCGGCAAACAAAACGGTAATGCCGATGGACTAAGTCGACAAATGGAACTTGTACCAACCCCATAAACTTCGGTCATCCCCAAACCGATCCATTAAGGATCAGACTGTGTATGCCAATCGCGTCGCTGAAAAGGGGAGCCGTGTTACAGAACCCCAGAACCAAGAATATGTTATGCTATATATATATTATGTATAATAGGTTCCATGTGAAATGCATCAGTCCACAGGCTGCATCCCTGGGCAGAGGGGACAAGATATTCTCCTTCTGACCTCCCTCACCTTTGTAATTCCCACAGTAAATACCAGCAGGCTCCGGCCCCCTGCGGCTATTGTAATGTATGTCTGGCCTGTTTTTTCTATTGGCCTGCCCTGTGTATCTGTGTTATATATTCTGTTTGCTGTGAAAAAAGTGTGTTCTTTTAGACTGGAAATACGTGGAGTAGCAGTCAGCTTTTATATGCTCCCATGTAATCAAGGAATTCCAGCCAGCGTCCTTCATTCAGAATCCAGCAAAAGCAGAGTGGACCTCCTGAAACACGGGGGGTGCTGAAAGAGGTACTACAGCACAGTAGACCCCGTTACAACACCCAATTATACACTTCTTCCCCCGACATCACCCCTACCCTAATTCAAAATACCAAGGATTGTCTGTCTGCTGCCTCTAACATCATGTCCTCCCTCTATCTGAAACTAAATCTCTCCAAAACTGACCTACTTATGTTTCTCCTTTCTACGAACCTCACTCTACCCAACATCGAAATTACCCTGTAGGGTTCAACCATAGCTCCCAAGCAGCACGCCCTCTGTATTGGGGTCATATTCGACACCAAACTTTCCTTTACTCCCTATATCCGATCACTCACTCGCTCCTGTCACCTGCATCTTAAAAACATCTCCAGAATCTGACCTTTTCTCACCTTTGAAACTGCTAAGACTCTTCCTGTCGCTCTTATTCATTCTCAATCGAAGTATATATCTTATTCATTCTCGTCTGGACTACTGCAACTCTCTTCTGATCGGTCTCCCTCTTTCCAAACTTTCTCCTCTCCAATCCATCTTAAATGCGGCAGCCAGGGTCATATTTCTGTCCAGCCACTTCACCGATGCCTCCATCTTGTGCCAGTCATTACACTAGCTACCCATTCGCTACAGGATCCAGTATAAACTCATCTCTCTCACCCACAAAGCTCTCCACAGATCTGCACCACCTTATATCTCCTCTCTCATCTCTGTCTATCGCTCTACACGTGCCCTCCGTTCTACAAATGACCTAAGACTAACATCCCCCGTAATCTGAACCTCGCACCTCCGTCTCAAAGACTTCTCTCGTGCTGTGCCAGCTCTCTGGAATGCACTTCCCCAGACGATCAGACTGATACCTAGCCCCGACCTATTCAAGCGCGCTTTAAAACCCATCTCTTCAAACAAGCCTACCACATCAACTACTCAGTAAACTAACTTTGTCCTGTTCCCTCCTTCCAAATATTATCTGCATGTGAATCTGCACCCTACTATTCATCTGTCTCCACACCCTCCATGCACACAATAACTGCACTTGATACTTGACTATTGCACTTAAACACATGACCGTGCAGCTTTATATGAAAATCCCTATTTATTATAATTGCCAGACCTGAATTAACAAGCACTTTTCACCTATTGTGTCCCCCCATTTCCTTGTAGATTGTAAGCTTGCGAGCAGGGACCTCATCCTTAATGTCACGGTTTAAATTGTCTTAACTTGTACTGAATTTATTGTCTGTACATGTCCCCGCTTAATTGTAAAGTAGCAAGGATAGGAGAACCATGAGTCAAAAGGTAGCCAAAAAGATTTACAAAAAATACAAACTTTATTGAAGGCACATAATAATCATAAACATAATATTACCATATAAGTAAAAGTGACAGATTTGTGACTAAATCCATTGATACAATAATAACCATGAATCACAGTCCGGGACGGTAACACAATAGTTTGTTAACTCAAACATGCAGCCGGCATGCTGCCAGCACGTGAACATGAAGGTATTTACTAATGTCCAATCAGCCAGGCTTAATAGTGTAAGCGCATAGATAAGTACTATAATAATGGCCGTAAACTAATGTGCATACAATGCAATATACAGGAGATTTAATTACCCATGTGGAGTGTCCCGTCTGGATCCCAGTCACATACCCCAACGCGCATTTTGTGTTCAATAGTTGCTGCTTCCTCAGGGGGCGTGGCTTAATCAAGATCTCAGTCCCATTTAAATAATGATCACATCCGATCATGTGATGAAGTGAAAATAGCGCGTGCGCATGCGTGGACCGCACGCAGAGCCCCATGTATGCGTCCCAGGCCTCACACCTATCCAGCAGACACCGGTCATGTGAGCGGGCCAGCGCCATGCCCACAACACATGACACGGGACCGCTGTTAGAGAAGGGACCAGGGGCACAAATGAGCTCCGCATGCTGGCGTACAGAACACCATCTGATGTCTGGATCTAAAGTGACAGTGAGGTAAAGTGCAAAGATGAATTACAATTTAATACATATTAGCGTTCCCATACCAACCATGTAACGCAGAGTAGTGCGCATGCGTGAATCATGTTGATGGTGAATAAGTCCCCAATGTCCCACCCCCACAACCCCACGATGGATCCAGGCCATATCCATACCCCATGACCGAGGTCCACCGGTAGGAGAAGAGACGGGCAGGGGAATAATTAATAAATAATGTGTGCTTAAAAAGGTAAATGTGCATTATCAAATATATGGTAATAACATTAAAAAAAACAACTATTGACAAGCACAAAGAATAAAACATCCCGGCGATGCACATGAGAGACCCCTCAACTGGGGGCATACATAGTAACACCATATCAAGCATTAAGGACATAGAAGTTGAAAATGACAAAAAGTGAAAATATATAAATTCTGTAGCCATATGACAAATCTTACATTAGTTACCATTACAACAGCTATTATTAATTAGCCTATACATTCCAAATTTGTCATAATTGTCTTATCCATTATCCAATCTTTGTAAAAATCCATTCAAGGGTGATGTTATAAATTTTTTCAGTCGCATTCCATTTAAATGTTGATGTTCACAATGTCGGGCGTCACATGGGCACGGTCAGGATAATAAACACACTAAAAATTATATGAAACAGAGATACAAAATTAAAAACTGATCGGGCATAATAAAGACAACAAGGGAAATAATGTAAATGTATATCTCCTTCAGAGATAAGAGGAGAATCCATGCGCTTCATTGAGACCCATGGGCGTCATTGTGCCCAGTGTGGTAATCCAACGGCATTCCCTCTGTGCCAAAATACGTTTAACGTTTCCACCTCTAATACCACACTGGACAAGATCAATTCCACGTACCAAGAAAGACCTAGGGTTACACCCATGGAACTGTCGAAAATTACGTGGTATCGTCTTCAACTGTGTCATGTCAGCAGCCATAATGTCGCGCACGTGTTCTCTGGTGCGTGTGCCCAAACGGCGGGATGTTAATCCGATATAAATTTTCGGGCAGCTGCATACAGCATAGTATACAACCTGGATGGTATTACATGTTATATAATAATAATATAATTGATGGAAAAGGTTTTTCTACCATCCGCTGAATCAAGCAATGCGACCGACATTTTGACAAGAGACACAATCGCCACATGGAAAACGGCCATGGGGTGGCCCACAAGATCCAAAGTTGTATGTATTCACCCTGGGGATATAGTGACTAGATACCAATAAATCCTTAAGATTTTTACTGCGTCTTGCGGTCATTGAGGGGCGATTTGTAAGACATTTGGACAACAATGGATCACTTTGGAGAATGCCCCAATGTCTTTGGAGACAATCTCTCATAGTGGACCATTCGCCATTGTAGGTGGAGATAAATCTTACCACATTTTGTTGTTCAATGGCTTTCCTGCTCTTATTAGTAGAACACAACAATTCATCACGCGGGGCATATTTAGCTCTTAGATACCCCTTTCTGATGCTTCTTGTGATGTGCTGCTGCAGTGCAGTATAGAGCAATCTCCACCAGGGGGTTCTGGCTAAGGAAAGGAGGTTGCACACACAGCACAGCAACACTGAGCAACAACACAGGTGTCACAGGTAATGAAAGGGACATGAAAGAAGGGGCGAGCAGAGAATCGTCGGGGACAAGCAAGACGTCAGAACCTACCGGGAACGTGGTAACCAAAACGTGAGACGGAGACGGAGTCGGGGTACAGGCCAGAGGTCAGGACAAGTCATAAACGGGTGTAGGCAGTCAGAGGCAAACAGGAACACAATAACAGGGATCAGGTCAGGAGCTCAAACCGTGCAGCATGAACTATAGCTGACACTGGCCAAATGGCTGCAGAGGACTTAAATAGTTCAGCCAGCTCCAGGGTGAGGCAGAGAGGATTAACTCCCACATGACCAGTCCAGAGACAAGAGAGCTGAGCATAATCTCAGAACTGGATCATGACACTTCTATTGCTATATCCCCTATTTTGGAATCTGACCTTAAGATCTGCTGCTTGGGCTTCAAACTTGGGGGTGGAGGAGCAGATCCGCTTCATCCTAAGATGCTGACCAACTGGGATGGCTTTAATTGTGCTATATGGATGACCTGATTCTGCATGAAGGAGTGAGTTGACCGACGTGGATTTTCTGAAAACATCAGTCTGCAGATAACGATCACCATCGACCTCAACTTTGATGTCCAGAAAATCCACCTCGGTCTTGCTCATTTGATACGTCAGTTTGATATTATACGTATTCTCATTAAGTTGATGCATAAACTCATGCAGAGCTTCATCAGGTCCTTGCCATATAATGAATAGATCATCAATGTAGCGCAGCCAGCACTGCACATGGTCCGCGGCCTGCGGCCCTCCCCCGCCAAAAATCTCCCTCTCCCAATACCCCAGGAAGAGATTGGCGAAAGAGGGCGCACAGGCCGCGCCCATGGCAGTGCCGCGCTGCTGCAGGTAAAAAACATCCTTAAAAACAAAAAAATTCTTTGTCAAAATAAATGTCAGAAGTTCCATGACCAGTTCACAGATGGCTCCATCCCAGTTGCCAGCATCCAGGAAAAAGTGGACCGCCTCCAACCCATCTCCATGGCCAATGCAGGTGTACAGAGATTGTATATCAGCGGTAACAAGGCACATATTATCCTCCTGCAGAATATGTTGGCGCTATATAAATAAAAATTATTATTATTATTATTAGCCCCCCTTCAGTGATGTTGGATAGGGGTTGCGGTGGTTGAACAATGAAGACTTGCCTTGTTTGGTCGATCTTATTTTTAAAATGTGTGGCAAAGTCCTCAGCAGAGATGAGGGTGGTTGGAGGGGGCAGTGGGGGCGGAGGAGAGCGTTAAAGGTTTTGAATAACTGGGGTTGTAGGATAGGGAAGATATGAGGGTTGTGAAGTAGGCCTGTTTAGCAGAGGTGAGAGCATATTTAAAAGTGAATGTTTGAATGCAGTGAAGTCATCTTGCTAATTTGTTTTCTTCCAACGCCGCTGTGCAACCCTGGACACTTGCCGGAGCTTTTTAGTGATGTTATTGTACCAGGGTTGTCTATTTATACGTCGCACTTTGCTATGAATGAGAAGGGCAACCGTGTCAATAGCTGATGCGAGAGTGGCATTGTAGAAAGCAGTGGCACGGTCTGTGTCGTGGAGTGAGGATATGGATGCCAGTGGTAGCATAGAGTCAGAGAGTGTGTGGGTGTCTAGGTGTGCAAGGTTTCTGCGGGGGTGCGCATGTTGCTGGACATGGGTGACCGGTGAGGAGGACAGGGATGAGAAGGTGAGCAGATGGTGGTCGGATAGAGGGAGAGGGGAGGTGGTGAAGTTAGATAGAGAGTAGAGACGGGTGAAGACCAGGTCTAGTGTATGTCCGTCTGTGTGGGTGGCTGTGGAGGACCACTGAGTAAGTCCAAAAGATGAAGTAAGGGACAGAAGTTTGGAGGCTGTTGACTGAAGGGTTTCAGTGGGGATGTTGAAGTCACCCATGATGATGGTGGGAATGTCAGCAGAGAGAAAGTGAAGAAGTCAGGTGGAGAATTGGTCAATAAAGGCAGTAGCCGGGCCTGGAGGTCGGTATATAATGGCCAATTGGAGTTTGGAGGGAGAGTAGATGCGGACAGAGTGGACTTCAAAAGAGAGGAGGATAAGGGAGGGAAGAGGTGGGATTGGGTTAAAGGTGCAGTTTGAAGAAAGGAGAAGACCCACTCCTCCACCATGTCTGTTGCCAGGGCGAGGGGTGTGGGTGAAGTGGAGGCCGCCGTAACACAGCACAGCAGAGGAGGCGGTGTCAAAGGGTGTTAGCCATGTTTCTGTGAGGCCGAGGAAGGCAAGATTGCGAGAGAGAAAAAGGTTATGAATCATATGAAGCTTATTGCAGATTGAGCGGGCATTCCAGAGTGCTCGAGAGAGAGGGAGCAGGGGGTGGGCGTCAGAGGAACGGGTTGTCTCCTTCTCACTCAGCATCTTACTTATGGTTTTATAGCCCATTCCAGCTTTGCGCAGGTCTATGATCTTGTCCCTGACATCCTTATAAAGCTCTCTGGTCTTGCCCATGTTGTAGAGGTTAGAGTCTGACTGATAATTTGAGTCTGTGGACAGGAGTCTATTATAAAGGTGACTATGTAAGACAGACAGCTGTCATTAAATGGCCACTGTCACCCCCTCCAGCCGTTATAAACTAAAAGAGCCACCTTGTGCAGCAGTATTACTGCTTTCTAGCAAGGTGGCTCTTTTAGTTTTGTGTTCATGTATTACTAAAATAAAGCGCTTTGAAAGTTTTCAAAAATACCTATCTTTGTCCACGGAGGCGGGTCTGAAACCTCCTCTGTGAAGTGTCCAACTGCCGTCACTCATCTCTTCGGGGGCGATGGTCGCCGCCCCCTGCGCGCTGTTCTTCTTAAATCTGGCGCCTGCGCTGTGCGTGCCTGCCTGGGGTAGGCGCATTGAGAATTGGCAGTCATAGCTCAGATGCCGGGTTGCTGACTGCGCCTGTGCGGGCAGTGCGGCCACCCTGTTACTGAATCCCCGCCCCGCACTGTGTTATGCATTATGCACAGTGCGGGCTAGGATTCCTGGGCATGCGCACTGCGCTTGTCAGACGCTCCCCCAGGTTCCCCGCCTTCCAGTGTCGGTCTGTGCAGGAATCTGCCCAGGAATCCCAGCCCCACGCTGTGCATAATGCATAACACGGGGCGGGGATTCTGTAACAGGGTGGCCGCACTGCCCGCACAGGCGCAGTCAGGAACCTGGCATCTGAGCTATGACTGCCAATTCTCAATGCACCTGCCCCAGGCAGGCACGCACAGCGCAGGCGCCGGATTTAAGAAGAACAGCGTGCAGGGGGCGGCGACCATCGCCCCAGAAGAGATGAGTGACGGCAGTTTAGCGCTTCACAGAGGAGGCTTCAGACCTGCATCCGTGGACAAAGATATGTATTATTGAAAAGTTTCAAAGTGCTTTATTTTAGTAATACATGAACACAAAACTAAAAGAGCCACCTTGTTAGAATGCAGCATTACTGCTGCACAAGGTGGCTCTTTTAGTTTATAACGGCTGGAGGGGGGTGACAGTGGCCCTTTAATGCAGGTAACGAGTTGATTAGGAGCGTCTAACTAGTCTGTAGGAGCCAGAACTCTCAATGGTTGGTAGGGGATCAAATATTTATTTCTCACTGCAAAATGCAAATACTGTATATACTCGAGTATAAGCCGAGATTTTCAGCCCATTTTGGGGGTTGAAAGTTCCCCTTTCGGCTTATACTCGAGTCATACCCAGGGGTTGGCAGGGGAGGGGGAACGGGGGGGGTCTAATTATACTCACCTACTCCTGGCGCGGTCCCTGCAGGCCCCTGCTTCCCCGGCACCGGAGCCTCTTCTTGTACTGAGCGGTCACATGGTACTGCTCATTACAGTAATGAATATGCAGCTCCACCTCCCATAGGGGTGGAGCTGCATATTCATTACTGTAATGAGCCGGGACTGCACCGCGCCAGGAGCAGGTGAGTATAACGGGGAGGGGGAGCTCTGCGCTGCATGATATTCACCTGCTCCTCGTTCCGGTACCGCTCCGTCTTCAGTGTCTTCTGCAGTGACGCTCAGGTCCGAGGGAGCGATGACGTGGCTAGTGCGCCCTCTGCCTGAACGTCAGTGCAGAAGACGCTGAAGATGAAGCGGCACCGGAACGAGGAAAGGTGAATATTGCAAGTGCCGGGGGCCTGAGCGACGAGAGGTGAGTGTGTGATTTTTTTTTTTTATTGCAGCAACAGTAAATGGGGCAAGTGTCTGTATGGAGCCATAATCAACGTTTGTGCAGGATTATATGGGGCAAATATCTTTATGGAGCATCTTATGGGGCCATAATCAACATTTGTGCAGCATTATATTGGGCAAATGTGTCTATGGACCATCTTATGGGGCCATTATTAACCTTTGTGCAGGCTAGTATGGGGCATATTTTAATATGGAACATCTTGTGGGGTCATCATAAACTTTATGGAGCATTATATGGGGCTCCTGATTCAATATGGATATTCAAAAACACTTAACCTACTGATGTCTCAATTAATTTTACTTTTATTGGTACCTATTTTTACTTTTGACATTTACCGGTAGCTGCTGCATTTTCCACCCTAGGCTTATACTCAAGTCATTAAGTTTTCCCAGTTTTTTGTGGCAAAATTAGGGGGGGTCGGCTTATACTTGGGTCAGCTTATACTCGAGTATATACTGTAAATTTATATAATTTATGCAATGTGATTTTCTGGATATTATTTTTGATATTATATCTCTCAATGTTAAAATTAACCTGCCCTTAAAATTATAGACTGTTCATGTGTTTTCAGTGGGCAAACTTACAAAATCAGCAAGGGATCAAATAATTATTTCCTCCACTATATGGTCTGCAGAGCACTGGTGTAAAATTGATATTACCATTATATGGTCACTGTCTGGTGGTAATATCAGTCTAAGTACAGTGTTTTTGGTTACAGTAGTTGTCCAAGATGGCAGTTAAAGTCTGTAGTTACTCTATGTTACTGCGGACTTCTGAATCCTCACAGAGCTCATAAGTGTTGGCATTGGTCATTGGTGATTATGTCATGTTACAGCAAGTATGCAATTTGCATACATGCAGTCACATGCTGACTAGACGTTTATGGCCTCTCTCAATACAATTGAGATTAGCAAAATTGAGTACAATTATTTGTACTGTGGCCGGAGGTGTGGAAATCCCATACTTGTGGTCACATGGAGGCCCGCTCCCAATGCTGGCACTGGAGAATCCTCACCGTGTGCACTATGAGGATAAGAAGTGTGAGGTTACATAGATTTTAACCTCAACACCTTTAACCCCTCTGTGACCTTAGACGTACTATCCCGTCGAGGTGCCCTGGGCTTATCTGACCCTGGACAGGATAGTACGTCATAGCGATCGGCAGCGCTCACGGGGGGAGCGCCGCCGATCGCGGCCGGGTGTCAGCTGCTTATCGCAGCTGACATCCGGCACTATGTGCCAGGAGCGGTCACGGACCGCCCCCGGCACATTAACCCCTGGCACACCGCGATCAAACATGATCGCGATGTGCCGGCGGTATAGGGAAGCTTCCCGCAGGGAGGGGGCTCCCTGCGGGCTTCCCTGAGCCCCCCGCAGCAACGCGATGTGATCGCGTTGCTGCGAGGGTCTCACCTCCCTCCCTGCTTCCTCCAGCCCCGGATCCAAGATGGCCGCGGATGCGGGTCCTGCAGGGAGGGAGGTGGCTTCACAGAGCCTGCTCAGAGCTCTGTCAGATCACTGATCTGTGATGTCCCCCCCTGGGACAAAGTAAAAAAGTAAAAAAAAATTTTTCCAAATGTGTAAAAAAAAATAAAAAAAAATATTCCAAAATAATGAAAAAGAAAAAAAAATATTATTCCCATAAATACATTTCTTCATCTAAATAAAAAAAACCCAATAAAAGTACACATATTTAGTATCGCCGCGTCCGTAACGACCCGACCTATAAAACTGTCCCACTAGTTAACCCCTTCAGTAAACACCGTAAGGAAAAAAAAAAAAAACGAGGCAAAAAACAACGCTTTATTATCATACCGCTGAACAAAAAGTGGAATAACACGCGATCAAAAGGACAGATATAAATAACCATGGTACCGCTGAAAACGTCATATTGTCCCGCAAACAACGAGCTGCCATACAGCATCATCAGCAAAAAAATAATAAAGTTATAGTCCTGAGAATAAAGCGATGCAGAAATAATTATTTTTTCTGTAAAATAGTTTTTATCGTATAAAAGCGCCAAACCATAAAAAAATGATATAAATGAGGTATCGCTGTAATCGTACTGACCCGAAGAATAAAACTGATTTATCAATTTTATCAAACGCGGAACGGTATAAACGCCTCCCCCAATAGAAATTCATGAATAGCTGGTTTTTGGTCATTCTTCCTCACAAAAATCGGAATAAAAAGCGATCAAAAAATGTCACGTGCCCGAAAATGTTTTCAATAAAAACGTCAACTCGTCCCACAAAAAACAAGACCTCACATGACTCTGTGGACCAAAATATGGAAAAATTATAGCTCTCAAAATGTGGTATTGCAAAAAATATTTTTTGCAATAAAAAGGGTCTTTTAGTGTGTGACGGCTGCCAATCATAAAAATCCGCTAAAAAACTCGCTATAAAAGTAAATCAAACCCCCCTTCATCATCCCCTTAGTTAGGGAAAAGTAAAAAAAATGTATTTATTTCCATTTTCCCATTAGGGCTAGGGTTAGGGCTAGGGTTAGGGCTAGGGCTAGGGTTAGGGCTAGGGCTAGGGTTAGGGTTAGGGCTAGGGTTAGGGTTAGGGCTAGGGTTAGGGTTAGGGTTAGGGCTAGGGTTAGGGTTAGGGCTAGGGTTAGGGCTAGGGTTAGGGCTAGGGCTAGGGTTAGGGCTAGGGTTAGGGCTAGGGTTAGGGCTAGGGTTAGGGTTGGGGCTACAGTTAGGGTTGGGGCTAAAGTTAGGGTTAGGGTTTAGATTACATTTACAGTTGGGAATAGAGTTGGGATTAGGGTTAGGGGTGTGTCAGGGTTAGAGGTGTGGTTAGGGTTACCGTTGGAATTAGGGTTAGGGGTGTGTTTAGATTAGGGTTTCAGTTATAATTGGGGGGTTTCCACTGTTTCAGCACATCAGGGACTCTCCAAACACGACATGGCGTCCGATCTCAATTCCAGCAAATTCTGCGTTGAAAAAGTAAAACAGTGCTCCTTCCCTTCCGAGCTCTCCTGTGTGCCCAAACAGGGGTTTACCCCCACATATCGGGTATCAGCGTACTCAGGACAAATTGGACAACAACATTTAGGGTCCAATTTCTCCTGCTAACCTTGGAAAAATAAAAAACTGGGGCTAAAATATAATTTTTGTGGAAAAAAAAATATTTTTTATTTGCACGGCTCTGCGTTATAAACTGTAGTGAAATACTTGGGAGTTCAAAGCTCTCACAACACATCAAGATGAGTTCCTTAGGGGGTCTACTTTCCAAAATGGTGTCACTTGTGGGGGGTTTCTACTGTTTAGGTACATTAGGGGCTCTGCAAACGCAATATGACGCCTGCAGACCATTCCATCTAAGTCTGCATTCCAAATGATGCTCCTTCCCTTCTGAGCCCTCCCATGCGCCCAAACGGTGGTTCTCCCCCCACATATGGGGTATCAGCGTACTCAGGACAAATTGGACAACAACTTTTGGGGTCCAATTTCTCCTGTTACCCTAGGGAAAATGCAAAACTGGGGGCTAAAAAATAATTTTTTGGGGAAAAAAATTTTGTTTTATTTTTATGGCTCTGCATTATAAACTTCTGTGAAGCCCTTGGTGGGTCAAAGTGCTCACCACACATCCAGATAAGTTCCTTAGGGGGTCTACTTTCCAAAATGGTGTCACTTGTCGGGGGTTTCAATGTTTAGGCACATCAGTGGCTCTCCAAACGCAACATGGCGTCCCATCTCAATTCCTGTCAATTTTGCATTGAAAAGTCAAACGGCGCTCCTTCCCTTCCGAGCTCTCCCATGCGCCCAAACAGTGGTTTACTGCCACATATGGGGTATCAGCATACTCAGGACAAATTGGACAACAACTTTTGAGGTCCAATTTCTTCTCTTACCCTTGGAAAAATAAAAAATTGGGGGCAAAAATATAATTTTTGTGAAAAAATATGATTTTTTATTTTTACGGTTCTGCATTATAAACTTCTGTGAAGCACTTGGTGGGTCAAAGTGCTCACCACACATCCAGATAAGTTCCTTAGGGGGTCTACTTTCCAAAATGGTGTCACTTTTGGGGGGTTTCAATGTTTAGGCACATCAGTGGCTCTCCAAACGCAACATGGCATCCCATCTCAATTCCTGTCAATTTTGCATTGAAAAGTCAAACGGCGCTCCTTCCCTTCCGAGCTCTCCCATGCGCCCAAACAGTGGTTTACTGCCACATATGGGGTATCAGCGTACTCAGGACAAATTGGACAACAACTTTTGGGGTCCATTTTCTCCTGTTACCCTTGGTAAAATAAAACAAATTGGAGCTGAAGTAAATTTTTTGTGTAAAAAAGTTAAATGTTCATTTTTATTTAAACATTCCAAAAATTCCTATTAAACACCTGAAGGGTTTATAAACTTCTTGATTGTGGTTTTGAGCACCTTGAGGGGTGCAGTTTTTAGAATGGTGTCACACTTGGGCATTTTCTATCATATAGACCCCTCAAAATGACTTCAAATGAGACGTGGTCCCTAAAAAAAATGGTGTCGTAAAAATGAGAAATTGCTGGTCAACTTTTAACCCTTATAACTCCCTAACAAAAAAAAAATTTGGTTCCAAAATTATGCTGATGTAAAGGAGACATGTGGGAAATGTTACTTATTAAGTATTTTGTGTGACATATCTCTGTGATTTAATTGCATAAAAATTCAAAGTTTGAAAATTGCGAAATTTTCAAAATTTTCGCCAAATTTCCGTTTTTTTCACAAATAAACGCAGGTACTATCAAAGAAATTTTACCACTATCATGAAGTACAATATGTCACGAGAAAACATTGTCAGAATCAAGCGTTCCAGAAGCGTTGAAGCATTGAAGCGTTCCAGAGTTATAACCTCATAAAGGGACAGTGGTCAGAATTGTAAAAATTGGCCTGATCATTGACGTGCAAACCACCCTTGGGGGTAAAGGGGTTAATGATCAGTATGGTGGTATTATTATTACTGGTAATATTTGGTTATGGTTGGTTGGTATTTGTTTGCAATATTGCAATATTATTATCTTGATATTATAATTATTTAATCTTATATAGCAATATTATTGGTTTTATTAGAAATATCAGTCTTGTAGTAAATCTTGATATCCTTTAGGCAGGGCCCATCTGGTGCTCAGGGACAGGGACAGCATTGGCCTATGTGATTTCAAATGCCAGGGCTGAATTTCAGTCACATTTTTAAATTTTGTATCACGTCACTCCTCTTTTTAATTAGGTGCTCAGAGAAGGGATGCCAACCCCTATTTCAATATAATAAGAAAAAATCCGGCACTCAAAGAATCATGAAAAAATGATTTGTTTATTAAATGATCCAACTTTAAGTCATATATAACGTTTCGGCCTTTATGGCCTTCATCAGACAGTGGATGCAGACACTAGTGAAATCACTGGTATAGCATAAAGGACCCTTTATGCTATACCAGTGATTTCACTAGTGTCTGCATCCACTGTCTGATGAAGGCCATAAAGGCCGAAACGTTATATATGACTTAAAGTTGGATCATTTAATAAACAAATCATTTTTTCATGATTCTTTGAGTGCCGAATTTCAGTCACAGTCCGTTCCTGCTCTTACCACACTACTTGAACAACATGACTGGCAAAAATCGAGGTTGTGGTGGAAGGGGAATTAGGCTTTGTGTTCAAGGTGTATGTGGGATAAGTGGTAATGTTTGTGAAAGCACTACTGACTGTAGGGAACCACAGCTGGGTGAGTCTTAAGAATTGTTCACACATTCTATGCCATGGGCATCAGAAGTGTACTCAAAAGCTTCACAGAGTCAAGAGGAGGAAATCATCTGCACCAATGTCCAAATTTTTTTTAGCTTGAATCCAGGACAGGACAAAGTAGGGCCAAAGCAGAATCCTGACTCTCGTCACCACACGATAACACCCGGGGGAGAGGTGATCCCTATGAAACTCAAATATCTGGGGCTCACACGGACTGTACTGTGCTGTCAGGGCAGGAAGAGGGTAAGGGGGACTCTCAGGGCGAGGAATGTGATAACACAGAGGATGATGATGAGGTGGTAGATTCCAGTTGGCATGAACACAGAGGCACACAGCTGAGTAGGTCATCAAATACGGCGTAGACACGTAGTGATGCAGCCATGACAAACAATGCATCCTCAGTCACAACTGTGGCTGTGATCAGCAGTCTTCGCGGGTCTGCAGCTCAGAGGGGTTGCAAGGGTAGCCTAGCCTGGGCCTTTTTTGATACTGCAAACAATGAGCTAACTCACGTAATCTGCCAACTTTACAAAAAAATCTGAGTAGAGGTAAAAAGTGCAATAATTTGACTACTACATGTATGAATGTATGAATGCGCAATCAACATGCTTTACTCTAGAAATCCCACTGTGCTAAACTGTGGACCTCAACAACCATCAGCCATCCCATCAATCGGATCTGCTGCTTCTTCCTCCTCCTCTGTTACCATGCCAAGTACTGTGACACAGGTCTCTGACCGCAGAACCTCGGGTTATATACCCGCCTCAGTCCGGATGAATGAGAGCCCCTCAGCTGTAATGGAAGTGGACATGCCTGCTGTTTTTGACAGATCGGAGACATCAATCACATGACTACTTTCTCAATCCACCGTAACATCTGCACCTGCACCTTCCTCATGGTCAAGCAGTTTGTCCGGTTCACCGTACTCTGCCTTCTCTCAGCACTGCAGCCAGCCCATGGTCCTGCAGATGTGGTATCGTAAAAGATTGTTTCCTCCTACATATGACAAAGCTAAAAGGCTGAACCTCACCATCTCCAATCTGTTGGCCATGGAAATGCTGCCTTTCCGCCTGATAGATACAGTTTTCAAAAGCTGATAATTTTACCTCCCTTTGGGTGTCCACCTGCACCATCAACCTCTGCCTTAATGATATACAGTACAACTCCTCGCAAAAATTATGGAATCACCGGCCTTGGAGGATGTTCATTCAGTTGTTTAATTTTGTAGAAAGAAAGCAGATCACAGACATGGCACAAAACTAAAGTAATTTCAAATGGCAACTTTCTGGCTTTAAGAAACACTAAAAGAAATCAAGAACAAAAAATGTGGTAGTCAGTAATGGCTTTGTGTTCAAGGTGTATGTGGGATAAGTGGTAATGTTTGTGAAAGCACTACTGACTGTAGGGAACCACAGATGGGTGAGTCTGAAGAATTGTTCACACATTCTATGCCATGGGCATCAGAAGTGTACTCAAAAGCTTCACAGAGTCAAGAGGAGGAAATCATCTGCACCAATGTCCAAATTTTTTTTAGCTTGAATCCAGGACAGGACAAAGTAGGGCCAAAGCAGAATCCTGACTCTCGTCACCACACGATAACACCCGGGGGAAAGGTGATCCCTATGAAACTCAAATATCTGGGGCTCACACGGACTGTACTGTGCTGTCAGGGCAGGAAGAGGGTAAGGGGGACTCTCAGGGCGAGGAATGTGATAACACAGAGGATGATGATGAGGTGGTAGATTCCAGTTGGCATGAACACAGAGGCACACAGCTGAGTAGGTCATCAAATACGGCGTAGACACGTAGTGATGCAGCCACGACAAACAATGCATCCTCAGTCACAACTGTGGCTGTGATCAGCAGTCTTCGCGGGTCTGCAGCTCAGAGGGGTTGCAAGGGTAGCCTAGCCTGGGCCTTTTTTGATACTGCAAACAATGAGCTAACTCACGTAATCTGCCAACTTTACAAAAAAATCTGAGTAGAGGTAAAAAGTGCAATAATTTGACTACTACATGTATGAATGTATGATTGCGCAATCAACATGCTTTACTCTAGAAATCCCACTGTGATAAACTGTGGACCTCAACAACCATCAGCCATCCCATCAATCGGATCTGCTGCTTCTTCCTCCTCCTCTGTTACCATGCCAAGTACTGTGACACAGGTCTCTGACCGCAGAACCTCGGGTTATATACCCGCCCCAGTCCGGATGAATGAGAGCCCCTCAGCTGTAATGGAAGTGGACATGCCTGCTGTTTTTGACAGATCGGAGACATCAATCACATGACTACTTTCTCAATCCACCGTAACATCTGCACCTGCACCTTCCTCATGGTCAAGCAGTTTGTCCGGTTCACCGTACTCTGCCTTCTCTCAGCACTGCAGCCAGCCCATGGTCCCGCAGATGTGGTATCGTAAAAGATTGTTTCCTCCTACATATGACAAAGCTAAAAGGCTGAACCTCACCATCTCCAATCTGTTGGCCATGGAAATGCTGCCTTTCCGCCTGATAGATACAGTTTCCAAAAGCTGATGATTTTACCTCCCTTTGGGTGTCCACCTGCACCATCAACCTCTGCCTTAATGATATACAGTACAACCCCTCGCAAAAATTATGGAATCACCGGCCTTGGAGGATGTTCATTCAGTTGTTTAATTTTGTAGAAAGAAAGCAGATCACAGACATGGCACAAAACTAAAGTAATTTCAAATGGCAACTTTCTGGCTTTAAGAAACACTAAAAGAAATCAAGAACAAAAAATGTGGTAGTCAGTAATGGTTACTTTTTTACCAAGCATAGGGAAAAAAATATGGAATCACTCAATTCTGAGGAAAAAATTATGGAATCATGAAAAACAAACAAAAAACACTCCAACACATCACTAGTGTTTTGTCGCACCACCTCTGGCTTTTATAACAGCTTGCAGTCTCTGTGGCATGAACTTAATGAGTGCCAAACAGTACTCTTCATCAATCTGGCTCCAACTTTCTCTGATTGCTGTTGCCAGATCAGCTTTGCAGGTTGGCGCCTTGTCATGGAGCATTTTCTTCAACTTCCACCAAAGATTTTCAATTGGATTGAGATCCGGACTATTTGCAGGCCATGACATTGACCTTATATGTGTCTTTTTTCAAGGCATGTTTTCACAATTTTTGCTCTATGGCAGGATGCATTATCATCTTGAAAAATGATTTCATCATCCCCAAACATCCTTTCAATTGATGGGGTAAGAAAAGTGTCCAAAATATCAACATAATCTTGTGCATTTATTGAAGATGTAATGACAGTCATCTCCCCAGTGCCTTTACCTGACATGCAGCCCCATGTCATCAATGACTGTGGAAATTTGCATGTTCTCTTCAGGCAGACATCTTTATAAATCTCATTGGAATGGCACCAAACAAAGGTTCCAGCATCATCACCTTGCCCAATACAGATTCGTGATTCATCACTGAATATGACTTTCATCCATTGTAACCTTGTTTTTTTCTGTTTAGGTGTTAGTGATGGCTTTCATTTAGCTTTTCTGAATGTAAATCCTATTTCATTTAGGCAGTTTCTTACAGTTCGGTCACAGACGTTGACTCCAGTTTCCACCCATTCGTTCCTCATTTGTTTTGTTGTGCATTTCCTGTTTTGGAGACATATTGCTATAAGTTTCTGGTTTTGACGCTTTGATGTCTTCCTTGGTCTACCAGTATTTTGCCTTTAACAACCTTCCCATGTTGTTTGTATTTGGTCCAAATTTTAGACATAGCTGACTTTGAACAACCAACATCTTTTGCAACATTGCATGATGATTTACCCTCTTTTAAGAGTTTGATAATCCTCTCCTTTGTTTCAATTGATATCTCTCGTGTTGGAGCCATGATTCATGTCAGTCCACTTGGTGCAACAGCTCTCCAAGGTGTGATCACTCCTTTTTAGATGCAGACTAACAAGCAGATCTAATTTGATGCAGGTGTTGTTTTGGGTATGAAAATTTACAGGGTGATTCCATAAATTTTTCCTCAGAATTGAGTGATTCCATAATTTTTTCCCTATGCTTGGTTAAAAAAAGTAACCATTACTGACTACCACATTTTTTGTTCTTGATTTCTTTTAGTGTTTCTTAAAGCCAGAAAGTCGCCATTTGAAATTACTTTAGTTTTGTGCCATGTCTGTGATCTGCCTTCTTTTTACAAAATTAAACAACTGAATGAAGATCCTCCAAGGCCGGTGATTCCATAATTTTTGCCAGGGGTTGTACACGTTCCAGCAGAATAAATCACAGAAGAACCACAGTGTAGTAGTCCAGAATTTAAACAAATATTGTAAAGTTTATTAAATATACAAAAAAGGTTTCTAACAAGTAGATGGGCTAAAATTGGCAAACAAGTGCATGTAAATAGGCCAGGAGAACAGAGTGGCAATCATAGTAACATAGTAACATAGTAACATAGTTAGTAAGGCCGAAAAAAGACATTTGTCCATCCAGTTCAGCCTATATTCCATCATAATAAATCCCCAGATCTACGTCCTTCTACAGAACCTAATAATTGTATGATACAATATTGTTCTGCTCCAGGAAGACATCCAGGCCTCTCTTGAACCCCTCGACTGAGTTCGCCATCACCACCTCCTCAGGCAAGCAATTCCAGATTCTCACTGCCCTAACAGTAAAGAATCCTCTTCTATGTTGGTGGAAATACCTTCTCTCCTCCAGACGCAAAGAATGCCCCCTTGTGCCCGTCACCTTCCTTGGTATAAACAGATCCTCAGCGAGATATTTGTATTGTCCCCTTATATACTTATACATGGTTATTAGATCGCCCCTCAGTCTTCTTTTTTCTAGACTAAATAATCCTAATTTCGCTAATCTATCTGGGTATTGTAGTTCTCCCATCCCCTTTATTAATTTTGTTGCCCTCCTTTGTACTCTCTCTAGTTCCATTATATCCTTCCTGAGCACCGGTGCCCAAAACTGGACACAGTACTCCATGTGCGGTCTAACTAGGGATTTGTACAGAGGCAGTATAATGCTCTCATCATGTGTATCCAGAATAGTAACAGATGTATGATCAGTAGGAAACTAAACTGCTCCTTAGCTGCCCTGTATATGTATATTAGCAACAGGTTTATCTTTGACAGCATAACAAAATTCTGTAAGATTGTCCTACATCAATAAATCAGCTTTACTGAATACACAGATAGGCTAGAAAAAAAGTGCTCATATATCCATAGTTTATCATAGAGGGGGTGAACTCACACAATTGTTTATAACTGATGCCTTAGTCAAAATAGTGCTTCATAAACCATTTATGCACCATATGTTATATGTTTTCATAAATGGGGTAGATACATACTCCCAGCTTCATAGTTTACCATAACGGGGATATGCCCACACAGATATTGTACAGTTAGGGCCAGAAATATTTGGACAGTGACACAAGTTTTGTTATTTTAGCTGTTTACAAAAACATGTTCATAAATACAATTATATATATAATATGGGCTGAAAGTGCACACTCCCAGCTGCAATATGATAGTTTCCACATCCAAATCGGAGAAAGGGTTTAGGAATCATAGCTCTGTAATGCATAGCGTCCTCTTTTTCAAGGGACCAAAAGTAATTGGACAATGGACTCTAAGGGCTGCAATTAACTCTGAAGGCGTCTCCCTCGTTAACCTGTAATCAATGAAGTAGTTAAAAGGTCAGGGGTGGATTCCAGGTGTGTGGTTTTGCATTTGGAAGCTGTTGCTGTGAGCAGACAACATGCGGTCAAAGGAACTCTCAATTGAGGTGAAGCAGAACATCCTGAGGCTGAAAAAAAAGAAAAAATCCATCAGAGAGATAGCAGACATGCTTGGAGTAGCAAAATCAACAGTTGGGTACATTCTGAGAAAAAAGGAATTGACTGGTGAGCTTGGGAACTCAAAAAGGCCTGGGCGTCCACAGATGACAACAGTGGTGGATGATCGCCGCATACTTAATTTGGTGAAGAAGAACCCGTTCACAACATCAACTGAAGTCCAGAACACTCTCAGTGAAGTAGGTGTATCTGTCTCTAAGTCAACAGTAAAGAGAAGACTCCATGACAGTAAATACAAAGGGTTCACATCTAGATGCAAACCATTCATCAATACCAAAAATAGACAGGCCAGAGTTAAATTTGCAGAAAAACACCTCAAGAAGCCAGCTCAGTTCTGGAAAAGTATTCTATGGACAGATGAGACAAAGATCAACCTGTACCAGAATGATGGGAAGAAAAAAGTTTGGAGAAGAAAGGGAACGGCACATGATCCAAGGCACACCACATCCTCTGTAAAACATGGTGGAGGCAACGTGATGGCATGGGCATGCATGGCTTTCAATGGCACTGGGTCACTTGTGTTTATTGATGACATAAGAGCAGACAAGAGTAGCCGGATGAATTCTGAAGTGTACCGGGATATACTTTCAGCCCAGATTCAGCCAAATGCTGCAAAGTTGATTGGACGGCGCTTCATAGTACAGATGGACAATGACCCCAAGCATACAGCCAAAGCTACCCAGGAGTTCATGAGTGCCAAAAAGTGGAACATTCTGCAATGGCCAAGTCAATCTCCAGATCTAAACCCAATTGAGCATGCATTTCACTTGCTCAAATCCAGACTTAAGACGGAAAGACCCACAAACAAGCAAAGACCTGAAGGCTGCGGCTGTAAAGGCCTGGCAAAGCATTAAGAAGGAGGAAACCCAGCGTTTGGTGATGTCCATGGGTTCCAGACTTAAGGCAGTGATTGCCTCCAAAGGATTTGCAACAAAATATTGAAAATAAAAATATTTTGTTTGGGTTATGTTTATTTGTCCAATTACTTTTGACCTCCTAAAATGTGGAGTGTTTGTAAAGAAATGTGTACAATTCCTACATTTTCTATCAGATATTTTTGTTCAACCCTTCAAATTAAACGTTACAATCTGCACTTGAATTCTGTTGTAGAGGTTTCATTTCAAATCCAATGTGGTGGCATGCAGAGCCCAACTCGCGAAAATTGTGTCACTGTCCAAATATTTCCGGCCCTAACTGTATATATCTAGTGCCTTAGTAAATCAAGTGCTTGGTATACTATAATTGCACCATATATTATAGAAAACTATAACTAATAAAAGTTATCCACTTAGCTCTTTGCTCCTCAGATGTTCCCTCATAACAGCCATGTAGATACATCGGCTCATGTTCACGCTGACCCGACGCGTTTCTCCCCCGTATTATTCACTCAGGTGGTTCATCAGAGGACTTAACAGATCACTTCTCCGTAATAGGTCATAGAGCTATGAACAACAAAGTAGAGGCAGGCACCGCCGCCCGGGATCACCTTCAACATGCTACAGGTAACCTCACCTTGTTCAGGTTGTTCTCCATAGGGCTCCATAGGGGTCTGGTTGTATGAGGGAGTCACCATCTCTTTTTTGTATCCCTTGCATGCATCGATAGATTAGGCAGCTTCTTGCATATATATATATAGGGGGGCACCGTGGTTGACCTTATTTTGGGTCTGGTTTTCATTCATCTTTGTACTTTGTTGTGCAATTTTAACTGTTTTTATGATTTTTGTAGTGTTTATGTGTGGTGTTATAATAAAATTGTTATGTTTTGCTACTATTTGCGGTGATCCCTTCTTTTGTGCATGCTATTCTTTTCTTGTAGGTCATAGAGCTACACGCAGGAATCAAGATGCTGAATTCCAGAGTCTGTGCTACCAACTGCCTTATCCACTCACTTATATAGCGCAGTGCTTCAATCTCCACCCACCTCAATCAGGCATCGGCGTCCTCCTATACCCGGCACCATAATCCACGTGTTGTGCTGCATCAGGAAGTTTAGTGACGTCAGGCGTGCTCTACGGAGCTCATGCGCTCCTAATGATGACGTTCTCTGGACCGCATGTGCTCACATTGATGACGCGAGCAGTGTTCTGTGGAACGCACAAGCACTCCACCATATCTATGCATACCGCACAGCCGCAGACTAGCCTTGCCGGTCACAGAGATGTGATGACAGCGCGCACCGCTTCTGTCCTGTGCATGCGCCTGCACTTTCTCATGCAAACAGCAATACTAACATATGTGCTGCCCGTATAGCCACCTAATCAAGCAGCTGAATATGGGTAACTTGTTATCAAACCCAGATAGTGCTTACCACTCAAAATATGAGTAAATGATGTATATAATTGATACTGTCCTGATTGACAGAGTAACAATTAAAAGGTATCCACATATATTTCCTCACAGTATGAGATATAATTTATCAAACGCCACAATGTCATCAAGTCTAATTAGGTGGCAGTTATAAAACTCCATTCTGTATAGTTTACCGGGTACCAATACGACATCTTGTAGAGAGGATATGGCTAAAAGTGGAAGCTATACGGCAAAAGATTATCAAAGCTAAGATTACCTATATATGTGATAGCTGAATAGCAGATAAGAGCCTTCCACTATTTTAGAGGATGTTACAAACCAGGGGTACCTCTACCACCTGGATTTATATGGATAACAAAATATCAATATATTAACTAGGCTATGTTGTTTCCTCGCATGGGAAATGCTCTCACCATAACAACTAAATAAAGCTCGAGAAAGTCAACTGCTCATTTAGTCCATTAGGATGGACTGTATCCATCCAAAAGATCCATCTTGTTTTTCTCTGCAAGATTTTCTTATCCCAATCTCCTTGACGGACTGATGGTTCCACCACTTCAATTACCCTAAATGCAATTGACCCCAAATCCCCCCCCCGTGATGCATATTCACATGACGCGCCAATGGTGTATCTCTCTTTTTGCGTATGTCGCCAAGATGCTCTCCAATACGAATTTTAAACTGTCTCTTGGTCTTTCCGATATAGTTTAATGGACAGGAACATGTGCACAAGTATACAACACCCACCATTTTGCAATTTGCAAACTGTTTATTATTATATGCTCTCTTGGTGACTGTGCTCGTAAATGAATTGGAAGGCGCTACGTACCGACAATAGATACAGTGCCCACACCTGAAGGTGCCTACGGCTCTATTTTCAAGCCACGTACCTTCTTTTTTAGGAGGGGCAAAGTGACCATTCACAAGTTGGTCCTTTATTGATTTCCCCCGTCTGAATGTAACTGAGGGTCTCGGTGTAATCCACTTGACAATATCAGAATCAGTTTTCAAAACATTCCAATGTTTTCTGAGAATATGCATTACTTTAGGGTTTTGATCGTCAAACGTTCCTATCAGTCTAGTGAGTGTCTCCGGATCTTGCTCCTTCTTTGTCGTCAGAAGGGATGTCCTATCAGTCCTGAGTGCGTTATCATATTCTTTTTATCACCGGCTCTGGATACCCTCGATCTCTAAATCTCTTAGTGAGATCACGTGCCTTATCACAGAAGTCTGCTGTCCCCAAGCAGTTCCTTCTAAGGCGAAGGAACTGACCCTTCGGGATACCCTGTTTTTGGGGGACAGGATGGTGGCTCTCCCACCTCAATAGACTATTCGTAGCCATAGGTTTCCTAAAGATAGAGGTTTACAACGAGCCATCCAGTTGTATGGCGATGGACACATCCAGGAAAGCAATTTTGTTGCCTGGTGCTGAGCCTCCTCGGGGTCGAGTCTACCCATTATCTCTCCCAGAGATGGAGGCGATGTCTCAGTACATCCAGGAGAATCTGATAATTAAGGATTGCCTATGGATCCCGCCAAGCTACAGGCTGTGATGGACTGGCAGGAACCCCATTCTCTCAAAGCGGTGCAGCGCATTATGGGGTTCATTTATTACTATCGCCAGTTCATTCCCCACTTCTCAACTTTGGTAGCTCCTTTGGTTGCCCTCACCAAAAAGGGAGCAAATCCCAAATTGTGGTCAGAGGAGGTCTCCAAGGCCTTCCTCTCTATTAAGTCCCACTTTGCTAGCGCTCCCATTCTACATCGCCCCGATGCAGATAAACCTTTCATAATGGAGGTGAATGCCTCATCTGTCGGTGCTGGACCTGTCCTATTCCAAAAGGATGCTCAAGGTTGGAAGCATCCTTGCTTCTTTTTCTCTAAGACCTTCACACCGGCGGAGATGAATTATTCCATCGGGGACAGGGAGTTGCTAGCTATGAAGTTTGCCTTCTCGGAGTGGAGACACCTCCTGGAGGGGGCTCGCTTTCCCTTCCAAGTTTACAACGACCACAAGAACTTGTTCTATATTCAGACTGCCCAGCTGCTAAATTGTCGCCAGGCGGTCCCTGTTCTTCTTCCTGATTCCATTTCACCCTCCATTTTCTCTCCAGGGAGAAGAACATTCGTGCCGACACTCTCTCCCGCTCCTTATTGTCCCTTCTGAGAGCCTGAGGACCGTGGCTCCGGTTTCGCTAGAGTCTGTGCCCTCGAACAAGACCTTCGCGCCATCAAAGTTGTGAATGGAGGTTCTCTCTTGGGCTCACTCCAGGGTGGGTGGACACTTTGGGACCAAAAGGACATCTGAGCTTCTGGCGAGGACGTACTGGGGGCCGCATATGGCCCCTGACGTCGGAGACTATATATTCGGGCATGTGTCTCCTGCGCCAAAAATAAGTCTCCTCGACAACGGCCAGCTGGGTTACTTTATCCCCTGCCAGTGGCAGACAGGCCCTGGGAGATGGTTGGGATGGACTTTGTGGTGGGCTTACCCAAGTTCCGTGGCTGCACCATCATTTGGGTAACCAGCGACCATTTTTCTAAAATGGTGCACTTGGTGCCGCTTTCACGGTTACCTTCTGAAAGGGCCTTGGCAGCGTTGTATATAAAACACATTTTCCGCCTACACAGCATGCCAGACAAAATTGTCAGTGGCCGGGGTCCCCAGTTTGCGTCTCAGTTCGGGAGAGAGCTTTGTCGTCTACTCAGCATCGAGTTGAATCTCTCTTCAGCATACCATCCCGAGACAAATGGGTTGGTAGAGAGGGCCACCTTGGTCACATATCTGCAACATTTTGTTTCAGCCAGGCAGGATGACTGGGAATCCTTGCTACCGTGGATGGAGTTTGCGCTGAACAACGCCATATCTGACTCCACTGGGCAAACCCCATTCCTTCCTAACTATAGTCAGCATCCGCGGGTTCCTGTGCCTATGCCCGTGTCTTCTGCTGACTCCAGGGTGGCAGACTGGGCTGTGGAGGCACGGGACATTTGGGACCACACTCAGGATGCCATCCGGGCCTCCAAGGAGAGAATGAGGTCCTCCGCAGATACACATCGTGCCCCGCTCCTACCTTTTCTCCTGGCGACTTAGTGTGGTTCTCCGCCCGTAACATCAGGCTGCGAGTTGAGTCCACTAAGTTTGCACCTTGCTACTTGGGACCCTTCAAGGTCCTCGAACAGGTTAACCCCTTCATGACCCAGCCTATTTTGACCTTAATGACCTGGCCGATTTTTGCAATTCTGACCAGTGTCCCTTTATGAGGTAATAACTCAGGAACACTTCAATGGATCGTAACGGTTCTGAGATTGTTTTTTCGTGACATATTGGGCTTCATGATAGTGGTAAATTTAGGTCAATAATTTTTGCGTTTATTTGTGAAAAAAATGGAAATTTGGCTAAAATTTTGAAAATTTAGCAATTTTCAAATTTTTATTCTGTTAAACCAGAGAGATGTGACACAAAATAGTTAATAAATTACATTTCCCACATGTCTACTTTATATCAGCACAATTTTGGAAACAACATTTTTTTTTGCTAGGAAGTTATAAGGGTTAAAATTTGACCAGCGATTTCTCATTTTTACAAAGAAATTTACAAAACCATTTTTTTAGGGACCACCTCACATTTGAAGTCAGTTTGAGCGGTCTGTATGGCTGTAAATACCCAAAAGTGACACCATTCTAAAAACTGCACCCCTCAAGGTACTCAAAACCACATTCAAGAAGTATATTAACCCTTCAGGTACTTCACAGCAGCAGAAACAACATGGAAGGAAAAAATGAACATTTAACTTTTTAGTCACAAAAATGATGTTTTAGCAACAATTTTTTTATTTTCCCAATGGTAAAAAGTGAAACTGGACCCCAAACGTTATTGCACAATTTGTCCTGAGTACGCGGATACCTCATATATGGAAGAAACCACTGTCTGGGCGCACGACAGGGCTCTGAAGGGAAGGAGCGCCATTTGACTTTTTCAATGAAAAATTGGCTCCAATCTTTAGCGGACACCATGTTGCGTTTGGAGAGCCCATGTGTGCCTAAACACTGGAGCTTCCCCACAAGTGACCCCATTTTGGAAACTAGACCCCCCAAGGAGCTTATCTAGATGCATAGTGAGCTCTTTGAACCCCCAGGTGCTTCACAAATTGATCCGTAAAAATGAAAAAGTACTTTTTTTCACAAAAAATTTATTTTAGCCTCAATTTTTTCATTTTCACATGGGCAACAGGATAAAATGGATCCTAAAATGTGTTGGGAAATTTCTCCTGAGTACACCAATACCGCATATGTGGTCACAAACCACTGTTTGTGCACACGGCACGGCTCGGAAGGGAAGGAGCGCCATTTGACTTTTGAATGAAAAATTAGCTCCAATCATTAGCGGACACCATGTCGTGTTTGGAGAGCCCCTGTGTGCCTAAACATTGGAGCTCCCCCACATGTGACCCCATTTTCGAAAGTAGACCCCTCAAGGAACTTATCAAGATGCATAGTGAACACTTTGAACCCCCAGGTGCTTCACAAATTGATCGGAAAAAATGAAAAAGTACTTTGTTTTCTCAAAAAATTTCATTTAGCCTCAATTTGTTCATTTTCACATGAGCTATAGGATAAAATGGATCCTAAAATTTATTGGGCAATTTCTCCTGAGCACACTGATACCTCACATGAGGGAGTAAACCACTAAACAGTGGTTTACCTCCACATGTGAGGTATCAGTGTACTCAGGAGAAGTTGCCCAATAAATTTTAGGGGCACGCAGCAGGGCTCAGAAAGGAAAGAGTGCCATTTGACTTTTTGAATGAAAAATTAGCTCCAATCGTTAGCGGACACCATGTCGCGTTTGGAGAGCCCCTGTGTGCCTAAACATTGGAGCTCCCCCACATGTGACCCCATTTTGAAAACTAGATCTCCCATGGAACTAATCTAGATGTGCGGTGACCACTTTAAACCCCCAAGTGCTTCATAGAAGTTTATAATGCAGAGCCGTGAAAATAAAAAATCATTTTTCTTTCCTCAAAAATTTTTTTTTAGACTGCAATTTTTTATTTTCACAAGAGTAACAGGAGAAATCGGACCCCCAAAGTTGTTGTCCAGTTTGTCCTGAGTACGCTGATGCCCCATATGTGGGGGGGGGGAACCACTGGTTGGGCACACGACGGGGCTCAGAAGGGAAGTAGTGACTTTTGAAATGCAGTCTTTGATGGAATGGTCTGCGGGCATGACGTTGCGTTTGAACCAGGGATTCAAGCTTCAGGAGGCTAATTTGCATATTCCAGGTGCCTTCTGGGAGAAGCGAAGTCTCCCTAAGCTAGAAGATCGTTGGGTACAGCCGGGACCAGCTGCTTCGAAAGCATCACCAAACCAGGGATTCAAGCTTCAGGAGGCTAATTTGCATATTCCAGGTGCCTTCTGGGAGAAGCGAAGTCTCCCTAAGCTAGAAGATCGTTGGGTACAGCCGGGACCAGCTGCTTCGAAAGCATCACCAAACCAGGGATTCAAGCTTCAGGAGGCTAATTTGCATATTCCAGGTGCCTTCTGGGAGAAGCGAAGTCTCCCTAAGCTAGAAGATCGTTGGGTACAGCCGGGACCAGCTGCTTCGAAAGCATCACCAAACCAGGGATTCAAGCTTCAGGAGGCTAATTTGCATATTCCAGGTGCCTTCTGGGAGAAGCGAAGTCTCCCTAAGCTAGAAGATCGTTGGGTACAGCCGGGACCAGCTGCTTCGAAAGCATCACCAAACCAGGGATTCAAGCTTCAGGAGGCTAATTTGCATATTCCAGGTGCCTTCTGGGAGAAGCGAAGTCTCCCTAAGCTAGAAGATCGTTGGGTACAGCCGGGACCAGCTGCTTCGAAAGCATCACCAAACCAGGGATTCAAGCTTCAGGAGGCTAATTTGCATATTCCAGGTGCCTTCTGGGAGAAGCGAAGTCTCCCTAAGCTAGAAGATCGTTGGGTACAGCCGGGACCAGCTGCTTCGAAAGCATCACCAAACCAGGGATTCAAGCTTCAGGAGGCTAATTTGCATATTCCAGGTGCCTTCTGGGAGAAGCGAAGTCTCCCTAAGCTAGAAGATCGTTGGGTACAGCCGGGACCAGCTGCTTCGAAAGCATCACCAAACCAGGGATTCAAGCTTCAGGAGGCTAATTTGCATATTCCAGGTGCCTTCTGGGAGAAGCGAAGTCTCCCTAAGCTAGAAGATCGTTGGGTACAGCCGGGACCAGCTGCTTCGAAAGCATCACCAAACCAGGGATTCAAGCTTCAGGAGGCTAATTTGCATATTCCAGGTGCCTTCTGGGAGAAGCGAAGTCTCCCTAAGCTAGAAGATCGTTGGGTACAGCCGGGACCAGCTGCTTCGAAAGCATCACCAAACCAGGGATTCAAGCTTCAGGAGGCTAATTTGCATATTCCAGGTGCCTTCTGGGAGAAGCGAAGTCTCCCTAAGCTAGAAGATCGTTGGGTACAGCCGGGACCAGCTGCTTCGAAAGCATCACCAAACCAGGGATTCAAGCTTCAGGAGGCTAATTTGCATATTCCAGGTGCCTTCTGGGAGAAGCGAAGTCTCCCTAAGCTAGAAGATCGTTGGGTACAGCCGGGACCAGCTGCTTCGAAAGCATCACCAAACCAGGGATTCAAGCTTCAGGAGGCTAATTTGCATATTCCAGGTGCCTTCTGGGAGAAGCGAAGTCTCCCTAAGCTAGAAGATCGTTGGGTACAGCCGGGACCAGCTGCTTCGAAAGCATCACCAAACCAGGGATTCAAGCTTCAGGAGGCTAATTTGCATATTCCAGGTGCCTTCTGGGAGAAGCGAAGTCTCCCTAAGCTAGAAGATCGTTGGGTACAGCCGGGACCAGCTGCTTCGAAAGCATCACCAAACCAGGGATTCAAGCTTCAGGAGGCTAATTTGCATATTCCAGGTGCCTTCTGGGAGAAGCGAAGTCTCCCTAAGCTAGAAGATCGTTGGGTACAGCCGGGACCAGCTGCTTCGAAAGCATCACCAAACCAGGGATTCAAGCTTCAGGAGGCTAATTTGCATATTCCAGGTGCCTTCTGGGAGAAGCGAAGTCTCCCTAAGCTAGAAGATCGTTGGGTACAGCCGGGACCAGCTGCTTCGAAAGCATCACCAAACCAGGGATTCAAGCTTCAGGAGGCTAATTTGCATATTCCAGGTGCCTTCTGGGAGAAGCGAAGTCTCCCTAAGCTAGAAGATCGTTGGGTACAGCCGGGACCAGCTGCTTCGAAAGCATCACCAAACCAGGGATTCAAGCTTCAGGAGGCTAATTTGCATATTCCAGGTGCCTTCTGGGAGAAGCGAAGTCTCCCTAAGCTAGAAGATCGTTGGGTACAGCCGGGACCAGCTGCTTCGAAAGCATCACCAAACCAGGGATTCAAGCTTCAGGAGGCTAATTTGCATATTCCAGGTGCCTTCTGGGAGAAGCGAAGTCTCCCTAAGCTAGAAGATCGTTGGGTACAGCCGGGACCAGCTGCTTCGAAAGCATCACCAAACCAGGGATTCAAGCTTCAGGAGGCTAATTTGCATATTCCAGGTGCCTTCTGGGAGAAGCGAAGTCTCCCTAAGCTAGAAGATCGTTGGGTACAGCCGGGACCAGCTGCTTCGAAAGCATCACCAAACCAGGGATTCAAGCTTCAGGAGGCTAATTTGCATATTCCAGGTGCCTTCTGGGAGAAGCGAAGTCTCCCTAAGCTAGAAGATCGTTGGGTACAGCCGGGACCAGCTGCTTCGAAAGCATCACCAAACCAGGGATTCAAGCTTCAGGAGGCTAATTTGCATATTCCAGGTGCCTTCTGGGAGAAGCGAAGTCTCCCTAAGCTAGAAGATCGTTGGGTACAGCCGGGACCAGCTGCTTCGAAAGCATCACCAAACCAGGGATTCAAGCTTCAGGAGGCTAATTTGCATATTCCAGGTGCCTTCTGGGAGAAGCGAAGTCTCCCTAAGCTAGAAGATCGTTGGGTACAGCCGGGACCAGCTGCTTCGAAAGCATCACCAAACCAGGGATTCAAGCTTCAGGAGGCTAATTTGCATATTCCAGGTGCCTTCTGGGAGAAGCGAAGTCTCCCTAAGCTAGAAGATCGTTGGGTGCAGCCGGGACCAGCTGCTTCGAAAGCATCACCAAACCAGGGATTCAAGCTTCAGGAGGCTAATTTGCATATTCCAGGTGCCTTCTGGGAGAAGCGAAGTCTCCCTAAGCTAGAAGATCGTTGGGTGCAGCCGGGACCAGCTGCTTCGAAAGCATCACCAAACCAGGGATTCAAGCTTCAGGAGGCTAATTTGCATATTCCAGGTGCCTTCTGGGAGAAGCGAAGTCTCCCTAAGCTAGAAGATCGTTGGGTACAGCCGGGACCAGCTGCTTCGAAAGCATCACCAAACCAGGGATTCAAGCTTCAGGAGGCTAATTTGCATATTCCAGGTGCCTTCTGGGAGAAGCGAAGTCTCCCTAAGCTAGAAGATCGTTGGGTACAGCCGGGACCAGCTGCTTCGAAAGCATCACCAAACCAGGGATTCAAGCTTCAGGAGGCTAATTTGCATATTCCAGGTGCCTTCTGGGAGAAGCGAAGTCTCCCTAAGCTAGAAGATCGTTGGGTACAGCCGGGACCAGCTGCTTCGAAAGCATCACCAAACCAGGGATTCAAGCTTCAGGAGGCTAATTTGCATATTCCAGGTGCCTTCTGGGAGAAGCGAAGTCTCCCTAAGCTAGAAGATCGTTGGGTACAGCCGGGACCAGCTGCTTCGAAAGCATCACCAAACCAGGGATTCAAGCTTCAGGAGGCTAATTTGCATATTCCAGGTGCCTTCTGGGAGAAGCGAAGTCTCCCTAAGCTAGAAGATCGTTGGGTACAGCCGGGACCAGCTGCTTCGAAAGCATCACCAAACCAGGGATTCAAGCTTCAGGAGGCTAATTTGCATATTCCAGGTGCCTTCTGGGAGAAGCGAAGTCTCCCTAAGCTAGAAGATCGTTGGGTACAGCCGGGACCAGCTGCTTCGAAAGCATCACCAAACCAGGGATTCAAGCTTCAGGAGGCTAATTTGCATATTCCAGGTGCCTTCTGGGAGAAGCGAAGTCTCCCTAAGCTAGAAGATCGTTGGGTACAGCCGGGACCAGCTGCTTCGAAAGCATCACCAAACCAGGGATTCAAGCTTCAGGAGGCTAATTTGCATATTCCAGGTGCCTTCTGGGAGAAGCGAAGTCTCCCTAAGCTAGAAGATCGTTGGGTACAGCCGGGACCAGCTGCTTCGAAAGCATCACCAAACCAGGGATTCAAGCTTCAGGAGGCTAATTTGCATATTCCAGGTGCCTTCTGGGAGAAGCGAAGTCTCCCTAAGCTAGAAGATCGTTGGGTACAGCCGGGACCAGCTGCTTCGAAAGCATCACCAAACCAGGGATTCAAGCTTCAGGAGGCTAATTTGCATATTCCAGGTGCCTTCTGGGAGAAGCGAAGTCTCCCTAAGCTAGAAGATCGTTGGGTACAGCCGGGACCAGCTGCTTCGAAAGCATCACCAAACCAGGGATTCAAGCTTCAGGAGGCTAATTTGCATATTCCAGGTGCCTTCTGGGAGAAGCGAAGTCTCCCTAAGCTAGAAGATCGTTGGGTACAGCCGGGACCAGCTGCTTCGAAAGCATCACCAAACCAGGGATTCAAGCTTCAGGAGGCTAATTTGCATATTCCAGGTGCCTTCTGGGAGAAGCGAAGTCTCCCTAAGCTAGAAGATCGTTGGGTACAGCCGGGACCAGCTGCTTCGAAAGCATCACCAAACCAGGGATTCAAGCTTCAGGAGGCTAATTTGCATATTCCAGGTGCCTTCTGGGAGAAGCGAAGTCTCCCTAAGCTAGAAGATCGTTGGGTACAGCCGGGACCAGCTGCTTCGAAAGCATCACCAAACCAGGGATTCAAGCTTCAGGAGGCTAATTTGCATATTCCAGGTGCCTTCTGGGAGAAGCGAAGTCTCCCTAAGCTAGAAGATCGTTGGGTACAGCCGGGACCAGCTGCTTCGAAAGCATCACCAAACCAGGGATTCAAGCTTCAGGAGGCTAATTTGCATATTCCAGGTGCCTTCTGGGAGAAGCGAAGTCTCCCTAAGCTAGAAGATCGTTGGGTACAGCCGGGACCAGCTGCTTCGAAAGCATCACCAAACCAGGGATTCAAGCTTCAGGAGGCTAATTTGCATATTCCAGGTGCCTTCTGGGAGAAGCGAAGTCTCCCTAAGCTAGAAGATCGTTGGGTACAGCCGGGACCAGCTGCTTCGAAAGCATCACCAAACCAGGGATTCAAGCTTCAGGAGGCTAATTTGCATATTCCAGGTGCCTTCTGGGAGAAGCGAAGTCTCCCTAAGCTAGAAGATCGTTGGGTACAGCCGGGACCAGCTGCTTCGAAAGCATCACCAAACCAGGGATTCAAGCTTCAGGAGGCTAATTTGCATATTCCAGGTGCCTTCTGGGAGAAGCGAAGTCTCCCTAAGCTAGAAGATCGTTGGGTACAGCCGGGACCAGCTGCTTCGAAAGCATCACCAAACCAGGGATTCAAGCTTCAGGAGGCTAATTTGCATATTCCAGGTGCCTTCTGGGAGAAGCGAAGTCTCCCTAAGCTAGAAGATCGTTGGGTACAGCCGGGACCAGCTGCTTCGAAAGCATCACCAAACCAGGGATTCAAGCTTCAGGAGGCTAATTTGCATATTCCAGGTGCCTTCTGGGAGAAGCGAAGTCTCCCTAAGCTAGAAGATCGTTGGGTACAGCCGGGACCAGCTGCTTCGAAAGCATCACCAAACCAGGGATTCAAGCTTCAGGAGGCTAATTTGCATATTCCAGGTGCCTTCTGGGAGAAGCGAAGTCTCCCTAAGCTAGAAGATCGTTGGGTACAGCCGGGACCAGCTGCTTCGAAAGCATCACCAAACCAGGGATTCAAGCTTCAGGAGGCTAATTTGCATATTCCAGGTGCCTTCTGGGAGAAGCGAAGTCTCCCTAAGCTAGAAGATCGTTGGGTACAGCCGGGACCAGCTGCTTCGAAAGCATCACCAAACCAGGGATTCAAGCTTCAGGAGGCTAATTTGCATATTCCAGGTGCCTTCTGGGAGAAGCGAAGTCTCCCTAAGCTAGAAGATCGTTGGGTACAGCCGGGACCAGCTGCTTCGAAAGCATCACCAAACCAGGGATTCAAGCTTCAGGAGGCTAATTTGCATATTCCAGGTGCCTTCTGGGAGAAGCGAAGTCTCCCTAAGCTAGAAGATCGTTGGGTACAGCCGGGACCAGCTGCTTCGAAAGCATCACCAAACCAGGGATTCAAGCTTCAGGAGGCTAATTTGCATATTCCAGGTGCCTTCTGGGAGAAGCGAAGTCTCCCTAAGCTAGAAGATCGTTGGGTACAGCCGGGACCAGCTGCTTCGAAAGCATCACCAAACCAGGGATTCAAGCTTCAGGAGGCTAATTTGCATATTCCAGGTGCCTTCTGGGAGAAGCGAAGTCTCCCTAAGCTAGAAGATCGTTGGGTACAGCCGGGACCAGCTGCTTCGAAAGCATCACCAAACCAGGGATTCAAGCTTCAGGAGGCTAATTTGCATATTCCAGGTGCCTTCTGGGAGAAGCGAAGTCTCCCTAAGCTAGAAGATCGTTGGGTACAGCCGGGACCAGCTGCTTCGAAAGCATCACCAAACCAGGGATTCAAGCTTCAGGAGGCTAATTTGCATATTCCAGGTGCCTTCTGGGAGAAGCGAAGTCTCCCTAAGCTAGAAGATCGTTGGGTACAGCCGGGACCAGCTGCTTCGAAAGCATCACCAAACCAGGGATTCAAGCTTCAGGAGGCTAATTTGCATATTCCAGGTGCCTTCTGGGAGAAGCGAAGTCTCCCTAAGCTAGAAGATCGTTGGGTACAGCCGGGACCAGCTGCTTCGAAAGCATCACCAAACCAGGGATTCAAGCTTCAGGAGGCTAATTTGCATATTCCAGGTGCCTTCTGGGAGAAGCGAAGTCTCCCTAAGCTAGAAGATCGTTGGGTACAGCCGGGACCAGCTGCTTCGAAAGCATCACCAAACCAGGGATTCAAGCTTCAGGAGGCTAATTTGCATATTCCAGGTGCCTTCTGGGAGAAGCGAAGTCTCCCTAAGCTAGAAGATCGTTGGGTACAGCCGGGACCAGCTGCTTCGAAAGCATCACCAAACCAGGGATTCAAGCTTCAGGAGGCTAATTTGCATATTCCAGGTGCCTTCTGGGAGAAGCGAAGTCTCCCTAAGCTAGAAGATCGTTGGGTACAGCCGGGACCAGCTGCTTCGAAAGCATCACCAAACCAGGGATTCAAGCTTCAGGAGGCTAATTTGCATATTCCAGGTGCCTTCTGGGAGAAGCCGAAGTCTCCCTAAGCTAGAAGATCGTTGGGTACACCGGGACCAGCTGCTTCGAAAGCATCACCAAACCAGGGATTCAAGCTTCAGGAGGCTAATTTGCATATTCCAGGTGCCTTCTGGGAGAAGCGAAGTCTCCCTAAGCTAGAAGATCGTTGGGTACAGCCGGGACCAGCTGCTTCGAAAGCATCACCAAACCAGGGATTCAAGCTTCAGGAGGCTAATTTGCATATTCCAGGTGCCTTCTGGGAGAAGCGAAGTCTCCCTAAGCTAGAAGATCGTTGGGTACAGCCGGGACCAGCTGCTTCGAAAGCATCACCAAACCAGGGATTCAAGCTTCAGGAGGCTAATTTGCATATTCCAGGTGCCTTCTGGGAGAAGCGAAGTCTCCCTAAGCTAGAAGATCGTTGGGTACAGCCGGGACCAGCTGCTTCGAAAGCATCACCAAACCAGGGATTCAAGCTTCAGGAGGCTAATTTGCATATTCCAGGTGCCTTCTGGGAGAAGCGAAGTCTCCCTAAGCTAGAAGATCGTTGGGTACAGCCGGGACCAGCTGCTTCGAAAGCATCACCAAACCAGGGATTCAAGCTTCAGGAGGCTAATTTGCATATTCCAGGTGCCTTCTGGGAGAAGCGAAGTCTCCCTAAGCTAGAAGATCGTTGGGTACAGCCGGGACCAGCTGCTTCGAAAGCATCACCAAACCAGGGATTCAAGCTTCAGGAGGCTAATTTGCATATTCCAGGTGCCTTCTGGGAGAAGCGAAGTCTCCCTAAGCTAGAAGATCGTTGGGTACAGCCGGGACCAGCTGCTTCGAAAGCATCACCAAACCAGGGATTCAAGCTTCAGGAGGCTAATTTGCATATTCCAGGTGCCTTCTGGGAGAAGCGAAGTCTCCCTAAGCTAGAAGATCGTTGGGTACAGCCGGGACCAGCTGCTTCGAAAGCATCACCAAACCAGGGATTCAAGCTTCAGGAGGCTAATTTGCATATTCCAGGTGCCTTCTGGGAGAAGCGAAGTCTCCCTAAGCTAGAAGATCGTTGGGTACAGCCGGGACCAGCTGCTTCGAAAGCATCACCAAACCAGGGATTCAAGCTTCAGGAGGCTAATTTGCATATTCCAGGTGCCTTCTGGGAGAAGCGAAGTCTCCCTAAGCTAGAAGATCGTTGGGTACAGCCGGGACCAGCTGCTTCGAAAGCATCACCAAACCAGGGATTCAAGCTTCAGGAGGCTAATTTGCATATTCCAGGTGCCTTCTGGGAGAAGCGAAGTCTCCCTAAGCTAGAAGATCGTTGGGTACAGCCGGGACCAGCTGCTTCGAAAGCATCACCAAACCAGGGATTCAAGCTTCAGGAGGCTAATTTGCATATTCCAGGTGCCTTCTGGGAGAAGCGAAGTCTCCCTAAGCTAGAAGATCGTTGGGTACAGCCGGGACCAGCTGCTTCGAAAGCATCACCAAACCAGGGATTCAAGCTTCAGGAGGCTAATTTGCATATTCCAGGTGCCTTCTGGGAGAAGCGAAGTCTCCCTAAGCTAGAAGATCGTTGGGTACAGCCGGGACCAGCTGCTTCGAAAGCATCACCAAACCAGGGATTCAAGCTTCAGGAGGCTAATTTGCATATTCCAGGTGCCTTCTGGGAGAAGCGAAGTCTCCCTAAGCTAGAAGATCGTTGGGTACAGCCGGGACCAGCTGCTTCGAAAGCATCACCAAACCAGGGATTCAAGCTTCAGGAGGCTAATTTGCATATTCCAGGTGCCTTCTGGGAGAAGCGAAGTCTCCCTAAGCTAGAAGATCGTTGGGTACAGCCGGGACCAGCTGCTTCGAAAGCATCACCAAACCAGGGATTCAAGCTTCAGGAGGCTAATTTGCATATTCCAGGTGCCTTCTGGGAGAAGCGAAGTCTCCCTAAGCTAGAAGATCGTTGGGTACAGCCGGGACCAGCTGCTTCAAAAGCATCACCAAACCGCGCGCCTTACGGCGCGCAAATTTTTCCCTGTAGGACATTATTGCAAGAGAGCTTGGCTGAGTAGATTACACAAGAAGGAAAACACACAGCAAGTCAGCAGGATCTAGGAGCAACATGGCAGATGTGACAACCTACATGGTGAGCTGCAGCATGTGCTACATGTTCACAGATCGACCAGAAGAAGAATCCAATTTCACCTGTCAGAAGTGTAGACTAGTGGCCCTTTTAGAAGAAAAGGTGCGGGGTCTGGAAGAAAGAATAGCAACTTTGAAACTCATCAAAGAGAATGAAGACTTTCTAGACAGAACAGAAGCATCTCTACTGGTCACAGAAGGTGCAAAAAGTGTCAGAGAACCTCCAAAAGCAGATGAGTGGAAGCATGTGACCAAAAGAAGCAAGAAGACCATGGAGAAATCACCAACCACACAACTGAAGAACCGATATCAAATCTTTGTAGAGGATGAAGATGGCACACCTAAGAATGAAGCAATACCAGCAAGCAAGAAAGAAAAGGGCACACAGCAACAAGTGACAGCAAAAAGTACAGCCAAGAAGCAACGAAGAGTGGTGGTGGTGGGAGACTCACTACTGAGAGGCACCGAAGCAGCCATCTGCAGACCGGACATAACTGCAAGAGAAGTATGCTGCCTTCCAGGTGCGATGATCAAGGATGTGACCGATAGGATACCAAAGCTCTTCAGCTCCAAGGACGTCCACCCATTTCTTCTGATACATGTTGGCACCAATGACACGGCAAGGAAGGACCTACCGACAATCTGCAAGGACTTTGAAGAGTTGGGGAAGAAAGTAAAAGAACTGGATGCACAGGTAGTTTTTTCTTCTATCCTTCCAGTAGACGGGCATGGCACCAGGAGATGGAACAGGATCCTTGATGCAAACAACTGGCTAAGACGATGGTGCAGACAACAAGGATTTGGATTCCTGGACCACGGTGTGAATTACTGGTATGATGGACTCCTCGCCAGAGACGGACTACACCTCAACAAACCTGGGAAACACACATTCGCCAGAAGACTCGCTACACTCATCAGGAGGGCGTTAAACTAGAAGAAGAGGGGAAGGGAAGAAAAACATTAGACTCGAACAAAGACGACCCAGGAAAACATACTCAGAAGGGAGGTAAGAACATTTCTAAAACAATCCACAGTGAGGAGATTGGAACAAAACAAAATCCTCTAAACTGCATGCTCGCAAACGCCAGAAGCCTGACAAACAAGATGGAAGAACTAGAAGCAGAAATATCTACAGGTAACTTTGACATAGTGGGAATAACCGAGACATGGTTAGATGAAAGCTATGACTGGGCAGTTAACTTACAGGGTTACAGTCTGTTTAGAAAGGATCGTAAAAATCGGAGAGGAGGAGGGGTTTGTCTCTATGTAAAGTCTTGTCTAAAGTCCACTTTAAGGGAGGATATTAGCGAAGGGAATGAGGATGTCGAGTCCATATGGGTTGAAATTCATGGAGGGAAAAATGGTAGCAAAATTCTCATTGGGGTCTGTTACAAACCCCCAAATATAACAGAAACCATGGAAAGTCTACTTCTAAAGCAGATAGATGAAGCTGCAACCCATAATGAGGTCCTGGTTATGGGGGACTTTAACTACCCGGATATTAACTGGGAAACAGAAACCTGTGAAACCCATAAAGGCAACAGGTTTCTGCTAATAACCAAGAAAAATTATCTTTCACAATTGGTGCAGAATCCAACCAGAGGAGCAGCACTTTTAGACCTAATACTATCTAATAGACCTGACAGAATAACAAATCTGCAGGTGGTCGGGCATCTAGGAAACAGCGACCACAATATTGTACAGTTTCACCTGTCTTTCACTAGGGGGACTTGTCAGGGAGTCACAAAAACATTGAACTTTAGGAAGGCAAAGTTTGAACAGCTTAGAGATGCCCTTAATCTGGTAGACTGGGACAATATCCTCAGAAATGAGAATACAGATAATAAATGGGAAATGTTTAAGAACATCCTAAATAGGCAGTGTAAGCGGTTTATACCTTGTGGGAATAAAAGGACTAGAAATAGGAAAAACCCAATGTGGCTAAACAAAGAAGTAAGACAGGCAATTAACAGTAAAAAGAAAGCATTTGCACTACTAAAGCAGGATGGCACCATTGAAGCTCTAAAAAACTATAGGGAGAAAAATACTTTATCTAAAAAACTAATTAAAGCTGCCAAAAAGGAAACAGAGAAGCACATTGCTAAGGAGAGTAAAACTAATCCCAAACTGTTCTTCAACTATATCAATAGTAAAAGAATAAAAACTGAAAATGTAGGCCCCTTAAAAAATAGTGAGGAAAGAATGGTTGTAGATGACGAGGAAAAAGCTAACATATTAAACACCTTCTTCTCCACGGTATTCACGGTGGAAAATGAAATGCTAGGTGAAATCCCAAGAAACAATGAAAACGCTATATTAAGGGTCACCAATCTAACCCAAGAAGAGGTGCGAAACCGGCTAAATAAGATTAAAATAGATAAATCTCCGGGTCCGGATGGCATACACCCACGAGTACTAAGAGAACTAAGTAATGTAATAGATAAACCATTATTTCTTATTTTTAGTGACTCTATAGCGACAGGGTCTGTTCCGCAGGACTGGCGCATAGCAAATGTGGTGCCAATATTCAAAAAGGGCTCTAAAAGTGAACCTGGAAATTATAGGCCAGTAAGTCTAACCTCTATTGTTGGTAAAATATTTGAAGGGTTTCTGAGGGATGTTATTCTGGAGTATCTCAATGAGAATAACTGTTTAACTCCATATCAGCATGGGTTTATGAGAAATCGCTCCTGTCAAACCAATCTAATCAGTTTTTATGAAGAGGTAAGCTATAGGCTGGACCACGGTGAGTCATTGGACGTGGTATATCTCGATTTTTCCAAAGCGTTTGATACCGTGCCGCACAAGAGGTTGGTACACAAAATGAGAATGCTTGGTCTGGGGGAAAATGTGTGTAAATGGGTTAGTAACTGGCTTAGTGATAGAAAGCAGAGGGTGGTTATAAATGGTATAGTCTCTAACTGGGTCGCTGTGACCAGTGGGGTACCGCAGGGGTCAGTATTGGGACCTGTTCTCTTCAACATATTCATTAATGATCTGGTAGAAGGTTTACACAGTAAAATATCGATATTTGCAGATGATACAAAACTATGTAAAGCAGTTAATACAAGAGAAGATAGTATTCTGCTACAGATGGATCTGGATAAGTTGGAAACTTGGGCTGAAAGGTGGCAGATGAGGTTTAACAATGATAAATGTAAGGTTATACACATGGGAAGAGGGAATCAATATCACCATTACACACTGAACGGGAAACCACTGGGTAAATCTGACAGGGAGAAGGACTTGGGGATCCTAGTTAATGATAAACTTACCTGGAGCAGCCAGTGCCAGGCAGCAGCTGCCAAGGCAAACAGGATCATGGGGTGCATTAAAAGAGGTCTGGATACACATGATGAGAGCATTATACTGCCTCTGTACAAATCCCTAGTTAGACCGCACATGGAGTACTGTGTCCAGTTTTGGGCACCGGTGCTCAGGAAGGATATAATGGAACTAGAGAGAGTACAAAGGAGGGCAACAAAATTAATAAAGGGGATGGGAGAACTACAATACCCAGATAGATTAGCGAAATTAGGATTATTTAGTCTAGAAAAAAGACGACTGAGGGGCGATCTAATAACCATGTATAAGTATATAAGGGGACAATACAAATATCTCGCTGAGGATCTGTTTATACCAAGGAAGGTGACGGGCACAAGGGGGCATTCTTTGCGTCTGGAGGAGAGAAGGTTTTTCCACCAACATAGAAGAGGATTCTTTACTGTTAGGGCAGTGAGAATCTGGAATTGCTTGCCTGAGGAGGTGGTGATGGCGAACTCAGTCGAGGGGTTCAAGAGAGGCCTGGATGTCTTCCTGGAGCAGAACAATATTGTATCATACAATTATTAGGTTCTGTAGAAGGACGTAGATCTGGGTATTTATTATGATGGAATATAGGCTGAACTGGATGGACAAATGTCTTTTTTCGGCCTTACTAACTATGTTACTATGTTACTATGTTACTATGTTTGCAGAGCCCCTGATGTGCCTAAACAGTAGAAACCCCCCACAACTGACCCTATTTTGGAAACTAGACCCCCCAAGGAACTTATCTAGATATGTGGTGAGCACTTTGAACCCCCAAGTGCTTCACAGAAGTTTACAACGCAGAGCCGTGAAAATAAAAAATCATTTTTCTGTCCTCAAAAATGATGTTTTAGCAAGCAATTTTTTATTTTCACAAGGGTAACAAAAGAAATTAGACCCCAATAGTTGTTGCCCAGTTTGTCCTGAGTACACTCATACCCCATATGTGGGGGTTAACCACTGTTTGGGCACACATCGGGGCTTGGAAGAGAAGTAGTGACTTTTGAAATGCAGACTTTGATGGAATGGTCTGTGGGCGTCACGTTTCATTTGCCCCTGATGTGCCGAAACAGTAGAAACCCCCCACAAGTGACCCCATTTTGGAAACTAGACCCCCCAAGGAACTTATCTAGATGTGTGGTGAGCACTTTCAACCCCCAAGTGCTTCACAAAAGTTTATAACGCCGAGCCAGACCTGGTTTTGGCTTACAATTACTGATGAAAAATCCTGACCAAATCCTGATGCAATCCTGAACATGGACACATACCCTTAGGCATTTGTGTTCACCTGTGACGCCAACAGGGCACAGCGTTATCCCTTCTGTGCGACTCTTTGAAGTCTGTGACGCTAACAGGGCACAGCGTTATCCCTTCTGTGCGACTCTGTGAAGTAACAGAGTTTGCTTATACCGCCATATTGTGCCATTTGCTAGCAGCAGGTTCGTCTCCTGTATGGTGGACCCCGGGCTGCGAACACACCAATAATTATATCTAAATATACTCGGTGCATTCTGCCAGCCCTAACACAACCTTCATGCCCTTATATCCAATCGGTTGGAGTTACTAAAACCGCACACCAAATCTACCGCCGACTCCTTAACCCCTTAGTGACCGAGCCAAATTTTTGAAATCTGACCAGTGTCACTTTATGTGGTAATAACTCTGCAACGCTTCAACAAATCCCAGTGATTTTGAGACTGTTTTTTCGTGACACATTATACTTTATGATAATGGTAAATTTTGTTCAACATTTTTTGTGTTTATTTATAAAAAATATCAAAAATTTTAGAAAAATGTTAAAAAATTAGCAATTTTCTAAATTTGAATGATTATCCCTTTATTCCAGATAGTCATACAACAGCAAACCATTAATAAATAACATTTCCCACATGTCGGCTTTACATCAGCACCATTTGTAAAATGTTATTTTATTTTGTTAGCATTTTAGGAGGTTTAAAAATGTAGCAACAATTTTTCATTTTTTCAAAGAAATTTACAAAATTTATTTTTTTAGGGACTTATCCATGTTTGAAGTCACTTTAGGGGTCCCATATATTGGGAAACCCACAAACGTGATACCATTTTAAAAACAGCACCCCTAAACATATTGAAAACAGCTGTCAGGTAGTTTATTAACCCTTCAGGTGCTTTACAGGAATTAATGCAAAGTGGTATGACAGAAATGAAAATGTGTATTTTTACCACCTAAATGCCTCTAACTTCTGAACAGATTACTACAGCCGTCAGACTCTAAGGCCGCTATTTGGTCATGAATTGCCATGGCAAACATCAGGACAACAAAATCATGATCTGAGGGCACCAATTGTGACAAAGAAGAAGCCCCCACACACTGTTAACCATTTATAATGATGTAGTCACTATTGACAGCAGCATCTAAGGGGTTAAACAGATTTAGATGGTGCAAATACTGATCGTGGCTGATGCAGCAAGTTGTCAGCTATAGTGTACAACCGACAGATGCTGGATTGTCATCTGTATGGGGAGGCTATTCTCTTATATCTCAGGTCAGTTAAAAGACGTATTGGCGGTCATTAAGGGGTTAATACATAACATAGTTAGTAAGGCCGAAAAAAGACATTTGTCCATCCAGTTCAGCCTATATTCCATCATAATAAATCCCCAGATTTACGTCCTTCTACAGATTTATTACTTTATTACGATTTATTACTATTACTATTACTATTTTCCAAAAAGGCCTTGGAAAAATATTGGCCTCTATTGAAAATAGATCGCACTCTCTCCAAACACCTGCCTGACCATCCCTCTATCACTTACAAAAAATCTCCTAACCTTAACCCCTTTACCCCCAAGGGTGGTTTGCACGTTATGGACCGGGCCAAATTTTTACAATTCTGACCACTGTCCCTTTATGAGGTTATAACTCTGGAACGCTTCAACGGATCCCGGAGATTCTGACATGGTTTTCTCGTGACATATTGTACTTCATGATAGTGGTAAAATTTCTTTGATATTACCTGCGTTTATTTGTGAAAAAAACAGAAACATGGCGAAAATTTTGAAAATTTTGCAATTTTCCAAATTTGAATTTTTATGCAATTAAATCACAGAGATATGTCACACAAAATACTTAATAAGTAACATTTCCCACATGTCTACTTTACATCAGCACAATTTTGGAACCAAAATTTTTTTTTGTTAGGGAGTTATAAGGGTAAAAGTTGACCAGCAATTTCTCATTTTTACAACACCATTTTATTTTAGGGACCACATCTCATTTGAAGTCATTTTGAGGGGTCTATATGATAGAAAATACCCAAGTGTGACACCATTCTAAAAGCTGCACCCCTCAAGGTTCTCAAAACCACATTCAAGAAGTTTATTAACCCTTCAGGTGTTTCACAGGAATTTTTGGAATGTTTAAATGAACATTTAACTTTTTTTCACAAAAAATTTACTTCAGCTCCAATTTGTTTTATTTTGCCATGTGTTACAGGAGAAAATGGACCCCAAACCTTGTTGCACAATTTGTCCTGAGTACGCCGATACCCCATAAGTGGAGGTAAACCACAGTTTGTGTGCATGGCAGAGCTCGGAAGGGAAGGAGCGCCATTTGACTTTTTAATGCAAAATTGACTGGAATTGAGAAGGGACGCCATGTTGCGTTTGGAGAGCCACTGATGTGCCTAAACATTGAAACCCCCCACAAGTGACACCATTTTGGAAAGTAGACCCCCTAAGGAACTTAGCTAGAGGTGTGGTGAGCACTTTGACCCACCAAGTGCTTCACAGAAGTTTATAATGCAGAACCGTAAAAATAAAAAATATTTTTTTTTCACAAAAATTATCTTTTCGCCCCCAATTTTTTATTTTCCCAATGGTAAGAGAAGAAATTGGAACCAAAAAGTTGTTGCACAATTTGTCCTGAGTACTCTGATGCCCCATATGTGGGGGTTAACCACTGTTTGGGCGCATGGGAGACCTCGGAAGGGAAGGAGCGCCGTTTGACCTTTCAATGCAAAATTGATAGGAATTGAGATGGGACGCCATGTTGCGTTTGAAGAGCCACTGATGTGCCTAAACATTGAAACCCCCCACAAGTGACACCATTTTGGAAAGTAGACCCCCTAAGGAACTTATCTAGAGGTGTGGTGAGCACTTTGACCCACCAAGTGCTTCACAGAAGATTATAATGCAGAACCGTAAAAATAAAAAATAATTTTTGTGAAAAAAATGATCTTTTCGCCCCCAATTTTTTATTTTCCCAATGGTAAGAGAAGAAATTGGAACCAAAAAGTTGTTGTACAATTTGTCCTGAGTGCGCTGATACCCCATATGTGGGGGGGAACCACCGTTTGGGCGCATGGGAAGGCTCAGAAGGGAAGGAGCGCCATTTGAAATACAGACTTAGATGGAATGGTCTGCAGGCGTCACATTGCGTTTGCAGAGTCCCTAATGTACCTAAACAGTAGAAACGCCCCACAAGTGACCCCATATTGGAAACTAGACCCCCCAAGGAACTTATCTAGATGTGTTGTGAGAACTTTGAGCCCCGAAGTGTTTCACAACAGTTTCTAACGCAGAGCCGTGAAAATAAAAAAAAACATTCCCCCCAAAATTATTTTTTTAGCCCCCAGTTTTGTATTTTCTCGAGGGTAACAGGAGAAATTGGACCCCAAAATTTGTTGTCCAATTTGTCCTGAGTGCGCTGATGCCCCATATGTGGGGGGGAACCACAGTTTGGGCGCATGGGAGGGCTCGGAAGGGAAGGAGCGCCATTTGGAATGCAGACTTAGATGGAATGGTCTGCAGGCGTCACATATTGGAAAATAGACCCCCCCACGAACTTATCTAGATGTATTGTGAGAACTTTGAGCCCCCAAGTGTTTCACTACAGTTTATAACGGAGAGCCGTGAAAATTAAAAAATCTTTTTTTCCCACAAAACTTATTTTTTAGCCCCCAGTTTTGTATTTTCCCAAGGGTAACAGGAGAAATTGCACCCCAAAAGTTGTTGTCCAGTTTGTCCTGAGTACGCTGATACCCCATATGTTGGGGTAAACTCCTGTTTGGGCACACGGGAGAGCTCGGAAGGGAAGGAGAACTGTTTTACTTTTTCAACGCAGAATTGGCTGGAATTGAGATCGGACGCCATGTCGCGTTTGGAGAGCCTCTGATGTGTCTAAACAGTTGAAACCCCCCAATTATAACTGAAACCCTAATCCAAACACACCCCTAACCCTAATTCTAACGGTAACCCTAACCACACCTCTAACCCAGACACACCCCTAACCCTAATCCCAACCCTATTCCCAACCGCAAATGTAATCCAAACCCTAACCCTAACTTTAGCCCCAACCCTAACTGTAGCCTTAACCCTAACTGTAGCCTTAACCCTAACTGTAGCCTTAACCCTAACTGTAGCCTTAACCCTAGCCCTAACCCTAGCCCTAACCATAACCCTAGCCCTAACCCTAGCCCTAACCCTAGCCCTAGTCCTAACCCTAACCCTAGCGGGCAAATGGAAATAAATACATTTTTTTAATTTTTTTAATTTTTCCCTAACTAAGGGGGTAATGAAGGGGGGTTTGATTTACTTTTATAGCAGGTTTTTAGCGGATTTTTATGATTGGCAGCTGTCACCCACTGAAAGACGCTTTTTATTGCAAAAAATATTTTTTGCGTTACCACATTTTGAGAGCTATAATTTTTCCATATTTGAGTCCACAGAGTCATGTGAGATCTTGTTTTTTGTGGGACGAGTTGACGTTTTTATTGCTAACACTTTCGGGCACGTGACATTTTTTGATCGCTTTTTATTCTGATTTTTGTGAGGCAGAATTAGCAAAAAACAGCTATTCATGAATTTCTTTTGGGGGAGGCGTTTATACCGTTCCGCGTTTGGTAAAATTGATAAAGCAGTTTTATTCTTCGGGTCAGTATGATTACAGCGACATCTCATTTATATAATTTTTTTATGTTTTGGTGCTTTTATACGATAAAAACTATTTTATAGAAAAAATAATTATTTTTGCATCGCTTTATTCTGAGGACTATGACTTTTTTATTTTTTTGCTGATGTTGCTGTATGGCAGCTCGTTTTTTGCGGGACAAGATGTCGCTTTCAGCGGTACCATGGTTATTTATATCTGTCTTTTTGATCGTGTGTTATTCCACTTTTTGTTTGGCGGTATGATAATAAAGCGTTGTTTTTTGCCTCAGTTTTTTTTTTCTTACGGTGTTTACTGAAGGGGTTAACTAGTGGGCCAGTTTTATAGGTCGGGTCATTACGGACGCGGCGATACTAAATATGTGTACTTTTATTGTTTTGGTTTTTTTTTTTAGATAAAGAAATGTATTTATGGGAATAATATATTTTTTTTTTTTTCATTATTTAGGATTTTTTTTTAATTATTTTTTTCACACACTTGTAAATTTTTTTTTTTAACTTTTTTACTTTGTCCCAGGGGGGGACAATACAGATCGGTGATCTGCCAGTTTGCACAGCACTCTGACAGATCACCGATCTGTAAAACAGCGCTGCAGCGTTACCAAGTGCCTGCTCTAAGCAGGCACTTGGTAAGCCACCTCCCTCCCTGCAGGACCCGGATCCGCGGCCATCTTGGATCCAGGACTTGCTGCAGGGAGGAGGTAAGAGACCCCCGGAGCAACGCGATCACATCGTGTTGCTGCGGGAGTCTCAGGGAAGCACGCAGAGAGCCCCCTCCCTGCGCGATGCTTCCCTGCACCGCCAGCACATCGCGATCATGTTTGATCGCGGTGTGCCGGGGGTTAATGTTCCGGGGGCGGTCCGTGACCGCTCCTGGCACATAGTGCCGGATGTCAGCTGCGATAAGCAGCTGACACCCGGCCGCGATCGGCCGTGCTTCCCCCGTGAGCGCGGCCGATCGCCTATGACGTACTATTCCGTCCTTGTGAAGTAAAGCCCACCCCACCTGGACGGAATAGTACGTCTAATGGCAGAAAGGGGTTAAAGAATATTTGGTCCAAAGTTATTACTCTGGCCCCACTCTAGAGAAGGCATTCTCCTCCAGAGGACCTAAATGGGGCTTCTATCCATGCGACGATTGCATCGCCTGCCCCAACATGCTGCGCTCTACCACCTTTGACTCTTGTGATGGAAAAACAACCTTTTCCATCACTCAACACATTACCTGTAATACCATCGGTGTGATTTATTACATCTTCTGTCCCTGCCCCAAAGTCTACGTAGGACTTACCTCCAGACCTCTCAAAACCAGGATCAGGGAGCACTATCGCGACATCATGAATGCACGTGAGATAGATGATCCTGCACTTCTTAAATCTGTACCTAAACACTTTAAGCTCACACATGATTGCAATGCCTCCCTTATGAAAGCCATGGGTATAGATAAAATATACATAGATACATGGGGAGGAAATTGGAGGAAATCGCTGGCTCAATTAGAAGCCCGATGGATCTACAGGATAGGATCTGTTCAACCTGTAGGCCTAAATGAGGTCCTTTAGTTTTGCACCTTTTCTCTGATTGTAAATATATTTTTAGCTGTTTTATCATGTTTTAACACTTTTGTATTTTTTCTTTATTAATAGATTATCGTAATGATGTGTTTATCCATTAAGCTGCATCTTTCTTCTTTCCATCATTTGCTGTGGACATTTCTGGCATCTTCATCGTGGACTACCCAGGACAACCCGCTGGCTTATTTTGTGTGCTCTCTTGTTTGAGACCCTTTTTTTTAAATTGTCTTTATGTGCATTCGATTTTAGCTTCATGTTCTTTTACGGTTTATTCATACAGTGGGTACGGAAAGTTTTCAGACCCCTTTACATTTTTCACTCTTTGTTTCATTGCAGCCATTTGGTAAATTCAAAAAAGTTCATTTTTTTTACATTAATGTACTCTCTGCACCCCATCTTGACTGAAAAAAAACAGAACTGCAGAAATTTGTGCAAATTTATTAAAAAAGAAAAACTGAAATATCACATGGTCATAAGTATTCAGACCCGTTGCTCAGACTCTCATATTTAAGTCATATGCTGTCAATTTCCTTGTGATCCTCCTTGAAATGGTTCTACTCCTTCATTGGAGTCCAGTTGTGTTTAATTAAACTGATAGGACTTGATTTGGAAAGGCCCGCACCTGTCTAAATAAGACCTCACAGCTCACAGTGCATGTCAGACCAAATGAGAATCATCAGGCTAAAGGAACTGGCCAAGGAGCTCAGAGACAGAATTGTTGTCAAGACACAGATCTGGCAAAGTTTACAACAGATTTTCTGCAGTACTCAAGGTTCCTAAGAGCACAGTGGCCACCATAATCCTTAAATGGGAGACGTTTGGGACCACCAGAAGTCTTCCTAGACCTGGCCATCCAGCCAAACTGAGCAATCGTGGGAGAAGAGCATTGGTTAGAGAGGTAAAGGAAGAACCCCAAGATCACTGTGGCTGAGCTCCAGAGGTGCAGTAGGGAGATGGAAGAAAATTCCACAAAGTCAACTATCACTGCAACCCTCCACCAGTTGGGCCTTTATGGCAGAATGGCCCGATGGAAGCCTCTCCTCAGTGCAAGACATGAAAGGCCTCACAGAGTTTGCTAAAAAACACATGAAGTACTCCCAGACTATAAGAAATAAGATTCTCTGGTCTGATGAGACAAAGATAGACCTTTTTGGTGATAATTCTAAGCAGTATGTGTGGAGAAAACCAGGCACTGCTCAGCACCTGTTCAATACAATCCCAACAGTGAAACATGGTGGTGGCAGCATCATGCTATGGGGTGTTTTTCAGCTGCAGGGACAGAATGACTGGCTGTCATTGAAGGAAACATGAATGTGGCCAAGTACAGAGATATCCTGGATGAAAACCTCTCCCAGAGTGCTCTGGACCTCAGACTTGGCCAAAGGTTCACCTTCCAACAAGACAATGACCCTAAGCACACACCTAAAATAACAAAGGAGTGGCTTCAGAACAACTCTGTGACCATTCTTGACTGTCCCAGCCAGAGCCCTGACCTAGACCCAATTGAGCATCTCTGGAGAGACCTGAAAATGGCTGTCCACCAACGTTCACCATCCAACCTGACGGAACTGGAGAGGATCTGCAAGGAAGAATGGCAGAGGATCCCCAAATCCAGGTGTGAAAAACTTGTTGCATCATTCCCAATAAGACTCAAGACTGTACTAGCTCAAAAGGTGCTTCTGCTCAATACTGAGCAAAGGGTCTGAATACTTATGACCATGTGATATTTCAGTTTTTAGTTTTTAATAAATTTACAAAAATTACTACATTTCTGTTTTTTTTTCAGTCAAGATGGGGTGCAGAGTGTTCATTAATGAGAAAAAAATGAACTTTTTTGAATTTACCAAATTGCTGCAATGAAACAAAGAGTGAAAAATGTAAAGGGGTATGAATACTTTTTGTACTCACTGTATATGTTTCATTTATCATATCCAGTGCTTTATTGAACTTTGAACTTTATAATTCACAGTGCAATATTGAATTTCACATTTTATAGGTCACAGTGCATTATCATATTTCTTAGGTATGTTTTAGTATCTGGACATTTTAATCATTACCCTTCACTTGTATCACTAAAAATTTAATATGAGTATATATTTCTTTAGTTACCAAGTATTTTTCCATACTCCATGCCCACGTATTTTCTTCACTTTTTCTTATATGTTGGCCGCTGTTCACTTTCCCCTCCATTCACTTTTCCACAGTACCGCACAACCCCTTTTATGTATAACACTTACTCCTGTTAGTCCCAGCACACTCCCAGCGGCGTGCGCTCCGTCCGGGCTTCCTGTCTTGACGTCGCCGGGGTGGCGCATCTACAGTGACCTGGTTCTACCTCCCCGCTCTGACGCGTCGGGCTGGGCGGAGCTCCAGTGTCACATGACGCCGAGGCCTGATGACGTCGGCGGATTCACCCGACCGTAGCGCCGCTACACAGCCGCTGCCACTAATGTCCTAAGCTTACATGATATAAAGCTCCCAGTATTTGACACATATCCATCTACCCCTCGATAAAGCTGCACTCGTCGGGGAATCGGTCCGGGCCAGAAAGGTAATAAGCCAGCGCCACTAGTGCTCTATATTGTTTGGGTTATCTATAGCCATCTTCGCTTACCTCCGTGATTCAGCCATGCTGCACTTGCATTTGGACGCTTTACTTTACCATCTCTTTCTCCACACTTATTTTTTGATGTATTCTCACTAGTACTATACTCATTATTTATTTAACTATTTGCTACTGACTCAGGTCCTCAGGTCACTCTGACCTTTTAAGAGGTTTTTTACCCTTTGTTTTGGATATGAGCTTTTTCACTTTGATATTACACAAATTATATACATGTGCTTACCTCTTCTATAGCCGTTGGCACCTTATTTATGCCGGCAAGGCCGATTTATATTTGTACATTGTATCCTCGGATTAATTTTTTTATCTGCATGTTGTTTGTTTGCAAACTTTACATTTTAATTTGACTATAACAAAATATTAAGAATTCCTTTATGGCAATAGCTTTGTTCTCTCTTCTGATGCATCTATTTGTTTAAAGCTGCCTAGCCTAGGCATGTTACACTTTTTTGAAGTCTGATGGCAGATATTATTAGCTTAGAAAAGGACCATGGTTATTGCCTCCCCCTGGCTAAAAACATCTGCCCCCAGCCACCCCAAAAAAGTCGCGCCAATTCCAGCATTTAGCCTCTCTCTTACCACTGCCCTGTAGCTGTGCATATGGGGTAATAAGGGGTTAATGTAACCTTTGTATTGTAAGGTGACATTAAGCCTGGCTTAGTAATGGAGAGGTGTCAATAAGACATCTCTCCATTACTAATCGTATAGTTTGTAAACACACACATGCAGAATAAACTCTTTTAATGAAATAAAACAGTTTGACCATTTTATTTTTACTGGTAATCCATGCAAATTGCCTCTCCAGTGAAAAAGAGGACTTGAACTCTATAGTGCTACCTATTGGAAGTAGCGATCCTGCAAGTCACAATCAACCCTTTATCGAGTCTTGCGATATGACTTAAGATAAGAGCCAAATCAGTATCTCAATTTGCAGACACAGTGTTTCAGGCTGTTGGCCCTCGTCAGTGCGAAGCATGAGAACTGATTTGGCTAGGTGAGAGGCTCTAGACAGGTCTAAGGGGTAAGGTTTCTCCTTATGGAGAGTGACATACCAGCTCTGGCTTCTCAAGGTAAGGAGGCTTATTCGCCATGCAATGCTTCTCTGGGAAATTTAATATGCAAATTGCATCTTCAGAGGAAAAAAAGGACTTGAACTCTATAGTACCACCTATTGGAAGTAGTCATCCTACAAGTCACAATCAACCCTTTAACGTGTCTTGCAATATGACTTAGGATAAGAGCCAAATCAGAATCTCAATTCGCAGACATGGTGTTTCGGGCTGTTGGCCCTCGTCAGTACGAAGCATGATAACTGATTCCTGTCTAGGAAGCTTCATTGTGGGTAGATGCAAAAGGCTATCTGCTGAGATTCAAATTTATGACCTCACATCCACCAGATAGGCGCTTTAGTTCAAAGAAAATATTGACCGTATCGGACAGGAAATTATCTCCCAGTCCCCTCATATCATGCACTGTCCTCCCTCCCCCACTGCTCACTCTCTGACTTTGAACCAGTCACAGAAGAAGAAGAAGTAATCAGGCTCCTTGCATCTTCTCGCCCGACCACTTGTACCAGTGACCCCATTCCATCATTTCTCCTCTAGTCCCTTTCCCCTGCTGTCACCTCTCACCTAACAATAATATTCAACCTTTCTCTCTCTTCCGATATCTTTCTCTCCTTATTTAAGCATGCCATCATACATCCATTACTTAAAAAACCATCCCTCGACCAAAACTGTGCTGCTAACTATAGACCTGTCTCTAAACTCCTCGAACACCTTGTCCACTCCCATACTCCCATCTTATCCGCTATCTCTCAGATAACTCTTTTCTCAACCCTCTTCAATCTGGTTTCCGCCCGACATTGCCATTTCCGTGTTTGGTTTCATCATTACTCCCAAGCAACATGCCCGCTGCCTTGGTGTCATACTTGATTTCAAGCTTTCATTCACCCCCCACATCCGATCACTGGCTCGCTCTTGTTATCTGCACCTCAAAAACATTTCTAGAATTCAACCTTTTCTTACTTTAGACTCTGCAAAAACTCTTACTGTTTCTCTTATTCATTCTCATCTGGACTATTGTAGCTCTCTACTAATCGGCCTCCCTCTTAGCAAACTCTCCCCTTTCGAATCTGTCCTGAATGCTGCAGCCAGGATCATATTCCTCACCAACTGTTATTCCAATGCCTCTGCCTTGTGCCAGTCATTACACTGGTTACCCATCCACTCCAGAATCCAGTAGAAACTTATTACTCTCACCCACAAAGCACTCCATCACTCATCTCCACCCTACATCTCCTCCTTGGTCTCAGCCTACCACCATTACCCGTGCTCTCAGTTCTACTAATGACCTGAAGTTAACATCCTCAATAATCAGACCCTCCCACTCCCGTCTCTAAGACTTTTCACATGCTGCGCCAATTCTTTGGAACACACTACCCAGGTTAATATGATTAATCCCCAATCCCCATAGTTTTAAGCGTGCCCTAAAAACGCATTTGTTCAGACTGGCCTACAGTCTCAACGCATTAATCTAACTATCCCTGTGTTGCCCATTCAAAAAACTTAAACCATAATCGGGTTCCTCGCATCATGTTCTCATACGCTTTATGCATTTAATAACCATCTGTATCTTACTTACTTACATACTTAGGCTGATAACCGGTTCATGCAGCATTGCATGAACACCCGAATCTTACACTATGGTTGGTATGAACAACAAAAGCAATTGTTTCCATCCACCTCTATTGTCTCCCCTTTTCCTCATAGTTTATAAGCTTGCGAGCAGGGCCCTCATTCCTCTTGGTATTACTTTGTCATGCTTAATACCAACCAGTACATCATATGATGACATTTTGTTACTAATGAGTACTTTGTGCAAAATATTAATCTCACCATGGCACTATCGTAAAGCCCAAGGTAAGGCAAATGTCATATTGAACTGGAGACAAATTTTCCTCTGCTGGCTAATTATGCAAATTGTCTCTTCAGAGAGGAAGAGAACTAGAACTCTAGTGCCACCTATTGGAAGGTAGCAATCCTAGGAGTCAATGTCGACCCTTTAACAAGCCTTGTCACATGACGTAGGATAATAGCCAAACCAGAATCTCAATTTGCAGACACTATGTTTCGGGGTACTGCCCCTTGTCAGTGCAAAGTTGAGATTTGGTTTGGCTGATTGAGAGGTGTCTGACCGGGATCCAAGAAGTATCATTTCTCCTATCATGTATCATGTCGAGGTGAGGAGACTTAAAGCCGCAATGCTCCTCTGGGAAATATGCTAATTATTGAAATTGTCTCTTCAGAGAGGAAGAGAACTAGAACTCTAGTGCCACCTATTGGAAGGTCGCAATCCTAGGAGTCAATGTCGACCCTTTAATGAGCCTTGTCACATGACTTAGGATAATAGCCAAACCAGAATCTCAATTTGCTCTGCTGGCTAGGAAGCTTCATTTTGGGTATATGTAAGAGTCTCTTTCCTGAGATACAAACGCATGACCTCACAGCCACCATATAGGTGCTTTAACCCACAAGAACAGTCTGCCATCACCCTTTGTTAAAATAGTCAATTGCGTAAGGAGAAAGCATTCAAATCTGGCAAAATGAAATCCATTAATGTTACCTTGTGATGCTTAATGCCAACCAGTACACCATATGATGACATTTTGTTACTAATGAGTACTTTGTACAAATTTGTAATCTCACAATTGCATTCTCTGTCCTCCATAGTACATGCCTGCACAAGGCAAGATTGCCTTGTGCAGGCATGTACTACGGAGGACAGAGAATGAACTTCAATCCAATATTGCAGCCAGCATGCAGCCAGCGGGTAAGGAAAGGGTGAATCAAACACCCAAAAACCCCGCCTCCATGGCTGAAGATTATTCCCTCCAAATTCAGGTGACAGTGTCCCTTTAAGGAGAAGGCATTCCAATCTGGCAAAATGAAATGCATTGGTATTACCTTGTCATGCTTAATGCCAACCAGTACAGCATTTGATGACATTTTATTCCTAAAGAGTACTTTGTACAAATTCTTAATCTCACCATTGCACGATCGTAAAGCCCAAGGTAAGGCAAATGTCATATTGTACTGGAAAAAAATGTCATTTGTTAGCTAGGAAGCTTCATTGTGGATAGATGTAAAAGACTCTCTCCTGAGATTCGAACTCATGACCTCACATATGCCAGTTAAGGTACCGTCACACTCAGCAACTTTACAATGAGAACAATGATCCGTGACGTTGCAGCGTCCTGGATAGCGATCTCGTTGTGTTTGACACGCAGCAGCGATCTGGATCTCGCTGTACCATCACTGGTTGGAGCTAGAAGTCCAGAATTTTATTTGGTCATCAGGTCGGCGTGTATCGTCATGTTTGACATCAAAAGCAATGATGCCAGCAATGTTTTACATGGAGCTAACAACCAGCGGGAACGATAAGTGAGTCGCCGTTATGTCACTGGATCGCTCCTGCATCGTTCTGGAGTTACTGTGTTTGACGTCTCTACAGCGACCTAAACAGCGACGCTCCAGCGATCGGCTCATTGTCTATATCGCTGCAGCGTCGCTGAGTGTGACGGTACCTTTAGGCACTCCAACCCACAAAGCCACAAGAACAGTCTGCAATCACGGTTTGTTCAAAGAATCAGTTGCGTAATTAGAAGGCATTCAAATCTGGCAAAATGAAGTCCATTGGTATTAACTTTGTCATGCTTAATACCAACCAGTACAACATATGATGACATTTTGTTACTAATGAGTACTTTGTGGAAATTCTTAATCTCACCATTGCACTATTGTAAAGCCCAAGGTAAGGCAAATGTCATATTGAACTGGAGACAAATTTTCCTCTGCTGGCTAGGAAGCTTCATTTTGGGTATACAGTTAGGGCCAGAAATATTTGGACAGTGACACAAGTTTTGTTATTTTAGCTGTTTACAAAAACATGTTCAGAAATACAATTATATATATAATATGGGCTGAAAGTGCACACTCCCAGCTGCAATATGATAGTTTCCACATCCAAATCGGAGAAAGGGTTTAGGAATCATAGCTCTGTAATGCATTGCGTCCTCTTTTTCAAGGGACCAAAAGTAATTGGACAATGGACTCTAAGGGCTGCAATTAACTCTGAAGGCGTCTCCCTCGTTAACCTGTAATCAATGAAGTAGTTATAAGGTCAGGGGTGGATGCCAGATGTGTGGTTTTGCATTTGGAAGCTGTTGCTGTGAGCAGACAACATGCGGTCAAAGGAACTCTCAATTGAGGTGAAGCAGAACATCCTGAGGCTGAAAAAAAAAAAAAATCCATCAGAGAGATAGCAGACATGCTTGGAGTAGCAAAATCAACAGTTGGGTACTTTCTGAGAAAAAAGGAATTGACTGGTGAGCTTGGGAACTCAAAAAGGCCTGGGCGTCCACGGATGACAACAGTGGTGGATGATCGCCGCATACTTAATTTGGTGAAGAAGAACCCGTTCACAACATCAACTGAAGTCCAGAACACTCTCAGTGAAGTAGGTGTATCTGTCTCTAAGTCAACAGTAAAGAGAAGACTCCATTACAGTAAATACAAAGGGTTCACATCTAGATGCAAACCATTCATCAATACCAAAAATAGACAGGCCAGAGTTAAATTTGCAGAAAAACACCTCAAGAAGCCAGATCAGTTCTGGAAAAGTATTCTATGGACAGATGAGACAAAGATCAACCTGTACCAGAATGATGGGAAGAGAAAAGTTTGGAGAAGAAAGGGAACGGCACATGATCCAAGGCACACCACATCCTCTGTAAAACATGGTGGAGGCAACGTGATGGCATGGGCATGCATGGCTTTCAATGGCACTGGGTCACTTGTGTTTATTGATGACATAAGAGCAGACAAGAGTAGCCGGATGAATTCTGAAGTGTACCGGGATATACTTTCAGCCCAGATTCAGCCAAATGCTGCAAAGTTGATTGGACGGCGCTTCATAGTACAGATGGACAATGACCCCAAGCATACATCCAAAGCTACCCAGGAGTTCATGAGTGCCAAAAAGTGGAACATTCTGCAATGGCCAAGTCAATCTCCAGATCTAAACCCAATTGAGCATGCATTTCACTTGCTCAAATCCAGACTTAAGACGGAAAGACCCACAAACAAGCAAGACCTGAAAGCTGCGGCTGTAAAGGCCTGGCAAAGCATTAAGAAGGAGGAAACCCAGCGTTTGGTGATGTCCATGGGTTCCAGACTTAAGGCAGTGATTGCCTCCAAAGGATTTGCAACAAAATATTGAAAATCAAAATATTTTGTTTGGGTTATGTTTATTTGTCCAATTACTTTTGACCTCCTAAAATGTGGAGTGTTTGTAAAGAAATGTGTACAATTCCTACATTTTCTATCAGATATTTTTGTTCAACCCTTCAAATTAAACGTTACAATCTGCACTTGAATTCTGTTGTAGAGGTTTCATTTCAAATCCAATGTGGTGGCATGCAGAGCCCAACTCGCGAAAATTGTGTCACTGTCCAAATATTTCTGGCCCTAACTGTATGTAAGATTTTCTTTCCTGAGATAAAAGTATCGTTTATTTGAATTAGTGAAGAAGAGATACTAGGCGAATTGACGTTTCGGCCAACCCGTGGCTTTGTTCACAAAACCGCTGTAACAAGCAAAGAAACAAAACAATATTACAAACAGGTAAATATATACATACAGTTAGGGCCAGAAATATTTGGACAGTGACACAAGTTTTGTTATTTTAGCTGTTTACAAAAACATGTTCATAAATACAATTATATATATAATATGGGCTGAAAGTGCACACTGCAATATGATAGTTTCCACATCCAAATCGGAGAAAGGGTTTAGGAATCATAGCTCTGTAATGCATAGCGTCCTCTTTTTCAAGGGACCAAAAGTAATTGGACAATGGACTCTAAGGGCTGCAATTAACTCTGAAGGCGTCTCCCTCGTTAACCTGTAATCAATGAAGTAGTTAAAAGGTCAGGGGTGGATTCCAGGTGTGTGGTTTTGCATTTGGAAGCTGTTGCTGTGAGCAGACAACATGCGGTCAAAGGAACTCTCAATTGAGGTGAAGCAGAACATCCTGAGGCTGAAAAAAAAGAAAAAATCCATCAGAGAGATAGCAGACATGCTTGGAGTAGCAAAATCAACAGTTGGGTACATTCTGAGAAAAAAGGAATTGACTGGTGAGCTTGGGAACTCAAAAAGGCCTGGGCGTCCACAGATGACAACAGTGGTGGATGATCGCCGCATACTTAATTTGGTGAAGAAGAACCCATTCACAACATCAACTGAAGTCCAGAACACTCTCAGTGAAGTAGGTGTATCTGTCTCTAAGTCAACAGTAAAGAGAAGACTCCATGACAGTAAATACAAAGGGTTCACATCTAGATGCAAACCATTCATCAATACCAAAAATAGACAGGCCAGAGTTAAATTTGCAGAAAAACACCTCAAGAAGCCAGCTCAGTTCTGGAAAAGTATTCTATGGACAGATGAGACAAAGATCAACCTGTACCAGAATGATGGGAAGAAAAAAGTTTGGAGAAGAAAGGGAACGGCACATGATCCAAGGCACACCACATCCTCTGTAAAACATGGTGGAGGCAACGTGATGGCATGGGCATGCATGGCTTTCAATGGCACTGGGTCACTTGTGTTTATTGATGACATAAGAGCAGACAAGAGTAGCCGGATGAATTCTGAAGTGTACCGGGATATACTTTCAGCCCAGATTCAGCCAAATGCTGCAAAGTTGATTGGACGGCGCTTCATAGTACAGATGGACAATGACCCCAAGCATACAGCCAAAGCTACCCAGGAGTTCATGAGTGCCAAAAAGTGGAACATTCTGCAATGGCCAAGTCAATCTCCAGATCTAAACCCAATTGAGCATGCATTTCACTTGCTCAAATCCAGACTTAAGACGGAAAGACCCACAAACAAGCAAAGACCTGAAGGCTGCGGCTGTAAAGGCCTGGCAAAGCATTAAGAAGGAGGAAACCCAGCGTTTGGTGATGTCCATGGGTTCCAGACTTAAGGCAGTGATTGCCTCCAAAGGATTTGCAACAAAATATTGAAAATAAAAATATTTTGTTTGGGTTATGTTTATTTGTCCAATTACTTTTGACCTCCTAAAATGTGGAGTGTTTGTAAAGAAATGTGTACAATTCCTACATTTTCTATCAGATATTTTTGTTCAGCCCTTCAAATTAAACGTTACAATCTGCACTTGAATTCTGTTGTAGAGGTTTCATTTCAAATCCAATGTGGTGGCATGCAGAGCCCAACTCGCGAAAATTGTGTCACTGTCCAAATATTTCTGGCCCTAACTGTATATACAATTATACATAGGGACAAAAATCCATATCAAGATCAATAAGCTGCCATTAATTGGACATATTATGTAAAGACCAAGACTGAAAATCATGTTATACAACGGTGGGAAGTACAAAAGAGAAAATATATTGGAGTTTCAAAAAACGGTACTGGAAGAAGAACATACCCTGTTAGAACTCTGTTGCATATAAAGAAGGACCCTTTACTTTATGTTGAGTCATACAAAGTGGTATGGAAATATACCTGAAAAGAACAACATAGCGTAAGATAGCAGCTAAAGTCCTATGTCCACCAGGTAGCGGGCCTATACAGACCTTATAGGGTTTATCTAGTAGTACAGAACGGACGTCCCCTTGATAGTATCTACATAGTATAGTGTTGACTAAAAATCCCTGTATAGTGCCCGGTTACACATATCCCGAGTGAAAATAAAGATACTGACCTAGCCGGAACGCTAGACAAGTATGCCCATGCACAAAAGTCGTATCTGTGGTCGGAACGAAACTTGTGGCTGAAATATATGCGCATATATGAGGATGAGGCACAACTGTGTATATTGACTCGACCAGGGGCGGATTATAAGAGGGTCCATCTGGGCGGTAGCCCAGGGCCCAGTGGTGTAGGGGGGCCCTGGGCTACCGCACAGATTGCCCGCTGCCATCATCAGGGCATTACTACTGCAGCGGTCCAGACAGTCACTCAGTGTGCACCGGCCCCTGTCAGACTGGTGGCGTTACGTATGATTATTTATGTGCCGCCCGTGCCGGACCCGGAGGGCAGAGAGAGGGGGCCCGCATCGGGCCCCGTCTCATCTGCTCACCGGGCCCCTACCGGTGCTGCCTGCGGCGGTTTCCTATTGACGTGCGGGCGCGTGCCCGCACGTCAATAGTCAACAACAGCCGCCAGCCAATTGGAGGCTGGCAGCTGAAGTCAGCCGCAGGCGCAGCGCATACGTCGCCGGCGTCTGACGTCATTGTCAGTCGCTGGCGAGTGCGCGCTGCTGGAGGGAGCTCGCCGCTTGTAACGCTGGTCAGGTGTTTTTCTTCTTTTTTGATAACCTAACGGTGGAGTCGGAGACACTGGGGAAGATTGCTGGACACACTGGGGGCAATGCTGGAGGACACAGTCTGGGGCAGATGATTGCTGGACACACTGGGGCAATGCTGGAGACACTGGGGCAATGCTGGAGGACACAGTCTGGGGCAGATGATTGCTGGACACACTGGGGCAATGCTGGAGACACTGGGGCAATGCTGGAGGACACAGTCTGGGGCAGATGATTGCTGGACACATTGGGGGCAATGCTGATGGACACAGTCTGGGGCAGATGATTGCTGGACACACTGGGGCAATGCTGGAGGATACAATCTGGGGCAGATGATTGCTGGACACACTGGGGCAATGCTGGGGACACTGGGGCAATGCTGGAGGACCCAGTCTGGGGCAGATGATTGCTGGACACACAGGGGCTATGCTGGAGACACTGGGGCAATGCTGGAGGACACGGTGTGGGGCAGATGATTGCTGGGCACACTGGGGAAATGCTGGAGACACTGGGGCAATGTTGGAGGACACAGTCTGGGGAAGATGATTGCTGGACACACTGGGGCAATGCTGGAGACACTGGGGCAATGCTGGAGGACACAGTCTGGGGCAGATGATTGCTGGACACACTGGGGCAATGCTGGAGACACTGGGGCAATGCTGGAGGACACAGTCTGTGGCAGATGATTGCTGGACACACTGGGGGCAATGCTGGTGGGCACAGTCTGGGGCAGATGATTGCTGGACACACTGGGGCAATGCTGGAGGACACAATCTGGGGCAGATGATTGCTGGACACACTGGGGCAATGCTGGGGACACTGGGGCAATGCTGGAGGACACAGTCTGGGGCAGATGATTGCTGGACACACAGGGGCTATGCTGGAGACACTGGGGCAATGCTGGAGGACACAGTGTGGGGCAGATGATTGCTGGGCACACTGGGGCAATGCTGGAGACACTGGGGCAATGCTGGAGGACACAGTCTGGGGCAGATGATTGCTGGACACACTGGGGGCAATGCTGGAGGACACAGTCTGGGGCAGATGATTGCTGGACAAACTGTGGGCAATGCTGGACAATTGGACATACTGGGGCATATTGCTGGACAGGACACACTGGGGGCAATGCTGGACATACTGGGGCAGATTGCTGGACACACTGGGGGTAATATGCTGGACACAGTGGGGCAGATTGCTGGACACACTGGGGCAGATTGCTGGACACACTGTCTGGGGGCAATGCTGGACACACTGGGGCAATATGCTGGACATACTGGTGCAGATTGCTGGAGACACTGGGGGCGGGACTGGAGGCATGGGCAGAATGTAGATATGGGGCATGATTGGAGACACGGGGCAGAATGAAAGACATAGGGCAGGATGGATACGATGGAGACAGATGGTGCAGGATGGGGAGATCATATGGGGTAGAATGGATACTCATGAGGGCAGAATGTGAGAACATATTGCAGGAGCCAGGAATGAGATACACGGGGCCAGGATGGGGAATATTATTACCATAGGGGCTAATTAAGGGATATTATTACTGCAGTGATGTATTTATTTTATTTTTTGAGTATACTGTTTTAAATGGGGGGGCGGTCCTGTTACTGTGCAGAGTGACACTATATCGCCTTTTTTTCTTCATGTGGTGTAATGTAGAAATTGGGAAAAATTAAGTAATGTGTTCTGCAAGCGGACCTTGAGATAACTGTGTTATTTCCTGCAGAAACGAGCCCTGGCTGGAAGAAATGATGGCGGTCTGTGCTGGATGAAAGGTGAAGGACTTCACCTAGAGACGTCACTGGTGAGTCCGTGTGTTACCTATACACTGACACTATACACTGTATACTATATACAGAGCTCCTGTGTATAATGTCACCAGTGATTGCTGTATAACCTCTACACAGACACTTCATACTAGGTACAGATCTCCTGTGAATACTGGCACTTATGGTGATAGTATTGTGTTTTTTTTTTTTTTTTTATTACTGATCAGTATTGTAGTATTCAGTCACTATGTGGTGGTAATATGTGGTCTGGAAATGGTGTTGCGGTATTTGTCCCTTGTATGTGCTATTTGGTCTCCAAGTGGTGGTAATATGTGGTCTTGACATGGTGTGGTGGTATTTGTTCCTTGTATGTGATTTTATTCGATCGCTGTGGTTGAAATTTGTGGTCTGGCCATGGTGCGGTGGTATTTGTTCCTTGTATGTGATATTGGTCATTTTAAAAATTGAAAAATAAATCAAAATATACCTAAATTGTATTGCATATTTTAACAAATATTTAATAGGTTACAGTAGAGTGGGGCCCGGCCATTTTTCTGGAATGATCTGGTTCAGGTATATCATGACCCCCGTCACATGACCGTGGGGCCCACAGTGTCTGAACAGCCCAGGGCCCTGGCTACCCTTAATCCACCCATGGACTCGACTGTAAACTATAAAGTCATTGTTATACCTGTCTTGTGGGTACAGTGAGCAGCAATAAATTTCAGGTGGTGTTTGTCCTGTATACTCTGATGTGTCCCCAAGGGCAAATAGAGGTATAGTGCTGTGGGCAGAGCAGAAGGGAGGATACATGTGGGATCAAACCTTATATAGGGGATAGTCAGTTGGAAAATTACGTTCGTGACATTGCTAGATACCTGTGTTAAGTACGCATGCAGGGGACCAAATATGTTCTGGCAAATATTCGTAGAGGTGACCTCCCTGGGTAATAGGGTATGCTGCCAGTGGATAGAGGAATCCCGTCCCTGTTAGAGGAGATGATAGCACAGGCTGGAGTAACCTCTCATAGTAGTGTGACACTTAGCTGTTGGTAGCGCTGGAGTCTCACGTTTCCGTTGTCAGTGCAGGCAAGGGGCAAGCGTTGGTGGCGTAGTGGAGGAGGCCGACACAATCCTGTGTCTTGGCAGTGGAACAGCTCAATGTGATGCATGGTGCCCGGCGTTTTATCTGATTCCCCAGCCGGTCAGGTGACCGGAAGTTCAATGGGACGCCGGCGCCTGCGCAGGAGTTACTCATACTGCTGCGGAGGTATGCAGATCGACGCTTGCGCACACAGCCCCATACCTGGCGCTTGTGTACAGCGCCTGCGTCTGCATGCTTTGTGTGTGTGAGACCAAGAAGCGGCGCCTGCGCAGATCTTGTCGGGCAGGGCACTCGTATATGGAAACCGGAGAGGCGGCGCACCAGGCAGAGTGCTACTATATGAAGGCGGGGATCTAGCGCCTAGGCGTTGTATTATGTAGCCACATCAGTCAGCGCTAATGTGTTTAATGGTGCCTATATGGATGCCTGTGATTAAACGGTATATTGCCTAGATAAATCCTCTTATCTAATGAAAGGGGAGAAGGGAAAAAGAGGTAGATAATAACCGGCATTCTATCGGTACAAGAAAGCACATAGCCATAATATATATAACCACAATTGATACAATGTAATTACATTTATAATGGTAGGAGTCCAAACAAAAGGAAATAAATAAGAAATAAAAGAAATGAAATCAAGAAAAGAAATGAAAAGGAACAAACCTAATAAAAAAGGAAAAAAAAGGTAATAATAAGAAAAAAAATTGCAATGACTACTGAACAAATTAGCTGATGATAATTGAATATGATGGAAAAAAATATGATGAAAAAATGAAATCAATGAAATGAAAAAAAATGAATGAAATGAATGAAATGAAAAAATGAAATGAAAAAAATAAACAATAAAAAAAAAAAAAAAGATAAGAATTTGAACTATGAAAATTGAAAAAACGAAAAAAAAAAAAAACTAAAAAAAAGGGGAACTGATAAGGAAACTTGTAAAAAGACTAATGGGGTATGCGTCTTACCATCCAAAACGCGTTTACCATAGGGGTTGGTTGTGCAAAGGGTCAATTGGCCTATATGGGAGAAAAATTAAGTTAGCCAGTCTATCTCGTGGTTTAAGCCACGTGGATGTGAAGTGTCGAGTGTGTAAATCCAATAGGTCTCACGCTGTTTCAATAATTTAACATGATTCCCTCCTCGCCTAGGATGGGGGACCTTTTCTATGACTTGGAATCTTAATTGTGCTACGTTGTGGTTGGCTTCTTTGAAGTGAAGGGGGAGGGGGAGCCACACTTTGCCGCAACGAATAGTCGATTTATGGTTAGAGATACGATCTCTAACCGCTTGGGTGGTCTCCCCTACATATAGTAACCCGCAAGGGCACTTTATGATATACACCACAAAATTCGTTTCACACGTATAATAGTCCTTGATTTTATAAGATTTGGCTGTCCGTGGGTGTACCACTTCACTACCCTTAATTACATTTGAGCAGCTCATGCAGCCCAAACATGGGAAGGTCCCTGTACGTTTCTGACCCAAAAGCGTTCTATGTGTCAGTGTTTTTTGAGTGCCCAGATCTGCCTTGACAACCCTGTCCTTTATGTTCTTGGGCCTTCTTGTGCACATCAGAGGGGGTTCTTTGAATATGGGGATGGTGGGGTACGCTTTATTCAAGAGTGGCCAGTGTGCCCTGATTAGATTATGTACTCTACGCATAGTAGGATGGTGACTATGCACAAATAGGAGTCTAGGGTTTTTTTGAATTTTAATTGTATCATTCTCCGCTTCATTAAGAATTTTAGTGGACTCAGTTTTAAGAAGGTCAATAGGGTAATTGCGGGCCCTAAATTTATTAGACATCTCTTGTAGTCTGGTAGCTTTCAAATCAGAGTCAGAGACAATTCTTGATACTCTCTTGAACTGGGACCTTGGAAGACTATCTTTCGTGGATTTAGGGTGACAACTGTTGTAAAGCAGAAGGCTGTTACAATCAGTTGGTTTGGAGTATAAGTCCGTGCTTAAATTACCCAAGGTTTTCTTTAGGACTTTAGTGTCTAGGAAGGTGACTTCACTGTCATGGTAAGTAAGTGTGAAGGTAACCTCCGGTCGGGTGGTATTAATGGCATCGTAGAATCCCTGAAGGCTGGTGTGGTTTCCTTGCCAGATACAGAATATATCGTCGATATATCTGTACCAAACTAATGCGTTTTGTTGGAAGATAGGGTTGGCATATACATATTCCCTCTCGAAGTGGTCCATGTACAAATTTGCGTATGCCGGGGCCACATTGGACCCCATGGCGGTGCCGCACGTCTGTACAAAGAAGTCATCCTCAAAGAGGAAGAAGTTCTCCCTGAGCACCAGGTTCAAGAGGTCTACACAAAGGTCATGTGTGTTCCTGTCAATGCCTGCTTCCTGTAATGTGAGTGAAACCGCTGTAACACCCCTATCATGTACAGTAGAGGTGTACAGGCTGTTGACATCCAAAGTACAAAGAAGGCTGTCGGGAGGGATGTTAGAGATATTGTGAATTTTGGATAAGAAATCACTGGTGTCCAGTATAAAGTATTTAGTCAACTTGGTGTAGGGTGTGAGTATTTTTTCCAAGAATTTTGAAAGGGGGTTGAGCACTGAGTCGGTTGAAGCAACAAATGGGGCGGCCAGGGGGATTCTGAAGGTTTTTATGTATTTTCGGGAGAATGTACAATACTGGTGTAACTGGATGATGGTTAGTGAGGTAAATTTTGGTTTTGCTATCTATGGTACCTAGGCTCATGTATTTGTCAACTACAGTATTGATTTTCCGCTGTATGGAATATGTAGGGTCCCTCTGGAGCTTTTTGTAAGTATTTGTATCGGATAGTTGGCATCTTATTTCGGTGACATAGTGGTGTTTATTCATAATGACGATGGCTCCCCCCTTGTCTGCGGGTTTAATTACAATGTTCCTATTCTCACTCAGTGTGTCTAACGCTTGTTTTTCTGAGGAGCTAAGGTTATGTCGGACTGGGAGGAGACCAAGGCGTTGTTCATGTATAGTCTCTCTGATATCTCTATCAAGGAGGTCGATGAAAGTTTCCACTGCATAATTGGATTTAGATGGAACGAAGGACCTAGGATTCCTCAGGCCCAATGATCCTAAGATAATGCCAGCTTCTTCGCTCTGACTAGATGTAGTTACCTACTGTATAAGGAAGTTCATTGAAATGTACCTTAAGTCTTATATTCCTATAAAACCGTTGAAGATCCTTTTCCAGTTGAAAAGAATCCCATTTGGGGGGCAGAAGGAGAGGCCTATATTCAAGACTTTAAGTTCTAAAGGAGAAAGGGTGTAATCAGAGATGTTTACCACAGAGTTTGGACTCCTACCTGAGATCTCAACGTCATGTGTCGATACCCATTTCTTCTTCCTTCCCCTCCTTGTGGGCGCGCGGCTTGTCCTAAAAAACGCGGTCCTATAGCTTGGGCCCCGCCAGTCTCACTGCCGGATCCTGCTGATGATCCCTGGCCGGCGAGGAGCCCCCTGAGGGGTAGTTGCCTCCTGGTGTGCGGCGATATCTTGATCTCGGTCGGAGGGGAGCTGTATCCTCCCATTGGTACACTTTATTAGATAAATAGTCCTCAGTGTCCCTTTGAAATTTTGTTTGTTTCCTTTCCTCCAAGGACCTTTGGTAGGAAACGAGGCTAGCGTCTATTGTATTCTTGAGAGTAGAAAATTCGGTGGTGTTTAAAGTAGCAGTGAGTTGAGTTTCAATACTTTCAATTTTCTCTTCAGTACTCTTTATAGCCTCTTGTAGATATTCAATGGTCAATAGTATTATGTCGAAGGAACATTTGTTTAGAATTTTTTAGAATGTGGTACAGTATTTCTCATTATCTGAAAATAATGTGGGATGTAAATTGCAGCGTAGACCACGAGGTATCCTGGCTTGTCGGTGGTATTCCCCTAATGTTGCACAATGTAAATCGTAGCTGATGAGCTTCTTTCTCTCCTTTTCCCAATCCCTCGATTTTACATCTTTGCTTGGTAGATGAAGAAAGTCAGTTTTAGTCTTAATCTTTGATAGAATGGTAGAACCGGTAGATTCGTCGTAAACATATGTCTCGGCTGACATGGATTCGATTGGTGATTACAGCTTACGAAACAAGTAACTGTAGAGGAGAAATGAAAGCTAGCACTCAATCAGTACAGTTCACGGTGCCAGTGAATGGGATGTTTAATCCGACACGTCATAAAGTCAGAAGAAATCACTGCACTCATTTGGTTTTCAAATGCATTAATTAATAAGTTTATTTGAATTAGTGAAGAAGAGATACTAGGCGAATTGACGTTTCGGCCAACCCGTGGCCTTCTTCACAAAACCGGTGTAACAAGCAAAGAAACAAAACAATATTACAAACAGGTAAATATATACATATATACAATTATACATAGGGGCAAAAATCCATATCAAGATCAAAAATCTGCCATTAATTGGACATATTATGTAAAGACCAAGACTGAAAATCGTGTTATATAACGGAGGGAAGTACAAAAGAGAAAATATATTGGAGTTTCAAAAAACGGTACTGGAGGAAGAACTTACCCTGTTAGAACTCTGTTGCATATAAAGAAGGACCCTTTACTTTATGTTGAGTCATACAAAGTGGTATGGAAATATATGGATTGCCCCCAGACACAGGGCCACAGGTTACTTGGTACCGGTCCTTTCTGTCTCAGTTCTGGGGTTGTCACGGTGGCTGGACCCGGTCCGTGACCTGTTGTGAATTCTGTTGTCGAACTCCCTCCTGTGGTCGTGAATGGTACTTCGGCGAGTTCTGTCCATGGACTCCCTCTGGTGGCTGTGAGTGGAGCTGCTGCTTCTGAGGTTCCTTACACAGGTGACGTGGTTTATCCTTTGGTTGGCTGCTCTATTTAACTCCACTCAGATCGTTACTCCATGCCAGCTGTCAATGTTCCTGCATTGGTTCAGTTCGCTCTTGGATCTTTCTGGTGACCTGTCTTCTCCAGCAGAAGCTAAGCTCCTGCTAGTTATTATTTGTTCATTGTTTCCTTGTCCAGCTGGTTATCATGATTTTGTCTTGCTAGCTGGAAGCTCTGGGATGCAGAGTGGCATCTCCGCACCGTTAGTCAGTGCGGAGGTCTTTTTGCACACTCTGCGTGGTCTTTTGTAGTTTTTTGTGCTGACTGCAAAGATACCTTTCCTATCCTCTGTCTGTTTAGTAAGTCTGGCCTCCCTTTGCTGAAACCTGTTTCATTTCTGCGTTTGTGACTTTCATCTTTACTCACAGTCAATATATGTGGGGGGCTGCCTTTTCCTTTGGGGAATTTCTCTGAGGCAAGGTAGGCTTTATTTTCTATCTCTAGGGCTAGCTAGCTCTTAGGCTGTGAAGAGGCGTCTAGGGAGTGTCAGGAACGCTCCATGCCTATTTATAGTTGTTGTGATAGGATTAGGGCCTGCGGTCAGCAGAGCTCCCACATCCCAGAGCTTGTCTTGTGTGTGTTTAACTATCAGGTCGTGCCGGGTGCTCCTAACCACCAGGTCCATAACAGTACAGCTGGCCTAAAGTATTAATGCATCTCAATAGAGGGATAAGAGAAGTTCTGAGACCATTTTTTTTTCTTTGCACTGTGCTTTGTCTTTCTTTTCCCTTAAACCTTTGGGTGGTTCAGGACACAGGTGTAGATATGGACATTCAAGGTCTGTCCTCTTGTGTGGATCATCTCACTGCAAGGGTACAAAACATTCAAGATTTTGTGGTTCAGAATCCTATGTTAGAGCCTAGAATTCCTATTCCTGATTTATTTTCTGGGGATAGATCTAAGTTCCTGAATTTCAAAAATAATTGTAAACTGTTTCTAGCTTTGAAACCCCGCTCCTCTGGTGACCCCGTTCAACAAGTAAAAATCATTATTTCTTTGTTGCGTGGTGACCCTCAAGACTGGGCATTTTCACTTGCGCCAGGAGATCCTGCATTGCGTGATTTTGATGCGTTATTCTGGCGCTTGGATTGCTTTATAATGAACCAAATTCAGTGGATCAGGCAGAGAAAATCTTGCTGGCTTTGTGTCAGGGTCAGGATGAAGCGGAGGTGTACTGTCTGAAGTTTAGAAAGTGGTCTGTGCTTACTCAGTGGAATGAGTGTGCCCTGGCGGCAACTTTCAGAAAGGGTCTTTCTGAAGCCCTTAAGGATGTCATGGTGGGATTTCCCACGCCTGCTGGTCTGACTGAGTCTATGTCCTTGGCCATTCAGATCGATCAGCGCTTGCGTAAGCGCAAAGCTGTGCACCACCTGGCGGTATTCTCTGAGCATAGGCCTGAGACTATGCAGTGTGATAGGACTTTGACCAGAGCTGAACGGCAAGAACACAGACATCGGAATGGGCTGTGTTTTTACTGTGGTGAATCCACTCATGCTATCTCCGATTGTCCTAAGCGCACTAAGCGGTTCGCTAGGTCTGCCACAATTGGTACGGTACAGTCGAAATTTCTTTTGTCCGTTACTCTGATTTGCTCTCTGTCGTCCTATTCTGTTATGGCATTTGTGGATTCAGGCGCTGCCCTGAATTTGATGGACTTGGAGTTTGCCAGGCGCTGTGGTTTTTTCTTGGAGCCCTTGCAGTATCCTATTCCATTGAGAGGAATTGATGCTAAGCCTTTGGCCAAGAATAAGCCTCAGTACTGGACTCAATTGACCATGTGCATGGCTCCTGCACATCAGGAGGATATTCGCTTTTTGGTGTTGCATAATCTGCATGATGTGGTCGTTTTGGGGTTGCCATGGCTACAGGTCCATAATCCAGTGTTGGATTGGAAATCTATGTCTGTGTCCGGCTGGGGTTGTCAGGGGGTACATGGTGATGTTCCATTGTTGTCAATTTCGCCTTCCACTCCTTCTGAAGTCCCTGAGTTTTTATCAGATTACCGGGATGTATTTGAAGAGCCCAAATCCGGTGCCCTACCTCCTCATAGGGATTGCGATTGTGCTATTAATTTGATTCCTGGTAGTAAGTTTCCTAAGGGCCGACTGTTTAATTTATCTGTGCCAGAGCACGCCGCTATGCGGAGTTATATAAAGGAATCCTTGGAGAAGGGTCATATTCGCCCGTCGTCGTCACCATTGGGAGCAGGGTTCTTTTTTGTGGCCAAGAAGGATGGCTCTTTGAGACCTTGTATTGATTACCGCCTTCTTAATAAGATCACAGTCAAATTTCAGTATCCTTTGCCGCTGCTGTCTGATTTGTTTGCTCGGATTAAAGGGGCTAGTTGGTTCACCAAGATAGATCTTCAAGGGGCGTATAATCTTGTGCGAATTAAACAGGGCGATGAATGGAAAACAGCATTTAATACGCCCGAGGGCCATTTTGAGTACCTGGTTATGCCATTCGGGCTTTCTAATGCTCCATCTGTGTTTCAGTCCTTTATGCATGACATCTTCCGAGAGTACCTGGAGAGATTCATGATTGTATATTTGGATGACATTTTGGTCTTTTGGGATGATTGGGAGTCTCATGTGAAGCAGGTCAGAATGGTGTTCCAGGTCCTTCGTGCGAATTCCTTGTTTGTGAAGGGGTCAAAGTGTCTCTTTGGAGTTCAGAAGGTTTCATTTTTGGGTTTCATTTTTTCCCCTTCTACTATCGAGATGGACCCTGTTAAAGTTCAGGCCATTTATGATTGGACTCAGCCGACATCTGTGAAGAGCCTGCAGAAGTTCCTGGGCTTTGCTAATTTTTACCGTCGCTTCATCGCTAATTTTTCTAGTATTGCTAAACCGTTGACTGATTTGACCAAGAAAGGTGCTGACGTGGTCAATTGGTCCTCTGCGGCTGTAGAGGCTTTTCAGGAGTTGAAGCGTTGTTTTTCTTCTGCCCCTGTGTTGTGCCAGCCAGATGTTTCGCTCCCGTTTCAGGTCGAGGTTGATGCTTCTGAGATTGGAGCAGGGGCTGTTTTGTTGCAAAGAAGTTCTGATGGCTCGGTGATGAAACCATGTGCCTTCTTTTCTAGAAAATTCTCGCCTGCTGAGCGCAATTATGATGTTGGCAATCGAGAGTTGTTGGCCATGAAGTGGGCATTCGAGGAGTGGTGACATTGGCTTGAAGGAGCTAAACATCAAGTGGTGGTCTTGACGGATCACAAGAATTTGACTTATCTCGAGTCTGCCAAACGGTTGAATCCTAGACAGGCTCGATGGTCGCTCTTTTTCTCCCGTTTTGATTTTGTGGTTTCATACCTTCCGGGATCTAAGAATGTGAAGGCTGATGCCCTGTCAAGGAGTTTTGTGCCTGACTCTCCGGGTGTTCCGGAGCCGGCGTGTATTCTTAAAGAGGGGGTAATTTTGTCTGCCATCTCCCCTGATTTGCGGCGCGTGCTGCAGAAGTTTCAGGCTGATAGACCTGACCGTTGTCCTACGGAGATTGTTATGAACTGGTGATTCAGAAACACAATGGACCTGGTGGTTAAGAGCACACAAAGTGACCTGATAGTTACTAATAACATAGGACGAGCTCTGAGACGTGGGAACTCTGCTGACCGCAATCCCTAAACCTATCACACCACACTAGAGGTAGCCGTGGAGCGCTCCTGACCAGACCTAGGCGCCTCGGGCACAGCCTGATAAACTAGCTAGCCCTGAAAATAGAAAAATAAGCCTACCTTGCCTCAGAGAAATTCCCCACAGGAAAAGGCAGCCCCCCACATATAATGACTGTGAGTAAAGATGAAAATACAAACAGAGATGAAATAGGTTTTAGCAAAGTGAGGCCCGACTTACTGAATAGACCGAGGATAGTAAAGATAGCTTTGCGGTCAGCACAAAAACCTACAAACAACCACGCAGAGGGGGCAAAAAAACCCTCCGTACCGACTAACGGCACGGAGGTGCTCCCTCTGCGTCCCAGAGCTTCCAGCAAGCAAGAAAAACCAATATAGCAAGCTGGACAGAAAAAATAGCAAACAAAAGTAACACAAGCCGAACTTAGCTTATGCAGGGCAGACAGGCCACAAGACGATCCAGGAGAGAGCAAGACCAATACTGGAACATTGACTGGAGGCCAGGAACAAAGAACTAGGTGGAGTTAAATAGAGCAGCACCTAACGACTTAACCTCGTCACCTGAGGAAGGAAACTCAGAAGCCGCAGCCCCACTCACATCCACCAGCGGAAGCTCATAGACAGAACCAGCCGAAGTACCACTCATGACCACAGGAGGGAACTCAACCACAGAATTCACAACAGTACCCCCCCCTTGAGGAGGGGTCACCGAACCCTCACCAGAGCCCCCAGGCCGACCAGGATGAGCCAAATGAAAGGCACGAACCAGATCGGCAGCATGAACATCAGAGGCAAAGACCCAGGAATTATCTTCCTGACCATAACCCTTCCACTTAACCAGGTACTGGAGTTACCGTCTCGAAATACGAGAATCCAAAATCTTCTCCACTATATACTCCAACTCCCCCTCAACCAAAACCGGGGCAGGAGGATCAACGGATGGAACCACAGGTGCCACGTATCTCCGCAACAACGACCTATGGAACACATTATGGATGGAAAAAGAAGCTGGAAGGGTCAAACGAAAAGACACAGGATTAAGAACCTCAGAAATCCTATAGAGACCAATGAAACGAGGCTTAAACTTAGGAGAGGAAACTTTCATAGGAATATAACGAGACGACAACCAAACCAAATCCCCAACACGAAGTCGGGGACCCACACAGTGCCTGCGGTTAGCGAAACGTTGAGCCTTCTCCTGGGACAATGTCAAATTGTCCACTACATGAGTCCAAATCTGCTGCAACCTATCCACCACAGTATCCACACCAGGACAGTTCGAAGACTCAACCTGCCCTGAAGAGAAACGAGGATGGAAACCAAAATTGCAGAAAAACGGCGAAACCAAAGTAGCCGAGCTGGCCAGATTATTAAGGGCCAACTCAGCCAAAGGCAAAAAGGACACCCAATCTCTTATGAACAGGTAATTCAGAACGACAATGGACCTTGAAGTTCAGAGCACACAAAATGACCTGACAATTACCAAAAACATAGGACGAGCTCTGAGACGTGGGAACTCTGCTGACCGCAATCCCTAATCCTATCACACCACACTAGAGGTAGCCGTGGATTGCGCCTAACGCTCCCTATGCAACTCGGCACAGCCTGAGAAACTAACTAGCCCTGAAGATAGAAAAATAAGCCTACCTTGCCTCAGAGAAATTCCCCAAAGGAAAAGGCAGCCCCCCACATATAATGACTGTGAGTAAAGATGAAAATACAAACACAGAGATGAAATAGATTTAGCAAAGTGAGGCCCGACTTACTGAATAGACCGAGGATAGGAAAGATAGCTTTGCGGTCAACACAAAAACCTACAAACAACCACGCAGAGGGGCAAAAAGACCCTCCGCACCGACTAACGGTACGGAGGTGCTCCCTCTGCGTCTCCGAGCTTCCAGCAAGCAAGAAAAACCAATATAGCAAGCTGGACAGAAAAAATAGCAAACAAAAGTAACACAAGCAGAACTTAGCTTATGCAGGGCAGACAGGCCACAGGAACGATCCAGGAGGCAAAAGCAACCCACTGGCACGAGAATAGCAGGGCTTAGCCCGAGCACAAATCCCACAGGACTGCACAAACAAACGCACATCCCGCGACAGAGACGGCCACCAAAAGGATCTAGCCACCAAATCTCTGGTACCAAAGATTCCAGGATGACCAGCCAGCACCGAACAATGAACCTCAGAGATAACTCTACTCGTCCATTTATCAGGGACAAACAGTTTCTCCGCTGGGCAACGGTCAGGTCTATTAGCCTGAAATTTTTGCAGCACCCGCCGCAAATCAGGGGAGATGGCAGACAAAATTACCCCCTCTTTGAGAATACCCGCCGACTCAGGCAAACCTAGAGAGTCGGGCACAAAACTCGTAGACAGGGCATCCGCCTTCACATTCTTAGAGCCCGGAAGGTACGAAACCACAAAGTCAAAATGGGAGAAAAACAGTGACCAACGAGCCTGTCTAGAATTCAACCGTTTGGCAGACTCGAGATAAGTCAAGTTCTTGTGATCAGTCAAGACCACCACGCGATGCTTAGCTCCTTCAAGCCAATGACGCCACTCCTCGAATGCCCACTTCATGGCCAACAACTCTCGATTGCCAACATCATAATTGCGCTCAGCAGGCGAAAACTTCCTGGAAAAGAAGGCACATGGTTTCATCACCGAGCCATCAGAACTTCTTTGCGACAAAACAGCCCCTGCTCCAATCTCAGAAGCATCAACCTCGACCTGGAATGGGAGCAAAACATCTGGCTGGCACAACACAGGGGCAGAAGAAAAACGATGCTTCAACTCCTGAAAAGCTTCTACAGCAGCAGAAGACCAATTGACCACATCAGCACCCTTCTTGGTTAAATCAGTCAACGGTTTAGCAATACTAGAAAAATTATTGATGAAGCGAAGATAAAAATTAGCAAAGCCCAGAAACTTTTGCAAGACTCTTCAGAGATGTCGGCTGAGTCCAATCATAAATGGCCTGAACTTTAACAGGGTCCATCTCGATAGTAGAAGGGGATAAAACGAAACCCAAAAATGAAACCTTCTGAACACCAAAGAGACACTTTGACCCCTTCACAAACAAAGAATTCGCACGCAGGACCTGGAACACCATTCTAACCTGCTTCACGTGAGACTCCCAATCATCCGAGAAGACCAAAATATCATCCAAGTATACAATCAGGAATTTATCCAGGTACTCACGGAAGATGTCATGCATAAAGGACTGAAATACTGATGGAGCATTGGAAAGCACGAATGGCATAACCAGGTACTCAAAATGGCCTTCGGGCGTATTAAATGCTGTTTTCCATTCATCGCCCTGTTTAATACGCACAAGATTATACACACCACGAAGATCTATCTTGGTGAACCAACTAGCCCCCTTAATCCGAGCAAACAAATCAGACAGCAGTGGCAAGGGGTACTGAAATTTGACTGTGATTTTATTTAGAAGGCGGTAATCAATACAAGGTCTCAACGAACCATCCTTCTTGGCCACAAAAAAGAACCCTGCTCCCAATGGCGACGATGACGGGCGAATATGACCCTTCTCCAAGGATTCCTTTACGTAACTCCGCATAGCGGCGTGCTCAGGCACAGACAAATTAAACAGTCGACCCTTAGGAAACTTACTACCAGGAATCAAATCGATAGCACAATCGCAATCCCTATGCGGAGGTAGGGCACTGGACTTGGGCTCATCAAATACATCCCGGTAATCCGACAAGAACTCTGGGACCTCAGAAGGGGTGGATGATGAGATAGACAGAACTGGAACATCACCATGTACCCCCTGGCAACCCCAGCTGGACACAGATATAGATTGTCAATCCAATACTGGGTTATGGACTTGTAGCCATGGCAACCCCAACACGACCACATCATGCAGATTATGCAACACCAAAAAGCGAATATCCTCCTGATGCGCAGGAGCCATGCACATGGTCAGTTGGGTCCAGTACTGAGGCTTATTCTTGGCCAAAGGCTGTTGTGAGTTCTGTTTTTGGGCTCCCTCTGGTGGTTACTGATGGTACTGGGTGACTTGTGTTCTCTGCATTCTCTGGTGTCCACCTGTTCCATCAGGTTATGGGAGTTTCCTATTTAACCTGGCTTTTTTGTCTTTTCCTCGCCGGCTATCAATGTAATCAGCGTGTCTTTTTACCTCTGCTCCCTGCGTCTGTTATCTTCAGGACAAGCTAAGTTTTGATTTTCCTGTTCCACGTTTTGCTTAATTTTTGTCTTAGTCCAGCTTGCAGATATGTGATTCCTTGCTGCTGGTTGCTCTAGTGGGCTGAAATTACTCCTCATGTTCCATGAGTTGGCACATGAGTTCAAGTAATTTCAGGATGGTTTTTTGAAGGGTTTTTCGCTGACCGCGCAGTTCACTTTTGTATCCTCTGCTATCTAGCTTTAGCGGGCCTCATTTTTGCTGATTCTATTTTCATAACTACGTATGTGCTTTCCTCTCATTTCACCGTTATTACATGTGGGGGGCTGCTATTTCTGTGGGGTGTTTCTCTGGAGGCAAGTGAGGTCTGTGTTTCTTCTGATAGGGGAAGTTAATCCTTCGGCTGGCGCGAGACGTCTAGGAATCATCGTAGGCACGTTCCCCGGCTACTGCTAGTTGTGTGTTAGGTTCAGGATCGCGGTCAGCTCAGGTTCCATCACCCTAGAGCTTGTTTTGTTTTTGTGCTTGTCCTTTTGTGATCCCCTGCCATTGGGATCATGACAGTATAGCCGGCCACAAAAAAAAAATATTGGTCATCGTTTTGGCTGAAGTAGGAGGAAAAGTAGTCTGAGGAAGTTTTTTTTTTTTTTCCCTCCTCAGTGTTTGCTGCCTAGTCTTAATTCCTCCTCTTAATCCTTGAATGGCTCTGACCTCAGCTGTTTATCATGGACGTCCAGAGTTTGGCTTCCAGCCTGAATAATCTTGCTGCTAAGGTTCAAAATATACAAGATTTTGTTGTACATACGCCTATGTCTGAACCTAGAATTCCTATCCCAGAGTTTTTTTCTGGAGATAGATCTAGTTTTCTGAATTTTAGGAACAATTGCAAGTTGTTTCTTTCCTTGAAATCTCGCTCCTCTGGAGACCCTGCTCAGCAGGTCAAGATTGTTATATCTTTCCTGCGGGGTGACCCTCAGAATTGGGCATTTGCATTGGCACCAGGGGATCCTGCGTTGCTCAATGTGGATGCGTTTTTTCTGGCATTGGGTTTGCTCTATGAGGAACCTAACCTAGAGATTCAGGCTGAAAAAGCTTTATTGGCTCTCTCTCAGGGGCAAGATGAAGCAGAAATATATTGTCAGAAATTTCGGAAATGGTCGGTGCTTACTCAATGGAATGAGTGCGCTCTGGCTGCAAAATTCAGAGATGGCCTTTCTGAGGCCATTAAAGATGTTATGGTGGGGTTCCCGGCGCCTATAGGTCTGAATGAGTCCATGACTATGGCTATTCAGATTGATCGGCGTTTACGGGAGCGCAAACCTGTGCACCATTTGGCGGTGTCTTCTGAACAGGCACCTGAGATAATGCAATGTGATAGAATTCAGTCCAGAAGTGAACGGCAAAATTATAGGCGGAAAAATGGATTGTGTTTTTATTGTGGTGATTCAGCTCATGTTATATCAGCATGCTCTAAACGCACAAAAAAGGTTGATAAGTCTGTTGCCATTGGTACTTTACAGTCTAAGTTCATTCTGTCTGTGACGCTGATTTGTTCATTATCATCCATTTCCGTCGATGTCTATGTGGATTCAGGCGCTGCCCTGAGTCTTATGGATTGGTCATTTGCCAATCGCTGTGGGTTTAGTCTGGAACCTCTGGAAGTTCCTATTCCTTTGAAAGGAATTGACTCTACACCTTTGGCTATGAATAAACCTCAGTACTGGACACAAGTGACCATGCGTATGACTCCCGTTCATCAGGAGGTGATGCGCTTCCTGGTACTGTATAATTTACATGATGTCTTAGTGCTTGGTCTGCCATGGTTACAAACTCATAACCCAGTCCTGGACTGGAAAACAATGTCTGTGTTAAGCTGGGGATGTCAGGGGGTTCATGATGATGCATCTCCGATTTCTATCGCTTCATCTACTCCTTCTGAGGTTCCGGTATTTCTGTCTGATTATCGGGAGGTTTTTGAGGAGCCTAAGCTCAGTTCGCTTCCTCCTCACAGGGATTGCGATTGTGCTATAGATTTGATTCCTGGCAGTAAATTCCCTAAAGGTCGTTTGTTCAATCTGTCAGTGCCAGAGCATACTGCTATGCGGAATTATGTTAAGGAGTCCTTGGAAAAGGGACATATCCGTCCATCTTCGTCCCCTTTGGGAGCAGGTTTTTTTTTTGTAGCCAAAAAAGATGGTTCCTTGAGGCCTTGCATAGATTATTGTCTTTTGAATAAGATTACATTCAAATATCAGTATCCTTTGCCATTGTTTACTGATTTGTTCGCTCGCATTAAGGGGGCTAAATGGTTCACTAAGATTGATCTTCGGGGTGCGTATAATCTTGTGCGGATAAGACAGGGTGATGAGTGGAAAACCGCATTTAATACGCCTGAGGGCCATTTCGAGTATTTGGTGATGCCTTTTGGACATTCTAATGCTCCTTCTGTCTTCCAGTCTTTTATGCACGATATTTTCCGTGAATATCTGGATAAATTTATTATCGTGTATTTGGATGATGTTTTGGTTTTTTCTGATGACTGGGAGTCTCATGTTCAGCAGGTCAGGAAGGTGTTTCAGGTCCTGCGGGCCAATTCTTTGTTTGTAAAAGGTTCTAAATGTCTCTTTGGAGTCCAGAAGATTTCTTTTTTGGGGTATATTTTTTCCCCTTCTACTATTGAGATGGATCCCGTCAAGGTTCAGGCTATTTGTGACTGGACGCAGCCTACATCTCTTAAGAGTCTACAGAAGTTCTTAGGCTTTGCTAATTTTTATCGTCGCTTCATAACTAATTTTTCTAGTGTTGTTAAGCCTTTGACGGATTTGACTAAAAAGGGTGCTGATGTTACTAATTGGTCTCCTGCGGCTGTGGAGGCCTTTCAGGAACTTAAGCGCCGGTTTTCTTCTGCTCCTGTGTTGCGTCAGCCAGATACGTCGCTTCCTTTTCAGGTTGAGGTTGATGCTTCCGAGATCGGAGCGGGGGCGGTTTTGTCACAGAGAAGCTCCGATGGCTCAGTGATGAAGCCATGTGCGTTCTTTTCTAGAAAATTTTCGCCCGCTGAACGGAATTATGATGTTGGTAATCGGGAGCTTTTGGCCATGAAGTGGGCATTTGAGGAGTGGCGTCATTGGCTTGAGGGTGCTAGACATCATGTGGTGGTATTGACTGATCACAAAAATCTGATGTACCTTGAGTCTGCCAAGCGTCTGAATCCTAGACAGGCTCGTTGGTCACTGTTTTTCTCCCGTATCAATTTTGTGCTCTTTCTAGGAGTTTTGTGCCTGACTCCCCTGGAAATTCTGAGCCCACTGGTATCCTTAGGGATGGGGTGATTTTGTCGGCTGTCTCCCCAGACTTGCGACGTGCTTTGCAGGAGTTTCAGGCGGATAAACCTGATCGTTGTCCGCCGGAAAGACTGTTTGTTCCGGATAATTGGACCAGTAGAGTCATCTCCGAGGTCCATTCTTCTGTGTTGGCAGGTCATCCTGGAATATTTGGTACTAGAGACTTGGTGGCCAGGTCTTTTTGGTGGCCTTCCTTGTCGAGGTATGTGCGTTCTTTCGCGTAGTCTTGTGGAGTTTGCGCTCGGGCTAAGCCTTGCTGTTCTCGGGCCAGTGGATTGTTGTCACCTTTGCCTATCCCGAAGAGGCCTTGGACGCACATTTCCATGGACTTTATTTCGGATCTCCCTGTCTCTCAAAAAATGTCCGTCATATGGGTTGTGTGTGACCGCTTTTCTAAGATGGTTCATCTGGTACCCTTGCCTAAGTTACCTTCCTCCTCTGAGTTGGTCCCTCTGTTTTTTCAAAACGTGGTCCGTTTGCATGGCATTCCGGAGAACATCGTTTCTTACAGGGGATCCCAGTTTGTGTCTAGATTTTGGCGGACGTTCTGTGCTAAGATGGGCATTGATTTGTCCTTTTCGTCTGCATTCCATCCCCAGACGAATGGCCAGACGGAACGAACTAATCAGACTTTAGAAACTTATTTAAGGTGTTTTGTTTCTGCTGATCAAGATGACTGGGTTTCCTTTTTGCCGCTTGCCGAGTTTGCCCTTAATAATCGGGCTAGTTCTGCTACCTTGGTTTCTCCTTTCTTTTGTAATTCGGGTTTTCATCCTCGTTTTTCCTCTGGTCAGGTGGAGCCTTCTGATTGTCCTGGAGTGGACATGGTGGTGGATAGGTTGCATCGGATTTGGAGTCATGTGGTGGACAATTTGAAGTTGTCCCAGGAGAGGGCTCAGCAGTTTGCTAATCGCCGTCGCCGCGTGGGTCCTCGACTTCTTGTTGGGGACTTGGTGTGGTTGTCTTCTCGTTTTGTTCCTATGAAGGTCTCTTCTCCTAAGTTCAAGCCTCGGTTCATCGGTCCCTATAGGATCTTGGAAATTCTTAACCCTGTGTCGTTTCGTTTGGATCTCCCGGCATCGTTTGCTATTCATAATGTGTTCCATCGGTCGTTGTTGCGGAAGTATGAGGTACCTGTTGTTCCTTCGTTGAGCCTCCTGCTCCGGTGCTGGTGGAGGGTGAATTGGAGTATGTTGTGGAGAAGATCTTGGATTCTTGTGTTTCCAGACGGAAACTCCAGTATTTGGTCAAGTGGAAGGGTTATGGTCAGGATAATTCTTGGGTGATTGCCTCTGATGTTCATGCTGCCGATTTGGTCCGTGCTTTTCATAGGGCTCATCCTGGTCGCCCTGGTGGTTCTCGTGAGGGTTCGGTGACCCCTCCTCAAGGGGGGGGTACTGTTGTGAGTTCTGTTTTTGGGCTCCCTCTGGTGGTTACTGATGGTACTGGGTGACTTGTGTTCTCTGCGGTCTCTGGTGTCCACCTGTTCCATCAGGTTGTGGGAGTTTCCTATTTAACCTGGCTTTTTTGTCTTTTCATCGCCGGCTATCAATGTAATCAGCGTGTCTTTTTACCTCTGCTCCCTGCGTCTGTTATCTTCAGGACAAGCTAAGTTTTGATTTTCCTGTTCCACGTTTTGCTTAATTTTTGTCTTAGTCCAGCTTGCAGATATGTGATTCCTTGCTGCTGGTTGCTCTAGTGGGCTGAAATTACTCCTCATGTTCCATGAGTTGGCACATGAGTTCAAGTAATTTCAGGATGGTTTTTTGAAGGGTTTTTCGCTGACCGCGCAGTTCACTTTTGTATCCTCTGCTATCTAGTTTTAGCGGGCCTCATTTTTGCTGATTCTATTTTCATAACTACGTATGTGCTTTCCTCTCATTTCACCGTTATTACATGTGGGGGGCTGCTATTTCTGTGGGGTGTTTCTCTGGAGGCAAGTGAGGTCTGTGTTTCTTCTGATAGGGGAAGTTAATCCTTCGGCTGGCGCGAGACGTCTAGGAATCATCGTAGGCACGTTCCCCGGCTACTGCTAGTTGTGTGTTAGGTTCAGGATCGCGGTCAGCTCAGGTTCCATCACCCTAGAGCTTGTTTTGTTTTTGTGCTTGTCCTTTTGTGATCCCCTGCCATTGGGATCATGACAAAAGGCATAGCATCAATTCCTCTCAATGGAATAGGATACTGCAAGGGCTCCAAGAAAAACCCACAGCGCCTAGCAAAGTCCAAGTCCATCAAATTCAGGGCAGCGCCTGAATCCACAAATGCCATGACAGAATAGGATGACAAAGAGCAGATCAAAGTAACGGACAAAAGAAATTTCGACTGTACCGTACCAATGGTGGCAGACCTAGCGAACCGCTTAGTGCGCAATCGGAGATAGCATGAGTGGAATCACCACAATAAAAACACAGCCCATTCCGACGTCTGTGTTCTTGCCGTTCAGCTCTGGTCAAAGTCCTATCACATTGCATAGGCTCAGGTTTATGCTCAGATAATACCACCAAATGGTGCACATTTTTACGCTCACGTAAGCGTCGATCGATCTGAATGGCCAAAGACATAGACTCATTCAGACCAGCAGGCATAGAAAATCCCACCATGACATCCTTAAGGGCTTCAGAGAGACCCTTTCTGAAAATTGCTGCCAGAGCACATTCATTCCATTGAGTGAGCACAGACCACTTCCTAAACTTCTGACAATATATCTCTACCTCATCCTGACCCTGACACAGAGCCAGCAAATTTTTCTCTGCCTGATCCACTGAATTAGGTTCATCATACAGCAATCCGAGCGCCAGAAAAAACGCATCAATATCGCATAATGCAGGATCTCCTGGCGCAAGGGAAAATGCCCAGTCTTGAGGGTCGCCACGTAATAAAGAAATAATGATCTTAACTTGTTGAACTGGGTCACCAGAGGAGCGCGGTTTCAAAGCCAGAAACAGTTTACAATTATTTTTGAAATTCAGAAACTTAGCTCTATCTCCAGAAAATAAGTCAGGAATAGGAATCCTAGGTTCTAACATAGATTTCTGAACCACAATGTCTTGAATATTTTGTACTCTTGCAGTGAGATGATCCACACAAGAAAACAGACCTTTAATGTCCATCACTACACCTGTGTCCTGAACCACCCAAATGTCTAGGGGAAAAGGAAGACAAAACACAGTGCAGAGAAAAAAAAATGGTCTCAGAACTTCTCTTTTCCCTCTATTGAGAAGCATTAGTACTTTGGGCCTCCAGTACTGTTATGAACTGGTGATTCAAAAACACAATGGACCTGGTGGTTAAGAGCACACAAAGTGACCTGATAGTTACTAATAACATAGGACGAGCTCTGAGACGTGGGAACTCTGCTGACCGCAATCCCTAAACCTATCACACCACACTAGAGGTAGCCGTGGAGCGCTCCTGACCAGACCTAGGCGCCTCGGGCACAGCCTGAGAAACTAGCTAGCCCTGAAGATAGAAAAATAAGCCTACCTTGCATCAGAGAAATTCCCCAAAGGAAAAGGCAGCCCCCCACATATAATGACTGTGAGTAAAGATGAAAATACAAACACAGAGATGAAATAGGTTTTAGCAAAGTGAGGCCCGACTTACTGAATAGACAGAGGATAGTAAAGATAGCTTTCCGGTCAGCACAAAAACCTACAAACAACCACTCAGAGGGGGCAAAAAGACCCTCCGTACCGACTAACGGCACGGAGGTGCTCCCTCTGCGTCCCAGAGCTTCCAGCAAGCAAGAAAAACCAATATAGCAAGCTGGACAGAAAAAATAGCAAACAAAAGTAACACAAGCCGAACTTAGCATATGCAGGGCAGACAGGCCACAAGACGATCCAGGAGAGAGCAAGACCAATACTGGAACATTGACTGGAGGCCAGGAACAAAGAACTAGGTGGAGTTAAATAGAGCAGCACCTAACGACTTAACCTCGTCACCTGAGGAAGGAAACTCAGAAGCCGCAGCCCCACTCACATCCACCAGCGGAAGCTCATAGACAGAACCAGCCGAAGTACCACTCATGACCACAGGAGGGAGCTCGACCACAGAATTCACAACAGGAGAAACTGTTTGTCCCTGATAGATGGACTAGCAGAGTTATCTTTGAGGTTCATTGTTCGGTGTTGGCTGGTCATCCTGGAATCTTTGGTACCAGAGATTTGGTGGCTTGATCCTTTTGGTGGCCTTCTTTGTCACGGGATGTGCGTTCTTTTGTGCAGTCCTGTGGGACTTGTGCTCGGGCTAAGCCCTGCTGTTCTCGTGCCAGTGGGTTGCTTTTGCCCTTGCCGGTCCCGAAGAGACCCTGGACGCATATTTCCATGGATTTTATTTCTGATCTCCCTGTTTCTCAAAGGATGTCGGTCATTTGGGTGGTTTGTGATCGCTTCTCTAAGATGGTCCATTTGGTACCCTTGTCTAAATTGCCTTCCTCCTCTGATTTGGTGCCATTGTTTTTCCAGCATGTGGTTCGTTTGCATGGCATTCCGGAGAACATCGTCTCGGACAGAGGTTCCCAGTTTTTTCGAGGTTTTGGCGGTCTTTTTGTGCTAAGATGGGCATTGATTTGTCTTTTTCTTCGGCTTTCCATCCTCAGACTAATGGCCAAACCGAACGAACTAATCAGACTTTGGAAACATATCTGAGATGCTTTGTTTCTGCTGATCAGGATGATTGGGTGTCCTTCTTGCCTTTGGCTGAGTTCGCCCTTAATAATCGGGCCAGCTCGGCTACTTTAGTTTCTCCTTTTTTCTGTAATTCTGGTTTCCATCCTCGTTTCTCTTCAGGGCAGGTTGAGCCTTCGGACTGTCCTGGTGTGGATACGGTAGTGGACAGGTTGCAGCAGATTTGAATTCATGTGGTGGACAATTTGGCATTGTCCCAGGAGAAGGCTCAACGTTTCGCTAACCGCCGGCGCTGTGTTGGTCCCCGACTTCGTGTTGGGGATTTGGTTTGGTTGTCATCTTGTCACGTTCCTATGAAGGTTTCCTCTCCTAAATTTAAGCCTCGTTTCATTGGGCCATATAAGATTTCTGAAGTTCTTAATCCTGTGTCATTTCGTTTGGACCTTCCAGCTTCTTTTGCCATCCATAATGTGTTCCATAGGTCGTTGTTGCGGAGATACGTGGCGCCTATGGTTCCTTCCGTTGATCCTCCTGCCCCGGTGTTGGTCGAGGGGGAGTTGGAGTATGTGGTGGAAAAGATTTTGGATTCTCGTATTTTGAGACGGAAACTCCAGTACCTGGTCAAGTGGAAGGGTTATGGTCAGGAAGATAATTCCTGGGTTTTTGCCTCTGATGTTCATGCTGCCGATCTAGTTCGTGCCTTTCATTTGGCTCATCCTGATCGGCCTGGGGGCTCTGGTGAGGGTTCGGTGACCCCTCCTCAAGGGGGGGGACTGTTGTGAATTCTGTTGTCGAACTCCCTCCTGAGGTCGTGAATGGTACTTCGGCGAGTTCTGTCCATGGACTCCCTCTGGTGGCTGTGAGTGGAGCTGCTGCTTCTGAGGTTCCTTACACAGGTGACGTGGTTTATCCTTTGGTTGGCTGCTCTATTTAACTCCACTCAGATCGTTACTCCATGCCAGCTGTCAATGTTCCTGCATTGGTTCAGTTCGCTCTTGGATCTTTCTCGTGACCTGTCTTCTCCAACAGAAGCTAAGTTCCTGCTAGTTATTATTTGTTCATTGTTTCCTTGTCCAGCTGGTTATCATGATTTTGTCTTGCTAGCTGGAAGCTCTGGGATGCAGAGTGGCATCTCCGCACCGTTAGTCGGTGCGGAGGTCTTTTTGCACACTCTGCGTGGTCTTTTGTAGTTTTTTGTGCTGACCGCAAAGATACCTTTCCTATCCTCTGTCTGTTTAGTAAGTCTGGCCTCCCTTTGCTGAAACCTGTTTCATTTCTGCGTTTGTGACTTTCATCTTTACTCACAGTCAATATATGTGGGGGGCTGCCTTTTCCTTTGGGGAATTTCTCTGAAGCAAGGTAGGCTTTATTTTCTATCTCTAGGGCTAGCAAGCTCTTAGGCTGTGAAGAGACGTCTAGGGAGTGTCATTAGAGCCTGCGGTCAGCAAAGCTCCCACATCCCAGAGCTTGTCTTGTGTGAGTTTAACTATCAGGTCGTGCCGGGTGCTCCTAACCACCAGGTCCATAACAGCGACCCTGCTAAGGGGCGTCCAATAAAGGGTGATGGTGCGTAGTGCGAGGAATAACGAGGACACAGGGTTCAGTTTCTTTACCTTTTACTGAAGGTTTTAGGATCCTCATTCCAGGGCACTTTCAACAGGGCTGTCTGAGACCGGCCGGTCCGAAGGCACATCCAGAGTTCCCTTTGCAGGTGGAAATCAGTGTTTACCCACTAGCGCCTGTGTGTTGTAGGGCTTCCCTGCTGAGCATTCAGGATAGTCCTCACAACTGCTGTTCTCGTTCGTTCTAGATCTTTCTCTTCTCCGTCCCCCAGGTATGTTATGGCTAGGACGCACCTTTATGACAGGTAGGCCTGGAGTTATTCTGGAACCCTAGTGTCGCCCCTCTCCCACGATTGCCTCCTATGTCCTTCTTAGGTGTTGTATGGTAGACAGCCAACCTGTAATTAACTGTCCTGCCGCTGTTTGAAGTAATGTGTGGAGACTGTTACTTCTTCGGTGCTCCGGCCACCGGCTATGCGTCTCAGTAAGATGTTGCCGTTCTCGGGGCACGACTTCTACTGGATCTCTTTTGTGCTGATCTCGTTTCTCACTGTTCCACAATATCCTTCGCTTCGTGTCTCTTTCTTAGGATACCGCCGCAAGGTAGTGCAGGCGCGGTTCCGTAACTATCTGTCCTTTCACTAGGTACCTGCCAGATTTCCCAGTTCTGACAGGTCCTCCCTGGAGCTCTCCCAGGTTTCGTTCTGCCTAACTTCCTGTCCGACCCCTAGTTTTACCAATGTGAGAAGTGGCCCAATAAATAAGCCTTTTGCTCCACCTAGTGGCCGGAGTGTGAAGTGTAGTGTGTGCTTGGTGATACCTGGTCAGTAGAACTCCTTTAGTGCCATCAGACATACCATCACTCCCCTTAGTGACAGAGCGATGTTACTGCAATGACCAGATCTCTGGGGCGCTGCACTCCCCCCCGTTAAATCCAGTACTCCCAGACTGGGAAAAGAAGAACAACAATACATGTTAATAGAAAACACACAAAAAAAAAAATTCTTATATATATACTATGAACAAATAAATATAACAGTGCTTTCCGTTATGGAAGGTAAGGACGCTTGAACGTTGCAAAAGATTGGTCATGCACAGTCCATGACTCCCAGTTCTGTAGGTGCAACCATAGAATAGCAGGGACCCCGGGTAAACAAAGGGGCCCCTGTGAAAGTTTTGGAGTGATTCACTGTCCATCACGCCATTGTCCATTTTTAACCTATAACACAGATATTTACACAAGCATTTTCAACCAAATAACAACTATCGTTAATATCGCCAAGGTCTATAACGAAGTGGAGTCTGATTCTTGGTGCTACGCGTGGACCTCCGCAGCGCAGGGGTTGCTACTGGCCTGACAGGACCCGCTACGCTTGCTATCGCTAGTGTAGTGCACTGTCTTCTAGCTACACTTCTAGTGATTCTGGGCAGCACTGGCATACTTGCGTCCTCAGTGCTACCACTATTAGTGGTGGGCATGGCAGATTCACCGATGACAGAGGGAGGATCCGCTGGTTCGACCGTTGGCATCGCATCTTCTGGTGGGGTCGGCTGCGCTGGCGGGTCCAGCTGCCCTGGCACCACATTTAGTTCTGGCGGTCTCGGTTGACGGAACGTTAGGACAGGTACCACAATGGCCTGATTTATTTGAGTCCAGGACTGGGGAAAATCGCCAAGAACAGTGTGTATCATCTTCTCCTCTTCCATGGGCGGAGAAATCCTGGGATCTATTTCCCCATCTTTCAGCTTATCCGGGCATATTTTCAGGTGGTCTCTGGATATGGCCGCTGAGGCCGCTCCTCCGTACTTACTGATGAGACAGACCTTTGTATTGTCGAAGTCGGAGGGGAGAATGGTATACGGTTCCGCTTCCCATTGATCATCAAGCTTGTGTAGTCTCCTCTTTCTTTTGAGTACTTGCTCACCAGGTGCCAATGGAGTCGCGGGAGCATGCAGGTTGTAGTCCCTCTCTTGCTTCTGTCTGGCCTGATTGAGACTCTTTTCCACACATTCCTGTACTTTGCGGTACCTCTGCTGCCTCTCGGTATCCCAATCCGCATTTGCTGATATATCTTTGGGGGTCAGAACCCCCATGTCCAGATCGACGGGTAACTTGCTAGACCTTCCTCGCATCAGGTATGCTGGGGTGCAGTTGGTGGAATTCACCGGAATGTGGTTGTACATGTCCACCAAGTCTGGTAACTTCGTAGGCCACAAGTTCCGCTCCTCTACAGGTAAGGTTTTCAGTAAGTCGATCACCACTTGATTCATCTTTTCACACATTCCGTTGGTCTGTGGATGGTACGGCGTGGTTCTGATCTTCTTACACCCGTACAAATTGCAGAACTCCTGGAACACCTCCGCTTCAAATGCCGGCCCCTGATCGGTCAACACCTTCTCTGGGTACCCATGGGGTCGACAGAAGTACTGCTGGAAGGTTTTGGCAGCCGTCCTAGCCGTCAGATCTTTGACTGGTATGACTACCAGGAATCTGGAATAGTGGTCCAAAATGGTGAGAGCGTAGATATACCCTGACCGGCTAGGTGTTAGCTTTACGTGACCCAGCGCGACCAACTCGAGCGGCCGTTTGGTGATGATGGGCTGCAGGGGAGCGCATTGGCTGTCACGATCCTTCCGGCGTAGGCTACAGGGGCCACACTCTCGACACCACTTCTCGATGGCCTTCCTCATGCCGACCCAGTAGAACCTCCCACGGAGTACCCTCTCCAGCTTTCTCCATCCGAAGTGTCCTGCCCCATCATGGTATGCTCCCAGGACCATGGGCACATCTTGTCTGGGGACCACAATCTGCCACACTAATTCGTGAGTGCGAGGGTCGATGTTCCTTCGGCACAGCTTGCCATCGTGAAGAAACAGTTTGCCCCTCTCCTTCCACAACTGTAATGTCTCCGGTGGATCATCCAGGCCAGGATGCAAACCTGCCTGCGTCAGGAGCTCCTTCACCCGACGGACTGCAGGGTCACCATCCTGGTTCTCTGTCCACCCGTGGTGGGGCAGGGGATTCAACGGGGCACCCTGTTTGTTTCTGCGCCTGTTCTCCACCTGATGGGAACACTGAGTTGCCTTGGGACGATGGAAAGTGGGCAGCTCCACTTCTTCAAATGCTTCTGGGTCTTCCTCCGTTTCGGGTAGGTGAGGCATTCGGGACAATGCAACGGCATTCGCATTCTTGTGCCCTGCCCGGTACTTGATGGTAAAATCGTAATTAGACAACCGGGCCATCCACCACTGCTCCAAGGCGCCGAGTTTCGCTGTGTCCAAGTGCGTAAGTGGATTATTATCCGTGAAGATGGTGAATTTCGCTGAGGCCAGTTAGTGCTTGAACCTCTCTGTCACGGCCCAAACGACTGCGAGGAACTCCAGCTTAAAGGAACTGTAGTTGTCTGGGTTCCTTTCAGTGGGGTGAAGCTTCCTGCTGGCAAAAGCGATTACTCATTCCTTGCCCTTCTGGACCTGGGACAGCACCGCTCTCAGTCCCACGTTGCTGGCGTCCGTGTACAATACAAATGGTTGGTCGTATTCCGGGTAGGCTAGTACTTCCTCTCCCGTTAATGCCGATTTTAAGCAAGTGAACGATCCTTCCAGTCCGTCGTTCCAATCCAACGGGGTATTCTTACCCTTGGGTTTCTTGGGCTGGCCCACCAACAGGTCTTGCAACGGCGCGGCCTTCTTGGTGAAGTCCTTGATAAACCTCCGGTAGTAACCCACCAACCTGAGGAACTGCCGGACCTCATGAATGTTACTGGGCTGCGGCCAGTCCTTGATCACCGTGACCTTGTCGGAGTCTGGGGCCACTCCTTCGGCACTCACCACATGGCCCAGGTACTGTACTTTGGGTTTGAGCAGATGGCATTTGGACGGTTTCACCTTTAAGCCAAAGTTCAACAGCGCTTCAAAGACCTCGGCCAGGTGCTTCAGATGGTCTTCATAGGTCTTAGAGAAGACAATGACATCGTCCAGATACAGCAGCACGGTCTCAAAGCTCTTGTGTCCCAAACAGCACTCCATCATCCTCTGGAACGTCCCCGGGGCGTTACACAATCTGAAGGGCATGTAGTTGAACTCGCAGAGACCCATCGGCGTCGTGAAGGCTGTCTTTTCTTTGTCCGCCTCTGCCACGGGAACCTGCCAATACCCACTGGTGAGATCTAAAGTAGAGAAGTAATTAGCAGACTTTAACGCAGCCAAGGACTCCTCTATCCTAGGCAGGGGGTATGCGTCCTTATGTGTAATGCGGTTTAATTGCCTATAATCCACACACATCCTCATGGTGCCATCTTTCTTTCTAACGAGGACTAATGGAGGTGCCCAGGGGCTACAGCTGTCTCTCACTACCCCAGCCTCCTTCATCTCTCGCAACATGTCCTTGGCACACTGATAATGAGCTGGGGGTACAGGACGGTATCTTTCTTTTACGGGCGGGTGATCTCCTGTGAGGATGTGATGTTGAATCCCTTTACCCGCCCGAAATCAAGGGGGTGTTTGCTGAATATCCGCTCATACTCGTGAACCACCCTGTAGGCCCCCTGTATCTGGTGAGATGGAGTAGCATCAGTGCCCACATGTAATTCTTGGCACCAATCTTTTGATTGCTCTGCAGAGCCGTTGTCCTCCGCCGACTTGGACGGAGCCAAGGGCCCGGGTGCCTGTATCACACTATTATTAACAGTAAACAGCTTGGCAAGTGTGACATATTTAGTTAGGTGGACTTCCTCCTCCCCGCAGTTAAGAACACGTACCGGCACCCTCCCCTTGCGGACGTCAACCACCCCTCTGGCTGTCAGGAGGGTAGGCCTATTCTCCGAATACACAAGTTCTACCAGGGCCTGATAGTCTTTACCCCCGAAACCTATGGCTGCCCGACACCATATTAACATTTCACTCCTGGGGGGTATTGCAATGGGGTTCGAATCACTCACGGTGACCCGGCCAATTTCACCACCAGTCAGCTCCACTTGCTGTCTCCGCATTAGGGCTCTGATTTCTTTCTGTAAAGCACGTTGTTCACTGTAACCAGCTGTCTCTGCTGCTTGCTGCAACAAAACAATAACTTCTGCAAGACAATTTTCTATGACATTAGTACCGATGGTCATCATGGGGTTACGTTCACGCCGGTCAATATCAACAATGACAATTCCTTGGGCCTCCAATTCTACCCGCCCCACCTTAATAGTGACCTCTTTATATCCCACTTGCGGCAGTGGCTGACAATTGCTAGCTATTATGGTGAAATCATCATCAGGGGCACGGGTGATATCAGTGTCCTCCCAATAACGCCCACTACAAGATCTGCGCAGGTGCCGCTTCTTGGTCTCACACACACAAAGCATGCAGACGCAGGCGCTGTACACAAGCGCCAGGTATGGGGCTGTGTGCGCAAGCGCCGATCTGCATACCTACGCAGCAGTATGAGTAACTCATGCGCAGGCACCAGGGTCCCCTTGAGCTTCCGGTCACATGACGCCTGGCACCATGCATCACATTGAGCTGTTCCACTGCCAAGACACAGGATTGTGTCGGCCTCCTCCACTACGCCACCAACGCTTGCCCCTTGCCTGCACTGACAACGGAAACGTGAGACTCCAGCGCTACCAGCAGATAAGTGTCACACTACTATGAGAGGTTACTCTAGCCTGTACTATCATCTCCTCTAACAGGGACGGAATTCCTCTATCCACTGGCAGCATACCCTATAACCCAGGTCACCTCTACGAATATTTGCCAGAACATATTTGGTCCCCTGCATGCGTACTTAACACAGGTATCTAGCAATGTCACGAACGTAATTTTCCAACTGACTATCCCCTATATAAGGTTTGATCCCTTCTGCTCTGCCCACAGCACTATACCTCTATGTGCCCTTGGGGACACATCAGAGTATACAAGACGAACACCACCTGAAATTTATTGCTCACTGTACCCACAAGACAGGTATTACAATGACTTTATAGTTTACAGTCGAGTCAATATATACAGTTGTGCCTCATCCTCATATATGCGCATATATTTCAGCCACAAGTTTTGTTCCGGCCGCAGATACGGCTTTTGTGCATGGGCATACGTTGTCTAGCTTTCCGGCTAGGTCAGTATCTTTATTTTCACTTGGGATATGTGTAACTGGGCACTATACAGGGATTTTTAGTCAACACTATACTATGTAGATTGTAGATACTATCAAGGGGACGTCCGTTCTGTACTACTAGATAAACCCTATAAGGTCTGTATAGGCCCGCTACCTGGTGGACATAGGACTTTAGCTGCTATCTTACGCTATGTTGTTCTTTTCAGGTATATTTCCATACCACTTTGTATGACTCAACATAAAGTAAAGGGTCCTTCTTTATATGCAACAGAGTTCTAACAGGGTATGTTCTTCCTCCAGTACCGTTTTTTGAAACTCCAATATATTTTCTCTTTTGTACTTCCCACCGTTGTATAACACGATTTTCAGTCTTGGTCTTTACATAATATGTCCAATTAATGGCAGCTTATTGATCTTGATATGGATTTTTGCCCCTATGTATAATTGTATACGAGGGGCGATCCAAAAGTAATGATAATCGGTTATTTCTATTGCACACAGAAATTAAAATAAAATGTTTTCTTCTCTCTTAAGTACCCACTAGTCCAGGAAAAAAAAAATCACTTAAATAGACCACGATTCCCGGGAGCTACATTCATTTGAATATGAACTGCCGAGGAGTGAACATCAAAATGGAAAAAAACGAGCTCAGAGCTGTCATCAAATACCTCTGCTTGAAAAAAATGACTACCAAAGACATACACAGCGACTTGGTGGAAACATTGGGGGACTCTTCTCCTCCATATTCCACAGTTGCCTGCTGGGCCAAGGAATTTAAGCTGGGAAGAACATCGACGGAAGATGAACATCGTGAAGGACGCCCATCCACGTCCCTCAATGAAGAAAACATGAAAAAAGTTGAAGAAGTTGTATTGGCAGATCGAAGAGTGACTATCAGGCATGTAGCTGAGGTCACAGGGATCTCATATGGCTGTATTCAAAGAATCCTTGCAAAAGAATTGCATATGAGAAAGGTCTCCGCGCGTTGGGTGCCAAAAATGTTAACCGACGAGCAAAAGAAGAAACGAGTTGACATTTCAATAGCAAATCTCGAAAAGTTCCAAGCAGACAAGGAAAATTTTTTGTCACGTTTTTTGACCATGGACAAGACCTGGATCCACCACTTTGATCCCGAAACTAAACAACAATAATAATAATAATAATAATCTTTATTTTTATATAGCGCTAACATATTCCGCAGCGCTTTACACTTTTGGCACACATTATCATCGCTGTCCCAGATGGGGCTCACAATCTAAATTCCCTATCAGTATGTCTTTGGAATGAGGGAGGAAACCGGAGTGCCCGGAGGAAACCCACGCAAACACGGAGAGAACATACAAACTCTTTGCAGATGTTGTCCTTGGTGGGGTTCGAACCCAATCAATGACGTGGAAACGACCCGACGAACCGACGCCGAAGAAATTCAAAGTGTCAAGCTCAGCAGGGAAGGTTATGGCGTCCGTTTTTTGGGACGCTGAAGGAATTATTATGGTGGACTATTTGGAGAAGGGAGCCACTATTACGGGCTCCTACTACGCAGAACAAATAAGAAGATTGCAGGAGGCTATCAAGGAGAAAAGGAGCGGCAAACTGCGGGCTGGAGTGCTGTTTCACCAAGATAATGCGCCGGCTCACAAAACTGCAGTTGCCATGGCTACCATTCAAGAAGCGGGCTTTGAACTGGTGGAACGCCCCCCCTATTGGCCAGATCTAGCTCCCAGTGACTTCTTTCTCTTTCCTCGGCTCAAGGAACACCTCCTGGGAAAGAAATTTGATGACAATAGCGACGTGATAACCGCTGTTGGGGATTTTTTTGAGGGTCAAGATCAAGAATTTTTTTCTAAGGGAATTCTAAGTTTAGAAAAGAGATGGACTAAATGTATAGACTTGTTAGGAGACTATGTAAAAAAATAAAAAAATTTTTTGACTATATTCATTGTGATTAGTTATCATTACTTTTGGATCGCCCCTCGTATATGTATATATTTACCTGTTTGTAATATTGTTTTGTTTCTTTGCTTGTTACAGCGGTTTTATGAACAAGGCCACGGGTTGGCCGAAACGTCAATTCGCCTAGTATCTCTTCTTCACTAATTCAAATAAACTTATTAATTAATGCATTTGAAAACCAAACGAGTGCAGTGATTTCTTCTGTATTAATGACGTGTGGGATTAAACATCCCGTTCACTGGCACCGAGAACTGTACTGATTGAGTGCTAGCTTTCATTTCTCCTCCACACTTCTTGGATAATGGTCTGACGCCTCTCAAACAACCAAACCAGATCTCTGCTTTGCACTGTCGAGGGGCAGGACCTGAAACACAGTGCCTGCAAATTGAGATTCTGGTTTGGCTATTGTCCTAAGTCATGTGACAAGGCTCGTTAAAGAGTCGACATTGACTCCTAGGATTGCTACCTTCCAATAGGTGGCACTAGAGTTCTAGTTCTCTTTCTCTCTGAAGAGACAATTTGCATAATTAGCATAGTTCCCAGAAGAGCATTGCTGCTTTAAGTCTCCTCACCTCGACATGCTTATCATGTCATTCTCCGCAAGGAGAAACAATACTTTGTGGATCCCGGTCAGACGCCTCTCAATCAGTAAAACCAGATCTCCACTTTGCATTGATGAGGGGCAGTACCCCGAAACACACTGTCTGCAAATAGAGATTCTGGTTTGGCTATTATCCTAAGTCATGTGACATGGCTCGTTAAAGGGTCAACATTGACTTGTAGGATTGCTACCTTCCAAAAGGTGGCACAAGAGTTCTAGCTCTCTTCCTCTCTGAAGAGACAATTTGCATAATTTCCTGAGATACCTCATAGTCACCAGATAGGCGCTTTAACCCACAAGAATAGTCTGCTATCACCATTTGGTAAAATAGTCAATTGGATAAGGAGAAGGCATTCAAATCTGGAAAAATGAAATCCATTAATATTACCTTGTGGTGCTTAATGCCAACCAGTACACCATATGATGACATTTTGTTACTAATGAGCGCTTTGTATAAATTCTTAATCTCACAATTGCACTATCATACAGCCCAAGGTAAGACGAATATCATATTGTACTGGAGAATTTTTTTTTTCCTTTGCTGGCTAGGAAGCTTTATTGTAGGTAAATGTGAGATGCTCTCTCCTGAGATTCAAGCTCATGACTTCACACCCACCAGAATGGCGCTTTAACCCACAAAACCACAAGAACTGTCTGCTGTCACTTTTTGTTCAAAGAGTCAGTTGCTTAATGAGAAGGCATTCAAATCGGGCAAAATGAAATCCATTGGTATTACTTTGTCATGCTTAATGCCAACCAGTACAGCATATGAAGACCTTTTATTCCTAATAAGTTCTTTGTACAAATTTTGAATCTCACAATTGCAATATCTTAAAGCCCAAGATCTGCATGCTATAGAAAAAAAGGTAAAAAAAATGTAAAAAATAATTGTAAAAATATGAAAAAAATAGTAATAAAAAAATCAATATTTATTCTATCAATAAATAAATATTGGAATAATAATAATCTTTATTTTTATATAGCGCTAACATATTCCGCAGCGCTTTACATTTTGCACACATTATCATCACTGTCCCCGACGGGCTCACAATCTAAATTCCCTATCTGTATGTCTTTGGAATGTGGGAGGAAACTGGAGTACCCAGAGTAAACCCACGCAAACACAGAGAGAACATACAAACGCTTTGCAGATGTTGTCCTTGGTTGGGTTTGAACCCAGGACTCCAGCGCTACAAGGCTGTAGTTCTGACCACTGCGCCACCGTGCTGCCCATGAAAAAAAGTCTAAACAATAAAAGTACACATATTTGGTATCCCATTGTCCGTAATGACCCCGCCCTATAAAACTGTCAAACTAGTTAACGCCTTTAGTGAACAACAAAAAAACACGGCAAAAAACAATGCTTCATCATCATACCGCTGAACAAAAAGTGGAATAACACGCGTTCAAAAAGACAAATAAAAATAATCATGGTACCGCTGAAAATGTCAACTTGTCCTGCAAAAAAACAAGCCACCATACGGCACCACCACCGGAAAAAAAAAAAGTTAGAGCTCTCAGAATAAAGAAAAAATATTTATTTTTTATATAAAATAGTTTTTATTGTATAAAAGCGGCAAAACATAAAAAAATGATATAAATGAGTTATTTTTGTAATCGTACTAACCCAAAGAATAAAACTGCCTTATCAATTTTACCACATGCGGAACGGTATAAACGCCCCCTCCCTAAAAGAAATTCATGAATTGCTGGTTTTTGTTAATTTTGCCTCACAGAAATCGGAATAAAAAGAGGTAAAAAAAGTCATGTGCCCGAAAATGGTACCAATAAAAACGTCAACTCGTCCCGCAAAAACAAGATCTCAAATGACTCTGTGGGCCAAAATATGGAAAAATTATAGTTCTTAAAATATGGTGATGCAAAAACAATTTTTTGCAATAAAAAGTGTCTTTTAGTGTGTGATAGCAGCCAAACATAAAAACCCGCTTTAATAATGCCTCTTTCACATGTCCTGATATTTCCGGTACCGGAGATGTCAGTGTCCGTGTGTGTAATACTTACGTCACACGTGTGGCATGCGTGAGCCGCATCAGTACCATAAGGATGGGCGCCAGCGAAGAAGTGTTACAGTAAGCGCTGTTCACCGGCGCTGAACATGCCTCTCATCATTCTCCCCTGTTCTGCCAGCGATCGGCACAAGCAGGGGAGAATGATGATGCGACACCCACCAGGGCCGTGGGGTACTCGGAACTGGGTCGGACAGTTCTTTGGGGAAGTCACTCCGTGGCCCTGGGTGTGCAATAAAAATGATACAAGCGGGAAAGTTTATATGGGATTGATTCGTGACGCCGCCAGTGATGTTCGGCAAGCAGTAGCGTAGCTACCGGGGGGGCTGAGGGTGCAGGCGCCCCGGGTCCGGTGCTCTGACGGGACCCACCCGGAGCTACGCTACTGTAACTGCATCGGCGCACGCAGGGCCGATACAGTTACATACTGCGGCAAAGCAGGGAGAATAGATCTCCCTGCTCTGCCGCTATTGGGCCCCTGAGCAGGCGGGGGGGGGGGGGCCCGGTGCCAGCAGTGGGCCCCCCGCCTTCATGGGAAGATCAGCTGTACTGGCATTTAGCCAATACAGCTGATCACATTGATGGGAGAAGGAACGCTACGCTCCTTCTACCATCATCCCCCTGTCAGTTTCGGCATCGGACGTCGCCAACACTGACAGCGGGCGCGATGACGTCACTGCCCAGCACCCGCTGTCAGGAGATCAGCGGGAGCAGCACAGGAACCAGGAAGAAGAGAGGTGAGTATAGGGGTGCTGCCTTAGTACAGGGTCTGACTATGGGGGTGCTGCTTTATTACATAGTCTGACTATGGGGGCTGCCTTATTACAGGGTCTGACTATAGGGGTGCTGCCTCATTACAGGGTCTGACTATGGGGTACGGCTTATTACAGGGTCTGCCTATATGGGGGTGCTGCCTTATTACAGGGTCTGACTATGGGGGGGCTGCCTTTTTGCAGGGTCTGACTATAGGGGTGCTGCCTTATTACAGAGTCTGACTATGGGCGTGCTGCCTTATTACAGGGTCTGACTACGGGGGCTGTCTTATTACAGGGTCTGACTATAGGGGTGCTGCCTCATTACAGGGTCTGACAATGGGGGTGCCGCCTCATTACAGGGTCTGACTATGGGGGTGCTGCCTTATTACAGGGTCTGACTATGGGGGCTGCCTTATTACAGGGTCTGACTATAGGGGTGCCGCCTCATTACAGGGTCTGACTATGGGGGTGCCGCCTTATTACAGGGTCTGACTATGGGGGTTCCGCCTTATTACAGGGTCTGACTATGGGGGTTCCGCCTTATTACAGGGTCTGACTATGGGGTGCCGCCTTATTACAGGGTCAGACTATGGGGGTGCTGCCTTATTACAGGGTCTGACTATGGGGTGCTGCCTTATTACAGGGTCTACCTATGGGGGCTGCCTTATTAAAGGGTCTGACTATGGGGGCTGCCTTATTACAGGGTCTGCCTATAGGGGTACTGCCTTATTACAGGGTCTGACTATGGGGGTGCTGCCTTATTACAGGGTATGCCTATAGGGGTGCTGCCTTATTACAGGGTCTGACTATGGGGGCTGCCTTATTACAGGGTCTGCCTATAGGGGTACTGCCTTATTACAGGGTGTGACTATGGGGGTGCAGCCTTATTACAGGGTCTGCCTATAGCGGTACTGCCTTATTACAGGGTTTGACTATGGGGGTGCCGCCTTATTACAGGGTCTGACTATGGGGGTTCCGCCTTATTACAGGGTCTGACTATGGGGGTGCCGCCTTATTACAGGGTCTGGCTATGGGGGTGCCGCCTCATTACAGGGTCTGACTATGGGGTGCTGCCTTATTACAGGGTCTGCCTATGGGCGTTGCCATATTACAGGCTCTACCTATGGGGGCTGCCTTATTAAAGGGTCTGACTATGGGGGCTGCCTTATTACAGGGTCGGACTATAGGGTTGCTGCCTCATTACAGGGTCTGACTATGGGGGTTCCGCCTTATTACAGGGTCTGACTATGGGGGTACCGTCTTATTACAGGGTCTGCCTATATGGGGGTGCTGCCTTATTACAGGGTCTGACTATGGGGGTGCCGCCTTATTACAGGGTCTGACTATGGGGGCTGCCTTATTACAGGGTCTGACTATGGGGGCAGCCTTATTACAGGGTCTGCCTATAGCGGTACTGCCTTATTACAGGGTTTGACTATGTGGTGCCGCCTTATTACAGGGTCTGACTATGGGGGTTCCGCCTTATTACAGAGTCTGACTATGGGGGTGCCGCCTTATTACAGGGTCTGCCTATATGGGAGTGCTGCCTTATTACAGGGTCTGACTATGGGGGTGCTGCCTTATTACATGGTCTGCCTATAGGGGCTGCCTTATTACAGGGTCTGACTATGGGGGCTGCCTTATTACAGGGTTTGACTATGGTGTGCTGCCTTATTACAGGGTCTGACTATGGGGGTGCCGCCTTATTACAGGGTCTGACTATAGGGGTGCTGCCTTATTACAGGGTGTGACTATGGGGGTGCAGCCTTATTACAGGGTCTGCCTATAGCGGTACTGCCTTATTACAAGGTCTGACTATGGGGGTGCTGCCTTATTACAGGGTCTAACTATGCGAGTGCTGCCTTATTACAGGGTCTGCCTATGGGCGTTGCCTTATTACAGGGTCTACCTATGGGGGCTGCCTTATTACAGGGTCTGACTATGGGGGTGCTGCCTTATTACAGGGTCTGACTATAGGGGTGCTGCCTTATTACAGGGTGTGACTATGGGGGTGCAGCCTTAATACAGGGTCTGCCTATAGCGGTACTGCCTTATTACAGGATCTGACTATGGGGGCTGCCTTATTATAGGGTCTAAGGGGGCTGCCTTATTACAGGGTCTGCCTATAGGGGTACTGCCTTATTACAGGGTGTGACTATGGGGGTGCTGCCTTATTACAGGGTCTAACTATGCGAGTGCTGCCTTATTACAGGGTCTGCTTATGGGGGCTGCCTTATTACCGGGTCTACCTATGGGGGCTGTCTTATTACCGGGTCTACCTATGGGGGCTGTCTTATTACAGGGTCTGACTATGGGGTCTGCCTTATTAGAGGGTCTGCCTATAGGGGTACTGCCTTATTACAGGGTCTGACTATGGGGGTGCTGCCTTATTACAGGGTGTGCCTATAGTGGTGCTGCCTTATTACAGGGTCTGACTATGGGGGCTGCCTTATTTTAGGGTCCGCCTTTAGGGGTGCTGCCTTATTAAAGGGTCTGACTATGGGGGTGCTGCCTTATTACAGGGTCTATGGGGGCTGCCTTATTATAGGGTCTGCCTATAGTGGTGCTGCCTAATTACAGGGTTTGACTATCGGGGCTGCCTTATTACAGGGTCTGAGTATGGGGGTGCTGCCTTATTACAGGGTCTGACTATGGGGGCTTCCTTATTACAGGGTCTGACAATGGGGGCGCTGCCTTACTACAGGGTCTGCCTATAGGGGTGCTGCCTTATTACAGGGTCTGATTATGGGGGTGCTGCCTTATTACAGGGTCTGCCTATAGGGGTACTGCCTTATTACAGGGTCTGACTATGGGGGTGCTGCCTTATTACAGGGTGTGCCTATAGTGGTGCTGCCTTATTACAGGGTCTGACTATGGGGGCTGCCTTATTTTAGGGTCCGCCTTTAGGGGTGCTGCCTTATTAAAGGGTCTGACTATGGGGGTGCTGCCTTATTACAGGGTCTATGGGGGCTGCCTTATTACAGGGTCTGCCTATAGGGGTGCTGCCTAATTACAGGGTCTGACTATCAGGGCTGCCTTATTACAGGGTCTGACTATGGGGGCTTCCTTATTACAGGGTCTGACAATGGGGCGCTGCCTTACTACAGGGTCTGCCTATAGGGGTGCTGCCTTATTACAGGGTCTGATTATGGGGGTGCTGCCTTATTACAGGGTCTGCCTATAGGGGTACTGCCTTATTACAGGGTCTGACTATGGGGGTGCTGCCTTATTACAGGGTGTGCCTATAGTGGTGCTGCCTTATTACAGGGTCTGACTATGGGGGCTGCCTTATTTTAGGGTCTGCCTTTAGGGGTGCTGCCTTATTAAAGGGTCTGACTATGGGGGTGCTGCCTTATTATAGGGTCTATGGGGGCTGCCTTATTACAGGGTCTGCCTATAGGGGTGCTGCCTAATTACAGGGTCTGACTATTGGGGCTGCCTTATTACAGGGTCTGAGTATGGGGGTGCTGCCTTATTACAGGGTCTGACTATGGGGGCTTCCTTATTACAGGGTCTGACAATGGGGCTGTACTGTGTGATCGCACTGCATCTGCCACATGGGTAAGGAGTCATACCTAGGATTTAAACTTATATTTGAGATAGCTGGGTTATGAGAGACTTGAGACGTTTAGACCAAGGAGGTGTTGACTCTTTCCTGGGGGGACTCTGGATCCCATGATATTTATTGATATGTACTGAGCACTGTATTTTAGATAGTGAGCAGGTGTGTGTGATCACACAGGTCTGGTACCAAATGTCCCTTTGCTGAGCATGTTCAATAGTTGTGGTGACTTCATGTAAAATATGTATGTTAAATAAAATAGATTTTTACCTTTATAAAATCTGGGACTAGAACTCCGTTTTTCTATGTATGTGGTGCCTTATTACAGGGTCTGACTATGGGGGCTTCCTTATTACAGGGTCTGACAATGGGGGCGCTGCTTTACTACAGGGTCTGCCTATAGGGGTGCTGCCTTATTACAGGGTCTGACTATGGGGGTGCTGCCTTATTACAGGGTCTGCCTATAGGGGTGCTGCGTTATACGATAGAGTCTGCCTATGGGGGTACTGCCTTATTACAGTGTCTGCCTATGGGGGCTGCCTTATGCTGCAGAGTCTGCCTAT